>NC_133013.1:24986513-25634240 GCF_048564905.1 Vicugna pacos | reverse complement strand
ATGGCGAGGAAGGAGTCCTCGGCCCATGGAAAGCCCCAGGCTCTGTTGGGGCACTTATCAGACTCAACATATATTATTTAAAACATGGCTACAGGAAGCAAAGCCAACTTTGCCAAGACCCTGGAGGAAAGAGCTGACAAAGAAGGGAAAGGGAAATCGTGCGGACGGTTCAATTCTGGGAAGCAGTGTAACTGGTATTTGGGAGTCAGTTCTGAAAGTTCTGTAGCCTAATGGGCCAGGGGAGTTAAGAAGCCCCAGCACCGTCCCGGGGGCGGGGCGCAAGTTGCCACAGAATGGAAACCAGCTCCAGGCGGGCTGTATCGGGAGACGGGAAGGGCTGTGTCAGCCCCATTTGACCAAGGCAGGCCCGTGAGGATGGAACTGGCCTTTGTTTCCATCACAAACAAGCCACAGACATCAGGTTCAAAGACAGAGCTGCCTGGTCTTTGCTCCCGACCACAGAGAGGCAGCTGGGTTCCAGGCAGACCACTGAGGCACGAATAGACCTGGCACCAAGAAGCCTGCTAAGTTCTGAGTCTTCTCAGCCAATGCAAACACCCCTCAGCATTAGCTCTAGGATTGAGAGGGAAATGTGGAGACCACACATCTTCTGGAAGGAAACAAGCCGCCCAGGCCACATCTGGAATAGTGGGCCCTCCCGAGGACCTCCCTTTGGGAGCATCAGTGATAAACTGGAGGTCACCCAGGGAGAGAGGAACAGGATGTGCTGGGGACCGAAACCAGGACGACAGATCACAAAGAAAGTGAAACACTGACTACTCTCCTGAACTGAAGCCCTGCTCGTGGAGCAGAGGGAGCAGGCTTGCTCTGTGTGGTCCCTCGAGGCAGAAAGGGGGCCGAGGGGTAAAAGCTCTGGGGAACAGAGAAGAGTAGACCGTTCTTCTTGTAAGTGGTAAAGCTTTTGTCTCAGGAGGTGATGAGCAGGAGCCAAACGACCACGATGGTGGATGCTGCGGGTGGAAACTTTGCCAAAGGCACAGAGCAGGAGCAGACCTCTGAGCAACTCCCCCCGAAACACCAGCCGAAGGGAAGGATTTTCTCCTGACAAAGTATTCAAAGCACATGAAACCCACTCGCTCAACTTGGACATGTCTGCGACGCAGCAGGGAACGCCGTGCCAAGGGGAACGAGAGCTCTGGCAGATGGAGCAGCAGCTTGGGGGTTGGTGCCCTCTCTTCAATATGAAAGCTGAGCCCTGTTCGTGTTGGTGTTGTTGTTTAGTATTGTTATTTAACTGCTCTTGTATTTACGCCTTCAGGACAGAGAAGAGGGCCTTGCTTCCTAGCACAGCTCTGAGGCCTGGATTCTGGCATTATTACAAAACAGGCGCCAAAGAGTGCCTGGTGAGACTCGGCCAGGGGAGGGACAAGGAATCTTTTGGAAGCTTTAGAGAGAGGGAGTGACGTGATGCCCGACCTGCTCCCCCTGGAAGTCCGCATGGCCACTCCTCAGACTGGTCATCTCAGACGCACAAGCCTCGTCTGGCCACAGCTGGTAACACAGCAGCCACCCAGGAGACTGGGCAAGCAGCCTTGCTCCAGCCTCGGGCACATCCTGAGGATGCCACACCCCAGTGCACCAAAGACTCTAGGGGCTCTCACTGGAAACTTCCCCCCAAACAAGAGTATGGGCATCACACAGCACCCTATGACACGGGTCTAAAACGCTCCACCCAGGGCCTAGAAGCAGGGCCATTCATGCTCCCGGATGCCACGGCACCAGGACCCACACATCATGCTTGCCCCACTGCCTCCACCATCTCAGATCAGCCAGAAAGGCCAAGCACTGGACAAAGCAGAAGTCAACCATCAGGTGTATTGGGAAGAGGGGAGATGGGGCACCTTCAGGAGTGCTCCCCATGGGCAGCTGCTTTGGCAGTTTGCTGGGGGCTCAGGAGGAACAGGGAGTTCACGGGGCTCCTCCAGCAAAAATGAGCTCCAGGGCTGCCTGGATGTCCCCCCCGGTGGCCTGCAGGGCCCGCAGGCTCAGCTCGTCGTCCTGGATGCCCATGTCGCGCAGCTGCTGCAGCTGGGGCTGCCACTGGCTCTGCAGAAAGACAGGACCGGGGGAAGCGGTCAGTTAGGATCCTACAGAGACCGGCTTATCTTTGTCCTTTTGGGGGGAGAGAGGAAGGTGGGTTCCTCCAGCAAAGCTGCTGATGTGAAGTTCCCTACAGCACAGGGCTTCTAGGAAGACTATGAGAGAGGCCTGAGGGTTTAGAGAACAAATTAAAGGTTTACCAATAGAAAAGGGGAAAACGTAACATAAGGGTCAAAAGAGAAAGCACAAAGTACTCAATGCTGAAATTTCAAAAGATTAAATTATTTTCTTTCTCCTGCTATATGTATAGAGACAGACACACACACACACACACACACACACACACACACACACACGGCAAGGGGAGGGTAAATTTCAAAATTCACTTTGGCGTGGAGGGGACAGCTCAGTGGTAGAGTGCCTGCTTAGGATGCACAAGGCCCAGGTTCAATCCCCAACACCTCCATTAAATAAATAAAAGAAAACAAAAAATAAAATAAAATTCACTGTTTTTTAGCATGATACCTAGTAAAAAGTCTTACTCTTCTCTACTCCCATTTCCACCCCCAATAACCTATTTTATTTTCTTTAAGAACATATGAACATATATTCCTATATTTACCATCTTCTTATACCTCTCCTTTTTTTCCTAACATAATTAATGTGTCCTGGAGATCTCGCTATGCCAACACATGAAGAACGTTTTAATAAGTATGTAATATTCCAATTCGTGGATGCCCTGAAACATACTACAGCTGAGCTGTTTCCAATCTTTGCTGGTGCAAACAGCACTGCAGTGACTGACTCTGTACAGATGTCATTTTCTACAGGCACATACAGCTCCAGGGAAATTCCGAGAAATGGGACTGCAAGGAGCTAAGCAGCTTTAAGGGCCATCTGGACTTCCTTTCTCATGCATAGTCTACTCATGTCCTTTGCCCATTTTTCTATACAGTTGTTGGTCCTAAATTACTAGAATTTCTACTATTCAGGAAAGCTTTGACCCTTGTCTGATATTTGTTACAGATTTTTTTCTCAGTTTATTATTAGGTTTTAGATTTTGCTTGTTTTTTTTTTCTTTGTTGGATTGGTTTGATTTGCTATGCAGAGATTTTCAATTTTATGAACTCAAGATATATTACTATTTATATGATGGTTCCTGGATTTTGACTTTCAGCTATGAAAGGTCTTCTCTACTATAAGCGTTTAAAATAATTTAGAATATTCAAAGCTTCATCAATATCTCTGTCTCATGAAGGAGGAAGTGCACAGCTTAGGAGAAATGATGTGTTCACACTACGGGAAGAAGGCAGTGCGGATGCCATGCAAATTCAGGGAGGCAGGCAGGAAGGGTGAGGATGCAGAAGGCTTTTAAAAACCACACAAAGCAACTCAAATTCATTTCACAGGCCAGGTGGAGCTGTGAACGCTCCTGAGCTGCAGAGCAGAGGGGACAGGCATCAGGCTGGGAAGATGAAGGGACCAAAGAGCCCAGCTGTCCACGGGTCCTGTCCCTGCTCCCCTCCCTGTCCACCACGGCCACGTGGGGCAGGGAAACCACACAGGCTTGACCCCATCTCTACCACTTAACGGCTTCAGGACCATGAACGAGTCCCAGAAATGACATTCATGCCCCAGGCTGACCGTGAGGAGCAAAGGAAAGGGAGCGAAGCAAACAGCTGGTGCACGAGGCACATGGTAAACGTGAATCCCCTGGGCCACCCACTGAGCTGCTAGCTAAGCTTCCACTTTCCATGATGGGGAGCCGGGGAGATGCTGTCACTCCCCACTGGAAACCTGCCGTGGCTCCTTGGTCACTGCAGGACAAGTCTGACCTCACTCAGGCACTCAGGGCGCTCACTCTCAGGCTCCCGCCCTCCTTGTCTCCAGCTCCACCTGAGGATCTGCCACCAGGACGCTGCCTTCTGGTCTTGCCGACTTCAGGCTGTCACGTGTACCTCCGCATCCCCTCAGACAGGTGGCTGCCTCTGCCCGAACACCCCTCCCACAAACACACACCCCTTCCTCTGCCTGGCTAACCTTAACCAAGTCTCTGACAGTCAGCCCAAACGCCGCTTCCTCAGAGAAGCGCTCCCTGGCCTGGGCCCTCACCTCAAGCCTGGGCTGGGCTTCTCCCCCTGTTGCTCCCGCTCAGGAACTGCCTGGTGACCTCCACGGCAGGGGTGAGGACTGGCTCGTCTCCACCCCCGCAGCTGGACCCAGGCCTGGTACATGCGTGCTCAACGCTCAGTCAACGCTCACAGAATGCGTGAGTGACCTCTTCACCAAAACTGCCACAGGTACCCAAGCCAGGCGGTCACTGGAGTCAGGCCACGGTCACTGGGTGCAGCGGTGGAAGCCACAGGGACCACTGGCCTTGCTGGGAGCAGCCTCCCCTGTCACACTGCCACGTCCCAGCTCCTCCTAGAGCAAAGCAGGCCAAGTGGGAAGGCCCTCCAGAGGGCAGAAGAAAGCTCAGGGTCGAAAGTAACTAAGAAGCCGCGTGGGCACCAGGAGCGGGGAAGACTGACCTGCAGGCTGGGCTGCCCGGAGGCCTGCAGGGCGTGCTGGAGGGCTTGGCTGAAGAGATCGTTGGTGATGGGCGTCCCAGACTGGACGCTGGAGGACATCGGGGAGGTCCCAGAGGAATGGCCCTAGACACAAACCAGTCATCAGTGCCACCCTCACAGCCGTCTCAGTCTCCAGCACACACCCACTCCTGTCGCATCACCCGTCAGTGCCCCGAAGGCCCAGCAACTGCCTCCCAGCAGGGGCCTGCACGAGACAACCCCACAGAGGTGCCTGAAAGTTCTCCACGTGGGCAGGAAAGGCTCCATCCTCTTCTGTCCAGAGAGATGGAACTGGGCCCCCGCCCTAGTCCAGGACCCAGCACTGGGAAGGCCTTGGAAGACGGCCTTGGACGCTGGAGTGACTGCCACCAGGAATGCATAAGCCCGTGTCGTTTGGCCACTTTCAGGAAAAAGTAAGGGCACCTTATGTGAGGGGAGGTTCTTCCCACCTGCTGGGAGGAGGACTCCACCAGGGCTGTGCTGAACTCCAGAGACTCCTGAGCCTTAAAGGCAGGGAGGGGGAGGTCACCTGAGCTGCACTGGGAACCCCACCGGGGCTCCAGGCAGAGTTCAGCCCAAAGCAGACCCAGCGCCAGGGTCAGCAAAGGGAACCCAGTCTACCCCGGGGACCTTCTCCCTTGGGGCCCAGCCGCCACCCTCCGGCCCTCTTCCCATACCTGGGTGCCAGGAGTCGGTGTGTGAGAGCTGCTCTCCGGAGTGCTGGCCAGGGCCAGGGCGGTGGCCAGCTCACTCTGGGTGATGGGCCGGGGTCCGGCAGCTCCACTGTACCCCAGGGAAGCTGGGCGGGAGCTGGGTGTGCTGCTCGAGGGTGTGGACCTGGCGCTCTGGACAAGGGAGGCGCCCAGAGTCAGGGAAGCAGCACTGGGACATTCCCAGACGAACCCCCACCCGCTCCAGGGTCAGTTCTTAGGGAGACTCCCCAAGCTGCCAGGTTCAGAAAGCAACAGTGTGACACAGATGGGCCCCCAAAGGGCCTCTGACCACTTCCCTGCTGGCACGTGCCAGGTCCCGGGGAGGGGCGCACCCCGGCACATCTCCCCCAAACAGCAGACGGCCGGGCCACTTACTGGGTGAAAGTCATCCTCATCATCAGAGAGCCCTTCAAACAGGAAGCCACCTGGAGGAAGGAGAACAGATTTAGGAGGAAGAACAGGAAGGCACAGGCGCAGCTCCAGAATCTCAGCTCTAGCTACGCTCCAAACTCAGATTTCCCTCTCTCCCCCTGGAAAATTACAGGACAGATGCACTCCCTGACTCAAACCGAGAGTTCCCAAGGAACGCCCGCTGCCAGCACTATACATAGCTGCTGAGTAGAGCAAATCCCTGGGCCACTGCCCGCCCCGGAGGGGCCTGTGCTCCGCTGCCCTGGGGCTCACCTGGCATGTCCCGGTACGAGCTGGAGGGCATGCCCCGGGAAGAGGAGTCGGCCCCTGGCAGCGGGGTGCTGCCTGCCACCGAGTGCAGAACCAGGACAATGGCATTGACCAGGGCGGGGTGAGCAGGCACCAACCTGAGATGCGGCAGGAAGAAATACACGGGTGACAAAGAAGGAAGGAGCATCCCTGGCCATGACAGGAATTCTGGGTGCCCTCACAGTAATTGAGCCCCCCTTGTCTGCCCTTCAATTCCGCAGTGTCAGCAATCTCCCCCTTTGCCTTGTCCTCCTGCCGCTCTGCCCCCAGCAACAGCAGGCATGCCTTCACCCCGGGACCCACTGCCGCTGCCCCACCTTCCCTTCCGCATGTGTGACGGGACAGGTGCAGTCAAGGCGGCTCAGGTGTCAGCCTCTGCTCCTGGCTCCACCACTATGTCACTGGGTGATCTTTGACAGGCCCCTTCTCTTTCCAGGGTGGGGCTATTTTCTTCACTTGCAAATAAGGGGACACAACTTCTACTACCCCTTCCAGCTCTAAAATTTGGGGATCTATGCACCTGCTTCTTCCCCTAGCTTCAAATCCTTCAAAGGCTCCCGAATGTCTACCGAATGTGGTCTAAGCTGAGCCTGGCCTGCAAAGCCACCTTCTTCAGAGCCCCGCTTCATCTCTACATCTCTGTGCCCCTGCCCTTGGACTCTGTCACTCCCCCAGAAGCCCTCACTCCTTCTCACCTCCTGACATACTTAGAAGACAGATTTGGGGGATGGCCTCCAAGAGCAGAATCCAGGGTGACGATTAGGTTTCTGGCCCGACTGTGAGCAGATAGAGGGTCCCCTTAAAAAGATGGGTGTACTTACGTATCAAGCATGCTGGGATCAGCAAAGACAGAGAAGAGGTCCTTGTCCTGGAGAACCCCTGAAGGAGAAAGGGGCTCACCTCAGAGACTGGAAATCTAGCCAGGTCCAGTGGGAAGAAGAGGCTTTAGACCTCAGAGCACCTGGCTTACCAGGGACATAGGACTACAAAGCAGCCCACACAGGAAGTGGGGGAAACTGAGCACCGGGAGCACAACCCAGGTGCTCTCCCCCTTGTGCCCTGCTCGCCACCTCCCCCAGCACTTAGGTTACGTACTGTACACCGATGTGCCAGCCTCCTTTTCCCACACCTCTGTGTTCTTCCCATATCCATCAAGGTGTGCAGGAAGTCTTCCCTGACTGCTGTGGTTTGGGCTAACTGCTGCCCTCACATGGCTTCCTCATAGTCTCATTTATGATGTTAGGTAGGCCATGATTTCCCCTGTGGGCCATGATTTCCCTTGGAGGGCTGGGTACATGGAACACATCTGGGTTACATGCCCTCCCCCCACAAGAACAGTGATTCTTCAAAAGACGGTCAAACGTCCTTTAGGGTAAAAGTGCCTCCTCCGGGTTTCTCTTTCTCCAACAGCTTCCATTTCCTTAAGTTCAGCCGTGTACTTACCAAGAGCAATGGGGTCACTGCTGAGGCCTGGGGTAGCCACAATGATCTGATCCAGAGATTCCTTATTGCTGAGCATCTTAAAAACCTGCAGGAGAAATGGGGAGGGCTGAGCCCTCCCACCAGCTCAGTGCACTCAGCGAATACCCACACTCCACTGAAGTACTTCCTCCCTCTAAGTGCTTGCACATTCGCCACCACAATGCAGCAACAGCCCCGGGAAACCCGAGGAGCCTCTTTTTTCCTGAGACCGTGGCTTACTGGAGGGGTAAACAAACAATAAAAAAGCAACATCACAGTAAACCTTCAGTCTCTGGTCCTTTCCTCCAAAATAAAAGCTCTCGTTACAAGCCCAATAACAAAGGTTTCTCTAGGTCCCCAAAGTCCTGTTCAATCTCCATACAATTACCATTTTGCATTTATATATATTGGGAAGTTTGCAGCTGTATTAATTTTGCTCATCGAAACTCTCCTGTAGAAAGAGACCAGTGTGTTTTCCCAGTGGGTAGGCAGTTCAAAGAATGAAGCCCAGCAGAAACAGTATATGGCTCCTTGGCTGTAACCATACTCATTCCATGAGGCCAGTGTCAGGACAGGCTGTGTCCTTACAGGGAATCAACAATGCCTAGCTGACAGTTCTTTGGGGGAAGACAGGGCTCTGCTGAGACACACAGACGTGGCAAAAACTCCCCAAGGGACTCTTGGGAGCCATGGCAACGGGCTTCCAGCTCCCACTCTACACCTCTCTCCAGTGTTCCCCCTCTCCAGCAGCCCTGGGTAGTCTCGCAGGGGCCGTGGCACACACTCACCGCCTCCCTGTAGGAGGAGCTGCTGTGCAGGGCAGTGTGCAGCACCCGGAACTCCCTCAGGGCAGCCACTTTGTCCACAGGTTCTGGAGACAAGACACTCAGTTATCCTACAACCTGGGCCCTGCCCTGGCCGCCGATGCAGAACATCATTTCAGCACGTGCCCAGGTGCAGGCTCCCTTCCCTTGTCATCCCACTAAGAATGAGCACCCGTTCAGAAAAACCCATTCATGCCACAGATGTGAAAGCCACACTCTCTTTTAAGCATCTTCAGTAGGTAAGCAAATCCAAGTTCCAGCAGAGGGGAATCTTAGCACATAAAAGAAACTGTTCTGATCAATATCCCACTGCAGGAATTCTAGACTTCTTACTTTTGAAAAGGAGAACAGTATAATGAACTCAGTAGACTTTGGTGCTGTGATTTAAAATAAGAGCTTCAAGCCATCTGAACAATACGGAGCTCTGTTGACACAATATGTTAAGAGAAAGAAATAGAACACGAAGTTGTGTGTGCATTCTCTAGTAAAACTCTGTCAGATGTGTCAGGGTACACGTGGCCCCAAACTGGGGTGGGGGGGCTAGGGGAAGAACAGCCCCTAGGTAGGGTGACAGGGTTAAGGGTAACTTTTCTCCTGGATATTGTCCTTCAGGAGCCTATAATATTATATTTTAAAAAAAAAAAGTACCAGAAGGACCAAGAAAACACTGTACTTCTAGGGTTCTTTACAAACTTTCATCACGTGCCCAAAAGCAAGGACACTGTCACTGAGATTCATAGCTCCTTTTTGAACTTCGGACACTATGCTTCATATATATGGGAAAGTTTAGCAGTTGTCTTAGTGTTACTTGGTCACTTTATTATTTAGGACATCAGCCCACTCCACTGGTGAAGAAATCTGGGTAAAAAGAGAGGGCGTAAGTAGAAGTCCACCCTGGGTCACACTTTTAAAAGTGTAATGATCACGGCTACTTGTGATTGGACAGTCTGGGTGCGGCCCAACTGCAGAGGCACCATTCCCAAAGCAAGGTGAACCACATCCTGACCTGCAGTTCTAATCATCAGGGTTGTCTCTTTTGAAAAATACTCATCTCAAGTAAATTACCTTATTTATTCATTCAACAGACATGTACTAAGCATTTACTACATGGTTTTGGAGTAAATCTGATTTTAGGTAAGGCACAGGAATGCAAAAATTAACAGTCCCTGCCATCAGGGAACTCTTAAGACAGTAGAGAAACAAGAGTGGATCAAACACACCATTACAAAGTACCATGCTGAGGATTTCAACAGAGATATGGATGGCAGCGCGGGCGTTAGGAACACAGAGGAAGACAGCCACTGCCGAAAGGGAGGGCCACACAGAGCTGTCTCCCAGGAGAGAACGTTTGAGAGAGGTATTTAAGGCAGAGCAGACATTTACTAGGGGGAGAAGGTACTCCAGGCCTAAGTGAAAACACGTGAAAAGGCATGGAAAAATATAATGAGGTGCTTGGAGGGAACAGCAAGTTGTTTTTGTGGCTGGAGCCCAGGGTACACATCCCTGCTCAAACAGCAGGTCTAAGTGAGATCCTACAGGGGTCTGTAACCCTCTGAGAAGAACCACCAAAGGGATCCAGGTGGGAAGGAGGAGAGTGATAGCTTCCCCTCCTATAGGCTCTAATCTGGTGGGAGATAAAGAAACATGCTTCCTTTTGGAAGAGTGCTCAAGGATAAAATATGTAAGGTGCCATCACAAAACAGTTTCTTTTCAGATACAAAAGTTTATTTTCGCCTCCCAATAAAAAGTCCATTTGTTTCAAAAATAAATCTCCAGGCAGAAGGGGGAGGAAAAGGACTCTTCAAATCTTAAGCTCATAATCAGCTAAGAGTTACAGTTGTCCTTATAACATCTCTGAGCTAATCTCAGCCTTTGGAAGTGGGAGGCAGCCATCCTGGTGGAAACAACATGGGCTCTTGAGCCAGGAAAACTTGGACTCACATCCCAGCCCTTGCATTCATTTTCTAAGTAGGTGACCTTGAATAAATACCTTTCTAACCCTCTTTTTCTTGTCTTTGAAATGCTAACTAACCTGCAGAGCCACTGCAATGATTAAATGAGATATCAAAGAGAAACAATCTGGCTGGAAGAAGCAACAAATGTTACTTTCCTTCTGTCAAAGCCCTCCAGCCAAAGACCAGAGGGGCACACCTGCAGCTGAACAATCTGGGTTTCCTGCTCCTTACAGGGAGAAAGCACACCTCAGGAGCCCGGGGGGGGGGGGGGTGCGTCTTAATAAGAGGATGTGAGAAAGGACTTACTGTAGGATTTGGGCTTCGGCCGAGTGACTTGTGGGGAAGTGTAAGGAAGCAGGGCTTGGCTCTGGATTGGATGCTGTCAGGAAGTGGGGGTGGTTTTACGATCGATTATCTTAATACTTCTCATCTAGAAGGAAGGAAGACTAGAGCAAGGAGAAAGCTGTACCTGGTAAAGCAACCAGCAGCCAGGATAGAGGGATATTCAGTCATTTTTGTGGTCTGAACAATGTTCAGGTCTTTGTCCTTGTTCAGAAACAAGCGGGACTTTGTTTTTGTTTTGATCCTTTATGGTCCCAGGGTGTGTGGGCTCGTAGATGGTGGCGACTTGTGAAACTGTTCATGTTTCAAGGCCTAGCTGAGGACCGGGCCAGCCCCCAGGTGTCAGAGACTGCCTGTCTCTTTCTCACTTCCCATCGAAGAAGACCTTTTTGTCCTTTATGTTTAGAATTGAAAAGAGGGGGAAATTTCAAGCTGATAACCCGTCATAGCATTTGTGAACATAAAAAATTCGTCAAACTGCTCGTTTTTAACAAAGTTAATCTCTTATACAGCTCAGCTTTATCCTTGGGGAGGCTTTTAAAATACATATGAAAATTTTACATTATGAATTCCACACAGCACCTTTTATCAATAAATCAAAAAAGCTGTTCAAGGCTTTGTATGTTTCCTTCAAGAGCGATTTTCATACCATTTGAAAATTTTCAAGCTTTAGGAAAATAAATAACCAGTATAGCAGGAGGAGTGAGCTGACTGAACAAGTCACCGCCTGAAGCAGCGCGTGGGAAGATCTGCTAACAAGAGAACAAACTACAGCATTTAGAGGAGGGCAAGGAGTTTCCAGCTTTTTTCTAATGAGAAGGACAAAAACAAAGATACAAAATGCACTGAGAAATAAACTGTTACCCTAAAGGAGTTTAAACAGACACACACTCCCTGCCTGTTCATTAGAACAGTGGGTGATGAACTTTAAAAGTAGAGAAACAAACCCCCTTCTGTTAGTGGTGTTGGTAGCAAGAAGATCAAAATTGCACTGGTTTTCAATGTGGTCAAATCCAGTAAATAATGAAGATATCCTTTATCATCATCTCAGTAAATCATCCCTTTGTTCCACCCAGGCCCATGCCTTAAGAACACACAGACCCTTCCCTTGATATTACAGAAGCCCTGCACGTCTAAGGGCCACTCCTCACGCACCTGGTTTCTGATCTGGCTCCGGCCAGGACTTGCGTAGAACATGGACTGTGGACCCAGGCTGAATGCCATAGAAGTCAAGGGTCTGGTCATCTTTTAGCTTTCGGCCACAGTATATCAGATCTAAAAAAATAAATAAATAAATAACTGTCCATTTATATTTTGCTCCTCAGAACAATTTTAAATGGTTTCTGTCGCTTAAGACTTTATCTTGTTTTGACAGATAGCTGGAGAATGACAGATGCCTTAAAAAGTACTATTATTCAATAAATACACTTTAATAATGATTGTTAGCCAGCATAAGCACAGGAAAGCTCTAGAGCTTAACATCCTAGAAACTGCTCAATTTAAATGAATGGGAAAATGCAACAATAAAAAAGCATGAACCCAGTGTTTTTATGACTGAAAACACACCTTTTTTTGTCAGTTTATATGCCATCATGTTTATAATACAATTTAATTATATTTAAATTCCTTCTTCCTCCACCCTTCCATCTTCTTTTCCTTTTTCCTTGCCTTCTCTCTAATCACCCAAAAATCCTTCTAATCATCCCTTAAGACCTACCTCAAATGCTGTGTACTGGGGGCTTTCCCTGACCAGCTCCTCCTTCCCTAGCCCACCCCAAATTCTTGTTCTTTCAGAGAAAGAATTCAACAGCATCACAGTTAAGGAACTTTGTGGCAAAGTAGTCCAGTATAATGTATATAATGTACAGCGGAAATGGCAACCAACTGTTTTACTATATAATTTGTGTTCCTATTCACTCAACAACAATCACTTCCCCAGAGTATTAACACTATGAGGCAAAAAATTTCAAATTCCTAATTTACCCTTGTAACTCCAGAAGTATTTTCCCCAAAAAGAGATCAGAGCAGCAGCCCATTCCCAGCCAAGACTCACCAATCAGTTCAGGGTCTGGAACAGACTCCTGGAGTTTGCCAGCAATAAGCTGCTTCAGAAATGAAATACTATAGCCCCCCAGTGAGTATTCTCCCAGCTCTGTCTCTGGTAACCGAAGAATAGACTTTGGGGCAAGTGGCTGGTCAGCCAGCTTCACCGCCAGGTGCCAGTCTGAGAGAGACATCCTCTCTCTTTCGCGCTCTCTCTTTTTCCCTGTAAAAGAAAAAAGTCTTAGTGGTTAAAGGACAGATCACCACCCTACACCACCCTCACCCCAAGGGGTTGAATGAGGGATAATTCAAAAGCACAGGATGTAGCATCAGGAGACCAGACTAGAATCTGGGGTCCTCTCTTTACTCATCCTATGATAGACAGCAAGGAACTTCAGCTCTCTAGGACTCAGTTTCTCCATCTTTAAAGTGGACATAAAAATGCCATCCCAGCTAACAGAAATGTTGTGAGGTTCAAATGAAATCATCCAACTCTCTCCCTTATGTACACTACATTTCCAATTTTTCTTTAACAACTCTTGCTTGAACTACTAAAACAGCTTTATAACAAACTCCCTGCCTCTTGCCTCTCCCTATCAAATATCCGTGCTGCTACTCAACTCATCATTTTAAAACACAGATCTGTTTAAGTCATTTTTCTGCTGAGAATCCCGCCCATGACTCCAAACCACCTTTATGAATGTCTAAACTCCACACCCTGGTTTTCAAAAACATTCCCATCGGTTCATTTTGCCAGCCTTCCTCCCCAAGAGTTCTGGGCTGCCCTACCCTCCCCAACGCTTAAGTCCAATTCCAAGCTGGGATTCATAACAAAGCTCTCCCTGACTTTACACCTCTGCTTATTTGCTAACTCTGCCTGCAATTCTTCTTCCCTTTGGTCTCTAAGTAAACTCCTACTAAGACCAACCCAAACACAGCCTCCTCTGTCCCCTCTCCCTTTCCTCTGTTATTCTCACATTCCCTCAAGGAAGAGGGTTACAAATATTCGTCTACTTCTCAATCTTGCCCGCACCTCATTCTTAGAGGCCCTTGAAAGCAAAGGCTAGAATTTTTTTACTTTATTATCCCAATGCCTGGCACATATGGGTGCCCAGAAAATGAACCAGAAACTCTGAGGATAGAAGAATCCTGTAAGGCAAGACCAGCCCCTGTTATAATCATTTTTGCTTCCAAAGTGCCTTCTTTGGAAGTAAAAGAAAAGGCTCCGAGGCTGCCCAGCAGATCCTAAGGCATCCTCAATCCTCCCATCGCCAGGTTTAAGGCAGGGAAGGAAATAGGTCTTTTAATTTACCATTATCCCATTTAATCCTCACAATTGTTCCCTGAAGCAGGCATTATCAGATGATGACATGTTACAGACAAAGGAATCGAGACGCAGAAAGGTGAAGCCAGTGGCCCAAGGTCACTGATAGTTAATAGTGAGACAGGGACACTTATCTCTTGGGTGACAACCCCACCGCGCCCACAGAACCAGCTAACTAGTAACACACACCGATCCCGCGCGGCCCAGGACCCAGCGCCCTCACCCGTCCCGCGGAAGGAACCCGGCCGCAGGGCCGCCGGTGTAAACACTCACTCAGGTCCTCTCGCCGGAAACCGGAAGCTTCGCTTTGCATTCTGGGAGTTGTAGTTTTGACTCGGCCTCTGCCGGTTTATAAATGGCCGGCCGACAAGCGGCGCTAGTTGCAGAGCTTCCGGTTCCGGGGAGGGCGTGGCTTCTGGGCCGCTTGAATGTTCCCGCGCGAGACCTCCTTCGTGCTTCCACAGGAGAGGGTCCGTGTTCCAGGGTGCGAGTCACGAGAGAAGGGCCTGGTGTGAGGTTTGCAGCCCCGCGGTTCCCGCAGTGTACTGGGAAGCATGCAGAGTCTGTCGGTTAAGCGCCGCAGGTGGGAACGCCCGCTGCGGGGCCCTCCTGCTCCGACCCTTCCCTTCGGGAGGTCCCTTTCCAGAGCAGCTTCTTCAGACACGCCCCAGCGACTCCCAGCAGCCCTCACCAGAAAACCGCCTGCCCTCGAGTGAAGTCAGCCTCTTTAGTGCTCCCCGCCTCAGGCTTCTCGTGGCGAACCTACCTGTGGGTCATACCAGGAACCCAAGGATGACTGCCTCTAAAAGTCGGTATCGTTGAGAGGAGTTACCACGTAACGTTCCTGGTATGTCCCAACATGCAGTGGTGAAGTTCATATAAGTCATTCATAGAATCAATTAGGGAAGGGGAATTTCCACTGGATGCTCATGGAGAAACGGCATACAGTCGTCCTTAGGTATCTGCAGGGGATTGCTTCCAGGACCCCCACTGCATACCAAAATCTGCGGATCTCCAAATCCCTTATATAAAGTGGCGTAGTGCAGTCAGCCCTTAGTACCCTCAGATGCGGAACCCGCATCATTCCGTCTTGTTTCCCTCATAGTGGAGATGAGCATACTAGATGCACATGAATTTTTTGTTTAATTTAGTTATAAGTTCTATAGGAAAATGAACAGTAACTATCTTATCCTTCCTTTATATTCAGCAATTGACCAAGACCTGGCACGTTGTAGGTGAGCAATAAGTATGTGTTGAATGAATAATTTGGCCAAAGCTATTTACCAAATGTGGCTTGTTGCTCCCAGGAAAGGAGGTAAGCCTCTCTGAGTTCTGAATTATTACAGTGTTTTTGAACATTTGAAATTATTAAATGAGTAAACTAATGAAGGAATAACCCAGGACCAAACATGTTCTTTGAGAACCAATTTACTAAGTAGGTGTTACTGATCAGGATTCTTGGCCTCCTTAATCAATAGAAATTGATGAGACCAGACAAGAAATTCAGGCAAGGTTTATGGGGACCCATGCTGCAGCATAACGGAGCAAAAACAAGTAACAGGTTCCCTTGCTCACTCCCCAAGGAGAGAGGAGCTGGCCCCCTAAATGGGGTGAGGGTAGGGGTGGATTCGTGGGTTAGGCTGGAGGTTTGGCTTAGGTGGTCTGCCCTCCCCCTTGGTGGTGCTGTGTGCAGGGATCATGCGCAGCACTCTGCTTTTTCTCCTGACACCTCAGAAGTAGCAGTTGGGTTTTCAGTCTTTTTGTATCTTGTTCATAATTCACCCCAACTGTGCATGTACACAGTTATTCTTAGTCCCTGATAGTTTCTTTGTGTTCTGTTGTTTGGTCCAGGTGCAAGCCTTGCAGCCCAGGGTCCCAGGTCCCAGGCTCCAGCCTGTCTCATAGGTGCTTGGTAGGTCAGAAGCCAGGGTCAGATTCTAGATAAAATTAGAAGCCTGAACCCAAGACAAAGATGGATGACCAGACATGATAAAAAGCAAAGTATCCAGGCAGTCCTTCAGCCAATTCATATTTTAGTTTTCTCTCATTAGTTTTCTCTGAGAAAGTGGTGGACAATTTTTCATTGAACCTTCAAGAAATTATTTGCCCAATCATTAACTACTGGAAAATAAATGATAAGAATACACATTTGTATTTTTTAAATAACTTTCTGTTTATAAAATTAATATGGAGATTTCTGGGCCTGGCAAGATAGCAAGTGAGAATCATCTGTAAATACTTCGGCTGAAAACAAAAAATGTATAAAATAATACATATTACCAATCACATAGCTGTGGGCACAGGAGAAATGGGAAATCCTCAGATACCAGAAATGAAAGGATAACTGGAAAAAGGCAGTGAGTTTTGAAGCTGATGAGTACCTTTGCAGAGAAATTAGTGGTCCTGGAAACCTTGCTTGGAGACTCTTGTTTTAACACCATAGCATTTGGGCTGTGCCTCTGAGAGACTAAAACTGATACTATTAAATAAAGTTGAAACTTTTAAAAGATTGTCACCCTAGATAGTGCTGAGAAGCTTCTGAAAAAAAAAAAGAAAAAAACATTTTGCTATTAAAACAAAAAACAAACTGCCAACAAAGAAAAGCATTGGACCTGGTGACTTCACTGGTGAATTCTACCAAGCATTTAAACGACTAATACAATTCTAATTCTGCTCGAACTTTTCCAAATAATTGAGGAGGAAGGAACACTTTCTACTCATTTTACAAGGACAGCATTACCCTGACACCAAAGCCAGACAAAGACACTACAAGAAAACTACAGTCCAATATCCATTATAAACATTGAGGCAAAAATCAACAAAATACTAGCAAATAGCATTCAATTTAAAAGAATTACATGCCATGACCAATGGGATTTATTCCTGAAATGTAAAGATGGTTTAACACCCCAAAATTAATGTAATACACCACATCAACAAAGTGAAGAGGAAATAACCACTTGAGCATCTCCATCTAGAAAAAGCACTGACAAAATTCGACATCCTTTCAAAATAAAAACACTCAAGAAAAAGCAATAGAAGAAAACTACCACAGCATAATAAAAAGGGTCTTCTGAATTACCCCCTCCACTCATAGAAGTGAGTTTGGATTCTATGAACACAGAGCAGCTGGTGGGGAAGGGGTGTGTGTGGCCGGCAGCCCAGAAGGTTGATGACTGGGGAAGAGAGGAAAAGTGAGAAGGGAGAGAATCTGGCCAAGGTGAAAATTCTGGCAGTTCTCAGAGCGGAGCGAAGGTGGGGCTCTGAGCTCCCCACAGATATCTACCCTCTGTCTGCCTCCCACCCCACCCACCCCCAACTCAGCTCTGAGGGGACAGCATCTTGTTCCTGCGTAAAGGCCCAGAGGGAGCCCTGTCCAATCACAGCAGCCCATCCTCCGAGAAACACAGCCCTGGGGTCCAAACACTTAGCTGGCTATTAGCAAGGTGGCCTGTGCCCTCAGAGAGATCCTCCCTGACTTGTATGCCAATGCTTTCATGAAGTTTGGGAGTGAGGGTAGGGTGGTGTATCTGTGCCCCAGAGAGCGGAGGAAGCCTGGCTCCAATCGTAGACCACAAGGCTGTCTCCCGACCCCAACCCAGGTTCTCCCCATGGAGTTCCAGGTAGCAGGTGGAAAAGGCTCCCTGGCTGCCTGTAGCCTGTAGCCTGGCCTGAAGGGTTGTGAAGGGCAGGGCGGGGTAGGGTCAGGTGTTTGTCTCTGCCTCCTCGCGCTGGGATCACTCTGCGGTCTGCCCTTGGTTTAGTCAGCCCTGGCCACAGGATGACAGGACCTCCCGTCGGATCCAAATGACTCAGAGACCTGCTTCTCAGCATCCCTGGCTGCCGCTGCTCTGGACGGCTGCCACCACTGAATGTCACCCAAGGAGCAGACCCAGCACCTCTGCTCTCCGGAATGGTAGGGGGCGTTGCGTGTACAGTGGGGTGCGGGATCACGTGCTGCCCTGCGCAGGTGCCGGTGTGCCCCAACTGAGTACGGCTCTGCGTCCTAGGCCGTCTAGGTGAGTGTGTGAGTGTGTGCGCTGCCAAACCAGAGATGGCGGTAAGTCCCCCCACAGAGCGGGGACCAACTCCTCTTTCTGGGCCACGTATACCAGCTCCTATACTGCCAGGTGAGCCCCAGGGCAGCGGAGCACAGGCCCCTCCGGGGCGGGCAGTGGCCCAGGGATTTGCTCTACTCAGCAGCTATGTATAGTGCTGGCAGCGGGCGTTCCTTGGGAACTCTCGGTTTGAGTCAGGGAGTGCATCTGTCCTGTAATTTTCCAGGGGGAGAGAGGGAAATCTGAGTTTGGAGCGTAGCTAGAGCTGAGATTCTGGAGCTGCGCCTGTGCCTTCCTGTTCTTCCTCCTAAATCTGTTCTCCTTCCTCCAGGTGGCTTCCTGTTTGAAGGGCTCTCTGATGATGAGGATGACTTTCACCCAGTAAGTGGCCCGGCCGTCTGCTGTTTGGGGGAGATGTGCCGGGGTGCGCCCCTCCCCGGGACCTGGCACGTGCCAGCAGGGAAGTGGTCAGAGGCCCTTTGGGGGCCCATCTGTGTCACACTGTTGCTTTCTGAACCTGGCAGCTTGGGGAGTCTCCCTAAGAACTGACCCTGGAGCGGGTGGGGGTTCGTCTGGGAATGTCCCAGTGCTGCTTCCCTGACTCTGGGCGCCTCCCTTGTCCAGAGCGCCAGGTCCACACCCTCGAGCAGCACACCCAGCTCCCGCCCAGCTTCCCTGGGGTACAGTGGAGCTGCCGGACCCCGGCCCATCACCCAGAGTGAGCTGGCCACCGCCCTGGCCCTGGCCAGCACTCCGGAGAGCAGCTCTCACACACCGACTCCTGGCACCCAGGTATGGGAAGAGGGCCGGAGGGTGGCGGCTGGGCCCCAAGGGAGAAGGTCCCCGGGGTAGACTGGGTTCCCTTTGCTGACCCTGGCGCTGGGTCTGCTTTGGGCTGAACTCTGCCTGGAGCCCCGGTGGGGTTCCCAGTGCAGCTCAGGTGACCTCCCCCTCCCTGCCTTTAAGGCTCAGGAGTCTCTGGAGTTCAGCACAGCCCTGGTGGAGTCCTCCTCCCAGCAGGTGGGAAGAACCTCCCCTCACATAAGGTGCCCTTACTTTTTCCTGAAAGTGGCCAAACGACACGGGCTTATGCATTCCTGGTGGCAGTCACTCCAGCGTCCAAGGCCGTCTTCCAAGGCCTTCCCAGTGCTGGGTCCTGGACTAGGGCGGGGGCCCAGTTCCATCTCTCTGGACAGAAGAGGATGGAGCCTTTCCTGCCCACGTGGAGAACTTTCAGGCACCTCTGTGGGGTTGTCTCGTGCAGGCCCCTGCTGGGAGGCAGTTGCTGGGCCTTCGGGGCACTGACGGGTGATGCGACAGGAGTGGGTGTGTGCTGGAGACTGAGACGGCTGTGAGGGTGGCACTGATGACTGGTTTGTGTCTAGGGCCATTCCTCTGGGACCTCCCCGATGTCCTCCACGTCCAGTCTGGGACGCCCATCACCAACGATCTCTTCAGCCAAGCCCTCCAGCACGCCCTGCAGGCCTCCGGGCAGCCCAGCCTGCAGGTCAGTCTTCCCCGCTCCTGGTGCCCACGCGGCTTCTTAGTTACTTTCGACCCTGAGCTTTCTTCTGCCCTCTGGAGGGCCTTCCCACTTGGCCTGCTTTGCTCTAGGAGGAGCTGGGACGTGGCAGTGTGACAGGGGAGGCTGCTCCCAGCAAGGCCAGTGGTCCCTGTGGCTTCCACCGCTGCACCCAGTGACCGTGGCCTGACTCCAGTGACCGCCTGGCTTGGGTACCTGTGGCAGTTTTGGTGAAGAGGTCACTCACGCATTCTGTGAGCGTTGACTGAGCGTTGAGCACGCATGTACCAGGCCTGGGTCCAGCTGCGGGGGTGGAGACGAGCCAGTCCTCACCCCTGCCGTGGAGGTCACCAGGCAGTTCCTGAGCGGGAGCAACAGGGGGAGAAGCCCAGCCCAGGCTTGAGGTGAGGGCCCAGGCCAGGGAGCGCTTCTCTGAGGAAGCGGCGTTTGGGCTGACTGTCAGAGACTTGGTTAAGGTTAGCCAGGCAGAGGAAGGGGTGTGTGTTTGTGGGAGGGGTGTTCGGGCAGAGGCAGCCACCTGTCTGAGGGGATGCGGAGGTACACGTGACAGCCTGAAGTCGGCAAGACCAGAAGGCAGCGTCCTGGTGGCAGATCCTCAGGTGGAGCTGGAGACAAGGAGGGCGGGAGCCTGAGAGTGAGCGCCCTGAGTGCCTGAGTGAGGTCAGACTTGTCCTGCAGTGACCAAGGAGCCACGGCAGGTTTCCAGTGGGGAGTGACAGCATCTCCCCGGCTCCCCATCATGGAAAGTGGAAGCTTAGCTAGCAGCTCAGTGGGTGGCCCAGGGGATTCACGTTTACCATGTGCCTCGTGCACCAGCTGTTTGCTTCGCTCCCTTTCCTTTGCTCCTCACGGTCAGCCTGGGGCATGAATGTCATTTCTGGGACTCGTTCATGGTCCTGAAGCCGTTAAGTGGTAGAGATGGGGTCAAGCCTGTGTGGTTTCCCTGCCCCACGTGGCCGTGGTGGACAGGGAGGGGAGCAGGGACAGGACCCGTGGACAGCTGGGCTCTTTGGTCCCTTCATCTTCCCAGCCTGATGCCTGTCCCCTCTGCTCTGCAGCTCAGGAGCGTTCACAGCTCCACCTGGCCTGTGAAATGAATTTGAGTTGCTTTGTGTGGTTTTTAAAAGCCTTCTGCATCCTCACCCTTCCTGCCTGCCTCCCTGAATTTGCATGGCATCCGCACTGCCTTCTCCTTTCCACAGTGTGAGGTCCTACCCTGGAAGGCAACCCTGACATGTCATGTTCGAGTTCACCCTGTCTAGACTTCTCTGGTCCCTCAGACCTCAAAAGTGAACCTCTTGCATTTATCCACTACTGTATGGACAAAGAACCTCCCAGTTTCAGGGGCTGTCCTCAAAACGGTCAAACTTTTCAGTGAATACCTGCTGATTGTAGGAATTCCTGATCTCAAACCTGTTAGGTGCCTTATTACTTAATTCTGCTTCTTTCTGCGCAGATGCTGGTACCATGCAAGTTGTGGCTGCCAACAGTTGCTCTCACCAACTTGTATTTGGGAGTTGGTGGAAATGCTTTGTCACCTCTTACATTATTCTGGTCATGCTGCCATAAAAAAATAGCACAGACTGAGTGGCTTAAACAACAGAAATGTATTTCTCATAGTCCTGGAGGCTAGAAAATCCAAGATCAAGATTCAGCAGTTTGGTTTCTGGTGAGTACTCACTTCCTGGTTTGCAGATGGCCACCTTCTTACTGTGTCCTCAACTGTCCTTTCCTTGTGTGTGTTCATAGAGAGAGAGAAAGAGCTCTCACTTCCACTTCTTATAAGGCCTCCCCATCCTATTGTACTGGGGACCCACCCTCGTGATTTTATTTAACCTTAGTTACCTCCTAACAGCCCTATCTCCAAATACAGTCATGCTGGAATTTAGGGTCTAACATGTGACTTCTGGGGGGACACAATTCAGGCCATAGCACCTAGTTTTGTTATAAACATTGTCCTTCAGTTCTTGGTTTTTCTTCTCAGTTGCTGTCTCTGTTTTTGAGTGGGAATCCAGAGAGATTAAAAAGTCTGTCACCCATCATGTTAAGTGAAGTAAGCCATTCATAAAAAGATAAATATTATATGATTCCACTTACATGAAAAACCTAGAGCAGTTGAAATCATAGAGACAAAAAAGTAGAATGGTGGTTTCCAGGGTTTGAGGGGAGAGGAGAATGGGAAGTTATTGTTTAATGGGTACAGAGTTCTGGTTTTGCAAATTGAAAAGTATTCTGGAGATGGATGGTGGTGTTGATTGCACAGTAATGTGGAGGTACTTAATATCACTGAACTATAAACTTAAAATGCTTAAGATTTTTATGTTGTTTATGTTATATAACTTTGTGTTACGTGTATTTTATCACAATAAGAAAATTGGGGGAAAAGCTGTGTCACCACCATCATTTTCCCAGAATCCTTCTCTCCAAACTTTCAATCTTGGAACAGAGTTCCTCATTAAACACCCACAGCACCTATTCTTCACATCCTTTTCGGTAGTATTATCTTTCTTTAATCCATGCCTATTTGATAAGTTTAAAAAGTGAATTACACACAGCTAACATCATACTCAATGGTGGAAAGAAGGCATTTCTTCTAAGATCAGCAGCAAGACAAGGATGCCCACTCTCACTACTTTTTGTTCAACATAGTTTTGGAAGTCCTAGCCTCAGCAATCAAAGAAGAAAAAGAAATAAAAGGAATCCAAACTGGAAAAGAAGAAGTAAAACTGTCACTGTTTGCAGATGACATGATTCTATACATAGAAAATACTAAAGATGCTCCCAGAAAACCACCGGAGCTCATCAATGAATTTGGTAAAGTTGCAGGATACAGAATTAATGTATAGAAATCTGTTGCATTTCTGTACACTGCCAACAAAATATTATCAAAAGAAATTAAGGAAACAGTCCCATTTACCACTGCATCAAAAAGAATAAACTATCTAGGAATAAAGCTACCTAAGGAAACAAAGGACCTGTACTCCAAAAACTATAAGAAAAAAATTGAAGATGACACAAACAGATGGAAAGATTTACCATGTTCTTGAATTGAAAGAATCAATATTGTTAAAATAACTGTACTACCCACAGCAATCTACAGATTCAATGCAATCCCTATCAAAATGCCCATGGCATTTTTCACAGAACTAGAATAAAACTGTTTTAAATTTGTATGAAAACACAAAAGACCCTGAATAGCCAAAATGATCTTGAGAAAGAAGAATGGAGCTGGAGGAACCATGCTCCCTGACTTCAGACTATACTACAAAGCTACAGCAATCAAAACAGTATGGTACTGGCACAAAAACAGACACAAAGATCAATGGAATAAGATAGAAAGTCCAGAAATAAACCCATGCACTTATGACCAGTTAATCTACAACAAAGGAGGCAAAAATATACAATGGAGAAAAGACAGTCTCTTCAATAAGTGGTGCTGGGAAAACTGGACAGCTACCTGTAAAAGAATGAAGCTAGAGCATTCTCTAACACTATATACAGATAAAACACAAAATGGATTAAAGACATAAATGTAGGACCAGATACTCTAAAGCACCTAGAAGAAGCCATAAGCAGAATACTCTTTGACATTAATTGCAGCAGTATTTTGGGGGATCCATCCCCTAGAATAATGGAAATAGAAACAAAAATAAATGGGATGAAGTTAAACTTAAAAGCTTTTGTACAGCAAAGGAAATCATAAACAAAATGAAAAAACCTACAAATGGAAGAAAATATTTGCCAATGATGTGACCGACAAGGGACTAATTTCTAAAGTATACAAATAGCACATGCAACTTAATATAAAAAAAAATCAAAAAATGGGCAGAAGACCTAAATAGACATTTCTCCAAAGAAGACATACAGATGGCAACAGGCACATGAAAAGATGCTCAATATCACTATTTATTAGAGAAACACAAATCAAAACTATAATGAGGTATCACCTCACACCAGTCAGAATGTCCCTCATCAAAAAGTCTATAAATAATAAAAGCTGAAGAGGATGTGGAGAAAAAGGAACCCTCCTGCTCTGTTGGTGGGAATATAAATTGGTGCAGCCACTATGGAGGACAGTATGGAGGTTCCTTAAAAAAGTAAAAATAGACTTAACATATGATCCAGCAATCCCACCCCTGGGCATATATCTGGAGAAGAGTCTAATTCAAAAAGATACACGCACCCAAATGTTCAGAGCTGCACTATTTACAATAGCCAAGACATGGAAACAACCTAAATGTCCATCAACAGATGACTGGATAAAGAAGTTGTGGTATATATATATATATATATTTTGTGGTATATATATATATATATACACACAATGGAATACTACTCAGCCATAAAAAAGAATGAAATAATGCCATTTGCAGCAACATGGATGAACCTAAAGATTATTATACTGAGTGAAGTAAGTCAGAGAAAGACACATATTATATGATATCACTTATATGTGGAATCTAAAAAAAATGGTACAAATTCTATTTGCGAAGCAAAAACAAGGCTCATGGACATAGAAAAAATTATGGTTACCAAAGGGAAAAGGGCAGGGAGGGATAAATTAGGGGTTGGGGATTAACAGATACATATTACTATTTATAAAATAGATAAACAAGAACCTACTGTATATCACAGAGAACTATATTAAATTTCTTATAACAACATATAATGGAAAAGAATCTGAAAAGAAAAAATATATATATGTATGTGTATGTATAACTGAATCACTTTGCTGTATACCTGAAACTAACATTGTACATCAACTACACGTCAATAAAAATGTTTTTTAAATAAAATAAAATGGCAACTGGGAAAACATCAAAAAAATGAATTACATTAAAGTTATAATTTGTCTTAAAATAGTGACAAAGAGATTTCACTGTAGTGTACTGGTCAGTGTTGTTGGTTACGAACAATGGAAACTAACTCCTTAACAGAAAAGGGCTATATTGGAACTGTGTCATGAAGCTCACAGAATCAATGAAACCAGATGTAAACAAACACCAAGGGAGGCAAGAACCTATCTTAGAAATGGCCTGTGTCAGTCCACCTATGACCGTCCACCCTCAAGACTAATTTTGAAATCATAGTACCTGCCACACTCTGGATATCATTCCTGGGGCCCGTAACGAGGCTTGTCTAATGTCCCATCCTATTCCTAAATTCTCAGCCAGACTTATCACCTTCAGAAAAGTAATTCTTATTTTCTTCCTAGTGTCATTATCAGAATCCCTATTTTTAAAATAACCTCTGGTGAAAGGTAATTAGGCCATGAGTCTCAGCTATATTGTTCTGATGTGGCTATGATTCATCTCACTTTCAAATTGAGTGTTGAGGCACTTTTCACCCCAGAATTCCATACCTGGGTGAGATTTGCTTTGCACATTACTTCACAATAGCCAAAAGGTGGAATTAACCCAAATGTCCATTAACAGATGAATGAATAAAAAAAAGATGAATGGATAGACAAAATATGGTATATACATGCAGTGAAATATTACTCAACCTTAAAAAAGGAGGAAATTTTGACACAATCTGCAACGTGGATAAACATTGCGGATACTATGCTAAGTGAAATGAGCCAGTCACAAAAGGACTGTATGATTGCACTTATGTGAGGTACCTAGAGTAGTCAGATTTATAGAGATGGAAAATAAAATGGTGGTTGCCAGGGGATAGGGGGCAGGGAGAATGGGGAGTTGTTGTTTAATTGGTACAGAGTTTCAGTTTGGGAATACGAAAAAAGTTCTAGAGATGTGGTGATGATTGCACAACAATGTGAATATACTCAGTATCACAAAACTGTACATTTAAAATAGTTAAAATGATAAATTTCATGTTATGTATATTTAACTATGATTTTAAAAAGTAAATAGAAGACACCCCCCCCCTTTCCACCAACAAAAGGAACACATCAAAAGTTGAATGATTCCACCCATCAATCACTGTGCTGGAACTCCTCCAACCCTTCGTTTGACTGGAGACTTACTCTGTGAATGGAGATTGTGGCTTCACTAAAATGGTTGTAAAATACAAAAATATGTCTTGCTACATATGTGGGTCTGTCTCTTCTAGAGCCTGAACTAAAAATGGACAAAGAAGAAACTACTACCTTTGTAGCTGAACATTTATACCACAAACGTTCAAGTGCCTGCTTTATGCAAGGCATTATGCCAGGAGCTTGAAAGATGTGAAAATGAAGCACATACAAGAAGTTCCTAGTCTGGAAGGGGAAATGTCTATGCATACATTTTTCTATGAATAATTTTAATACCAGATAAAATATTAAATGTGCCCTTTTTTGTGCCCTTAAAGCACTCTGTACTGCTTTCAATTATTTTGCGTTTCACTGTACTGTCATTAACTTCATTTTTCTTTCTCCCACAAGTTGGTAGATTGTGTTGATGGCCCAGTTCATCATCCTCCCTAGATCCATGCTCCGTACCATGTCGTTTTGCAGTGCCCGCCCACTGAGTAACGTAACCTGCCCGCCCCTTGATTCTGGCTTCCACCATGTGACTTGGTTTGGCCAATGGCGGGTTAGCGGATCCAGTGACTTGAACAGTGGGGGCCGCCCTTTTGCACCTCTGCCATCACCACGAGCACATACCTGAGTTAGCCTGCCCAGGGATGTGCTGCAGAGCTGAGTCCCCTGAACTGCCCCAGCAGAGGCCAGCCTCGGTTAGCTGTCTGTCAGACGACCTACAGATAAGTGAGTGAGCCCAGCCTAGAAAAGTGTACAAATTATCACTAATAATCTGATGGATTTTTTTTTACAGCATGTACACATCTATATAATCACTGCCCAGAGCAAAATGAAAACATTAACAGCACCTTGGAAGCAGCTCACATGCCACTTCCCAGCCGTTACCCACCTCCTCCTCCAAAGGTAACCATTATCTTGACTTCTTGCTTTTCTTGAGCTTCTTCTAAATGGAATCATTCTTTCATTCAACTTTATGTTAATAAGGTTCCTCCAGGTTGTTGTGAGCAGCAGTGGTAATTCCTTCATTTTCATTGCTTTGTAGTATCACATGATGTGAGTATAACGCATATATTTATTATTTCTACTGTTGATGCACATTTGGATTATTTTCCAGTTAGAACTATTAGGAATGATGCTGCAAGGAATATTCTTACATATGTCTTCTACGGGCATATGTATGCATTTCTGTTCTGTACACAGTTAGGCGTAGAATTGCCAGGATATGAGATAAATGTATGTTCAGCTTAACACATATCGCCAGACAGACTTCCCGAGTAGCTCTGCCAGTTTGCACTCCCAGCAGAAATGTGTCAGTCTCACTTTCACTACATCCCTGCCAGCACTGGGTATTGTCAGTCTTTTTAGTTTTAGCCATTCTGATGGGGATGTAATAATATTTCATTCTGGTTTTATCTTACATATCCCTTATGACTGATGAGCATGAGTACATTTTCATATGAACATTTGCATGTCCTCTTGTGTGAAGTGTCTGTTCATGTAAGATTCAAGTTTGTGCCTCATAGACCCTTATACAGTAGGATCAAAAGGGCAGCTGGGCAGGTCATGAGGCTTACAACAAGAGATCCTGGAAAAAAAAAAAAATTTACATCAGCTCAGACCCAGCCTTATCAGTATCAGGAATGACACAGTGGGATTCCAGCATAAGACATGTGTAAGAATATTGATTGCAGCATTGCAGCATGGCCATGTGGGGATGGGCAAGGAAATCCCATTGGCTGGTTGCTCATAGACTCACACGTTGTCAGATAACCTGGAAACACCAGGACTTCGGGGCCTGGTTCCTAGCCATGCAGGCTCCCAGAAGAGCTTTTGCCGATACAGTGAGTCAGAAATTAACATAAAAATCAGAATTAATGTAAAAATCACTATTGGTTCACACTATGAACCACAATTGCTAAGCATTCCAGTCTCTGATTAGGACACTCTCTCCCTGTAAGAAAACAACTTAGGAAGTCAAAATAATCAGAAGACCACGTGGTGAGTTGGAACCAGAGCATCAGAATAGGAGAGGGGGGCCAGGAGAGCAGGGGTGTGCTTCCAAGACCCTCGTGAAAACAGATCTGCCACGGGAACTGGAGAGGATATGACCTTGGACCAGGCCTCCCTCTCTGCACTGGTGCTCGGATGATCACTGACAGCTCTTTCTTTCCAGTGTTTCCGGTGCTAACTAATCCCCCTTCTGGTGAACTCCTCCTTTCTGTAGATACCCTGAGGACATTTGCTGGTTGTCTTTCTATCTTCCATTTCCCCACCTCCCTCTCCAGAGGTCCCTGCCCCCTTTTCAACAGACTGTACTTTCCACTGGGGACCCAGTCCTCATAGTTCCTGACAGTTCCATCCTAGATCTAGGTGTGGAGCTTGCCGCCTAGGACAGGCCAACCAGTGCATTACATCCTCTGAGCCCAGTGATGGGCTGGGTGTGTCAGCTGCAAATGCTGGGATCCTGATACTCTGTACTTCCCAGGGTTCATGAGTGAGAGAGCTTGTAGCCCTGGGAGCCACATGAGGACCAAGAAGGAGTCAGCCTCAGGTTATTCTGACATGGAGGAGCGCAGAATGGAGAGCTGAAGAGAAACTGGATTCTTGGTGATTTCCATAAGCCATTGGATGAAGCAGGCACAACCTCTGGACTTTCAGTTACTGAAGCCAAGATACTCCTTTTTCTTGTGTAAAACAGTTTGCATTGGTCTGGCAGACCTAGCTGACTACCCAATATCTATTCTCCCTTCTTCTTTACTTGCAGGACCCCCATTTAATTCATAGTTTAAATATTTATCTCCCCTATTTCCCTGGATCTGAGGATGGCAATGTGACTAAGAAGATGCAAGTATAAATCACAGGATAGTGCTTCTGGGAAAGTGGTTAATTTCCGGATTTAAAAAAGAGAGAGAGAGAGAGAGAGGTCAGACTCAACAGGCACATGAATTCTGCCTCCTTCCTCACCTTCTTCCTGCCTGCAAAGCAGACACAATTTCCAGAAGAGTGACAGCCAATATATGATCATGAAGCCAAAGACACACACTAAGGATGGCAGAAGAAGACAGAAGGAGCCTGATTCCTTGAGCAGCTGCATTAGTTCCCAGACTGCCTAACCCAGACCCCCCCCATAACATGAGAGAAGTAAACCCCTTTCTGGTTTAGCCACTTTGTGGGGTTTCTGTTAAATGCATCCAAATGCAGTCCTATCACTTGGAGGATTCAGCACCCTGAAGTGAGATGCTGCAAGTAATGTAATCTGAAACAGGGACTCTGTTGAGTGGTCGGATGGGCTGTTGGGCTGTGAGGGTACGCGTGTTGCAGACTGGAATGCCAGCGACCTTGCTGTGCATTTCTGGAACTTTTGGTCCATTTGCTCTTCTATGGGAGATACCCTACATTTCAACCAAGTCTGTTGTGTTAGAGAAAAGAGCTGGAATGATTCAGAATGTTTCCACGTGCTGGCGACTTTGTTCCACTTTCAACGAAGTCCTTGAAAGAGACCAAAGAACTAAAGTTATCCAGGATGAAGGAAAAAGGGAAGCAAGTATCATTTCACTGAGGAAGACACTCTGCCTAAGGCCTGCAAATCTCCTTTAGTGAACATCTCATAATTTGGAGACTTGCAGGGCTGAAAAAAGGTCTTTGCTTCTATTCTCCCAATAGGTGTGGTGGGCACCAACCAACAGCTTAGAAGACTGGTGTCCTTGGCCTTTCTTAAGCACCTTCACCACTACACAGAGGAACTGGGGCCTACAAAGTACTCTCTTCCCATAGAGCCTTTTCCCCCAATTGTCTCAAGTCAGAGAGCATAAAGTTGAAGACTAGAGGGAAAGGCAGAGCACAGAGGCCAGTAGGTAATCGAGGAGGATTTTCAGGCTTAAAGACTATGGCTGTCTGTGGTCACTCACACAGAGGACTGAAGAGGAGGCAAATAGACTGGAAGCCTACAACATTCTTGAGGGAATCATATTACCAAAAAATGAAAATTTATCAACCTGACCAGCAAAGCCTTATCATTTTTCAACTCCAGGTCCCTGAACACATACAACAGAAAGGCCATCCTCTTCAAAGGTCACTTCAGATACGGTTAAAGAGGATAATGCACAAGAAGCCGTCTCACAGGGAGATGGAACTGGACCATGGAGCACAACTGAAAAAGTTGCTCCCAGAGGGTAGGTTGGCTGAGTAAGGAAATTACTGTCAGGCGGAGAGTCCTGGCTGCTCCTGTCTAGTCCAAGTTGCTATTTGACGTAGATCTGGCACTTGAGATGGCTTCAATAAGCTTCCCATTCTTCCCTTTCCCATGCAGGAGTTGACTTTTGTTCCTTCTCCACTGCTAGGTATGGGATATGTTGGGGAAGATAACCTGGCCTTTAGTTTGTAGGTTACCAGACTATGTATAAGGATTCACATCAGCGCGAAATGGAGAAAACGGCGTATGTGTTAGAAATTCTGGCTTTTGAGATGGATGCAGTATCTGGATGAGACTTCAGAACTGTCCCCATTAGGGAGGGGGCACTTTCTATACATGGGAGGATGGAGAGCCAAGAGTGGACTGTGACAGTCACTGCTTTCTTTCTACCCAATAATCATTCCCTATGTCTTTTTAACCATCAAAACCCCGAATTTGTTTGACAAAGCAATGTGCCCAGCTAAAAATGATACCAGTGATTTCTGGTCATTGAGATAAGCAAAACTCTGCCAAAGATAATCTGGAAAAGCTTTGCTTTCTGGTTATAGGTGTTGCTTCTTCTCACCTTTTCACTTATTTCTCCTTTTCTTGCCTGGAACCAGATGGAAACTTGAATCTTGGGGAAAGAATGCAGAGCATCAGAAATGGTAAATATGTGAATTGATGTCAAAGACTACTTTTTCATCTTGATTACTTTAAATTGCACTTGGCTATTTAAAAATAATGTGGGAGTTTCCCTTTTCTATGCTCCGGAACATGTTAAGTAGCTTTGAAGGTTTGATAGATTCTCCTATCAATTCTGCTGAGCCTTCCAAATTTTTGAGGAGTTTGATTGCTGACCAGTGGGGTATAAGGAAAAGTAAGAGAACAAGGGTTACACCCAAATGGTGGCCTGAGCAACTGGAAGGATGGAGTTGCCCTTAACTTCCTATTGAGCAGAATTTAGTCACATGTTGTAATAGGACGAATTCTTAGATGGTCCTAGTGCCGCTTGCCCATGTATCAGCCCTTCCTCTTTGAGTGTGGGTATCATCTCCCTCCTGTGATTACAATGTTATGTGACAAAAGGAGGATGATGCAGGTGGCCTAATCTAATCACAAGCCCCTTAAAGACACGGGTTTTTCCAGCTGGCGTGTTGAAGGGGAAGTCAGAGAGTTTCAAAGCGTTGAGGACTTGGGGCCCCACGAGAAGGAGTCCAGGCAGCCTGTGGGAACCAAGTGCAGCCCGCAGCTCACAGCCAGCCAGGAAACAGGGCCTCAGAGCCGGGGCCACAAGCAACTGGATTCTGCCAACAACCTGAATGAGTTTAGAAGCAGGTTCTTCTCCAGAACCTCCAGGCAAGAGCCCAGCCCCATCGACACCTTGATTTGGGCCTTGAGGGACCCTGAGCAGAATATCCAGCCAAAGCCCAGGCTTCTGACCTGCAGAGCTCTGAGATAATGAGCAAGTGTTGTTTTCAACTGCTAAGTGTGTGGTAGCTGGTTACACTGCAATAGAAAATAAATAGACATGCAACCCTTAGGGAGGCTGGGAAACGGTGCCTCCAGCTGGACATGCATGTGCATTGTTCAGCTTGTTGGGGGGTGGGGAGTTACAATGAAAGAAAGAGAAGAATGAGCACTGGGGGGATGATGAGATGGTCCTCCACACTGAAACTGCATTATCTGATACAGCGGACCCTAGCCACATGTGGGTATTAAGCGCTTGGAATGTGACCAGTCCAAATTGGGATGTGCTATAAATGTAAAATACCCACTAGATTTTGAAGACTTAATATGAAAAAAAGGAAAATATCTCATGAAGTATATTTTATATTGGTTGCATTTTGAAATGATACTATTTCTGGTCACATGTGTAAGTTAAAATTTACATATGTAAGTTTAAATTACATACGTGGCTCCCATTATAGTTTTATTGGACAGTGCTGCTGTGAACTCCTTGGTACATCTCAAAAATTTTTTTCACATGTACACGAATTAAAATTTTTAAAGCTTTTTTTTCTTCTCAACACTACAAGTTTAAAGAGGCAATGTCCCCAAAAGAAATAATGGCAAAGAAGGGAGTTCCCAGTCACACTAAGCAGACCTGTTTCCCCAGATACCTTAATAAACTAGCTGATGCATGTACATGAATAGGAGAGGCTGATGGAGACTGTGGAGGGTCTTGGAAGGAAAGGTAGGTTATGACATTAGGTAACACCATCATGGAGATGGAGATGGTATTTATAGCATCATGATTCATCCCTTAAGGTTGGGAACACCACAGTCTCAAATAAAATCTAAGTTCTAGTAGCAAAAGAGAGGGGTGGCTATCATGTAGGTAGCTGCCACAAACTAATTATGAGACGGTAGATAAAGGACCGGGTGTCATAGCTCAGCCCCTCCAGGACACATCTATGGTGCCCTCTGGTGGACTATGGTGGCACTTGAGCTAGGCTGCTCAAAATCCCTCACTTCTTACCATCTCTACCACCCTCCTCGAAGCCGTCATCTCAGGAGACAGCTGTCCTAAGAGATCCCTAATTCGTCTCCTTCCTTCCACTCCCGTCCACCAGAATGATCTTTTAATTCCTTTATCAGATCATGTCACTCCTTTGCTCAAAACTCAGAAGTGATTTTCCTCCTCACTCAGAGCCAAAGTCCTCACCGCCCTCCACCCCAGCTCATCCACCCATCTAGCCTGCACTCACCCCACTTTAGCCATGCCGGGCCTCTTGCTCTTCCTGTGCCAGTAAAACACACCAAGCATGCTCCCGCCCTTGTGTTCGCTATCTCCTCTGCCTGGAATGCATGAATCACTCCACACAGCAGTGCTCAAATGTCATCACATCACCTTATCACTCTAAATAGAAAAACAGCCCTCCTCCCAGCATCCTCTATCCTCCTCAGCTGGGTTCTTTTTCTCTCTCTTTTTTTTTTTTTTTGCCATAGCCCTTAACACCATCTGACATATTGCATATTTACTTGTTGTGTATATATATATATATATATATATATATATTACATATTTGTTTATTACCTGTCTTCCCCTACTAGAATGCAAACTTCAAAAAGGGAAGAGCCTGGTCTGTTTTGTTCACAGTTGTATCCCCAGCATGTAGAACAGTGCTTAGCATATAGTAGGTGCTCAACAAAAATATTTGTTGGATGAATGAATGAAACAAGATCTGAATAATAAACAGGCATTGAATGCCCTCATTATTTCATTCTCGGGTGTGAAGACAAAAAGGTCAACTCCACAAATTTATGTGAAATTAAAATTACAATTATAATCCCCATATATTTCTTTTTTTAACATTTTTATTGAGTTATAGTCATTTTACATATTGTGTAAAATTCCAGTGTAGAGTACAGTTTTTCAGTTATACATGAACATACATATATTCATTGTCACATTTGTTTTTCACTGTGAGCTACCCATGTATTTTTTTTTTGGTTGGATTAAATTCTCTTAAAATTCACTTGGAAAAAATTAAGTACCTGTGAATAGTCAATAAATGTGGGAAGAAGTACTCTAAGGATGCACTTGGCTTGCCAGATGTCAGAGGACGCTATAAGGCTACTATAATAAAATCCATAGGATATTGGCTTAGGAGTAGTCGAATGAATCAGTGTAATAGACAAGAAAATCCAGGAATAGATATCTGATGATAAGATTATAACATGTGAAAGGTGAATTTTTAACTCAGAAAAAGATGATTATGTAATAAACAGTGCTGACATTATTTACCAGCAAAAAACTAGACACCCGTTTTATACCATTTACAAAAATACGTGCCAAGTAGACTAAATGCTGAAATGTAGTTGGTTTGTTTAGAACCCCAACATAAGTTCAGGATACTGTTAATTTTGCCCTCATGCCCATATTGAAGACATATGACTGATTTCTTCACAGGCAGAATTTTCAGTGCACATTCTTAATCCCTTTGCTTTAAAAAATCCCATTTCGTGGCTGGGCTAAGAGTGTTGAAGCCCAAGCCAAGTGAGGAGGGAGTCCACGGTGGGGAGAGGAGGATCAGTGGTGGTCAAGCGTGAGGCGTTGGAGCCCAAGCACACGGAGGGTTTCTACACGCAGGGACTAAGAAATGTCCTGGGTGGGCGTGAGAACCCAGCAGACCAGACCCACTATAAGCCAAACCTACGACAGGATCCTATTTGTTACCCAGCCCATCATGTGCCTTCCCAGCTCTAACGGGGAGGGAGCAGATGGTATTTCAGGTCTTCAGTATTAATGTGAACACAGACCTTGTGTCCAACAAACATTGATGCATCTGGCTGTTCCCCTTTTCTCAGTGCAGTTGCCCAAGTAAATGGCTAGAGGTCTCTTTGGAAAGGACTGATAGAATTATTAGCATGTATTCTTGCTATAGTGTTGAGGGTCCTTCCTACCTTTTCAGTCATGGTCTGGACACTGGGCAAGGGAGTGACTTATCATGACCTTTTCTTACTGCTCTTGCTTCAGTCTCCCAGTCATCGGTCCTTAACTTCTTCGGCTGGTGCAGGCTAAGTAGTACCCTGGACGATTGCCCATCTACTTGGCCCCCAGGGATGCTTTGTTCTGTTAACCACCTCCATCGTGCTCTGCGGGCCAGGTCCTCCTGGCTGCCGCTCCGACCTTACCAGCCATTACGATAACTGTCATTCCCCGGCTTCTAGAAGTTCTGCAGTGCTACTTGGCCTTTATTGTTTCAGAGTCCAGTTATCTACACTGCTGTCAGTGAGCCAAGTTCTGTAATGATATATTCTACCCTCAGGCCTGGCCTACAGAGGAGAGCCACCACTTAACGTTTTTTAGAGATTCTAGTGGGCTTCTCACCAGCACATTTGCTTTGGCCTTAGTAAATAGTGTGTCTTTTGGTTCTTTCCATGGTCTGGTTGTCCATAGTCCATTCTGGCATTCCCACTTCCCTGCGTCTTTTAATCCCACCCACATCATCTTCCACAGCAATTCTAACATTTAAGTTTCCTGTAGCGTGGGGCATCCCTTTTTCTAAGCTTCTAGATCCATCCTAGTGATGAGTTTGCTCCGAATCCTGGTCCTTTCCAGGATATTGAATCCTGTAATTTAAGAAAGGGACCCCACGTCAACAAACTCTTCCATTTCCAATTTTATGTTTCTTCCCCCATCATTAAGCACCTTCAGAATCCAATTCCGTATGTGTCCCCTCTGGCTCCTGCAGGTACATGCTGGCTAGGCCTTGCTCTCCTGTTGGTCACCAGCCCTCTCTCCCCTTGTCAGGCTTGCACTCTGCAGTGGGTTGTGCTGCAGCCACCCTTTTGTGGGCCTGGTGGCTAGGAAGGGAAGGGGGGCAGAGCATGCCGGGGTTACTTGTTTCCTTGTGAGGGAGAGGCGTCTTCCCTGTCTCCCAGCAGAGAGGCTCTTACTAGGGAGGAGTGGCTCACTTCTGCAGGCTCAGAAGATTCAAAGGGATTTGTGGAGTTAAAATCTTTAGGAACATCCACCCTGATAGCATTAGAGTTGTGCACATCCAACTGAATTAGCGAGAGCCATCCAATTCCATCCATCCTTACAGCCCCAGTCCCTCCATACATCTCTAGCACCTGGTACATTGTGCCCTCTAGGGCATTCTATTCTATTGGTCCACCCTCCCAGTTCGCCACTGGTTGTACACCATCTATCTCCAGTAATGGGGTCCTCGTCTGATGGGTGGTGATTGGGTTCCAAACTCCCATCTTATCATCAGCTCCATCTCTCACTTCGGGTATCAACTCTCAAAGATCAGGTTCTCAAGAAGGAGATGCTGAGATAGAATTTGGGTTATAAAACGTTTATTAGAGACCCTCACTCTCGAAAGGGAGGGAGCAAGAGCAGGACGAGCAGAGGGAGAGTCAGCCTGTGCTGCAGGCTCAGCACAGTCCCAGCCAATCCGGAGCTCACTCTGGAGTGAGAAGTCCCATCAGAGCTGTCCCACATCAGGGTTACATGGCTGGGCCTTTATAGCCCTACTTGGCTCGGTCACCAGATGCAGGCTGCCCCTGGAAGGGGGTGACCTCGGACAAGGTAGTTCTCTGTCAGCTCTGTCTGCTGACCATTCTCCTTACATCTAGGTAGCAGGTCTTTCCTTGAAGGTGGGGGATCTGGGTAACATAACACCATGTATCCCACAGTAATATACATGCATAAAAGTGCACAAATCTCGAATGAACTCACCCAGGTAACCACCACCCAAATTACCAGCACCCCAGAAGCCCCATTTATCCCCCTTCTCAGTCAATGTCTCTCCCCCGAGGTAACCACTATCCTATCACCATAGACTTGTTTACCTGCCTTGTTTAGAAAAAAGTTTAACTGTGGTCAAACACACGTAACATAAAATTTAGCATCTTAACCATTTTTCAGTGTACAGTTCAGTAGTGTTAAGTACATTCACACTCTTGTGCAGCCAACTTCCAGAACTCTGCATCTTCCCAAACTGAAGCTCTGTACCCATGAAACAACCCCCATGCTCCCTCCTGCCAGCCCCTGACAACCACCATTCTACTTTCTGTCCCTGTGAACTTGACTGCTCTAGATACCTCATCTAAGTGTGGAATCATATGGTATTTGTCTTTTTGTGACTGGCTTGTTTCACTTAGCATGATAACCTCAGTGCTCATCCGTGTTGTAGCACATGTCAGAATTCCCTTCCTTTCTAAGCCTGAATGGCATTCCATTGTATGAGTATACCACACTTTGTTTATCCGTTCATCTGTCGCCAGACACTTGGGTTGCTTCCACCTTTTGGCTATTGTGAATAACACTGCTATGAATAGGAGTGCACTCACTTACCTGTGTTAGAACTTAATATAAATGGAATAAGTTATACCACGTGTATTCTTCTGGGACTTGTTTCTTTGCCCTGACATTGTGTTTCTGAAGTTCCTCTATTTTGTGGCCCCATAGCAATAGTTTCTTCTTTCTCTTTGATACATAGCGTTCTGTTGTATGATCACACCTCAATTTGTTCATCCCTTCTACCACTGATAGACACTTTCCCAGGTCTTAGCTGTTATGAATAGCCATGCTCTGAGTATTCTCATTCATGTCGTCAGGTATACACGTGTGCCTGTCTGAAGATACACACCCAAGAGTTAAATTGCTGAGTCATAGGCATGTTTTGTTTTACAGGCTTTGCCAAACAGTCTTCCAGCTGGCTATACCTGTGTACTCTCTTAGGAGCACCTGAGGAGTGTCCAGTTGTTTCACATCCTCAGCAGCGCTTGATAGCGTCAGTTGTTTTAATTTTAGCCGTTCTCATTGCGTAAAGTGGTATCTCATTGTGGTTTTAATTTGTATTTCCTTGATGACTAATGAGGCTGAAAAACTTTTCGTGTTTATCAGTCAATTGCATATCCTTTTCTGTGAAGTGTTTGTTCATATATTTTGCCCTCTTTTTAATCGAGTTGTCTAGGAGGTTTTCTTACTGATTTTTTTTCAGACAACACAGAACTTTATTTTATATATTTAAAAAAAATTTTATTAAAGTACAGTTGGTTTACAATGTTGTATTAATTTCTGATGTACAGCACAGTGATTCAGTCATACGTATATATATTCCTTTTCATGTTCTTTTTCATTAAAGGCTATTACAAGGTATTGAATATAGTTCCCTGTGCTGTACAGTGGAACCTTGCTCTTTACCTATTTTGTATATAGTAGTTAGTATCTGCAAATCCTAAACTCCCAATTTATCCCTCCACTCCTCTCTTTCCTTCCTGGTAACCACAAGTTTGTTTTCTATGTCTGTGGGTCTATTTCTGTTTTGTAAATAAGCTCATTTGTGTCATTTTTTTTAATTCCACATATAAATGATATCATATGTTTTTTTTTCTCTTTCTGGCTTACTTCACTTAGTAGGACAATCTCCAGGTTCATCCATGTTGCTGCAAATGGCTTTATTTTATTCTTTTTTATGGCTGAGTAGTATTCCATCTTCTTTGTCCAATCATCTGTCAATGGACATTTAGGTCGCTTCCATGTCTTGGCCTTTGTAAATAGTGCTGCTATGAACATTGGGTGCATATATCTTTTGGAATTAGCATTTCCTCCAGATGTATGCCCAGGAGCAGTATTGCTGGATCATATGGTAAGTCTACTTTTACTTTTTTAAGGAATCTCCATGCTGTTTTCCACAATGACTGAACCAATTTACATTCCCACCAACAGTGTAGGAGGGTTCCCTTTTCTCCACACCCTCTCCAGCATTTATTGTTTGTGGACTTGTTAATGATGGCCATTCTGACTGGTGTGAGGTAATACTTCATTGTAGTTTTGATTTGCATTTCTCTGATAATTAGCAATATTGAGCATTTTTTCATGTACCTGTTAGCAATTTGCATGTCTTCATTGAAGAAATGTTTGTTTAGGTCTTCTGCCCATTTTTAGATTGGGTTTTTTGTTGTTGTTGTTGTTGAGTTGTATGGGCTGTTTATATATTCTAGAAATTAAGCCTTTGTCAGTCACATCATCTGCAAATATTTTCTCCCATTCGGTAGGTTGTCTTTTTATTTTGTTTATAGTTTCCTTTACTATGCAAAAGCTTGTAAGTTTAATTATATCCCATGTGTTTATTTTTGCTTTTATTTCTATTGCCTTGGTAGACTGTCCTAGGAGAACACTGCTAAGATTTATGTTAGAGAATGTTTGCCTATGTTTTCTTCTAGAAGGTTGACAGTGTCTTGTCTTATGTTTAGGTCTTTAGGCCATTTTGAGTTTATTTTTATGCATGGTATGAGGGAGTATTCTAACTTGATTTATATGTGACTGTCCAGTTTTCCCAAAACCACTTGCTGAAGAGACTGTCTTTTCTTCATTGTATATTCTAGCCACCTTTGTCAAAGATTAATTGACCATAAGTGTGTGTGTTTATCTGGGGGCTCTCTATTCTGATCCATTGATCCATACGTCTGTTTTTGTGCCAATACCACACTGTTTTGATTACTGTAACTCTATAGTGTTGTCTGAAGTCTGGGAGAATTATTCCTCTTGCTTTGTTCTTTGTTCAGTATTGCTTTGGCAAGTCTGGGTCTTTTGTGATTCCATATAAATTTCAGGATTATTTGTTCTAGTTCTGTGAAAAATCTTATTGATATTTTTGTGTTGTAGTATGTGTATATACTTTTCAAAGGGTGATGAATTCCCCACTGCAGATGGCATAAGTTTGCTCCAGAACCCCAAGGACCCTTCTTGGGCTTGTTACAAACTACACACAGAATCTTCCCCTGTCTCCCCTGCACATGTGTATATGTATATAAGTGTGTGTGTATATTCTTGATAAGTGTATGTTGACCAGTGTATATATATTGCAAATATATTCTCTCCCTCTGTGGGTTGCCTTTTTGCTCACTTAATGGTGTCTTTGATGAACAATAATTCTTCATTTTAATAAGTTTAAATTATCTATTTTTTTCTTGATGGTTAGTGCTTTTTGTGTTCCACTTACAATTATATTTAATATATATATAAGAATAAACATGTATTTATTGAAATAAAAATATTCTTTCTGATCCACCTACAATGAAACTGTGTAACACCGTTCCCTCTCACACAACATGGTGTTGCTATCCAACCATCCTGTCTTTGTATCAGCAGTTCTGGAATCAGCAGTGTGTCTGGAACTGTAGCAGACACTCCTGCTCCTTTTTCCCACCAGAGCCCTATTTTTATTCAGGCATCGACCTTCCTCTACATAGCCCTGTGCTCCAGGGAAAGATGGCCCCACTCCAAGCTACAAGAGGGGCATCCTGATAGATTAATCCAATCATAGTTCTAAATTCCTCCTCCCATGGACATGGGACCCAGTTCTGGCTAAGGAAATGTGAGAGGCTCCTGGGAAAGTCATCTTTGCTCCCTTCAAAGAGAACAGGAGGAGGTGGCCCATTTCATACGTTGGATGTTATGGGGTCTGTGAGCAAATCCCATACACTGAGCCCAGAGTTTTGCCTCAAGGAACCTGTGCCTTTGATGACTTCAAGTGCTCATACTGTGTCTGAAGAACAACCTTCTGCCATCTGCATTTCCTTATGATTGAAGCCAGTCTGAATCAGGGTTCTAGTCCCTTTCTACTGAAAGCAGTGAATGACAGGTTGTGTGTGCAGGGCCAGCCTCATGGGCTGTCATATGAAGGCCCATGCTCAGTAGGATCCCATGCTTGGTTTAATGTTCTTCTATTGCTGATTTGAAATTCTTAATAATTTATGAACAAGAGGCCCTCCAAATTATGTAGCTTGTCCTGGAGGGGTGATATTTCCCATGTCCTTGTTTTTCTGTATCTGCTCTCTCAATCTTTGACTCTTCTTTGCGAACCTCAGAGAATGCAGATGCCACTGCTGACAGTACCAGTCAAGTCCAAGCATTACTGTTCCCCCACCACTTCCTCCATATGTTCCAGCCTTATCAGGCTTCATGGTTGTGTAAGTCATTCACTGAAAAGGGAGCCAGGCTGTAGGTTCTAATAGGGTCTAAAATCTAGCCTGCTTTCCACTTACCAAACCACATGGCACAGGGCTGGCACAGGGTTGTGTCCACTTGGAGGAAGAGTTGCCTTTTCCTACTTCACACAGAGGTGCAGTTCTCTCATCATGGGGTTGCATCCACCCACAAGGGGAAACTTTTTCTAATCCACACAAAGACATCAGTTGAACCAGCAGCCACCCAGCTTGGAGGGATCAGAGACAAGTAGCAATGGATGAGGAAAGTGGAAGCATTGAATGATGAAGGAATGAAACTGACCACGTACTCCTTTTCCATGGGAAGTGACCCACATCACAGCCCATGCTGTGCGAGAGGAAGAAGCCTCGGTATTAAGTAAATTTTAGAGTAATGACTACTAGAGGGGGATGGGCATTTTTGTTACTTAACTGATGTTGTTTGGGAGACTAGCATTTCAGGAGGATGTTTAATACTAAGAATGATCAGCGAAGTTGATGGACTTGACCAAGGTTTCGCCTGAGGGACAAAGAAAAAGCAGCCACAGAGAATAACCTAAAGGGCCAGTGGAAGAAAGAAATTAAGATGCTTTCTGATCTACACCCTGTAGCAGAGACCTCTGGCTCCCTACTGATAGACATTCTGTCCTACAGGCAGAAAGCTAGGCTGTATTTCCTGTGTCCTTTGCAAGTTGAAATAACCGTTAGACTGAATTCCCAATGGAATATGAGATGGGTTAGGGGTGAACAATGGGTGCCACTCCCAGGACCGGCCTATTAAACACACTCTCACACCCTCACACACAATGAAGCTCTTTCTTTCCTCTCCTGCCAGCTGGATGCAGGTGGTGACAAGGACACAAAGGATGACAGATAGAAGGAATCGGGTCCATGAATGACAACGAGGATGAGAGCTGCCCCACCAAGCTAAACACCTGTCCACGATGACTAGGTGAGTAGGATATAAACTTCTGTTTTGTTAAGTTGTTGTATTTTGGGTTTGCTTGTATTAAAGGTATCACAATTCTTTCAAATAACAAAAAAAAAGCCCACTACAAGTAGAAATTATTTCTTGCCAGACAAGGGAACACTGCAAGGAGACAGAAAATCTCTGTGAACAAAGTAAAAGATAGGATTTATATAGGGCTTGGGGGAAATGTGGGCTTTAGATTAAATATGAATGATTGGCTCAGAGTGAAGTGAGGTTAGTCATTGACTGGATGGATTTCAAGAGCAGACCTACTGTAGAAGACTTTGGTGGCTTTGGGTGATTTAGCCCAAGGCTGATATTGGCTGGTTTTACTTTTTCCTGTTTAAATACCCGAGAGCATGAGTAAGGTCCTTCAGGCAAGCATAGAATTTTCCATTCTCATCTCCCTTTTGGTCTTCACTGACAGATCATGGAAGAGACTATTAAATACTGTCTGGAACAGGAGTGGGCAATTTTTTTTTTTTCGTAAAGGACCAGCAGCTAGATCTCTTAGTCTTGGCAAGACATACTGTCTCTGCCGCAGCTACTCATCTCTGCTGTTGTAGCACAGAAGCATCACGGACTACATGTAGACAAAGAAGTGCGGCTATGTTCCAATAAAACCTTATTTACAAAAACAGGTGGTTGGCCAGATTTGACCCACAGACCATAGTTTGCGGACCTCTGATCTAGAATTCTAAATCTATTCTATCTAGATTAGACACAATTATGGCTTTCCCTGCAGGGTGAAATGGTGGTTGTGGTAATCATCATGATTTCATTTTGGTTTTGATTCAGGATCATCTGTTACACCATCTGATGGGACAGCCACTACATAGTAGAGTTTAATTCTGACACCAAATAGACAGCAACGTAAACAAACATACAACTAGTAGAATAAGGAGGGACTGGGAAGTTCACCAAAATCATGATCCAAGTTTTTCACAGGTTTAACCCCCAGAAAAGATCCTCTTCTCAAACTAAGTTATGGGAATAAGACAAGGAGTATTGACCAGGTTGTTATCTTTTGAAATTTTTTGAAGTTTCTCTAACTTTTTTGACAATATTAAAAATCTCAGAGATCTTAGGGAATATAGGCTGCAGAGAAATCTGAAGTTCCTGAGGGACCTGTGTTGCCAAAAACCCCACAAGCCTGGACTGAATAAATAAGTAAAGCCATAAAACAACACTTGGATCTCCAAACCTGCACCTTCAGGGAGCAGGCTGTCAAAGCTCTGCAGTCCCAAAGAAAGGTGCGCTCCCACTTCACGTGTAGCCAGAGAGAACGCGGCCAAGGGAGGACTTGCCAGAGGGCAGAGGCAGGGTTTCAGGAGAACAGTGACATGAGAATGTTTCCCAAAGAGCAAAGTTGGGTCTAGCCTAGGAGCTTGCTTCACCTCCAGGAAAGGGCATTTTTTTTATACTCCTTTTAACTCTTTTTTTTTTTAATTTAAGTATAATTGACCTACAACACTGAGTTAGTACCAGGTACCAAACATGGTGATTTGATATTTCTATACATTCCAAGATGATCACCATGACAAGTCTGGTTACCATCTGCCACCATACAAAGTTATCATGTAATTATTGACTGCATTCCCCAAGTTGTTCATTTTATTCCAGTGACTCATTTATTTTGTAACTGAAAGATTATATCTCTTAATTTCCCTCACCTATTTCGCTCATTCCCCACCCACTACCCCCAGCAACCACCTGTTTGTTCTCTGTATTTATGACTCTGTTTCTGTTTTGTTGTTTGATCACTGTTTTGTTTCTTAGATTCCACACGTAAGTAAGATCATACTGTATTTGTTTTTCTCTGACTTATTTCACTTAGTGTAATACCCTCTAAGTCCATTCATGCTGTTGCAAATGGCAAGATTTCATTCCTTTTTTTAGGCAGAGTAATATTACATTACATTGCATTGCTATATATATATATATATAGTCTTCTTTATCCATTCATCTATCAATGGACACTTAGGTTGCTTCCATATTTGGTGGGGGGGCAGGTAATTAGGTTTATTTGTTTATTACTTAATGGAGGTACTGGGGATTGAACCCAGGATGCCGTGCATGCTAAGCAGGCGCTCCACCACTGAGCTCTACCCTGCCCCCTGCTTCCATATCTTCACTACTGTAAATAATGCTGCATGAACATATGGGTGAATATGTCTTTCCGAATTAGTGTTTTTGTTTTCTTTGGAAAAAATACTCAGAAGTGGAATTGCTGGATTGTATGGTAGTTCTAGTTTTAGTTTTTTGAGGAGCCTCCATATTATTTTCCACTTTCTGACCTAGAGAATGGCAGACCACAAGATGAGTGGAGCCAAGGGCCCTGAATGACAGCAATGAAGGAAAGCCACCTCCCTGACCTGGATATCTGTCCAGGACTATTAGGTGAGCAAGCAATAAACTATTTGCGTCCTGTTTTAAATCCACTTGTTGCAGTAGTTTAGCCTGCATTAACTGATACACACCCCATGAGTCATGCTTGTTCAACATAATGTTTATGTATGTACATCCTCTTTAAACATAATTATTAATGGTAACATAAGAAACATCCTGTAATGAAGCTCACATTTTTCATCTAATGTCTTGGAAAGTGTTCCATATCAGTACATTAAAAACGTCCTCGTTTTTCTTTTCTTTCCCTTTTGCTTTTTGATAGCTTCAGTACCACGTTATTTAACCAATTCCCTCCCGATGGACATTTAGGCTGTTTCTCACCTTTAGCTAGTGTCCTACAGTGCAGTCCTTTTAGTTGGTACCCTGCAGATTCAAGGCACAGGTCAGCTTCAGGTTCAGCAGTTCTGGTTTTACTCTCTGAATTAGGACTTTACTTAGCTTCCTTTAGTCAAATTACAAAGCTAGTATGTGACCATGCTGATTTTCTGTGGCCCACTGTTGTAAAGCTCAAATGGTTACAACTCAAACATTTGCATGAATGGGAGGAATATAGTATGGTCGTTAACAGCAAGAACAACAGTCAGGCAGCCCTGGGTTCACACCTCAGCTTTGCTACGTGTAACATGTAACTTAACCTCGGGCAAGTTGCTTAACCCATGTAAGCATTAGTTTTCTCACCAGTAAAATGGGGGTTATTGTGAGGGTTAAATGATAATACAGGTGTTTAGTGCATGGTAACATCAGTTAATAAGCACTGTAGAATTTTCCTTAATCTACATTTTTTTCCAATTACCAAGAAAGCAAAAATTGGAGAAGGAATTGGAGAAGTTCAGCAAAAATTAAACTTGAGTTTAAGGTTAGGATATGTATCATAACTACTTTATTGTTAAGATGGGAGATTGTTTTTAAAAAGATTAAATCATTTAAGTTTTTCCTTTTTCAAGATGATTTTATCTTACATACTTTTCTGTAACTTGCTAGTTTCTCTTTAAATTAAACCGCTGACATCTTCCTATGTCAGGAGAAATGTATTGATGTCATTCTTTTTAATGACTGTAACTTTTTAGGGGAGGTAACTATTCTTTTTTTATTAAGGAGAGAGCCCTCAAATCTTGTGACTATTCATTTGAATTTTGTGTCAAACTATCAGGGTTAGGTCATATTGGGTCAGGGCCGATCCTACACTGTAGGTTCAGGAAATTCAGTCGTTGCCGATGCCATAATTAACGTTAAAGCAAACAACATAGAGGCTGCACCGAGTTGGGGAGTGAGAGGGAAGGAGTTGCAGAAAACGCACAGAAATGCAAATGCCATTCTCCTAGCACTTGAATTCCAGAAGTGAAACTGGAGGGTTCGACTGTCCATATTAGGAAATGACTGCTTGCTTAATGACCACAGTGTTAAGCTAAGTATTTTGCCCCATTTTCTTGCGAGGGTGGAGGGAAGCATGAAAGGGAATTAGTCAGGAGGATATTATTATTAAATCAGTTGGCTTTATAACTGCTCTGTTCTCCTCAAATGTAATCTCAGTACAGTTGTAAACCTTAGAAAATCAAACTTTAAGTGGACAGACTGAAAACCCAGGTCAGTTTTTTAAGATGATGTTTATGAAATGGATTCCCAAATGAGGTTATCTCTTATTCCCTGGAGTTGCAGCAGAGTTAAGAACCTGTGTTAAGTTTGGCTTGAATCAATCAAAGCATTCAACAGGTGCTTTTGCCATAAAGTAGGTAAATAAAGGCTTGGAGTACAGACAACCTTTTCAGCTTCTCTGACAATGAATATATTTCATCTTAAAATGTCAGAAGCTCCTATTAAACTCTACTTAGTTTTCTTTAGCTAAGAGTCTGGAATAAACTAGCATTAAGCTTGCAACAGCATTGCTGTGGTACCTGTGTTGTGTGGGAGCAATAAAGACGTGATGAGCCCAGGGCCCAAACACCTCACACCTCATGAAAGCAAGTGCCCCCGACCCTATATTTGGGAAACTTCTTTTCCACTGAAGTTTCTCCAAAATACCTTGCATCTTCTGAGCTCATGTTTCTCAAATACTTGCCTAGCATCCTCCAGAACATCTCTATACTTGTCTCAATTTTTTTTTTTCCTTTTAACACAGAAAGGGCAAGAGTCCTGGCCAATCTTGACAATAGAAAATGGCTATTACTATTCTTGAGAACTCAACATTCAGTGTTGATGCTTGGAAATAAAGATTTTTGATGGGTGTGAAGCCCCTGGGCCTGTGCAGGCGTCTGTGGACACATTCACAGGAACTGGTTGCCGCACAGTTCTCCCAGCCAAGCAAGCTCACTGCCGGGCTGACTTCAGCTTCTGAAGAGGAGAGGCACCCTCTCCTCTTAGTCTCCCCAGCACTTGACAATGTCGGGCTTATCACAGCTCTGTCGGATGGGGGGGCCAGATGGCTCCCAAAGAGCCCTGACCAGAGGCACAGACCTTAGACCAGATGTCTTGTTCTAGGACAGATGGCTTGAACTGCCTCCTGTTCACTTCTCCTCTGGCAATCTATGGGACCGCTGAGTGCTGGGACCACCGTGGAAATCTGGATGGAGTTTTGTAAAGACAGCTTTCAATTAAGTAACAAGAAGAGTGAAATGACCCAATGTTTTCAAAGATGAGTCACAGTGGGATTGGCCTTTTTATTTGCCTTAGAGGTCCGACCTCTTCTATTCCCAGGTGAGGGAAAGAACAGTATAGTTCAGTTCATCAAAATGTTGGCAAATCCCAGAATCACAGAATTGGAAAGGACCTCTGCAGTGAAAGCAGGTTGAAAGAGAATGTGGAAAGACAGCTGCTTCCTGCAGGGAAGTGCGAGCTGCCCACCAGCAGCAGGTCTCTTTACATTGAAGATGCTCTCCAAGTTCAGCTTTGGACCTTAATAACTAGGTGCCGGCAGTGCCCCAGGGCTGACTGCCTTGTGGATGCTGACATACCATAACTCAAGACATCAGATACCAAACACCAATGATCTGATTTAAAATACGCACGACAACAACAAAAGTACGAACAGTTCTGTGAAAGAAGGGATCCAGGAGTTAGCCTGACGGGCATATGCGCCCCTGTAGGAAAGCCTGTGGAAGCCCAGTCTGGCTGCAGATAGCATTACTGGTGCCTTGACCAACCCAGCAGCCAGGGCCCCTCAGGACTGTGTGGGCTGGATACACTTTCCTTCAGGCCCGGCCCAGGACTGTCACATTCCTTCTTCACAACGTCTTAATGCCATTGACTCAGCAGAGGCTTTGCTTGTACTTAGAGAGGCTCCTGGGGCTATGCCTTGATCTCAGAGCAAGAAGAACCTTAATTGTCTGTTACATTTTAATCTTCCATTACAGTAAAAAGTGTACTAACTGCGGGACAGTCCCCTCCTGCCTTACTAGAGTCATCAGCCCTGAAGAACTTCTCCTGGGGCCAATGCAAGTTGAAACGGAATCGCTGTTCATTTCGATGGGAAACATTTTATATGTTCCCGAGTCCCAAAACTGACATCCATTCACACGAAAACACCAAATCTCTTTAACATGAACACAGTTACATCAATAATTAATATTGGTTATCATAAACACATAAAGGCACTTCCCCTTCATTAATTATGACTAATTACGTTGTTATTCCTTAATACAGCCATTTACCTGTTGCTTCATAGCTTTTACACCCTGTACATTTAAGATTAAATTTATAACAAAACATACATACAGATGATACCCAATATTTATACGTTTCAACCTTTATTTTTAAAAAGAGTAGTAAAATCAGTGAAAACCAAGCAAATGATAGCACCTCTATTGAACAAGTGGAAGTAAGAAATGTGATGTAAGATTATCCCCACTGTATGCGAGCAGAGCTATGAGAAATGTGATGGAAGAATTTAAGGTAACATAGGCCAGCCAGGTGAAGATGACACATGGTGGCTCTCTTCTTCAGATGCTCTGTAGCTCTTAAGAAAAATCCAGAAAATCCAGATGCAAAGACATGCCTTGGGTATCAGTTACCTTTTACTGCAAAACAAACCACTTCAAAACTTACTGGTTTAACTTTAAAACAATAAACATTATTTTTCACTGGTCTGTGGGTTTGTTGGGGGCTTCTTCTGGTCTGGGCCAGCATAGCTGGGCCTAGATGGTCTACAGTGGCCTGGCTCACATCTCTGGTGGTGAGCAGGCTAGTTGGTCTAAGGGGCCACACTCATATGTCTGGCACTTGGTTAGATGTCAGTTGGGTGATGACTATTATCTCTCATGATTCATCAGGTTAGCCAGGACTTTTTCACAAGGTGATGGAAGAGTTCTCAGCAGCAAGAGAGCCTTAATTGTAAGCACTTTTTAAGACTTCCAGTATCAGATTTGCTAATATCCCATAGACCAAAGCAAGTCACATGGCCAAGCCTAGATAAAGAAAATGGAGAAATAAGACTTGACCTCTCAATAGGAGAAGCTGAAAAATACTATGGCTGTTCTGTTCAATCTACCACACCTTGGAAGTCAAAGTAGAGAGATTAAGTGATATTCCTTGTAACCAGAATGGGTGAATAACTTAGGGTTTAAACACATTACTATTTCAACTACTGAGGTTATCTAGTAAGGCTGCCCTCTTGGGTCCTCTTCTACACCTGAGGCAAAGAGGTAAAACCAAAGAGGTAAGCAGAGGCTAGGGCTGTGTAGGCCACATGAAAGAATTAAGGTCTTGATCCCAAAAGTAATGGGAAGCCATAGAGCATTTTAAGGAAAGAGATAAGATCACTTGGGCTGCAGTAAGGACAGTAATTCTAGAAGCTTTCCCAGAAAGGAGAATCTTGAGGTAAGGCTTTAGTCACAGAATATGGGGTTGAGGGAAAGTCTCTGGTGTTTTGTTTTTTTTTTAAACAAAAGATGGTTGAAACTAGAGCTTGTTTGAATACTGCTGAAAGGATCAAATATTGCAAGAGGTTAAGGGAGAACCCTGAGAGTTGGGAAGGGAAACTTGAGCACACATGGAAAGTTTGACTTAAAAGAAATTATGATATAATAAAATTGATCATATTTCTGTCATGCAGTTCTATGGATTTTAACACATATATAGATTATGTAACTACCACTACAATTGGGATATGGAAGAGTTCCATCACCCCAAAACCCTCCTTTTTTCTATCCCTCCTCCTCCATCCCTAACTCCTGGAAACCACGGACTTATTCTCCATCACTATAGTTTTAATCTTTTCAAGATTTTCATTTTATGACTAGCTTCTTTCATTCAGCACAATGCTTTTATTGTTATGTTGTTATAACATCAAGTTGTCGGTATATCAAGCCTTCATTCCTTTTTTATTGCTGAGTAGTATTCCACTCAGGGTCAGCTTCTGATGGTATTCCCCAGGTCAGTAAATGACATCACTATTCTTCCAGTTACTTGGGCCAAAAACTTTGGCGTCATCCTTGACTGTCTTCTCTAACCTACACATAATCCATTAGTAAATCCAGTGGCTTTGCTTTCAAAATACCCTTGAAATCTGACCACTTCTTGCCACCTCCACTACTGTCATTTAGTCCAGGTCACCTTCTGCCATGACTAGTGCTTCCACTCTTACCCCTTTACCCTCATTGTCTATTCTCTGCACAACAGCTAGAATGAAACTTTTAGAAACTTAAATATGATCAAGTCACTCTTCTGCTCAAAACTCTAAAGTGGTAACAATCCAAAGTTGTTACCATGGCCTACAAAGTCCCACATGGTTGGGCCCCTGGCTACCTCTCTGATCTCATCTCCTATCATCCTCCCCTTCACTCACTCTGTATCAACTATAGTGGTCTCCTTGCTATTCCTGTATCATGTCAAGCATGCTCCTGCCTCAGAGGATTTGAATTTACCGTCTCCTGTCTCTGGAGCAGGCTTTCCCTAGATATCAACATGGCTCACCCTCATCAAGTCAATTCCAGTTTCTGCTTAAGTGTCTCTTATCAAAGAGTCTTTCTCTGACTAAAGTCTAAAATAGCAGCCTCCTGACACCACTATCTAACCCTTACCCTGCTTTGTTCTTCTTCATAGAACATATATATATTTGTTTTTCTGTCTCCCCACACTAGAAAGATCCTGGAAGACAAGGAATATTTTTTTTTGTTCACTGATCAACAAGCACCTAGATGGGTGCTTCATCTGGCATACAGTGGGAATTCAATGAATATTTTCAGTTGAGTAAATTATAGGAGGAAAGGACAGGATGGGAACACATGTAGATTTCTAGGTTTTAGGGCATTCTACACTTTCTATTACTTATATAGTAAGATAATCAGGGGAAGGGGTATATAGGGTTAGAGATTTGCAGACAGCAGACAGCAAGTTAACTAGAAAAATATAATTAAGTCTCCACTGTTCAAAGCCCATTTAAGGCTGAAATTATTGTTTTATATATATTTTTTATTGAAGTATTGTTAGTTTACAATGTATCAATTTCTGGTGCACAGCATAGTGCTTAAGGTTGAAATTATTATATTTAGTGATGCCATCTGTTCAGCAGGACAGTTTTCAATGATGAGATACAGGCATGGAGAAACATGCCAGTTCATCCAGGGTGAAGGACTTAGTTGGGGAAAAGAGGAGTGTTGGGACAGGCTTAAAAGTAAATAAGAGGGGGGCTGTAATGATGTTCCGTTGAGTCTAAGATGGATAAGGAGGGAACTGAAGAATGAGAATTAAGTAGAGGCTTTCAACAGATTGGAGGTTCTGATAAAGTGAAAAAACAGTTACGGTGAAGTTCTTGAGCAGTCAAGCTAAAGGATATCGGGCTGTGTTTGGACAGAGGAATGTTGGAACTACTGATTCGCGACATGATAGCATTTCTGGTGACAAGGTCCAGGTTTCTGACTGAGATTGGGAAGCTGATGTAAAAGATGAGGCCCGGATGTTAAACGGGTTGTCCACATTGACTCTGAAGTTATCAAGATGGAAGATAGAAAGTAAGACAAGGAGCTGGATGCACAAATAAGCAGGTGATCTCTACAGAGGCGGTTAAATGGGTGGCAAAGTCTTAAGAGTAAGCGTTAGAGAAGCAACGGTCTTTACAGAAGTGACAGTATTTGACACGTGGTCCCGCACTTTTGGAACTTGGGAAGTAGAATACTAACCCATGTGAGGGAATTCCAGGGGATGCAGCATTCTCAGCTGACAGCCAGGTCTCAATCCAAGAAGGAATTGGAGAAGTTCAGCAAAAAGCTGATCTAGAAGCGGGAATCTCTCAGGAAGACTGGTTTGAAGGTACGAGGTTAGGAAGCAGACTGAAGCAGCCAGAGACCCTGGCACTCCTTGTCTTTTATTTATCTTACTCCCTAACTACCGCCCGCCCGCGCTACACTAACCTCCACAACCAGAAAAGAGACAGGAAAGTGGCAGAAAAGTGTGTATGCAAACCGGCTCTTTTCAACTCCCCGCGGAAGTGCTCCCATCGGAACTCCTCACTGTCCGCGCTTTCCCATTGACGGAAGCTTCCGCCAGCCTGGACCTGCTTCCGCCCACGACTCAGTTAGGCGGGGCTGTGCCCAGAAGTCACTTCCGCCAGACCCCGCCCCTCGTTCCCCTTTTGGCCGCTTCCGGCCTCGGGCCCCGCCCCTTCCCATGTGGCCCTGCCCCCTTCCCGCCCCGGGCCGGCAGCCCGGCCCCGCGGCGCCGCTTCCGGTGCGGGCCCCGCCCCGGCTGTGGCCCCCGGCTGCGGAGAAGTCTGAAACGCCGCTGCCGCGCCGGGGCCTGAGTGGCCGCCTCCTCCACCGCCGGGGGAGCCGGAGCGCCCCGCACAGGTAAGCCGCGCGGAGCGGGGCGCCCTCAGCCGCGGCGGGAGAAGGGAATGTGGCAGGTGGAGGGGACCGAGGGGTGAGGGGAGGCAGGTGTGTAAGGGGAGACATGAAGGCGCGGGCCGGCGGAGCTCGGGGGCCGCGGAGGAAAAGTGAGAGCGCTGGGAGGAGCCCGGAGGCGCCCTCGCCCATTAGGGTGATTAGAGATAAAGGGATGGGAAGAGTAAGGGGCCCCCAGGAACTGAGAGGGCAGGGTAGGTGGGGTTAGGGCGATCGAAGAAGAGCCAGCGGGTTGGCTTGGAAGGCTTGGTAGAGGTGAAAGTGGTAGGGTTGGGTTGGGGGGTATAAAGAATGTTGGGGAGTAGGGGGAGGTAGGGGGCTTATAGAGGGCTGAGGCCAGAGGGATCTAGCAGCGAAGGTAGAGGGGATGGTGGGCGAGGCCGGGTTCAAAGCTGCAAGCAGTCCGTTGGCGCTGGGCTTTGAGGTCCGGGAACTTTAGGGGAAATGGGGGAGGGGGCGTGTGAAAGGATGGAGTAGTTTAGATTTCTGAGACATTAAGTTTTCTAAAAGTAGGCAGGTGGTATTGTTGTTTGGATCAACTAACTGCTTAGGGACGGGAGAAGATAGGCTCTTTGGGGGAGGGTGTGTGTGTCGAGTTGTAGAACTGAGTCATCTCAGTCTTACTAAAGAGGCTGTGAGACACCTCCCCCTCTGCTAGGGACAGCACACAGAGAAGATGGTGCCACAAGACGAGAAGCAGTTATTCAATGACTGGCAGGACTTGCTTGAAAAATTATCCCGCTTGTGATTGATTGACTGTAATGGATATAAGGAGAATTAAAATTACTTGCTTTATTCTTTTGTTTAATTTTCTTTGATGCACATTGTTTTTATTTTAAGTGAACACTTTTGGCAACTGGATTTAATGTGGGTGTAAATGTTTTCTTGCTTTGTTACACTATAAAAAGGGCTATAGCAGAATGAAAGTATTGCTGCAGGCATAACTCACACTTTCTAAAGTGCCAAGAGAGGAAGTAAAGGCAGTAAGAGGCAAATTGGAATTTGAATCTTTCACAGAATGCGAAAGGCAAAAACAATGCTTCTTAGATAAAAAGAAAATGAGAATTTTTAAATTTCTACTTTTTTGCATAGCTTTAAAAGTTGTACCTTTTTTCTCTGATCCATTTTTAAAAATTCATAAATCCAGGCAGTTTTTATTGCTAGGGGTGTGATTACTTACCCATGAATTTTTGAAGATGCTAGACATTTAGGTTTTTTTTTTTTTTAGTCTTTATACCCAGTACTAAAATAGTGGAACAATGCAGATACCAAGTCCTAACCTGTGTGCAGCTTCTTCTTTCATGTGATGACAACATTGTATGCCATGTCGCAAGTCCTGTTCACCTAAAATTTGCCCGTGCATAGTAATTCATTCAGTTATGGGGACTTGATGAGAAAACATAACTCAAGTGAGGTTTGTTGGGGGCTGGGGGCCTGGAAGGAGGAATGGAAGGAGGGGTGGTTAGAGGAGGAGAGGGTGTGAAAGGGGTGTGTGTTTGGAGACTGATTGGTAAGAATGCTGATAAACCTGCCCCTAGAATACTTTTGGCCTGAAAGCCTTTTCTTTTTGTATTTGTCATAGAATATCATTGAAGTGAATCAGAAAGAAAGGGGATGTGAAGAGATTTACAAGGCTGTTTATAAAAAAGAAGCATTAACTCATTTAGACAATATTGATATCTGTTTCCAATTAATTAACTTAAAAATCTCCAGAGGAATTCCCCCGTTTGTTTTTGAGTGACCACTGCAATTTGAAACTCTTGCCTCCTTGCATGTTTCTTTCTCTCATGTTGTTGAAATTGGATTCTTTTTGAGGCTGTAATGTCCAGTTAGCATGGCTCAGCCCACTCAAAAAGCAAGCTGGCAATTTGATCTGGGAAATTTGAAAAGTTTAAACCCAGAAGCAATTTGCTAGGTTCTGCTTTTCTATGAGAGAAGTATTTTTGTCTGTCTCACAGCTCTGTGTCTTGCTTAGATGGTAATATCTTTCTTTGATGGGCCTGGGAGCATAAGCAATATTCTCTTTTATAGGCAGGCCTTTCTTTCCCTTTTTTAATTGAGGTTTTCATGCCCACAACCTCTGTACAGTACAAACCCAGTTGCTTTTTCAGTAATAAACAGGTTAGTGTTTGATAATGTTGAAGGAGAGAGATCAGAACACAGCTGTTTGCAGACCAGATGTCATCTGGATTGACTTCTTTTTAAACCCACAGCAGTCGGCCGCTACTACAATTCATCCCACAGTCCGCCCCTCAAATCCTGTTCCTCTTCTTCACACTTTTCCTTACCCCCCTACCCACCCCCGCCAACCCAACCACCACACTCCCACCACTCACTCATCTTAAAACTCAGGCTTAGGGGCATACATTTAATGTTCAGAACTCGTGGCCTTTACTGGAGAAAAGAAAACCTTTTTATACGTGTTTTACATAGTTTTCCTCCCCTTTTCCCTCCTTCTTTTGGTTTCTGTTAATCACCTGAAGGTTTAGACCTAGCCTGCCTGCTGGGCTGTGCCCAGGTTCAGAGCCATGCCCGTTGGTGGGTGAAGCTTGAGGCAGTGATGGAGCCACTGCAGCCTCGGCAGAAGCAGCAGCAGCCGCCACCGCCGCCGCCGCAGCCACACGTGGCTCCTCTGCGGATGGATGTCAGAGAGAAGCAGGGGCAGCAGATGAGAGATTCCCCGCTCTTGTATGCCCAGAAGCTGGTCACACAGCAGACTCTGCTTTCTGCCACGCCTGGGAGGCCTTCTGGCAACCCTTCCCTGGGTCCCTTAGCCAGAGTTCCACCAGCCACAGCAGTGGCCCGAGTTTTTGAACGGAGCAAGGTGAACTCAGAGCCTCAGGAAGAGGAAGGAAGTTTGGAAGATGAGGATGGGGATGATGAAGTTGAAGAGGTGGCTGAGAAAGAAGCCCAGGCTGCTTCAAAGTATTTTGATGTGCAGAAAGTGGTTCGTCAAGACCCCAGAGCAGCACCCGTGTCTGGTCTACTTCCAGCGCCAGGGCTCCCACCACATGGACAGCAAGCTAAGGAAGACCATACCAAAGATGCTTCTAAGGCCTCAGCTTCAGTCTCCACAGCAGGGCAGCCGGGCTGGAATCTGGATGAGCAGCTCAAGCAGGTCAGTCTTTTGGTGGGGGTAGGTGCTATTTGTTCTCCCTAAAGGCTGGCCAGGGAGGGGCACTGGACTGCCAGGGCCGGGGTCTGGGCCAGTCTGTGCCTTCTCAACCTGCTTCCGTGACCAGCAGCCTAAATGTGAATAGACTTTTCTTGATTTGAATGAAATACATGAGTTACTCCTAATATAAATCCTTCCAAATTTGACGTGAAACAATGTCAGTACAGTCTTTCTTTTTTCTTTTTTTTAGGAAAAATGAGGTTGCAACAATGTTATGAGGGATATCTTAAAATGAGATGTGTGACTCTAATTACAGCTTTTCTAGTAGTATGGTAGGAGAACAGTCTTGCCTAAGATGGTATCTTAGCTCCAGGCTAACCCAGGGTAATGCTCTTTAAGGACAGTTTTGTTGTTTTGTTGCTAAACATAGTTGATGAGAAGCTTTTGCATTGTGTGTATTTTCCAGCAAAGAGCCTTGTAGACATGACTTCATTTCTCACCTTTACATCACCCCCTTTGAAACAGGGCAGGGTAGACCTCAAAATTCCGTCTGTAGCCAAGGTAGGTTTCAGTGATTCCCAAACGTGGCAGAGCATCAGAGTCATCTAGGGAGCTTTAAAAAATACAGATTCCGGGGTCCTAATGAATTATCTCAAGGGGTGGAGCCTAAGGAATCTGTCATCAACCAAGTGTTTGCCTTCTAATTCTTCAGTCTCTGACTTGCCATGCAGCTTTTCTTCACCCAGAGAATGGAGTGATGATAAGTTCTTCTGAGTGAAGTGACTTGGTGCTTAGGCAGAGAGCTCATGATAAAGCTGGTAATAATATCTGGGTATTCCTCATAAGCATGTATACTTCATGTGGTCCAGCAGTGCTGTTTAGAAATCAGTTATGGGGTTTGCACAGGGCAACTGAAAACTCATATAAGAAAGGACCTTTGTAAGCTGGAAAATTACCATCTTTGTATCAAGGAGCCCTGCCTATACAGTTGATCTGAGTTGTACAGTAGCAGTGTTTGCAGTCGATTCCAGAGTCAGCAAAGTGAGGTTCAGATCCCATCTCTTCCATCTATTATCCTTGTGATGTTTTGGTAGGGCTCTTAATTCCTCCGAGCCTTCTGTGAAATAACAACAGTGTGAAGTGAGCCTCCGAGGATGCTGCAAGGATTAACAGAGCTAGCACGTGGTAGGCGGTGGTGCTCCAGGTGCTCTTCTATGCAAACAGTGCCTTTCTCTGCCGCATCCACACGGACATGCTCGGCAGCAGGGCAGATGCTGAGATGCACAGAGGTTTTCCCTCAGATCACCAGGGAGGCAGTGGCAGAGCTCGGACTAGGATCAGAGAATCCCAGCTCCCCTGACAGCAGCAGCCTGGCCACCAGCCCAGACCCGCCTCCCGGCTGATTGCTTTGGTTTAGCAAAACATCTGTGACTTGCCGGCAGCCCCCGCACTGCTGTGTGGTTGGCAGAGTTCCACGCCGGCCGCTGAGTCAGCTCCTAGCGGGATCCCGCCCTGACAGCACTGGGAAAGTTCAGGCCCGAGGCGCTGGGCTGCCCCCACCTTGGCAGCTGGCCAGCCTCTGCGTGTGTGCGGTCGTTCCTAGAAAGTGCAGCCTCGTGCAAGGAGCGAGTGGCGCTCCAGTGCCTGTCTGTCTTCAGGAAGTGCAGCAGGTGTTGAGGTCAGGCCATTACAGCTTTGAAAAAAGAGACTCTGCAGACGTGGCGTGTGCATGCACACACGTGTGTGCTGTGGCGGGCACCCAGCGCTGGTTCTAGGCAGCATCAGCCCCGTGGCTACACGGTCCAGTGCTCGGAGGCTGGCTGTTCGCTTCTGAAACTCTTCATGTTCATTTTAAGTTTCTGAGGCATACTCACTAATTATAGACTGCCTGGCAGAGCACCTGCCAAAATGTTTTAAAATGCCATTGTAGCTAAGGCCTAATCTCACACCCTAAATTTACCCTCATCCTGGATTTGGAGATCAAGAGCTGGGTTAGGGGCTCACTGGGTAACAGTGACTGTAAACCTTAGATGTGCACCTTCTTTTCTCCTTTTGAATTTAATTGTTCAAGATTGATTTGGTCCATGCCCTCCTCCTTTGTCAAATCCTGCTTCTAAAAGAGGTAAATAATGTGCTTGGGGATTTAAAAAACCTTTTAGTTGTGCTTTGAAAAGGGGACTAAAAAAATAATATCCTTAGGGAGATCCTGTAGAATCCATTACAAACTATGAGACCAGCTTTTTTTCTTTTTTCTTTTCTTTTTTTTTTTAATTCATAATCTTTTGTTTCTCATGTAGTTAACTACTAGAGAACTGAAAAAGAGTATCCCTTGCTCTGGCAACAATTAACAAAGGTCTTTTACAGTCGACCCAGAGTGATCTTACTAACGTGTGACAGCTCGTTTTGTTCTTTTACACAACAGACTTTTACGGAGGCTTCTTTGGGCCCGGCCTGTGCTCCATGGGCTAAGGCGCGCGTCTCCCTCAGAGAGCCCACCATCTAGCGGTGGCACTGTGGGCGCCTCAGAGGGGACTGACCCTCAGGCTGCAACAATCTCCTTCTGTCCTGAGTTGGCTGAAGCCTAATTGCCCAGTCTGAGCTATACTGCAGATACTTTAAAACAGGGTTTTGTTTCAGTTATTCATACACCAAGATAAAGTTGATTTTGTCTTCAGCATAGCTAACAAAGCTTGGTAAACCAACAGGAATACTCAAAAAGTATTTTTGCAACATTTGGGGGTGGCATAGGCGTTCACAGCAGGCATCTGCCAACTGAAAAGCAAAATTTGAAAAGTTTAAGGGCTCCTCTACACATTATCTTTTGTTTCCGAAATCTCTTTCTTACAACATGTAAAATCAAAATTATTTCATGTTTTCTCCTTGAAGAAACTCTTAGAAAATAATTGCTTCTCAAGGCCTGGGTCGTTAGAAAGAGTGTGGTGTTCTCTGACACCAGAGCGATGGGGAGATGGATAACACCATTGAGCAAACTGTCTAAGATCCATCGGATTTCGATGGGCAGAGTAAATAAATATAAGACAACAGAGAGCTGAGGGTCCCTTCTCTCAAGGGAGATTAATAGAACTCTGTGGGCATGCAACCATCTGCGGGGTGTTGCTGTCCCATTAGGGGTGGTCTTCTGTCCTTCTGGGAAGAGGGCAATTCAGGCAGTACGGGCTTTTCTCTGTCTTGAGCCTGTTAGTGGAGCTAAGTTTCCAGAAGGTCATGGATTCCTTCCCATAGAATAGGAAGATGAGTGATGGCTTGAGAGCCAGAGAGTGTGTGTCTGATTTTCTGTATGCTTTGTCAGTCACTTGGATTACTGAGTGTGGGAAGGAGGAAGGTTGACTGCTTGGTCTCCAGAATCTGTTACAAGAGTTCCTTGAAGTAGTAAGGTGTGGTCTCTGGGCTGAGCCTCCTTCTCTGGGTATATATTGCGTGTCTTTGGAACATTTGACCCTTTTAGTAAAGATTGCACAAACTGTCACCTGAAAATAAATAAAATCATGAGCTTTCTCCACTTTCTTTGGAGGCCTACTTTGCATGTCCTTAGCTCCTTTTTTCACAGTGGAATCCGTCCAGATCAGTGGTTCTCAGTTGGAGGCTCTCTCCCCACCCCGTCCTGCTGCCAGGGGATGTTTGGCAATGTTCAGAGACATGTTCAGTTGTCGTGACTGGGACAGGAGGAAATGTGCTGCTGGCATAGAGTGGGTAGAGGCCAGGAATGCCACTGAACAGCCTACAGTGCACAGGACAGTCCCCCAGAACAAAGAATTATCTGGTCCAAAATGTCAGCAGTGCCAGGGTTGGGAAACTGCTTTAGCTTGTGTAATGAGAAGGAACATACATGGTGCTTTCATCAGCCACTGCCCTAGGCTCTTCCTTTGCGTTTTAGTCTTGGTAAGGAGGAGTTTGGCAACCTTAACTTTTCTTCACTTCTGTTTTCAGTGTCTGTGTTGAGTTTGTGTCTTCACTTGTCATCATCTGGGTGAGCAGTCTAGACTGTCTGTCACTTGGGAGAAGACTGGGGCCTAGAACTTACAGTCTCTTATTTGGCTCTACCAGAGGGTGTTCCAGCTCAGCATTCGATGGTGTCTGTGATGTCGATGGTGATTTGTGAGAGAGCTCGGTTGCCTTTCTAGACATTAACCCCAAAAAGTTAAGGCATAAATACTCAGCTAACTTGTTTCATAATAAGAGATGTAATTATTAATCAGCATTGTTTTGGGAGCTGAAAGATGTGGATTTGGATCCTAGCTCCATCACTTGCTTGCTTGGGACAGATGTCCTGACCTAACCTACCTTTCTGAAGCCACACATACATCTTTCTCAAAGGATGACAGCCCTCTCTTACCACCCGCAGGGAGCAGTTTTAAAGACATTGGAAAAGTGGAAGAAGAGTATAAACTAGGCACATTTCTTCTTCAGATAGAAGTAAGCTTTGTTTATATTAAATTCTTATACCTATGTGATCAGTGATTGACTTGGGTCCTTATCCTTTGTACCAAAGACTAATCTCTCCATGTGTATCCCAGATCCCATCCCCTCCTAATGTGCAGGGACTTGCTCCATCAGTGAGCCCATTTCCTGATTCTTTGGACTCTCTTCTGAAGTTTTTTCCACATTCACACATGTTCTACTATGTCCCAAATTTAAAAAAAAAAAGGCAAAACTCCTTTAATCAGTGAATCTGCCTGATTCAGTTGTTCTGAGGAAATGAGAAGTCACTTTTTAGAAACTTTCCCTTGACTGCACATCTCCTTCCAGCTTGTTCTTTAGTCCTAACTGTCCCCTACTTCCTGCAGAAAAGCTGCTCAGAGGAATTGTCTGCACTCCTTACCTCCATATTGTCACCTTCTACTCCATCCTCAGCACGCTTTATCCTGGACTCTGTCTCTTCCGTATCCCTGAAGCTCTTGGTAAGGCCTTCTGATGACCACCATGTTGCTAAGCCCAGCCTGCGCTCACCTCATTTGATTCCTCAACAGCATTGAATTCAGTAGGCTCCTCTCCTTGAAACATTACTCTATTTTGCTTTCTATAGCCCCTCCATTCACTTATTTTCTTTTATCTTTCTCTCTTCTATCTGACCTCTAAAACTCCTCGTTCCCCAGGGCTCAGTCTTAGATCTTCTTCATTATATGCTTCCCCTGGGCAATTTCTTTCACACTCATGGCTTTAAATATTATTCACAAGCCGTTGGCTGCAGTGTATATTGTTTGAGCCCATGTTTCCATTCTGAGTTCCATGAATATATTCCCAACTTCTTGACATTTCCAGTAAGGTGTTTTACTGACATCTCGAGTTTAATACATATAACTCTTAATTTCCAACCTATCTCTTGCCACAATCATTTCCTCCTTTATTTTCCTTCTCTGCAAGGGCCATTTCCACCCACTTGGTCATTCACATCAGAAACCTGAAAGCTGACTACCTTTGTATACCTCATACTCCATCACTCCATCTGGTAATGTCCAGTCCATCACCAAGTCTTATCAGTTCTGGAATCCTGCAGCTTGTCTCCTCCACTATCACCTGCCTAATCCAAGCTACCTATCTTCTGTTGTAGCTATGACAAGTTTCTGTGTCTTCCCTCCCCCATTCTAATCCATTCTCCACTAGCAGCTAGAGTGATCTTCTAAAAAAACAGATCAGATTATGTCACTCCTTTAATGCCCTCCAAGTATGTCATCTGGTTGCTCTAATTGTAAAAGCCAGAATCTGCATAATCTGATTCCTGCCTGCTTCTCCAGCCTTATTTCTGCCAATATCTTGATCTGTCACTGCACACCAGCCACTCTGGGCTTTGCGTATGCTAGTCCTTCTGCTGGCACACTCCTCCAGGCCAACTCTTACCCAGCCTTCAATTTTCACCTTAAGCATCACTTCCTAGAGGCATCGTCTTCACCTTTAGTGTAGATCATGTTACAGGAATACCTCAGAGATATTGCAGGTGTGAATATCTCAATAAAGTGAGTCACACAAATTTTTTGGTTTCCCAGTGCATGTAAAAGTTATGTTCACATTATACTATAGTCTAATTAAAGTATGCAGTAGCATTATGTCTAAAAAAGCATTGTATATACCTTACTTTAAAAATGCTTTATTGATTAAAAAATGCTAACCATTATCTGAGCCTTCAGAAAATTGTAATTTTTTTACAATTGTAATGTCAAAGATCACTGATCACAGATCACCATAACAAGCACAGTAATAATGAAAAAGTTTGAAATATTTTGAGAATGACCAAAATGTGACGGAGACATGAAGCGAGCATATGCTTTTGGGAAAATGGCACCAATAGATGTGCTCAATGCAGAGTTGCCACAAACCTTCAAGTAGTAAAAAAATGCCGTATCTGCAAAGTAAAGTGAAGCACAGAGAAGTGAAGTCTGCCAGTATATGCTGTCAATGAACATTATCTATTACATTTGTGTGGTTTATCTGTTTGATATTCCTATACTAGATGGTAAGCGCTAAGAGGATCGGGACTGTGTTTTGCTTACCAATGTGTCCCCGCACCCAGCAGAATAATGGCAGATAATAGACGCTGCATGAATACTTGTTTCTTCCACTTTCTTTTAATTTGCCCTGTTTTTGTTGTTGTTTTTTAATGTTTGTAGCACTATCTCATTTCTTGGGGAGGGGGGAACGATTTCTTAGAGCAGTTTTAGGTTCACAGCAAAATTGAGCAGAAAAGACAGTGATTCCTCATGTACTCCTTGTTGCTCCCACACACACACACACACACACACACACACACACACACGTAGCCTCCCCTGGATCAAAATCTGCACCAGAGTGCTACATTTATTGCAGTCAATGAACCTGCACTGATACATTATTATCACCCAAAGTCTGTAGTTTACATTAGGGTGAGTACTTTTGTTGCCTTAAAAATCCTTTGTGCTCCACCTATTCATCCCTCTCTCTCCCTGAACTCTTGGCAATCATTGATCCTTTAATTGTCTCTATAGTTTTGCCTTCTCCAGAATGTCATATGGTTGGAATCATACCAACCTTTTCAGATTGGCTTCTTTCACTTAGTAATATGCATTTAAATTTCCTCCATGTGTTTTCACGGCTTGATAGCTCTTTTCTTTTTAGCACTGAATGATATTCCATTGTCTAGATATGCTGTGGTTTATCCATTCATCTACGAAGGACATCTTTGTTGCTTCCAGGTTTGGGCAAGTATGAATAAAGCTTCTATAAACATCTGTGTACAGGTTTTTTGGTAGATATAAGTTTTTAACCCATTTGGTAGATACCAAGGAGCACGACTGCTGGATTGTATGGAAAGAGCATGTTTGGTTTTGTAAGCAGCTGCAAAGAGCGGTGCTACCATTTTGCATCCCTACCAACAATGAATAAGAGTTCCTGTTACTCCACATCCTTGCCAGCATGTGCTAGTGTTAGTGGGGGATTTTGGTCATGTATTGTTTTTTTGTTTTTTAATTGAAATTTTCATTGAGATAATTACAGATTCACATGCAATTCTAAGAAGTAATTGAGATCCCTATACACTTTGCTCAGTTCCCCCAATGATAACATTCTATAAAACTATGATACACTGTCACAACCTAGGTACTGACGCAGATATGACCCACTGATCTTTTTTAGATGTCCCAAGTTTTATTTGTACTCTGTGTATGTGTCTGCCCTGTTTTTAAGCCTATTTAATAGTTTTGTATTTAACACATCTTCTGAAATTCTTGTTACTTAACCAGTGCATTTGAAGCTCAGATTTCTTTCAAGGTTGCACTTTTTCAGTATCCCACAAGATTGTTGTTGTTTTTCAATTGAAGTATAGTTCACTTACAATGTTGTGTTAGTTTCTGGTGTACAGCATAGTGATTCAGTTAGCCCACAAGTCTTGATATGCAGTGCTTCCGTTGGCTACTGCTGAGCATTTCAGAGTTGCAGTTGTGATTGCTCCTTCAACCTATGGGTTGTTTAAAAGTATTTTTTAGTTTCCAGGTACGTGGGTTTTATCTTTTTAAAAAATATTAACTTATTAGTAGCTTATAATTAAGCTCTAACCATTGCTAGAGAACAGGCATGCTGTCAGTTTTCTGGAATTTGTTGTGATATCCTGTGTTGGCCTTGTGGACAACCAGTTTCTATAAATTTTCCATGTGTGCTTGGAAAGAATGTATATTCTCTATTTGATAGAGATGGGATTGCTTAGCTGTCTGTTGGGTCAAGCTTACTGTGTTAATCAGGTCTTCCTTATCCTTACTAAGTTTGGTTTGTGTGATCACTTTCAGATAGAGGTGAATTAAAATATTCCAGGGTAAGACTGGCTTTCTTTTGATTAATATTAATGCATTTTTCCCCTTATACATTCCAATCTTTATATCTTGAGACCACATATAAAAGACCTATAATCTCTCTTTTTTATTAGGTTAATTTAATCCATGTCGTTATTAGGACTGATGATACACTTGGACCTATTTCTGCCCTCTAGCTTTGGGTTTCGGTTTAACCCTACTTTTTCTTTGCTTCTTGTTTTCTCTTTTCCTGTCTTTTGTTAGTTTGATTGAATTTTCTTTAGTCAATCTTTTTCTCCTTTACTGGTTTAAAAGTTGCTTTCTGTTTCTATTCTTTTATTGGTTACTTTAAGATTTTAACTTTCAGTCTTGACTTTTTTCACTACTTTCAAAGCATGTTAGGACCTTAGAGAGTCTAGTTTTAGCTTCTACCTCTCCACTTCCATCTTCTAGTTTATTGTGGCCAGTATTCTAGTTTGTTTTAACTCCATGCCCAGATTAGGTGTGGGTTGTTTTTTTTTCCTTACAGTCAATATTTATTTAAATTTCTCAACAGGTTTATCCATTTCTTTTCTCACCATTCCTTCTTATATCCCATTCTTTCCCTTTGGGCCCAATCTTCCTTCCTTAGTAACCCTTTTGGCAGAGATTTGTATGCAGTAAACTCACTGTTGGCATGTCTGGGGAAAAAAATTAAATATATGTCTTTATCTTGCCTTATTCTTGTTCATGGCTTTAGATTCTAGATTGACCATTATTTGCCTTGACACTGGAGGATGTGATTCCATTGTCTCCTAGCAACTGTTTAGCTGTTGAGAAGTCTTTTGTCAGTCTAATTGTCATCATTGTGAACCTTTTTCCTCTCTTACAGCTTTAAAATTTTTCTGACTCTGCTATTTTGCACTTGCGTTACAGTGTTCTAGGTTTGCACTTACTTTATTTATCCCACTTAGTCCTCAGTCTGCTCCTTCAACCTGATTTTTGTCTTTTTTGCTTTTTTCTTTGCTGCTATTTTTTCTTATTACTTCATTGTTCTCATAGATTTATTTGAACCTTCTCATTTAGTCTTCTATGTATATTTTCTTTTATAATGTTATCCCTTTATGTTATTCCCCTGCATTCTGGAATATTTTTACATTCTGTTTTCCAATTTCTAATTCTTCAGCTCTGTTTATTCTACTTAATAACTTTTAAAAACGTTTATCTTAATACTGTGTTTAATTTCTATACTTTTTTGACTTTTGAAGTTACAAACTTTTGGGTGTAAGATAGGCTACAAGAATGTATTGTACAACATGGGGAATATAGCCAATATTTTATAAAAATTGTAAATGGAGTGTAACCTTTAAAAATTGTATAAATTTTTTTTTATAAAAAAATGAGACCTTCCTAAACTGCTTAAAAAAAAAACTGACTCTTCTTACCATATGGTTTCTATTTCTTCCTTTAGCTGTTTGAACATCTTTAACTTTTTAAAAATCTTGTATTATGGAATTGTTAAAATTTTTTATTATGGAAATCTCATACATACAAAAGAGAGAATGGTAATGAACCACCTGTGTCATTCACCCAGCTTTTAGCAATTACCAACATTCTGCCTTTCTTTAAGCATACTTATTTTAAAGATGCCTTTAGATTATTCTGTTATTACCTCTAATTCTTGGGGTGCCAGTTCTCTTGTCCTGTTACACTACCATTTGATGGTTTATTTCCTCTTGCAGTGGTTTGTTTTTGTTTTTCAGTATACACTCATTTTGAGTTGGGGTTTGTTTCCATGGGAGTCCCACGTGCTTTGGATTATGTAAACATTCCTAAGGGGAGTTTTGTTTTCTCCTCTGCTAGGATTCTACAAGTTTAGCTAGTTGCCATTGGTTTAGGGTATGCGAATTTGGAGTCTGCATCTATGCCTAGTGAGAGCCTGGGTTTCCATCTCTTATGGACCCTCTTTTTCCATGAGGCCCGTAACAGATGGCAAGGTTCCCTGCTACTTCTCTGGGTTGGTGGGCAGTTTTTTAACCCCCAGTTCATAGAGGGTGGAAGCCTAGTCCTTCCTGGCGTCTGGCTTTACACATTTATCTCAGCTCCGGTTCCTGGCACCTTTCTCCCTTGGGGTGATTAAGTCTCCAGTCCTCAGCCCTCAGCTATTAAGAACTATATCCAAGTCCCTTCTGCCTTGAGTCCTTCAGCTTCAGTACCTGCTCACTGCTCTCTGATTCCTTCCTATTTGTTTCTGGCACTGTGGACGCTGCTTTCTTTCTTGGTTTCAAGCTTAGCTGTATGTGTAAGTGGGGTAGAGTGTTACATTTTATCTAGTGTATCTAGTGTTTCTAGTGAGGTTTTCTTTGGACAGGGAGGGAGGTGGTAGAGTTGCTCCATTTCAGAGTATCCCCACTCGTGATTTTGTTTGCTGCTTTGTTTGTGTGTGTGTGTGTGTGTTTGTGATTTGTAATAGCTTGGACTTTTTTGCCTCTCCTATGCCAGGTATTTGCCATATTTCAGTGTGTGAAGCAGGCCCTGATATTAACCCCTTTAGTGTTTCTTTTAGTTTATTGATGAGGAAAGAAGGGAGAAGCAGGCTGCCTTTAGGCTCACAGCTAGGAAGCTGGACTGTGAACACGGGCGGTCTGCCTTCGCTGCCCTGCGTCTCTTCCTGGGCTGCCTCTCTGTTCCAGAGAGAGCAGAGCAAAGATAATCTTTCCTCAGTGCTTTCATTTCTCTAAAAGTAACTTTATTTCTTCTGATTGTCAAAGTAATTCTGACTCACTTTAGAAAATATAAAAATCTGTAAAGAAGAAAATGTAATCACCACAACCACATAACTTAGATGTAATTAAACATTTTCTTATATTTCCTTTGTGTGTTTTTTAATGCCCATTACAGGCATATTTTTTTGATTTATATACAATTTTATGCCTACCTTCTACCACCTAACAAACCATGAGCAAGTTTTATCATTAAAATTTATTTTAAAGTGTTGTTTTAAAATAGTTTAATTTTTAAAAAACATATTGCAGTTGAAACAATATAGGAAAATACAGAGAAAAAATTAACAGTTTAAAAAAGTGTGTCTTGTTGCCTACCCTTCCAGCTCCCGTCCCAGAGGAGGCCACAGTTAGGCACGAATCAGCTTCCACGGCTGTTTCTTTGTATTTAGCCACTTAGTGCATAGTCACAGAGTAGACGAGAGTGTGTGTGCTCAGGATAGATACAGGCTGTCTTTGCAGATGCTGTTCAGCCCTTTACCACTGTGTCTGTATTTTTGTGGTAGATTGTTCTAGAAGTTGAATTTGCTGTATCAGAGGGTATAGGTATGTTACTATCTTTTCATATGTTTATTTGCCTTTTGTGTTTGTTCTGTGACTTACTCTGCCTGTAGGCTTTGCCTGTTTTTCTCTTTTTTTAACTGTAAAAAACAGTTGAGATTTACTGTCATGACCAATTTTTAAGTGTATAGTACATATTATTAACTGTCAGCACCATGTCGTACAGAAGATCTTTAGAGCTTTTTCATTTTGTGTGACCAAGACTTACTGCACCCACTGAACAGCAGCTCATTTCCCCTCCCCCCGGCCCCTGGCAACCACCATTCTACTTTTTGCTTCAATGAGTTTAACTACTCTAGATACGGCATATAAATGGAATCATGCAGTATTTGTCCTTCTGTGAGTGGTTTATTTCACTTTATTTACATTTATTTAAATTTTTATTGCAGTGTTTCCATTATTTAGCATGGTACCCTCCAGGTACATCTGTGTTATCACATGTTGCAGGATTTCCCTTTTTAATGACTGAATAATATTCCACAGAGTGTGTTAACCACATCTTCTTTATCCATCCATCCACTGATAGACACTTAGGTTGATTCTATACCTTGGTTATTGTGAATAATGCTGTAGTGAATGTGAGATTACAGATGTCTTTTCAAGATCTTGACTCCAGTTCTTTTGATTCAATACCCAGAATGGGACTACATCAAAGTAAAGAGTTTCTGCACAGTAAAGGAAACAATTGACAGGGTAAAAATGGCAACCTAGAGAATGGGAGAATACACTTGCAAACCATACATTTGATAAGGGATTCATATCCAAAAGACATAAGGAACTCCTACAACTTGACAGCAAAATAAATAAATAGATAAATAAATAAATAAATAAATAAATAAATAAATAAATAAATAAATAAATAAAATAGCCGAATTAAAAAATGGGCAAAAGATTTGAATAGCTGCTTCTCCAGAGAAGACGTAAATGGCCAGTACGTACATGAAAAGATGCTGAACATCACTAGTCATCAGGGAAATGTTGCCTGTGCTTTTGATGTCATATTGAAGAAATCATTGCCAAGACTGATGCCATGAAACACTCATCCTGTATTTTCTTCCAGGAGCTTTACAGTTTCAGGTCTTATGTCTTTAAGTCTTTAATCGTTTTGACTTGATTTGTATGTATGGTGAAATGGGATCCATTTTCATTCTTCGCATGTGGATGTCCAGTTTTCCCAACACCATTTGTTGAAGAGACTGTCCTTTCCCCAGTATGTATTTTTGGCACTCTGTCAAAGATGAGTTAACCACATGTGTGTGGGTTTATTTCTAGGCTTTGTATTCTGTTCCATTGGTCTATATTTCTGTCTTTATGCCAGTACCTTACTGTTTTGATTACTGTAGCTTTGTAATATTTTGCAATTAAGAGGTCTGAGGCCTCAGCTTTGTTCTTCTTTCTCAAGATTGTTTTAACTATGTGGGGGTCCTTTGTGGTTCCATATGAATTTTAGAGTTTTGTTTTTTTTTTCTATTTCGGTTAAAAAATGCTGTTGGGATTTTGATAGGTATTGTGCTGAATCTGTAGATCACTTTGGGTAGCATGGACATTCTAACCGTGTTAAGTCTTCCATTCCATGAACATGAGATGTCTTTCCATTTATCTCTGTCTTCTCTGTTTTCTCTCAGTAGTGTTTTATGGTTTTTAGTCTCCATATGGTTTTTATCTCCTTGGTTAGATTTATTCCTGAGTATTTTATTCTATTTGATGCTATTGTAAGTAGGATTGTTTTTCTTAATTTCCTTCTCATATTGTTTTTTGTTAATGTACAGAAACAACTGATTTTCGTATGTTGAGTTTGTATCCTGCAACTTTCTGGAATTCAAGTATTAGTTAATGGTTTTGTGTGTCTGTGTGTATAATCTTTAGAGTTTTCTACATACAAGAGCATATCGTCTGCAAACAGATAATTTTCCTTTTCTCTTTCCAGTTTGGATGTCTTTTCTTTTTCTTGCCTAATTGCTCTAGTTAGGGATTCCAGTATTGTATTAAATAGAAGTGATAGGAGTAGGCATCCTTGCCTTGTTCCTATCTTAGAGGAAGAGCTTTTAGTTTTTCACTATCAAGTATATTAGCTGCAGACTTTTCATATATGACCTTTAAAATGTTGAGGTAGTTTTCTTCTATTGCTAGTTTGTTGAGTATTTTTATCATGGGAGGATGTTAAATTTTGTCAAATGCATTTTCTTCATCTGTTGAGATAATCATGTGATTTTTATCCTTTGCTCTGTTTAATGTAGTGTAGCACTTTGATTGATTTTTGTGTGTTGAATCATCCTTGCATCCCAGGGATCAGTCCTACTTTTCATGGTATATGATCCTTTTAATCTGCTCTTGAATGTGGTTTGCTAGTAGTTTATTAAGGATTTTATATATATATTCATCAGGTAGTTTTCTTGAAATGGCTTTTTCTGGGTTTGGCATCAGGATAATGCTGGCTTCATAAGATGAATTTAGAAGTATTTCCTCCTCTTCAATTTTTGGGAAGAGTTTGGGAAGGGTTGGTGTTAATTTGTCTTTAAATGTTTGGTAGAATTCACTTGTAAAGCATCTAGTCCTGGGCTTTTCTTTGTTGTGAGGGTTTTGATTACTGATTCAGTCTCCTTACTAGTTATAAATCTGTTCAGATTTTCTGCTTCTTTGTGATTCAGTCTTGGTAGGTTGTAAGTTTCTAGGAATTTATCCATTTTTTCTAGATTATCCAGTTAGCTTGCATGTAACTACTCAGAGCTGTCTCTTATAACCCTTTTTGTTTCTGTGGCATTGTTGTAATGTTTCCTCTTTCACTTCTGAATTTATTTTTCTCTTTTTTTCTTCTTTGTTTAGCTAAAGGTTTTTCAATTTTGTGAATCTTCTCAAAAAACCAACTGTTAGTTTCGTTGATGCTTTTCTATTCTCTTTTCTGTTTATTTTTGCTCTAATCTTTATTATTTCCTTCTTTCTGCTAACTTTAGGCTTAGTTTGTTCTTCTTTTTCTAGTCCCTTGACGTATAGAGTTAAGTTGTTTATTTGACATCTTTTTTCTTTTTTAATGTATATGTGTTTATTACCAGTATAAACCTCTCTCCCGGTACTGCCTTTGCTGCATCCCATGGGTTTTGGTGTGTTGTGTTTTTGTTGCCTTTACCTGTTTTTCTATGCTGTTATCTTTCTTACTGATCTGTAGTAGCTCTTGTGCATAGACCTTTGTCTTTATGTTTCAAGTATTTTTTAAGTTGTTGGTCTTTCATCTTGATTTGTAGCTCTTTCATCAGGCAGTATAAAATTTTGATGTAGCTAAATCTATCGATCTTTCCCTTTATGGTTTTAGTCATACTTATAAAGGCCATCCCCTCTGCAGGATTATAAAAAATGTATATTGTTATAATTATTTTATGGTTGTATTTTTATATGTAGATCTTTACTCCATCTAGAATTAATGGGAAGGATGTGAAGTAGGGATCAAACTCTTAAAAAGCAGTGTTAAATGGCTACACGATGTTCTGTCACATGGATGGCACATTCATATGTTGCCTGTTCCCTTATGGTCACACATATAGGCTGTTTCTAATTTTTTGCTTTTATAAATAAAATTGTACTGTATTTCTAGTTGATTCCTTAGGGTAGATTCATAGAACAGAATTACAAGATCAGAAGGAGACTAAGAAAGTAAGGCTGTCACAAGCAGGGACTTGAAGGTGCACTGTCTGCATCTGATTGTCAACTCCACTCGGGTCACTTTGCAGCTTCTTTAAGTCACTTCCTTATGCCTTGATTTTTCTCATCTGAAAAAATGAGGGTAACAATAGTACCCACCTCAGAGCATTGTGCTGAGGTTTAAATGTTTAATACAAATAAAACACTGGAACTGGGCCTGGCACATAGTAAATGCCTGATTATTATGTTACTGCTGCTGCTGCTGTTTTTATTGTAATGGACATTTTAAGGCAGGTGACTTTCAGAAAAGGTCATGCCATTTTTATATTTTGCTATGGGAATATAGGAGATCCCATTGCCCCAACCCTTGTTATCATTGAATATTATCATTTTTTTAAAGCTTTGCTAAGTTTAGGTACGAATAACAGGCTCCTTTTTTGCTGAATCGAGGGGTGGGGGTGGGAGGATGCTCACTCTTTTATCCTCTTGAACCTTAAAATTAAACTGCTTTCTTTAGAAAATGGCTTCTATTGCCTTCTAGTTTCCTTTTATGGAGTTGTATTTTAGAACTCAAAGCCCACCTGCTTTTAAGTATGTATTTTCCTCCCAAATTCATCACTTAGGCTGCAGTGACTCTCAGAAGTTTGTTCCTGTGGCTTATTCTTCAGGTGCTGACATTCATTTGAGCCCTTACCATCTGCCAGGCCCTGTGCCAGGTACACAGGCCTCACAGAGGAGTAAGTTGCTGTCCGCATTCGAGACACTCAGCCTGGGGCACGGGGACAGGGCGGGGCAGCTGGCATCAGAGTTGGAGCGTGTACAGCATAGTGCCACCCCCAGGCTGGGGGTGTGGGGTTGGAAGCAGGCCTAGAGAAGCTCTCAAAACTGTAAACAGGGCTGGCTTTTAATACGAAGTGCAACTGTGTTCTGCCTGAGGGGACTTGCTCTGTGGAACCTCAAACTTGACTTTTTTCTTTTTCACTTTATAAAATAATTCATCATGGCATTTTTTTTAATGCGTTCTTCCTATGCATTTAAAATATGTAGTTTGAAGAAAAGAAATTTTATGAAACTTTCCTGAAGCTCTGACGTTGGGCGGGCTTCCCAGCCTCGGGTCTTGGTCTCCCCGCCTGTCAGAGAGGGTCGGGTGAGGGCTTCTCACGTTCGGCTCTCCAGCGCTGACCCCCCGAGCTCTGTGCTGTGAAGGGCTGTCAGCAGCCATTATGGAGGTTCAGGTGGTAGGTAGCTCACGGCGGAATACGCAGTGCTATCAGCTCAAATTCCGGAGGGACAGGGGGCTGGGCCTTTCCTCGGTGGCGGTCAGGCTTAGACTTGGCCGGGCCAGTTCACTCTGTGGCATAGAGGTGTCCTCATTACCAACAGCGCATTTTAGTTTTTCTTCCTCCTTTTGTAGGAACACCCCATTTCTGGGCAGTCTTCTTGATTATTTCTTGGAAGTGACTGTGTGCCTAGATGGAAAAGTAGGATTGCCACCTCTTCCTCCACCCCTACCCCCACCCTTTCTCCTTTCCACTGCTTTATCAGAAAAGGGCCCCTTGGCTCTTTTTCCAAGCCACCGAGTTTGAATTGATCTTTGTTGCTAGTAAGAGGTAGGGAGGTGCTTTCGGGTTCCTGCTAAAGTTACCTGACAGCGGAAGGTGTGCATCTGATAATTATAACTCTAGTGCTTCCAAGGCCTGAGCGGTTGAGCTAAGAGCAGTAATCCTGATCTTATCAGGAGGGTTTTGTAGTCCAACAGTGTTGGTTATAACAGTATCTGTTTTACTTCCTGGGGCTCCTCTCTCCTCTTAGGATTTGCTTATAATCCTGCCCATTGCCCCCTTGTGCATGTCTCATTACCTCCTGGGATCAGTTAAAACTGGTGGGAAGGCAAAGATGTTTTTCTTTTCTTCCTCCCAGGATCTGGGAATTGGACTTTTAACATCACAGCATCATCAGCCCGTCCAGTAGTAGTCACAAGCGTGGCATAGGTAGCACCTACGGAGCCACAGGGCTGACTCAAGAAAAGATAGTTTACAGCTTATTTAAAAAGTAGTAACAATACTAACAACAGCAAGATTCAGCCTGAAGACTTTTGTTACGTTTTGTATTTCAGAGTTATTGACTAGGATCCATGAGCTTGGGATCAGCCCTTTGAAGTTTAGTGATTTAACTAATGACTACTTTTGAGGTCAGGTCCTAGGAATTTGCCCAGATATGAGCCTTAGGTGGAATTCAGAATCTATTAGGTTATGGAGCATAGACAGAAGGAAAACATGACTGTTCTGTGTCTTCAGAGAATACTCAAGAATCTCTATAAAAGTTGTAGCGTCTGTGATGGTGTTCTAAGGATGGTAGTTTCTTAGAGGTTTCAGAATATGGGGAGCTCAAGTGAAGAGTCAGTAGCTTAGCTTCTGTGCTTTAAATCTGAAGGAAAGGGTTAACTCTTGCCTTGGGGAGAAGTGAGGAATGGGAACTAAAATTGCTTTGGACATCTGAGCTGTGCTTTAATAAGATATTCCAGGTGGTCAAGGAGTAATCCTAAAATAGCCTAGATACTTAATTGCTTTTAAAGTCAGGCGCTCCTGTCTCTGGGGAGGTACAGCTCTAAGGAATGCAGTGCTGGCTCCTAAGATCTTAGAGGCGTGGTCTGGCTTGGCCTTTTTTTTTTTTCCCCCAAATCCCAGTAAAAAGAGAGGCCCAAGGTAGCTTTCCTGGGTCAGGAGACGCTGGTTAGATGTCTCCCTTTCTCCTCACTGCAAGTTTGGCGATGAGCCTGTGGCTCCTGCTGCTGCCAGCTGCCATACCTGGCTTCCTCCAGGGCTGTGGGATTGGTCTTGGCAACCCCCCATGCACCCTAGAGACAGTGATCTCTCTTCATTAGTGCTCAAAGGCTTCCTGCTTGATCCCCTACCTAATGTCTCTCCATTTCCATCAGAACCTACCTTTCTCACAATAAGATTCAGATTCATCCTTCTTTCTCTTTCATCCCCTCAATCCAGATCCAGTTGATTCTCTGAGTTGGGAGCTCTGACATTTCTCCCTGGTTCTACTGTTCCCCCGCCCCCACCCGCCGCACCCCCGCCTCCACCCAGATTCTCAGTGTGAGCTACTGCATAGCTGGCCAGCCCCAGTGCTGGCTTTCCCTCTCAAGTCTTCACTACTGTTTACAGAAGTAATATATTGACATTGTAAATCATTACTGAGGAACATGAACAATGTATTTTATTAGAATAGTCATGCTGCTCTCTTACTTGAAAGACTAAATATTGTGACAGTGTCAGTTCACTAAATTATTCTATAATTTCGGTGCAATCTCAATTTTCTTTGTTGATGGAGAGAGAGGGGGGAGAGCAAGTGATCCATCTTGACAAGTGATTCAAATGTTAATTTAGAAAAAAATAAACAGTTTTTTATGATTGTCTCCCTCTCCGTTAGACTGTAACCTCCAGGAAGTCAGAGGCTCTTACCTCTCTTCTTTTTTCCTTGGAACGTTTCACAGTATCAGTATCAGGTATATCCTAGTGATCAAATACCTGTATGTGAATCAATAAAATGAAAACATTGAAAAGTAAAATCCTCTGTAATTCCAGTCTGATTAGGTAGGTGTCTACATACATTTGTGTATGTTATATTTTTTCAACAAAAAAGGGCCATTAAAATCATCCAAAATACTGATTTAATCACTTTTTTTTGGTTCACAGAACACCCACTGCCTCCCCCCTTCATGGTTCAGAGTTTAAATTTCCTCCTGGTATTCAAGGCATTTCGCAGCCTGTTTCCACCTTAACTATTCAGACTTGCATCCTCCCTGCCAAAACATGCCTTGTTTATCCCCCACTTCATGCTCATTGAGACTGTAAATCTCTCAGCCCATTCTTCTAGGCCCCCTTCGTCTCCACCTGTGAGCTGCCTCCTTTCTTCCACCTCCTGGGCACTTTGCGTTTTGGTACTTTGGCTTGCTCTGCTTGTTAAATGCAGTTTGTGTCTACCACGGAGTTGTAGTAGAAACCACGTCTCTTGTCCCTCTCAGCATTCTCAGCAAGTTGCTTAGTGCTCTGCCTGGGATGGGTTCTCAGGAAGTCAGCGCTGGATGAATTTGTCGTAGGCTCTTTGCTTCTCAGGACAGAATTGGCCTCCGGGGGCCCTCTCATCTGGGCCTCTGTCATGTTGGATTCCACACTGTGACATCCCAGATAGATGGTCTTCTACGAGCAAGAAGATGCCCACCTCCTGAGAAGACCCACTCCATTGTTGGCCAGTTCTGATGGTTAGGGAAGTCCTTCTAATCGACCTGAAATCCCCCTGCTGATTTCTGCCCAGTGAAGACTTCTGTCTTCTGGGGCTTTAGAGAAAAACAGGAGAGGAAATAAAAAGACAGCCCTGCTTCCTCTTCCGCAAGGCAGCCTTGTAGATTTTCAAGGATAATGAATCCATTTCCCCTTTTCGATCTTCCAGGGTTGAGGTGTTGAGGAAGCACTACTTACACTTTGAGTAACAGTCAGATTAGACTTTGGTTATTTTTTGAAGGCCTTTTATGTGCATGTCCGGGTGCTAGGGCCGTATTCTTCCGGTCCCCTCAGAGACATAACCCACCTGTGTCTTTCTCTACGGAGAGGAAGGCAGGGGCTCCTCTTACCCAAGGTGCTCTGTTTTGGAGGTAGTGGAAAAGGTTAGCAATTCTTACTTCAGAGGCCCCAGATAAGTCTCCTGGGCAGGCGCTGTGTGAGGGCTGGTTTTCTGTTTGCCTGCACCTCCCGGATGAGTCGAAGCCAATGAGACGAACCAGGGAGGAGGAGAAGCTCCCATTCACAGGCGCCTCCTGAGGCCAAGACGTGGCCTTGTAGGCACTCTGTGCACACAGGGCTTTCTTCTGCTTTCCTTCCCTCTCCCCCTTCCTGATGCCCCCACCCAGACCACTTTCTACTGTTCTTTCAATCCACGAGGCAGCGTGGTGTGACAGAGCCAGGCAGGCCCAGGTTTCAGCACTGGTGCTGCCACTTAGAAGCTCTGAGACCATGGGCAGATAAGTAACTTGCTCTTTGAGCCATTGTTTTCCCGTCTCCAAATAACCACCTCGACATTGTACAATTAAGTGAGAAATGCGTGGTGAGCTCCAGCCCGGTCCTTGCTACGCAGATGCATAAACACTAGCTTCCTGCGCCCCTTTCTCCTTCCCCTGACCTTCTTTCACTACCAATTTTGAGAGATTTAAAGGCAAAATACTCTGTGGCCCCCTTGGGGAGAATGAGCTGACTGTGGATATAGTAGCCAAAGCTAATCTTGGGTGGGTATTTGGGAGCAAACTGTCAGTTTCCTGTGAGCTCCTGGTGAGATCAAAGTGGTTAAAGGGACTTCTCAAGTAGGAGAGGCTGAGAAGGTTGTAAATGGCAGTTAGTGGCTGCTCTGCCTACTGTCTGTCGTGCACATTTCTGGGCTGTTGAGCACTGCTGCCTGCTGCCCGCAGGGAACAAAGCCAGTAGACTTGTATGTGGCAACCCTTCAACTGAAAGGCTTTTCTAGGGGACCCCTCTTGACCCCTGAACTGTTGAGTTGGCTCTTTTGGGGTGCCACATACCTGCCACTGCTGCTCCCTACTTTTCTCCATCACTACAGTCTCGGTCAGCCACACTCAACATTCAAGAAAAAAATCATTTCTGGGCTGCTAACTTTCCAGCAGTCATGCCCACACCCTGTTGATAGGCCAAGAAACTTCCTGCACAGAAACTTGAAGTGCGTAAGTGAGCTGTAGTTTTACAGCAGTTGATTAGAGTTAAGAACCAAGAGAATAATTGCTGAAGCCTATAATCATCCCAGTGAAAGGAGGAGGGGAGAACAGAGGCGTCATGGGGCTGGGGGTCCCATGGGGAAGCCCATCCCTGTCTTTCAGCAGACATGTCAGTGCTTTTTATGTGCTGGGGGCTGGGGATACCCTGACATGATGCTTACAGACTGGGGACAGAGACAGAACACAAGGTGACACAGCCCAGAGGAGAAAGACGCTGGTGGGCATAGGCAGGAGGCTTCCTGGAGGAAATGGCATTCCAGCTGGACTGTGGTTCAGGGCGGGCAGGGCTCCGGAATTACTCTCACCTGAGCCAGAAAATCCTGTGAAGCCGTGTCCAAGTTTAACTGCCCCAAGACAAAGTAATGCAAAGAGAGTGGACATTTCCCCATCAGCCCCAGTGAATGTTTTAAACTAAGTAATGACCCAGTCTTGCCTTGAACAGAAGAAAACACCTTCATTCATGGACAACTCTTTTCCTGTGTTTTCTTTAAGTCATAACTGACATTCTTATCTGTGGAATGGGTCCAACAGTGGGATTGCTGAAAAACTGTAGTGTCTTATTTGCATCCTGTTCTGACAAGTGTCCTGTCTTGTGTGGTCACTGCGCTAGGGCCATTCCAGGCTAGAATCCCATCTTTAAGCAGATTTTTAATCTGAGTGTTTCAAACTTAGTGGGCTGTGGCGAGTGCACTATCTGACCACTGCCCCTGTGCTGTAGTTTGTAGCTGGTGAGAGCAAAGGGGTCACGACAGCCCCCACCCCCATCCTACGAGGCATTCTCCTCTGTTCCCGGAGCTGAGCCCTCGCACTCGGGTGTTTATTTTCACACGTAGTCACACCCTGGTGGCACTGGCCTGCTTGTTTTTACACTTCTCTCCTGCTGTGGAAAGCCCTGTCTGAGATTCTAGGTTGTGGATTCTGTCCTCCCCACCCAACTGAGTGTTAAATAGTTTCTGAGTGAGCATTCAGAGTGCCTGGATGTTACCGTGATTTGTAAAACTCTGTGTTTTCATCTCTCTTGGTGACCAATAGAGAAAAAAATCGAGTTGGGAACTGAGCTGCCTCAGTAAACAGCTGACATAACAGAAGCAGCAATGATCCCCCATTAAATGTCTTTCAGCCAATAGGGGCTCCTGGGTAATTGACTTTCCAGCAGGAATTACTGGCTCAAATGAAATCACTGGGCATTAGGGTGACCTGCTACAGCCTTTGAAAGGGGACTGTAACTCTGTCTGGTTTTGCTGACCTGACAGGCATAATTCATCTTGATTATTCATTGTGCTAGTTGCCACCAGATGACACCAGATTTCTGTTGACTGTAATTACAACATGGGGATGGGTTTTAGCTTTTTTTTTTTTTTAAGATAGTGTTCCTCCTGCTTGGCTGTTGGCCTCCCTGAGCTGAAGGTGCTGTGGGAAGATTTCTGCAGCATCTGCCTGGGGAGACGATGAGCACACAGATAGCATTTCCTGAGCACTTCCTTACACAAGTCTCTTACTAGATAAGCAGGGAAACAACTTGATGTAGCCTGTTTCATGTCAACTGACAGGGTGCCACTTCTTGGTTATACTTCCGTGTGTGCTAAATCGCTGCTCTCAGAAAGTGGGTCTATATCTCAGAGCCAGCTTTGTGTGGGGGAAGCAACGTGTGGTCCCAAAATATAACTGAATAATACCTCCTGCTTTCAGGCAATCTTTACTAAAAGGGGCAGTGGGAGAGAATGGAATTAGTCCAGGCTTTCATTTTATTGACACAGTTTTATGAGATCCCTGTGCAGTCCAAAGAATGTCCTCCCGAGAAACCTCTGCTCCCTAACCCCAGATGTTCCTCCCCAGCCACTTACACACCCCAGCCAGCTGGGAGGCACATGCATGTGCTCGTGCATGTGGGTGCGCCTGTGGTCCTGGGGGAGAAATGAGAGAGTGATCGGCTCAGTGTGTCCAGTCCATCCACTGGGTCCTCCCCTGACCGGTGGGGCAGGGTGAACGGGTGACGTCTGCTCTGGCATGTCATCTTCCCCACTAGCAGAGGGCCTTGTGGGCTGTCCTGTATGACACATGTATCTGTATGTTTTTGGAAGAGGTGCTTCACTGGTTCACATAACCAGTTCATGCCTTTTCACAATGATTATAGTTCATCAAGCATTCACTGGGGCCTGGTAAGTATCAGGCAGTGTGCTTGCACTGGAGGTACAGAGATGAATGATACACTTGGCTCTCGAGGGGCTTACAGTACATGGGGATGACAGATAATTCTATGAGATTCTAAGCTTGAAATGTACGGAGACTGCTTCCAGAGTACTTATGCAGCCAGGTGTGAAGGGAAGGCTTCCCGCAGAAGATGGTGCCTGATGTGAGGAGTAAGAGTTACCCGACTGAATGAAGGTCGGAAGTAGATTTCAAGAACATAAAACAGAAGCATATTTGCACTTCCTCCAGTTCAGCTAAATGGTGTTAGTTTAACCTAATCAATTAAATTAGATTTTTATTATTTCTCTAATGAAAAGGAACTCCACCCTAGTGGCAGAGTCTCTGTACCTTGGGAATAATCTCAGGCCCTGGGGCCCTTGTATCACTAGGGAGTTCTGATCACTAGAGGTGGAGCTTCTAGTGGTGAGGCTTGGCTGGGACAGCACAAGATCTTTGAGGTGTTTTTCCTGCTCCCTCTATCTTCCACTTAGAATGCCGTGTGGGAAGCCAGGCGAGGTATCTTCACAACATACCGTATAATATACAACAAACACACCATAAAACATACGAACATATGCCATACAGAATCTGAAGAAAGATGGTACATCTCAGAGTGATGGCTTCCAGAAGATCAGCTAGGGATGAGCAGTTCTCAGAAAACTGGGCCTTTGTGTCCTCCTCCTCCTCCAGGATCAGGTATAAGTACCACCCACCCACCTCCAGCAGACAGAGATGATTCTTCCACCTGACTCGCTCTGGTTCTGGAACCATAATTGAAAGCATAAAAGCAAGATGTGGCAGAGGGAGCCAGGAGAGCATGGTTGCTAAGGATCTTCATCTGCACCCTGAATGACTGCCTTGCCTGCTTTCACTCTGGTCCTACTCTCTTCTGAACTCTGTGCTTTGTTCCCCTTTAGAATGGTGGTTTGGCCTGGAGTGATGATGCGGATGGAGGCCGGGGAAGAGAGATCTCTCGAGATTTTGCCAAGGTCTGTAATGTTCCCTTTGTGATAATGAAAGGGGCAGTTCTGCAGTGGGTTGTTGTATCTGATCCCCAAGGAATAAGGAGAGGAGTGGCCTATGAGACTCATTTGTAGTCATTCCAATGGCTGTGTATCTCTGGTATAATAAGACTTCCTGCATAAGACGGAATTTTTCACTGTGCTTTTTTTTCCCCTGGGGGGATCGGGATTGCAGCTATATGAACTGGACGGTGATCCGGAAAGGAAAGAGTTCCTGGACGACCTCTTCGTCTTTATGCAGAAGAGGGGTGAGTGTGCAGTCTAGTCATCATTTCAATTCAGTGAATGTTTATTGAGTGCCTACTGTGTGCCGACCACTGTTAGCCATCTTCCCTGCAGAGTACCAGCATCTTATCCCAGGAGGACAAGAGCCTCCTGGTCCGGGACTTAGCCAAGTAACTGACAACCAGATTGAAGAGGGCGGAGAGGGCCTGGGTAGAAAATGAATGGAGTGATCATCCAGATTTGGTCCTGCTTTATTTTTGTCACTCTTCTTCTGATTCATTGCTCTCTGGAGTCATTTCAAATTCAAATCTACTTTTTTCTTAGCCTTATAGCAGCCCTGGACATCACCTAAACTAGTATGTGGGGCTTCCTGTTGGTGCACCCAGCCTTATAAAGGCTTAGAATGAAAGAATAGAAGACCTCAGGATTTGTTGGGAGGGTCTGAAACGATCCATGGAAAGGAAAGGCTAACTCTCTTTTTCTTATCCATTGGCTCTTTGATTTTGGCATCTGCTGGCTTGGTTGGGGTGCTCTGCAGTGTAAATGTAGGGTACACGGACTCCTGCTTTACAATGCACTTTCTCACTTCTCTGTCCCTCTCTCCTTCTTACTCCCCACTCCACCCACCCCCAACCATCTCCACTTTGGACCATGGAGTGTCTTGAGCCCAGTGACTCAACTTTCTGACTCTATGTCCTGTCATAGCAGTGGGTTCACCAACCGGGTCAGCCCTCAGAAAGCACAGCCAGAACCCCAGCCTCTCTAGGAGATGATCCTCAGCAACCTGTGTAGCTCCTCCTCCATCACCCTCAGGACCAGCAGCCTCCCTGGGACCCTGCCTGATCATGCATCCCTTAGATTTTGTGTTAGCTCCTTTATTTGAGACCTGGGAATGAAATCCTCCCTTTTTTCCTAGTCTGAGCTATAATGACAGCCCCCAACAACTAAATATTGAGTTAACTCCTCTCCCTCCCCTCCGCTCCCCACACCGGTCTGATCCATCCCTCCATCCCCCTCCTTCCCCTTCCTTTACCTGCCAGAGCCTTATTGCCTTCTTAGTAGCATGCTTGTTACTGCTGGTTTGCTTACAAAGGCAGTCGAAAGTTTTGAGTCTCAATTTCCCCCATCTCCAAGCCTATCAAAGCAGTCTGAGCAGCTCTAATTAGTTTACTCCTCCAACTGTTATCTGGAGCTGCATGCGTCAGTAAAAAACAAGAATATAATCCTGAAAGATAATGTGACTGGCAGCAACGAAACTCCCTGGTTACCCTGAGAGAGAGAAATCCACTTAATGCTTCGGTCTCCCCTTCCAATTACCTTTTAATTATTTACAAGCTCCGCAAGCCCAGCTGGCGCAGCCCAGGAGCCGATCTCGTCTCAGAGGGCCTGCCCTAGCAATGCGGATTGTAATCCGAGGTGTGGCTCTGCTGCTTCCTTTCTGCTTTATTGCTTTTCTCCTTTCCCAGAAGGATTTTTAAAGGAAAATAGGAGTTATATCCGCCTATCCAAGAGTGAAGGTCAGTAATTGTTTATTTACTACTGTATGTCCCCACTAGACTAGGAGCTCCTTGAGGACAGCCACTTTGTCATTTCTCCATGTCCCCAGTACTAACACGGGGCCAGGCAGGGAGGGGCTCAGGACGCGTTTGCCGAATGAGCAGTCCTGTTGGTTTTCCTGCCTCAGCTGCCTGACACGGAGAGGCGAGCTGCCCTGGAACTGGAGGTCAGCAGTGGGGAGTGTTGTGTGCTAAGTGTCTTGCTGCTCTGCAGCACTGGGGCCCTCCAGGCTGCCATCCAGTCTGTTCCGGGGTGAACCCAGAGCAGGAGTAAGTGACTCTCTTTGTTCATGTCAGTTTATGATTATTCAGGCCTTGGATCCATCTTTTTTCTGCCTCCAGCACTTATGTTAGGTATTTCACTATTTGCTGGCATCGCCAAACAGAAGGGCAACAGTCAAGTCAGTTTTGCTCCTTGCTAATTGCTCTAACAGGCTTCTCAGCCTCAGCATATTGACTTTTGGGACTGGATAGTCCTTTGTTGGAGTGGGGGTGCGCCCCCCTGTCTTAACAACCAAAAATGTCTTCAGATATTATGAATGTTTCCTGGGGGACAAAATTGCCCCCCATTGAGAACCACTGCCACAGAAGGATGGGAAAGATGAAAATCAAAACCTTCCTCTGCGGAGAAACTCTTCAGGAAAATCATCTTACCTCCACTCAGGTAGCAGTGCCTGAGGGCAGCAGGGCCTGTGTCAGATAATAGGGTGAGTGCCCCGTCTGTGGCTGAGTGCCAAAGGACTGGGTGCTGGGGCCCCACCATGGGCCAGAGTGCAGGGAAGGCCTCAGAGGAGCCGTACACACAGCCGAGCACAGTGGAGGTGATGGGAGTTGGGTTGGAAATGCGGTGGCCTGCGTGATGTGCGTGGCCCAGGCACGGCTAGAAGAACCCTTGTCTGTGGCTCGGATGAATCAGCTGGCACCAGACTGTGAAGAGTGGTACTTGGCCAAGCATTAGCACTCCAGTCTATGACATAGCCAGGTTGTTGAAGCTAACACATAGGAGTGTCATCAGAGCCAGGCTTTTTTGTCACTCCCAAATTGAAGTGTCTGGGGCACTGAGGAGCCCGATCCTGTTAGCTAGCTGGGTCCAAGCAGATGCCTCATGTACCCCAGCGGCACGTCAGCGACTCATCTTCCAGAGCTATTATGAAGGATAAGCAGTAGATTTCAAAGGAGCCACTGAAAGTGGCCTGAGTCTGAAAGGCCCGGTGACGCCCACCTGGACCGTGAGTGGTCAGGCAGCTCTGACACAGCAGGCCGCAGCGCAGAGGAAGTGGGCCAGGCTCCAGGGGAGGCAGCGCGCAGCAGGCGGCCCCGAGTGACCGCAGCTGCAGGTGATAAAACGGCTGTCTGGTGGGAGAGGGGCCAGGCCTAACTGCTTTGTGCTGGGTCTCTCTGGCTGTTAACATGTTTAGGTGAATTGACTGCAGCAGATGGGCCTTTCAGCTCCGGCACCTTGATTTCTAGGCCAGACCGGGTGACTTGCACCCTCGTGACCCCTCCCCCACCAGCAGAGCAACGCCCCCCAGAAGGCGCCTGAGCAGAGGCCAGGCAGTGCCCTGTCTGGCTACCCGTGTCCTGCCTGCCTTGGAAATGGCCACTGCAGCCTGTCAGGAGGCATGCAGAGGGGGAAAGAGCTCTGGACGGAGGAGGGTGAAGCCAGGGCTAACATCTCCCCCTTCTCCACAATCCTGAGCAAATCCTTCCTCTTCTGGGGACTGCAGTTTCCTTATCTGTAAAATGAGAGGGTTCAGTTAGGTTAGAGTCAATCTGGAAGGTTCTTCCAAGTTCTCTGTTCTGTATTACGTGTCCACCATTGTGTCTGTTGAGCTACTGACAGATAATGAGCCTCCCTTGACCAAATATAGAAGGAAAGGCCCTTGAGCAATTTTCTATCAAAATAGTTGTATAAAAACTACACCAAGGACCCCCCAAAACCAAATGCTTCTCTCCTTTCCTTGATGTAGTTCCTCTTTTGCTGGCTGAAGCCAAATTGAATTAAACAAGTTGCCTTTGATGTGCTTTCTCCCCAAATGTTTCTCTAGGAAAGATGGGTTAGATTTCAGGGCTGTGAGACCCTTTCTGCTCACTTTTTGCCACGTGCACTCATGTGTGTGGGTGTGTATATAATACACACATTTATTTCCAAAAATAAATCCAAACAGTTGTAAATAAAATTCTCTGGCTAATTTAACTCACTGTGAGTGGTTTCTGAGGTATCTTTCTCTGGTAGATTTTCCAGGGGGAGAGGTTGGGGTGGGGAAATCTCCTAAGGGAAGGCTTATAAACCATTCCATTCTTCCTTCATCAGGGAGGAAGAGAGCTTGTTTTCTTGTTCCCCAGGCGGTGAAACAGAAGTGTGGTTTCATCAAAGAGAAGGAAGATGATTTTGCTGTTAATTTTATTATTATTATCCTGTGTACTTTATAGAACCTTTCAGCCCATTATCTGATCTGCTGCTCCCCAAGGCTCCAGCACTGTGGGGTAGAGAGGGCAAAGGTTATCACGTTAGCGGGGAAGAATCTGCCTCCAGGTTGAGTGGCTCACCGGAGGCCTCTGGCAGAGCTGATTTAGCACTTGGTCTCCTAAGCCCTGGGCCAGGGCTCTTTCCCTCCCCTGCACTGGCTGCCCTTGAGAGGCTTGGCTGCATCGCTTCCCGTCGGGGAGCGGACAAGCCTCGTCTCTCCTCCAGCCTTCTTGAGTCCCACGGCGTGTGTGGCCCACCTCCACAGGCCAGTGTCCTGTAGGGTCTTGACAGCTCTAGCTGAGTAACATGGGGTAGAACCCTTCATGCAGGAAGTCTTCGTCTCAGGGAACGGCAGATGGGACAGTTCACAGAGGCTGCCATCTGTCGAGGCAAGATGGGGTGGGAGTGGGGACACAGGAGACAGAAGCCCTCACAGCAGCATCTTAGTAGCGCGCACCCAGAGCGCCCACGAGCAAGGCTGTCCCCTCCAGCCCCTGCCCCAGCTCTGCACACTAGGCTAAGGACCTGCTTGGTGCCTTGAAGACAAGTTTGTCAAGACCTTGCTGGAGAACTCCCCTCCCTCCCCCACTGGTTCTGTTCAAGGCTGAGAACTGACCTTGGTTTTCCCAAATGGATTGTTGGATCTGTTTTTGATGTGTATATACAAAGAATTTACTGTGGGAAAAAGGCTTGGTCTGCCTCAAAGTGCAGTTTGAGTGTTTTTCCTTCTGTTGTGTGCTTATCTATCCATCTCAGGCAAGGAAATGTTCCTGACATATATTGCTTTGCCTTTTGGTGGAGGGTGTTTCTTGTATATTATTTGTATCTGTACCTTGGACACTCTTCCTGATAAACTGAAATATGTTTGTCAGATAAAATAGGCTTTGGGGTTTCATTTTCTAACTTTATCCCCAAATGAAAGTCCAAAATGCAAATCTTTGTCTTGGGATTATCCCTTTGTTTTTGGCTAGATCTTTTTTTCTCCCCAGGTGATCTAACCACTGTTCAAATACTGGGGGGTTTCCCCCCAACTTTTAATAGTCATTTAAATACTCTGTAACTACCCATTTATCCATGATAATGGAAAGGGATCCTGGTTTTTGAAAGGCATGATTAATTTGAATAGCTCACTTTTGTCTTTAAATTCAGCCTCTTCCTCTTCAAAATCCTTTATTGGTACTTCCAGCACTTGGTAAAATTGGTTTGATAGTTTTGCCTCCTTTGTTCTAAAGTGAGCCAGTATTCAGTAAATCGGCCAAGGCTTGCTGTAGGAAAAGTTGGAAGGGACAGTTTGACCCACTTATCCTGTGTGGATATCTGTTGGGTCTGGAGAGGCTAGGGACATGGATCGGCAGTGGAAGCTCAGACAGGTGTGCAGTGCCCAGGCCTGAAGGCCCTTGAGTTGTTGCATCTCTCCCCAGCCAGCCTTCCACCCCCATTCCTGGAGACACCAGACAGGTGTGTTGATCAGCAGCAGGCGAAGCAGAGAAGACCTGACAACCCACCTCCTAACTCCTTGGCCAGCTTCTCTGAATACAGTTTTTATGGAAGGAGATAGCACAGCTATAACCATAATTTTATTGTTGGCCACAGGAAAATACAGCACTGCACGTACTGTTGAACTTCACCTAAAGCAATTCATCTGAGCTAGAGTGTCAAGAAGGGGAGAATGGGTTTAAGATCAGCCTCTCCGGCTGTGGTGCCTACAGAGCTCGCACGCATTGCTGGGGGGAATATAAATGGGCATAACCACTGGGAATCTGTTTGGCAGTGTTTACGCAAGCTAAACATAGGCCAAGCCCATTACCCAGCAGTTCCACTGCTGGTGGAGCCCCCACAGAAATGAGAGCTTATGTTTCCTGAGGGGCACAAGTGAGAACAGTTACAGCAGCGCCGTTCATTATAGCCAAAAGCTGGAACGAACTCCCATGCCCATCAGCTCTAGAATGGATAGCCCAGTGGTGGCGTAGTCCTGCACTGGATACCACCCAGCAGCGGCAGAGCTGAGTTCCTGCTGGACGCAGCTGGGGTGACTCTCCCAGACCTAATGTCGAACAAAAGAAACCAGAAACAGAAGAATATATACTATGTGCTTCCACGGATGTCAGGTTCAAGAAAGTCACCTTGGTGGTACGTGTCAAAAGAATGTGTACCTCCTGGGAGGGGAGGGATAGAGGATGGATACTGATGGGGAAGAGGCACAGGAGGGTTCTTTGGGGTGCTGGAAATGTTCTGTGTTTTGATCTGAGGAATAGTTACACGCGAGTATAAAGAAGTAAAGCTCTGGCGGGCTGTATATTTAAGATGAGTGCGCTAGACTCCACATCACTTGGACCCCTCAGTGGGAAATGGGGCAGAGGGCTGGCGGATATGTGGCAGCGCAGTGCTAGGGGGTTTGTGCGTCCTTGCCTCTGCCCTGTCTTGGGGAGCAGTTGACCGCGCACTGCACGGCGCGCCGCCAGACCCGGCTGTTCAGTTTCCCGGTGGGAGGCGTTTTCTCCGTGAACAAGTCGGGGGTGGGGGGTGGGAATCATGAGTCGTTTCTCTGCTTGTTGCTGGGGAGCAGGACTAGAGCAGGACAAGCATTAATGTGCAGAGGAGTGAGCAGGAGTCCTCCCTGCCTGTCTGCTTGCACTTAGCATGGGTCTTCACTCTCCTCGGCGTCCTGGTCGGCTGCCCAGCTCTCTTGACAGGCTATGGAAATGATTAATGATCTTTTCAAAGCCAGGAAAAAGCAGTGAGGGTCCCTGGCAGGGCCACACCCTGGGTCCTGGGTCCCCACTCCTGACCAGTAGGCAGGAAGGCAGCCATGCGACTCTGTCTGGGGTCCCTGCCCCCTGATTGCTTCTGGTCTTCACTGGAATGTGCCCGTTCTGTGTGGTGGGAAGGAAATGGCCCTGCCCCCAGCACTCCTGCCATCTCCCATCTTTGTCTCTAGTGCCGGAGGAGACTCCTCACTCTGCCTTCCCCCCAACTCTGCCCTGTCTCCGCAGTCTCAGGAGAGCCAGGTGCTGGGGAGCAGTTTTTGTTTGGCTCCATCTGCACTGCCAGCTCCTGCTCACAGCTTGGCCTGCTAGTGCCGGTGTGCAGTGGCAGCCCCACCACCAAGGGTTAAAACCCCAGGAGCCCTCGCAGCTTCACTGAGTCCAGGGCCCTCGTAAAAGCCTTTTCTGCATCGTCCCTTGGGCTGCCTCAGGCTCCCTGGCTGAAATCCGATAAGGGGCCTCTTTGTTGGAACTGTCAGTCTCCTTTATTGAGGAGGGAACTGGAGACCAGCGGCATTTCTTGGGGTACAGATAAGGCCCTGGATTCCTGTCAGAGGGAGCATGATGAATTACTCTCAATCCCAGCTCCTGCTTTGATAGCAGTGACTGACAGTCCACAGGCTTCCCCTTCAGGTGCCCCGTCCCCTCTGGGAGGCGCGATGGAGGCAGAGATTCGGCCTCCTGCAGGGCCAGCACTGGTGACCCACAAAGAGCTCCCTGCAGTGGTTGCTGGCCTCCTTCCTGGTCCTCTGCAGGTTGCTTTTGCCGTTATTGTGGGCAGAGGTCTGTCCCCTCTCAGGTGAAGAACCTTTTTAGAGGAGATGTAATCCAGCCCAGAGAGCAGGTCAGAGTCTCCCCCCTTTCCCACAGTTGCTGATGGACTTGAATTTAAGCCACACACGGGTCCTTCATAGCAGATCCCAAACCATCCATCTCAGGGTCACTTAGCACCTTTATTCTGTAATTCAAGCAAGCTCCTATAACCAGGTCGCCTCCCTTTGGTAATAATCATGACTATCAACTTTTAAGTTTTTATTCATAGATTCGTAGGGCTTTAGAACTGGAAGTCATCGAGTCCAAATTCCTCATTTCAGACAGACAGGAAAACTGGGGCCTGAGTATGTCGTTCCCCACCCCCCAGTATAATGTGCTGGTTCTCTTACTTGTTCAGGCAAGGAGACTCAGTGAAAAGGCCTTCTCCTCTTCTCTTCGTAGTTGAGTCTCCTTGGGACGAGGGAGCTGGCCACCAGGCCACTAAGCGCAGAGCGGACTGCGGAGACAGACCAGCCTGAGCACCCTGCCTCTCTCTCAGTTGTTGAAAGAATACAAAGCCAGGGCAGGTTTTACATCTAGATTGTCTGGATACCGTGTGAAAGCCATCTAGAACTGGCTCACAGAGCGGCCTGGGCTTTGTTTCTGTTGGTACTGAGGGGGCTTCTTTTAGCAGTTTCATAGAGGGCCAGCCTCGTTCCCCTAACCCACTGACCCCCGGGACCACGCCCCAGGGGCCCGGGTGAAGGGAAGCATGACCCCCACGTGCCCAGAGTGGGGCTGGGCCACAGAGCAGGACCACGGGGGCCATCGCTGGAGTTCCAGTGCACCCCTGGCCTGAGGTTTCTCTCCAGAGGTGCTGGGAAGAGGTCACTTTTGGGACTTGAAATGCTGCTTTGCTCCTTCCTTGTCTTCTCAGGTCCTCCGTCTACCTGTTTCCTTCTGCCCTGAGCAGTTCTCAGCATAACAGTCACTCTGTGTGACTGTAAAAAGGCGAATTTCTGATGACATTTCTACCTCTGATATTGTAGTCTTTCAAATAAGCCGTCTCAAATGAGCAGACCTTTAGTCCAGTGACTACCCAGAGTGCATCTGTAATTCCTCTCTGGGGCAGTTTGAGCCACACTGGAGAATCTGTCATGGTTTATGGCCACGCCTCATCTTCACACAGAGTCAGTGTGAACAGCCGGGTCACTTCATCCTGTTCTCCTGGCTTGCCTCCATCAGTGACCATTTCTAAAAGTAAATGCACCCTTTACATTTGAAGACTTACGACCCTTGGAGAGATTCAGATGAAAACAGGGCAAACTCTGAAGGCTGTTCACAAACGGAGGCTTAAAACCGTGTGGCAGCTGCTCTCTGAGGTGACTGTTCTGAGGAACAGCACTGCCTCGGCCGGGCCAGCCCTGCTTTGTGGTCACTTAGCCGGCCTGCTCTGCGCACGTCACACGCTCAGCCACCTTCCCCTCTCTGACACCTGTTCCCCCTTCTCTTTGGCCACACTGAATGAAGTCATGGCTTCTTTACGTGCTCAAAACCCCCAGCTCTCCATCCGTTCTTGTGCTGCTGGCCCTCTTGTTGGACTTACAGCACTCAGACCCAAAGGGCTTGACCATGTTGGGCCTCAGCTCCCAGTCTGTTTAACAAAGGCTGTGACCCTAATGAGCCTGCCAGGGCCTGAGAGAAGAGGGTGACTTCAGTTCGGGGCTGTCAGCGTTAGACACGTAGAGCTAGCGGTGGACCCGGTAGGCGCACCGCAGGCCTGAGGAAAGTGCGTCTAATATTCCCAGTTGGGTTACCACAGAGCTGGTTGCTTTGAAGCAACTCTGAGAAGCAGGGTTTTTTAAAGTCTGCTTGGTAATTTAATTCATTAAACACTGCAATATTCAAGACATGGTGAAGGAAAAACAGTCCCTGCCTTCATGGCGCTTCCAGTCTCCCCGGGATCCCAGGTGAACACACGTGAAGCAAGTAGGTTGTAATTATTTGCCGGACTTGTGGGGTTATAGTAGGAATTCTGAGAGAGAAGAATCCACATGAACTGAGGTACTTGGGAAATCCTCCATGAGGGAGTGACCATTGAAGCCAGTGTAGAGAGGATTTGAGCACGAAGCAGAAAGTGGAGAAAGGAGCTTGGTTGGGGTGAGGGTGGGAAGACCCAGCTCACTGGAGTGAGGGTGAGCTTTTGGCACATGCTTGAAGCACGTCACGTGCCCTTCTAGGGAGTGTTCTGGAACCCGAGTCATGGGATTGAACGTGCCCGGTAGGATGGGCCAGTGCTGAGCCTTTGCAGGTCTTTAAACAAGGAAGCGAGTAATGTGGTGAAGTAGTGTTTTCATCAGGTTGTCTGGCAGCGGCGTGAGGGTTGAGCGCATGGATGCGACGCTGCTGCAGGCATCGATCGGGAAGCCAGCGAGAGCCTGGCCCGGGGTGGTGGCTGCGGGCCGGAGAGAAGGATAGCTTTGAGAGTCCTCAGAGGAGGAATCTGTGAGCCTCCTGACAGCCTAAAGGTAGAGGAGAGAGGAGAGAGGAGGAGCCAGTACTGACCTCAGAGAATGATGGTGTTGGGGGAAGAAGAGGAAGTGATGGAATGAGGGAGCTCGCCTAAGGGATGAGGTGAGCTCGTGTCTACATCTCACCTGGGAGGGAACAGGTCACCTGTGCAAAGATCTCCTGGAAGCTTCAGGAAATGAGAGCTTCAGGGTCCTGTGTGAGGGGACCTTGGGAGTGGTCCTCCCAGACTCTCCAGGTGATGCCATGAGGGTGTGACCTCGCCAAGGCCATGAGTGTGCTCGGGCAGACAGGCCTCCAGAAGGAGGTGGCCCTTAGCTAGGAGACCAGTTCTGCCCCATGAGACTCATCTCTGACAGGAGTAGTCTGCCGTCCAGAACCGCACCGGGAGAAAATCAATCGGCACGCAGGCTCTGTATCTGGGAGCACACCAGAAGTCCTCTGATATTTTGCCTATGAGTCTTTCGGTCTAACTCTATGGCCCCTCTATCCTTGACCCTCCAAAGACCAACCAGTTAAGACAAAGGTCTTCAAGACCTCTCGCTCCCTCCACGCTTAGAAAAGAGGCCCCACCACAGCAGTGCCATGTGTTCAGGGCTCATAAACGGGGACCCTTCACTGCACTCTGGCTTGAATTATCCTCTAAAAGAGTTGGTGTGGCCAGCATTCCAGGGCTGAGAAGAAAATGCCATTCCTTGACGGGAAAGAAGCAGGAGGACCTGAAACAAACAGCCGTTCTCTAATCAAGCTGGCCCGGCGTCCACCAGGCAGTCAGCGAGACCTCAGTGAGATTGGGGCAGGGGGCAGGGGCAGGGGGCAAGGCAGAGGAGGAGCAGCCTGTGTACAGTAAAAGGACTTGCCATCAAAAGGCAACAAGTCTCATACCCTGCCCCGGACGGTGACCCTTCCCGCTGGAATTCTCCCCTCTGACCTCCAGATCATTAATCCCGAGGCTGCCAAATGACAGTCATCCATCACGCCTCCTGACGAGCATCTCGGCCGCCTGTGAAAGGAGCCCGGCCCCGCCCTCTCTGCCCCCCCGCCCTCTCTGCCGTCCCCTGGTGCTCATTAGTGGGCCTTCCTGCTCGGTGCCAGGTTTCCTAATCAAGCCCCTGGCTCCTCTCACTTCCCTTCGGGGCCAGTGAGCGGAAGCGGCTCTGACCCTCCCTCTTTCAGAGGCCAGGGAGGGGGTGGAGTGATTAGTGGGGAGAGAATTGTTGAGTGGCTTTTCATCCCCCGGGAGACCTGTGTATCCAGCAGATCCTTTGACACAGCGGGGACACAGCAGAGAAAAAACCATTTCTCCATCCTGCAGCAGGAGAAGAGACAAGGAGAAAGCAGACAGTATGCAAATAAAAAGACAGTTACAAACTGCACTGAGAGCTGCAAAAGAGTAGCCCAGAGTTCTATCTAGGTGGATGATGGGGCAGGACCTCCCTTGTCTAGGGAGTCAGGGAAGGACTTCCCTGAGGAGGCAGCTGAATAGCTTCTAAAGGCTCCAGTGGACTGCCAGCCACCAGATCATTAGGAAAGAATCTGGAATCGTACTGCCAGCAAAACAATTGTAATAATCATAATCTCTAAAGTAATCTAGTCTGGCCCTCTTATTTACAGATGGGAAAAAGACCCAGAGAGGCTATATGTTTTACCCAAGGCCACACAGCCTGTGATTGGACCTGTCTTTTCTGTTTATCCCAAAGAAAACTGGCAAGTAGTCTGATAGGTCCCAGGCTTTGGGATTTCGAGTCAAATTATACTGCTAAGCAGATATATGAACATATTTCCAGCTCAGCAAAGGTGGGCATCCACAGATGTCTTTTTTTCTCTGCTTGATGATGACACAACCCTCTGTTTCTCTCTCTTCACAATCACAGGGACCCCCATCAACCGAATCCCCATCATGGCCAAGCAGATTCTGGACCTGTATATGCTGTATAAGTTGGTGACAGAGAAGGGGGGCCTCGTAGAGATCATCAACAAAAAGATATGGAGGGAGATCACCAAAGGCCTGAACCTGCCCACGTCCATCACCAGCGCCGCCTTCACCCTGAGGACCCAGTGAGTGGCTAGGGCCCTGGGGAAAGGAAGCCGAGGCTGGAGAAAGGGGATGTTTTAACCTAGAGGAGAGGAAGGAAGGAAATTCCACTGTACAGTGAGCAAGATGGGCGGAATTCCCGAAAGAGCCAGGAGCTTTCTCAGACGAATCCCTCACTGGACCTAAATAATCCTGAGAGCTGCCCTTTCCTGAGCATCTCCTATGTGCTGCTGCTTCACATCCTGTTTCATTCAAACCTCACCATCAACTCCATAAAGTAGGTGTTATCCTTGCTTTTCAGATAACAAAAACGAAGTCTTAGACGTTAAATCGTCTGGTCAAAGCCATGCCAACTAGTAAGTGGTCGAGCCGAGATCCACACTTGGGCTTCTGTCTCTGAAATCCACTCTCTTTCCAGGACATCGTCTCCCACACAGTACCCCCACCCTAAGCCTGGCCCTTCCCACCCACCACTCAGCTTGCCCAGCAACCATGGACCCGGAGGAAGGCAGGCAGTCAGGCCCCTCTGGGACTGGTAACCTATTCTTGTAACCATTTGAGTTAATTACCAGGGTGAGAGAAGCAGTGAGAGCAAGAGTGACATTGGAGGATGAAGACAGAGGGGAAGATGTTCTTTCGGAACTCTGGGCATCACTCTGTGAAGAGTGCGGCAGGAGCAGCTCCCTGTGGGTTAGGTGGCAGGTTCAGGCTTGTTGAAAAGTAGAGGGTTTTATCTGTTGGAGCAGAAACTGGAGACAGAGGGACAGCCAGCATAATAGTTCTTCTCCCAAGGTTCTTGGGTCGCGAATTGCTTCGTGGGGCATCTGACACAAAGAGGACCAGCTCTCCGAAGTGCACAGAGTGGGGAGAAGTGCTCCTGTGAGACAGCCTGACTCAGAACCATTGGGAGATCGAGGAGCCAGAAAGACACTGCAAAACGGGCCTCCTTTCTCGCAGGGCCCTAGAAGCGCCGTGCAAACATGAAACATTAGCGAAGGTGTTTATTTCTCTTCATGAACGATGCCTCCAGTTTGAGCCGTGTTTAGAACTGGGCCACGGTCAGAGGGCCTGGCGAGGTGTCCAGCCACGCAGAGTTCCCTCTTCGGCCAAGTGCACCAGGCTGTGATCCGCCAGGACAGAGCCTGCCCCGCACAGGCCGCCTCCAGAGACCTGCTGACTTAAGCTGGGCCGTCCTGGTGCCGTGATTTAGATGGCTCTCCTTAGCTCCTTCCTCCCTTCCCTTCAGGTACATGAAGTATCTCTATGCCTACGAGTGTGAGAAGAAGGCCTTGAGCTCCCCGGCTGAGCTCCAGGCAGCCATCGACGGCAACCGGAGGGAGGGCCGGCGGCCCAGCTACAGCTCCTCCCTCTTTGGCTACTCGCCCGCGGCTACCTCTGCTGCTGCCGGGGCCCCTGCTCTCCTCTCTCCACCCAAGATCCGCTTCCCCATCCTCGGGCTGGGCTCCGGCAGTGGCACCAATGCCAGTGGCCCTCGGATATCCCCAGCAGCCACTCTCAGGAAAGGTCTGCAGGGCCCTTGGGAGGAGGGAGGGCAGGGAGGAAGGGCGCCAAGTTCCCCGGGTCGAAGACACAAGTGGGAGGATGGATTATGGTTGGGTCCAGCCCTGGTGCCTTTGTCAGGTGATGGAGTCCCAGTGACAACCGTGCCCGTGCCAAATCGCCTGGCTGTGCCCGTTACCTTGGCTGGCCAGCAGGCCGGTACCCGGACGGCCACACTGGAGCATCTGCGGGAGCGGCTGGAGTCAGGGGAGCCCCCTGAGAAGAAGGCGTCCAGGCTGTCGGAGGAGGAGCAGCGCCTGGTGCAGCAGGCCTTCCAGCGCAACCTCCTCAGCATGGCGCGCCAGCTGCCCATGAAGATCAGGATCAACGGCAGGGGTGAGCGCCAGCCCCGTGCGGCCCCCAGCTCTGTTCGAGGGCCTGTTCACATCCCGGGGGCATCCAGGTCCCTAGAAGGGTGTAGAGGTCAGAGAGCCACCTGGGGCTTCAGTAACCACAGAGATCTCAGTTCACCAAGCCAGGGCCATTTTCCAGGGGACCAGAAATGGCCTCAGGTGGTGCCCTGTTCTCTAGCAGAAAGGAAAGGCAGTTGTTCAAGGAGGAGGAGCCAGGGACCTCCAGGGACAGCTGCTGTGTCTTCCCTGTCCCTCCCGCCTTTTGATCCGTCTCAATTAAAGGGGTCGCCCTTCAACCCAGGAGCTCACCATCTGGGAGGAAGGCATCGCCTCCTTTCTCGAGGCTCAATGAGGGGCCAGAGCCGCCTCGGGCCGGGCTACCATTGACCCTCAGAAGAGCGAGAAGGAGGAAATACAAGTTTGGCAGCATAACTGACATCTTTCCTTTCCCCTCCTCATTTTTCAGGTGCCCCACCTTCTTGGCCCCTAAACCACACACTCCGGGTCCCTTGTTCCCCTTTCTCCCCTTTCCCCCTCACACACATTTTCTTTGCCATTCTCGCCCTTGACTCTGCCTGAGAACAAACATGAGCAGGCCGTGTTGGGAAGAATCAGGTGTGAAAGGAGCCGTGTGTACTCCCAGGCAGCTCCTCCCTGTTCCCTGTTCCCCTGGGCGAGGAGCCGAAGGGAGCCAGAGGTAACGGCCTGGACAGTAGGGCTCTGCCCTGTCACCCATTCAGGCCAGGTGCCCCTGGTCCTGCACAAGCCAGAGGCTAATAGATGAGGCAGCCAATCTGGAAGAATTCTTGGCTCTCAGTGTGAGAAAGGATAATTAAAAGGTCTAGGGTGAGCCAGGCAGAGGCCCTGTGAGCCAGCGCCTGCAGCCTTCTGTGAATCCCAGGTGCTCCGGTTGTGATGGAGTGCCCTTCTCCTTGAGGACCTCCCAGCCCAGTTAAGGGGAAGAGGAGGCAAGGTGAGTCCTCAGAGTCAGGGACTGGGTCTTACTGATCTCCAGTCCCCCTCTCATCCACCACCACCAGTCTGATGGATAGTGGGTGCGCAGGGTTTGCTGAATCGTGTTGAAAGCATCCGTGCACAGCCAGCAGCCGAGGTCAGCCTCCTTGCCTGTGTGATCCCTTTTCTCCAAGAGTAGAGGGAGTTGGCAAAGTGAAGTCGTTCAGTGGAGAAAGCAAGCAGTAGGACGTTGGCTGGCCTGGTTCTCCTTCAAGACTTAACTCAAGAGAAGGTTATACAGATACCTTCTAATGCTGGGAGGCCTCAGTCTGCTGTGGCCAGGCCAGGAGGGTGGGAGAGCCTCAGAGAGGACAGCAGAAGTCCTGGAAGGCTTGACGGGGCCTGCTGTCTCCCTTGTCCCCAGCAGAAGACAGAGCAGAGGCCTCGGCCGCAGCACTGAACCTGACCACAGGCAGCATCGGGAGCATCAACATGTCTGTGGACATCGACGGCACCACCTATGCAGGTGAGGCTCTCAATGCGCTGAGGGAGGTGGCACCATGGCAGCCAGCCTCAGTGCAGCACCTCGCAGGGCCCCCTTGTCCACCCCCCCCATCTGAACACCTTCCCAGGCACGACTTCCTTTTATGTAGTCTCAAGGTTCTAAAGCAGTTCCTCTGAACGAGGAGAGGCTGAGGATTGCTAACAGGGTGACAGATCCCCCTCCACCTTTGTCAGAGTGATTGATACAGACCCTTCGTCTAATCCTTTTAACCATCAGTTGGATCATTAATTGAAAAAGTCGTTTAATGTGAAGAATCACCATCAGCTTTATCCATGCCTTCACATGGTATCACACATGAAGTCAGCACCGCTAATTTCTAATCCACGAGTCTCCTTTCTTTGACTGGGGTTCAGCTCTTCTCTTCCTCCACCTTGTCTGTCATGAACCAAGGACGGAGGCACAGGCAAAGGAGTCTGAGTGCAGCAGAAGCAGCCTGTGTTTTTATGACTTTTCCCCCCAGGCTTTTACAGTTACCTTTCCCTAAATCTGATCTAAAAAACAGCTGCTTGTTAGTTGGTTCGTTGGTTCGTTTAGCACCTCCACCAAGTCTCTCCAAGGTGTTCACCTTAGTTTTCATAGAAACAGCAATCCTTTTCCCACTCCCATTCTGTTGGCTTAGGGGTGAGTTTAGGAACCCAGCTGACTCATGTTCAGTGCAGCTTGATAAGTGGGGGCCACAGAGCCTGGCACCGGCCACCTGTCCTACAGAGGGGATGGGGAGGTGCCCAGTGGGGAGCGCTTAGAGCTGCACCTTCCATCAACACCAGGGGCATTTCCATGGGGCATGCGTTTTCTCTCCCGGCGCTCCTATTCTGGGGGCCGGTGTCCTGGTGACACCACCTTGCTGCCCTCGTGCTCTGGATCTCCAGGCCACCTGCAGGGGCCATCAGGGTTGGGGCTAGGGAAGGGACCAAGTTCCTGGAAGCACCCCGCAGAGAAGCAGGGATGCCCAGGTGCCTGCCAGTCACAACAGAGTTGGTGCTTCCGAGGCCACATTCAGTGGTCTCTGCCTAACACAGACCCTGGCAGAGACAGGGCGAGCCAGTGGGTACGGCCCAGGTGTCCTTTGCCTTCTGGTGGTGCCCTGGTGGTCTTGGAGATGTGGGGGCTGGGAGTGGGTCTGTGGGGAAAGCAGAGAAGGGGGTGATCAGTGCCTGGATCTCCATCTCCTCTCGCCCTTCTCCCTCGGCATGGGGAGCAGTCTGAAGAGTGCAGGCTCCCCCCACCTCACCTGCCTCCATCCTGTCCCACCAGTGCCCTTTCTCAGCAGCTGTGTGGTCACCAGGCCAGGGCCCTGGAAGTCGTTCCTGAGAGCCAGCCCCCCAGGCCTGTCGCCCCCAAGAGCTGAGCAGATGCCCCTGCGCCACTGTCTCCTCCCCTGCACCCCCGCCGCGGCCCCGATTCAGCCTCTCTCCTTCCAGCCCCACAGAGAGTGTTCACATGTTGCAGGGTGGTCCTCCCCTTCTTAAAACTTTCAGGGGCTTTATGATCCCTACAGGGTAAGACCTCAGCTGCCTAGAGGCATGCTGGCCTCGGTCACCTCACCCTCAAGCTCTTCGGCCTCACGGGCCGCAGACCTGGCCTCCAGCATCAGTAGGTCACTCTGCGTCAGGCTCCAGCATGCCTGCCACCTCTCTCTGCTCTGTCTGTGGTCCCTCAGCTTCCCTCTGCCTGCCGTACCACCTCCTCCTCTAAATTTGGCCACTTTTTGTAGAAGTCCGGGCATGCTCCCCCTGGAGCCTTTCCCGACCCACTTTCCCTGCCCTCTAAAACCTTTTTGTTCCCACAACTGCCTGGGTACACTCCACTTAGAGCCTTTGTGACATTTCAGCAAAATAACTCTGTCCCCCACACCAGCCTGTCAGGCAGGGCGGCGTCCAGCATGGAGCCTTGCACAGAGTTAGGCGGCGGTAGATACAGTGCAGTGAGCTGAGCCCACCCCTTCTCTCCCCATCTGCTCACACTGACTTCTCCCCTCCTCCGCCCCCAGGTGTGCTGTTTGCCCAGAAGCCTGTGGTCCACCTCATCACAGCATCTGCTCCCCAGAGCATCAGCAGCAGCACCAGCAGCAGCGGCAGTTCTCACTGCTCGCCAAGTCCTACCTCATCCCGGGGCACCCCCAGTGCAGAGCCCTCCACCAGCTGGTCCCTCTGAGGGCAGGACCCAGCTTCTCACTCCCCACTCTCCCACCGAGAGATGGGATGCACAGCATTTACCTCATCTCACGGAGACCACGTCAAACCCCATTTGGCCAGATGTTGAGAGTTTGGACGTGTCCGTCTGTCCAGGCTGCATTCAGGTCCTGCTGTACTCTAGGGACAGGGGGAGGCTGGAGGGGCCTGAACAGGGCAGCGTTGTTCAATCAGGGATTGTCCTGGAGAACTGGGCGGGGTCTGTGGGCATCCAGCTTCCTCTAGGGCTCCCAGGCCACCTCCCATCCCGGGCACAGTGTATCGACAATCTGTAAGCTGACACAGGGCTGGAGGCCCTCCACATCCCTTCCCCTTTAATTTATTTTCCTTCCCCTGCCTTTGGCCATGACCTCAGGGTCACTGGTCTCTTCCCCTGCTCAGTCCCCCAGTCTTTAACTCCCATGTGGGGCTGCTAGGAGCCAAGAGCATGCCTTCCTGGTTCTAATCTGCTGAGCATGGGATGGGGTCCTCCCACTCCCAGCCCACTTTGCCTACCATGAGTGGTTCCTGGGGTGTAAGTCCCTCTGATTCGTCTTGGAGCAGTCCTCAGGGCCCCATATCCCCCTTTTAATGGTCCCAGGAAAGGGCTCGTGAGGGCAGTCCTCAGGACCCAGGGCCTGCTGGACATTGCCAAGGGAGAGGCAGAGCTGCAGGGGCTGCCCGGTCAGGCCCTGGCACCCTCTTCACTGACCCTTTTCTGACCCTCCCAGACCTCAAGCCCCACTCAGCCGGGTTTGCCAGCTCTCCCAGGAACAGCCCACTTGTCCCTTGGGCCCCCCTTCTCATGGGGCCATCTCAGCCCCAACATCCCCAAACCTGCCAATGTCAGGTTCATTGAAATACCTCAGATTTGTAATTGTTGATGTTTGATTCTTCAGGAAGTATTTGCATCTCTGAAATCTTTTTTATATGTGTTTTCTGACTTTTTTTTTTTTACTTTAAAATTTTTATTGTTGTTATTGTAGCACCAAAGAAACGAAAGCCGATCACCCCCAAAGCCGAGCAAATGATTTGGTACCCCAGCCCCTCCGGCCCTTCCCTATGACCCCAGCGAGGAGGCGGGGGAGGCCGCAGGAGAGATGACTCAGGGATTGCAGTGGCAGGATGAGGTGGAACAGAGAGGCTGGCTCTCGCACAGGCTGGGTCCTGAAACCACACTGGTTCTCAAGATGGCCCTTGACCCATTTCTGGCCAGAAGTGGGGCAGTCCCACATCCCTACGCCCAGCTCAGCAGAGTGGGGCCAGGGCATCTCCCTCTCACTCAGCATTCCCTCCTCAGGACAGGTGCGGGCTCGTCAGAGCTCGAGCTGCCCCAGAAGGTGAGGAGATGCTGAGAGAGCTGTGTTTCTCATCTTGGACCCTGGGGTGGAGCAGGCTGCCCCTGTGTTGTAAAGAAGAGGGGTTCTCACACAGGGCTCGCCTCTCAGTCAAGGCAGCCCTGCAGTGCTCAGAACCCCGCACCCACCGTGAGGCTGGTGGGCTGCGGCGGTGGCAGCCCACAGTGGCACAAGCCCACTTGTGGCTGACATTCATCCCTGTCTAGGAAAGGAAAGGAAAGGGAAATCAAAAGATTGAGCACAAAACAGTTACCTCAGCCCAGTGAACTGCAGCTTTGCTGGACTGCATCTTCTCTCTCCCCTCCCCCACACCCCACATGCGCACACGCGCGCGCGCACACACACACAGCCCCATCCAGTGGGGGCTGCCCCTCTCCTGGCCTCGGAAGCCTTCCCACCTTACCCACCAGGCCAGTGCAGGGCTTGGGCAGAGAAGGGTGTCTGGGGTCTGTGCCAGGGAGGAGCCCAGTCGGCTGGCACTGGGCCCACCTGAAGGCATCGCAGACATTTGACCAGTGTGTCTTTCTCAGGGGTTTGGTCATGAAGGATGGACTTTAACCACCCAGAGGACGCAAGGACGGCGCACTGTTTCTTCCTGGTCATTGGGTCCTCTTCCTTTCCCCAAGCAGATAGCCCAGCTTTACCCTCCCAGGGAGCCCTCAGAGCCTTCAGGGCCAACAGCAGGGTCTCAGCCTGAAAGCCCAAGGGTGGGAGCGCCTGCAGGCGCCCCCAGAATGGGGCCCTGGGCCAAGAGAAGCTTTCCCTGATGGTGCAGCCCTGAGGCCACATGGCAGCTGTTGGCCAGGGCTGCTCTGTCCCCTCCCTCTCCCCATCTTACTTGTATTCTAACCAGGAAAAATGTGATAGCACATGGGTAGCCTAGGCAGTGGATAAATACCTCAGACGTCCTCTTGCAGCAAGTGTCTGTATATGTTGTGGTTATTTTCTATCTTACATGTTCTCGAATGTTTATATTTCAATAAACCTCTACCTCTTCACACAAGTGGGTCTTGCGGGCACTTGCAATGACTGTTTCATTGGACTGTAGTAGGGAAGAGGTGAAGGTCTTCAGAGAAAAAGGGGATGAGTTAAATTGCTCCTCTGATCTCCTGATTTTTCCTGAACTTTCTCTCCACTGCTCATCCATCCTTTCCCCAAAGCACTTAACTCTCATCCTGTCTTCTGTATTAGCTGGGCACCTTTGATATTGCCTGATCACCAAAACTGGCTCCCCAGGTGTTACGCCAGGGTCCTGGCAGGCACAAGGCCAGAGGTTCACTCCATTAGCAAGCCCTCTTTGCGCTCCTACTGAAGTCTCACACTCCCGTCTGGGAGGCTCACACAATTACCTAGACAAAAACTGAGTCTGTAGAATACAGAATGACTGGGACTAGTGGGCAGATAAGTGCTGGAGCAGCTCACTAAGGAATCTCTGGAAGGCTTCCCAGAGGCTGTGACATTTCAGCTAGAAGAATGAGATTGCCAACTGGACATGTGAGGAGGAGCATTCCAGCAGAGGAACTGATAGGTATGGAAACTTGGTGGTATCAAAGGACCTGGCACTGGGGGACTGTGGGTAGTGCCTAGCGGTGGAGGAGGTGATCGGAAAAAAGTGTGGCTGGGGCCGGGATGGATCCCAGGCTAAGGGATTTGGGCACCATCCTCTGAGCATCAGGGCATTGCTGGCATGTTTTAAGGAGGACATAGGCTTAGGAAGAGGCTTTTCTAGAAGGGTGATCTGGAGCTAGCAGACATGGCACAAACTTTAGTCTTAAAAGGATGGGTAGCAATGGGAACTCACAGGTTGCTTGGATAAAGTCGAAATTAGTCTAACTCTGGAAAACACTTTGGCTTTACCTAGTGACATGCACATGCCCTGGGGTCCAACAGTTCTGCTCCCAGAGTTGCACCCCATAGGAACTCTCCACATGTGCGCAGGACACATGACGGCGCTGGCGGTAATAAGTGTCTGTGAAACTACCAATGACTGAACACTGGTGTGTGCCAGGTGCTGTTTAAGTTCTTTGCGTGAATTAACTCATTTGATCCTCTACACATTTATAAGGTGGAACTATTATCCACATTTAACAAATGAGGAAACAGGCACAGAGGGGTCGAGTAACCAACGTGAGGTCCAAGATCTGTGAGAAGGGCACAGGGTTCTAAGTCAGTGGCTACAAAGTCTAGAGTCTGTACCCTAACCCGAGCGCTGAGCACACAGTATCTCGTTTAACAGTCCAGCCACAGACCTGTGAGGCAGTGACCTTATTCATTTTACAGATGAAGAAACGAGCAGAAATGCGCATATCTGGTGAATGGCAGGACTGGGGATGTACTCTAACGCAGCTGCCCTTACCTCTCCCGCGTGTGCCTACTTTCAGTGAGGGCAGCGGGGACCCAGAGCAGTGACTAGAGGGAGGATGGTGTGGGTGTCTGGTTATCCCACGTCTCGGCTCTGCTTCGCGACTTCACCTGACGCCCCAGCGGGAGCTGCGTTCCCGGCTACGCGCCGCGGCCTCCCCCACCTCATTGGCCAGGGTGGGGCACGTGCCCTCCGCGCAGCCAATGGGGCGAGGGGGCGGAGCGACTGGGGCGGACCTGGGACCGCACGGCGCCGGGAGGGAAGCCCCCGCGCAGAGCGCGCCACCGCCTGCGTCCCTGTGAAGCGGAGTGCAGGTCACTGCCCGGAAGAAAGAGGGAGTTGGTGGCTTGAGCCTTTTGAAAGAGAAGGTTTGTAATCACCCCCGGAACGAAGTGGAGGAGGAAACCACCAAAGAAGCAGGACTGGGAAGAGTGCGGGGTCCCGCTGCGCTTGAAGAGAGTGAGGTACCCGCCCCGGCAGCAGCTGGGAGACAGGGACACACAAGGAGGCCACGGGGCGGGGGAGTGGCCCTCTGCTAGGGATACAAACAGAGTAAGCCGGTGGAGAGGTGATGCCTGGCTTCCAGGGAGGGCCTTCGTTCAGGGCAGGAGGGCTGCCTTCTAACACCCCCAAATCAGGGGTGGGGGTGTTTCCCTGGCGAGGGACCCCAACTACTCAGGCTCACGTGAGCAGAAAGAAAGGACACTTACTCTCCGACCCCTGGGTGTGTGGAGGAGCCCGAGGGCAGCAGGGCCTGGAGCCGGCCTCAGGAAGGTCTGGAACCCAGAAGCACTGCCCGTGGAAGGTATTTATTTCTCTTTTCCTGAGCCACAGAGCAAGGTGAGATGACCATCCCAAAGGTCAAGTTTGTATCTTCTCCATGCAAGAGATGCCCTGGACTGAACCAAAACCTCTCCATCCCAATTCCACTTTCTGGGAATTGTTGGCTGTCACTGAAATCCAGCTTTTTCCACAGAAAAAAATAAGGCAGTTGACAGCTCCCCCATTTTATGTGCCCAGTCTTCAGCTCTGGAAAGATTACTCTTGTCTCAAGTCCGGTGATCCCAGGAAGGGGCGCATTGGTTCAGTAGGGTTCAGTATCCAGTGCTGAATCAATCAGTTGAGAACTTGGCAACCCCCACAGCAGCCATGTGGATGGCAGTGGGACAGAGTATATTCTGCAAAGGATGATGCTGGGGAAACAGCCCTTCACCCTGCCACAAGAGCCCCCGTCTCCAAAACCTGGCTTCACTCAAGGCAGTAGATAGAGGGAATGTTCAGTGACACCGTTGACTCTCGGGGCATGTGGCCCAGCTCACAGAGCTCTGTAGGGGAGGGAACCACACAGCAGGGTAGGGAGGGAAGTTCAGAAAAAGAAAACTGGCCAGAGGACCTCAAGGAGGATGTCAACCCTAAGCTGGCCTGGCCTATGGCCATTGAAGGTGGTCATGCTGTCAAGCTCAGAAAAGGCTGTGAAATGAGAAACCACCTTTCTGCGACAGGTTAGGGAAACAGGGCGTTTAGCTGCTGTTTTGCTGTGTAACCTATGGCAAATTACTGACCTTCTCTGGGCAGTTTCTTGTCTGTGAAATGGAGACTGTAGAGTGACATGAAGCACAAGTAGATGAGAACTCACTTTGAGAAGTCTAAAGTCCAGTGCCCAAGGCCTTCACCAGTAAGACACAGGGTCCCTAGTCATCACCCTGCTGGCACTGGGGCAGTCAGTGAGCCAACGAAGCCCCACAAGGATGCCAGCATCCCCACTGGCCACTATCTGCCCAGCTCTACTCCTAGCCACAGGGTCCTCCCTGGGAAAGGACCAGATGGCCTCATCTACTGAGAGTCAGAAACCTTTTGCCAATATGAGCAGTTTAGGCCTCCTGGCAGGTGGGGACAAGGACAGCCTCTGACTGCAGCTACCTATAATAGGCCTCAGGCCCTAAGAACATCTTGGCCTTGGGGGCTAAAGGCATAGCCACAGGGGCCTCCCCTCTCCTCAGAAGTCCTTGGTTCTCTGAGGCCTGTCAGTCCAGGGGTGGACTGAGGCTGACCTTATTCTCTTGTGCTGCAGAGTGAGACTATGAAGCTGTTCCCTGGTGGCTCGGGACCTCAATCTCCACACCGCCTTTGTTCCCCAGCCTGAGCACTGCCCCTGGCTGCCAGTTTTTCTCAGATGCTCCTCTCTTCTGTGGTTCCAGGGCTGTGGCTAAGATCTGGGAGCAGATGGAGGAGAAGTGGCACAGAGGCAGGGCAGGGGCCAGGTATGGGGTGGCTCCAGCTCTGGACAGGGAAGGGGGAAACCAGCTGAGGAATCCAGAACCAGCAAAGACCCATGCTGGAAAGGCCCTTTGATCCTGTTTCCCCTCCAACTTGTAGATGGGGAGACAAAGGCAGAGAGAGAAGCTGGGTTTGGCTCTCACAGGGCAGGGGTCACTCCCACTGCCCCTCTAGAGGATCCCCAACCTTCAGGGGTTGAGAGGTGGCTGGCGGTTCCTGTCTTCCCAGTGCTGGAAACCTTGATGCTCACAGCTGCATCAGTTTCTGTTCCCTGAGGACAGTTTCAGCCTGAGGGTGCACTGACGGATCTGACCCCTTCCCTTGGGGTTCCCAGAGAGCAGCTGAGGCAAAGGACGGGAGCCCCCACCCCATCAAGTTCCTCCATGCAGGGTCATAAAGAAGAGGCTGTTGGTCAGAGTGAAACAGTATCCGAGCATAGACAGTATTCAGGCTCCAGGCCCTGGAATGTGCTACACTGTGTATCACTGATGGTGGCACTTTATCTCAAACTGTTTCCTGAACTTAATAAGAAGTGAAAACAATTCCTTGTTTGTGGAACATTTGGATAAATAGACTTTGTGACTAAAGCACCACAAGTAGTTGGCCTTGGGCACACCCCTTTGGTTTTATGGCTTTGATACTGACACCCAAATTGGACCCCAGGGGTCAGGAAGCTCAGGGTGACTGGAAACAGGCACCATGCAGCATGCACTGTCCTGTGTAATCCTCCCTTCGTCCTTTGAGCTAGGTAGTGTCAGTATCCCCATTTTGCAGATAAGGAAACTGACGCTTAGAGAAGTCAGACTTGCTATTGCTCAGTGAGTTGGTTGGTGGTAGAGCTGACCTGAGCCCAGGACTTCTAGGCTCTGAAGGCCACTCTCCTTCAATCTGTGAGCCCAGGCCCAGGAACCCAGACGTCCCGACTCCCCGTGCCCCCAGAGCCCACCTAGCCACACCCCTCCTTCTTCTTCCCCTGGATTTCCCTCTTCAGAGAGAAGGCAGATGGAGAGACACATCAGGCCCCTGGCCCAGCAATGTCACCCCAGGGAATGAGAGGCCTCTCTTGGCAGCATGTCCCCAAATGCCCCGTGCCACCTGCCCCCGATCCTCAGGGGAAGAGGAGGAGCTGTGGGGCCTGGTGAGCATCTCTGTGAGGGAAGACGTTTCTCTCTAAGAGCCCTTCACACCCAGGTACCCTGGGGCTGAAGCAAAGGAAAGTGGGGTAGTGGTGGTGAGAGCCCGAAAGGGACTTGACTCTGGGGAGGGAAAGCCAGTGGCCATGCTGTGATCAGGGATTGGGCAGGGGAGACTGGGTCCTTCCCTCGGCACATGGGCCTGGCAGAGGCCAGTGGTGGGGGCAGTGCTGAGCACCTGGTTCCGGGCGCCTTCTAGGGCCAGCTGCTGAGCGTCCAGCTCTGAGTCCCGAGCTTTCAGCACGTCCCAGACTTTCTCACACTTAGCCCGCATCTGGGTTAGCTTGGAGCCCACCTGCAGGGAAGTCTGGGAATGGGGGTGGGGGGTTGTTGGCTCCTATCTTGGTCTGGTTCCATTCTCACAGGGGCCTGCCTGGGAATACACCTTGACCCAAAGAAGGGACAGATGGCTGTCAGGTGCTGGGAGAGGCTGATGGAACAGCACTGAGGGGGAGGAGCAAGATGGCCTCTTTCTTCCCTGCAAAACTGACAGGTGACTAAAAATTTTCCCTAAATCCAAAAATATTGGTGGGTGACCCTCCCTCAGTGTTCCTTGTATGACTAATACCATCCAGTCCGAGAGCCTCCTGAGGGCAGGTTCACATCTCCTAAGCCCCCTCTGTCTCCAGATCCTCCCCTGTCTCCCTGCACTGTCCATTTATGGGCAGATGGGCTTCCTGAGTCCAGAAGGCCCCATACCCTGGCCCTGAGCCCCCAGGTGATACAGGGAGCAGGGCAGGGAGTTTACCCATCATACAGACTGGGAAGCTGAGACCCCATGAGAGGAAGGGGCTGGTGACTCTGGCAGAGCCTGGACCACCTGCTTTTTTGTACTAGGTCCCTGGTACCAGGCTGGGGGAAGACTTTAGGGTCATCTGACCCCAGGTGGTTCCCACCTCACCCCACCCCAGTGAGCCCTCCTCAGCTTCCATAATGCCCTTCCCCTCTTCAGGCACATTAACTCATAAATCATGCTTGATTATGTGCCCCCAAACCAGAAACTTTCAGGGCCAGGGAGTGATCTGCTTGGACTCTGGTTCTCCTGTGTATGGAAGAGGGCCAGACCTGTAGTAGCTGCTTAGTAAATGCTAATGAATGAGTGGAGACTGATGGAGCTCAAGGAGGAAAAGGCAGAAGGGAAGGAAGTGTAAGATAAAGTCAGGGCGGATCCTAAGAAGTCGGAAGAGACTCACTGGCAGGTAGCAGGAAAGACTGGGCGGTAGGGAAGAGAATGGGGAGGAGGAAGCTGTGGGTGGGGAGGGAAAGGGGTGGACAGAGTGTAGGCGCCTGGGGAGGCCAGGCTGCATTCGGCCTCTGGAGTCCCTGCAGTTCTTCCTCTTTAAATTTCAGGGCAGCTGCCACCTGTACTTGGACGCCTTCTCATGAAGCCTGGGATGTGATTCCTCCTCCTCCAGGCTCTTTCCAGTGGGGCACTGTACCTCCTGGAGCTGAAGTGTGCTAGTAGAAATGAGGTGGTCTAGGCACAGCATGGACCTCAGATCACCCACACCTTGTTTTCACCCATTTTCAATGATTCCTGTCCAAGTTGCATGGATGTCCTCACCACAATCTGATAGCTGGGCTGGAGACTGGGACAGAGATGCCTCCTTCATGGTTCCCTGCACACACACAACCCTCTGTCCTGAGCAGTTCCTCTCCCAAGCATCCCAGTGAGCCCAGCAGCTAAGGTTATCTCACCTCCCCAGCCTGGCCCTGGGCCAGCAGGAGGGGCTCAGCCATGTGTAGGGGAGACAGGACTTGCTGAAGCGGACAGATTTCCCACATGCTCCCATATGGGAGCCATTGTAACAGCCAGGAGTGTTGATTCCTGGGGAAGAGAGTCTGCCTTTGGCCATGTGACAGGGTTTGGGGCTCTGGGCCTTTCCCCTCAATATCTGTGACAGAGGCTGGCCCACCTCCTGCCCACAGGCCATCTCACCCAGTGTGAGAACAGGACCCCCACTCCAACCGGGCCTGGACACTGAGAGGTGGGCCCCAGCAGCCACTTGCCAGGCCTCCTGGCCCAGGGCCGCCCCCAGCACTGCTACCTGCACCGACTTCTCCCCAAGCAACCGAACACTCTGCCTCCAGGGCCTGTGCACAGCGCTCCAACTCCAGCTTCTCTCCTTGTAACTGCTGCAGCTGCTCCAGGCAGGCCCCAAGCCACTGGTCACTCTGACCCAGCTCTTCCAAGAGTCTCTTGTTCACCTGTGAAGACCCTCATTCCACCCAGAGTCATGGCTTAGCCTCAGGGCCATGGGGCTCACCTGACTGAGATCTATCTGCTCAAGCTAGCCCACAGGCCTTTACTGACGCAGCCCCCTCCTCCCAGCGTTCCTGACCTCCACGTCCTCTGAGACTCAACCCTTCCAGGACGCCTCTGACCACCCAGCCCACAGGGGCTCCTCCGACTCCAGACCAAATGATTTAAGTCTGGACAGTACCTGGGTGTCCACCAGCAGAGGGTGCTGTTTCAGTGGAGTCCCTCAGAATCCTCCAAGGACGAGGGCCCAGGCTCACCTGCTGCTCTGCCCTCCTGGCACAGATAAGCACAGCCTGGCTCAGTTCATGCCCTGTGTTCCCTGCAGGGCTGAGCCTGCCAGCTGTCTTGACCCACCTGGGTGAGCATCAGCGGCCGCTCCCACAGGTGGGTTGTATCCTGAGCCTATGCAGGGTTCTCAGCTGCCCCCATCAAGACTCTCTCTGAGCCCTGAAGTGCCTGGGTCCCGATGCCATCCCATCTCTGCTTCTCAGCATCTCCTGCAGCTACGCTCAGTCCAGGGGGCGCCTCCCAGTTTCCAACCACAGTGTTATGACCCTGAACAAGTTCTTCCCTACCCTCTGGGCTGTTTTCCCATCTGAAGCAGAAGAGAAGCCAGTTGGGTGATCACAAGCTCTTTCCAAATGTTAGGGAGAGAAGCATCCCCTCTGGGCTGAACAGAAGCCCCTGCACTGCCCTCCTTCCCTGGCTGCTGCTCCAAGACTGATGACCCGGATGAAGTACAGGGCAGGGCTGGACACGGGCCCTGCCATGCACCCACTTGGAGGAGGGCTCTGGTCATCCCTACTCCAGGGGTCCTCAGGCTGGGCTCCAGGTCAAGGGGCTGTCAGCTCATCTTGTCGAAAAACCACTGGGCCTTTTCCACTTCTATCTGCAGTAGCAGGGTACTGGAGGCAGAAGAGACTGTCTGCCCATCCTCTGCCACCCCACTCCTCCCCGACTCCTGGCACCCTCACTTGTCTTCCATGTCCTGGTCTGGCCTCCTCCACTCCTTCTGTCCCTGGGATCCCCATAGTTGGTGTCTCTCCTGCTCCAGGCAGGCCAGGGAGCAATCCACCTACTTGGGGGAGGGCTAGAGGCAGCATGAGCCACTGGAGACGGCAGGACCAGCCTCAAAACATGCATCCCCCACCCTGGGCAGGGCAGTGTCTGCAACCCCTGATAAAGCAGGCTGACTCCACGAGGTCCTGCCTGCTTCACCAGCTGTGATAAGCCCAGCTGGGGGCCCAGCATGGACCTGTGCCCTGACTTGTACACATGGGACTGTGCCTCAAGGCTCTGGGAAGCTGCCCAGCTGTTATCACTACAGGTTCCAGATGTACAACCCTTCACCTCCAGCTGGACCTGAGACACATCACCTCTCCAGCCCAGCTCCTGATGGCTTTGGTGCTCCAGCAAGAGTACAGGGGATGCTGCTGTGGAATGCTAGAGAGTGGCAGGCATGTCAACTGGGTCCCCAGCCTGGTAGGGAATAATGGCTCTAGGAGGGTCAGCTATGGACTGAGACCCCCAGGTCACTAAAGGCTGAGGTATCTGGGCCATCATAGGGTGGTACTGTCCATATCCTCACTTGGGTCAGGGATGCTGGGTACCTCCCATAGGAGCCTCAGTTTGCATAGCCCTCTCTTCCTCCCTGAGGATAGAAGCTTCACCAGGGGTGGCTGGGCTTCTAAGGAAACTCTTCTATCCATTGAGTTAAAACTAGCCACCTCCTTCCCTCTGACTCTTGAGGGGAGTGGGGAGGCTACAGGTTCTCTGGCCCTTTCTTTGCTTCTGTCCACAGTTCCCAGCCACACCAGGTAATGCACCACACACCTCCAGAGGTGCCATTCACAGAGATGACACTTTGAACATGGCAGCCCTGTTGGGGAATCAATTCCCGTCTGTCTCCTTTGGATGCCCCAGACCCCGACAAGACTTCTTCCTGAGAACATGATACCAGACGTGGGCACCAGCCCTGAGCATTCTGGAGTTTTCAGCCTAGTAAGGGGAACTTGCTAGCTCTGAGGACCACGCTGGGGCTGTGAACAAGCAAGGAAGACTGGGGAAGAGGATCAGGGCCTGACTTTCCGCTTCAGAGCCAGCGGCTCCCATCGGGCCCTGCCGATTCCCAGCTTGCGTTCCCTCCCGTTTCTGCAGCACCTGTGCTTGCTTGGATGGGGCCTCCAGTGCCACCCAGAGGTGGCCAGCCAGCTTGGCCCACTGCCACCTGCTCTCTGCCAGCCACACCCACTGGTCTTTCTCTGACCACCTCCAGGCCCGCTCAGGGGTCCTATCTGAGCACCTGCCAGGGAAAAAGGAGCCAGGCTTTGGCCCGAGCCCCAGGGACTGCTGTGCCCATCTTCCCTACACCCATCTGCATCCTTCAGTGGGCCTCAGTGAGCAGACACAGTCCAGTGGCCAGAGGTGACAGGAATGCTGGGGAGAGCAGGCAGGGCCAGGCATCAGGTCCATGGGGCTCTGCCTCAGTGGGTCCTGAGAGCAGGACAGAGGGGAGACCCTGGAGTTGGGGCACACCTGCCCTCCCAGAGCACCAGCCCCTCCTCAGATGTAGAAACCGAGGCCCTGGGGCCAAGTGTGCATTTAAACCCTTTAACTACAACCTTTGGTACAAGATTCTCCCTGGGGATTCAGATCTCAAATAAGCACTAGCCCCAACCTCACTAAACAATTCTCAGTTCGAACAGTTTCCATGATCTGTGGGTACTGACTCTGTCCTGGCCACTTGCTGACCAACGGGTTCATTTGATCCTCCCAGGTTTGGGGTGGGGGCCTGAAGCTCGGAGGGGAAGTCAGTTGCCCTGGGTCATGCAGGTAGTCAGTCCACTGTGAACCAGGCCATGTTCCTCCACCCCTGCTGCTCTCCTTCCCAGTATGGGAGTCTAGAAACGGCAAAAGTCAGGGGAAAATTGGGGGGGGGACACTGTATTTTACTGTATGTGGGGGGTCAGAAGCCCTCAGGTTAAGTCACTGTTCCAGTACCTCTCTGGCTTTCATAGCTTCAGCTGTAAGATGGGGCCCCTGAGCCATAACTGACTTGCCCACTCCTCGCATTCCCTGATGCATTCCCTGCTCAGGTTTATACCACCACCCACCAGGCCCTCTACCTTCCACACACCTTGACTCTCTCCTTTCCCCTGACTCCAGGCTCAGGTTCCTGAGCTCCCTGCTGAGCTGTCTCCCCAGCATTTCACCACCACACAAGGCGTCTCCAAAATGGAACACGAGGACTGGGCCCGGCCCCCACCTCCCACGCCCTGGCACGGCACCCCCAGGTGCACTCTGCCTAGATGCTCTGTCTTTCCCATTTAGAGGCAGGGGCTCTCTACGGGCAGCCCCGAGCCCCTACTGAGAACCTGAGCTTTCCTGACTTGGCTGGGGCTGGGTGCTCATGGTCTGCTGGAGTGGGAGTGGCACAGGCCAGGCTGTTGAGCTTTCGAAGCCAGCACAGAGGAAAACACAGCCACCGAGTCCTATGGGAGCACAAGGAAGGGAACCTGATCATCACTTGGGGGTCCCAGGAAGCCTTTCCAGAGAGGTGACCCTGGGGCTAAGTTCTGAAGGTGAATTATCCGCCCCTGGAAAAGGCAAAGATAGATGTGGGAGACAGAAGAGAGCAAGGCCAGCAGGACGAAGAGGGGATCAGAGAAGCTGGGACCTAGAGGGGGAGGTGAGCGGAGCCAGGAGCCCAGGGGGGCAAAAGGGAAATCAAAGGCAACAAGAGTTGCTGTGGGGCTCAGGTGGCTGGTGGCAGGTGCAGGGCAGGGACATTTCCTTGTCCTCAACCCACACAGAAAAGAGTTGGCAGGCACATGGGTTGAGGCCTGGACAAAGAACTTGGGCCTGATGGGCAGAGAGCGTGGAGCAAACCTCCTCTGAATGTGGCCCTGGCCCCTGATCCCTCCAGCTACCAGTTGCCAAGGTCTCAGCCAACCAGCACTGGAGGGCTGAGGGAGGTGAGGTGGGATGAGTTGGGGATGGGGGAATTACTTCACTGTTTCCAAGTGGCTCATACTCTGTCTCTCTTCTAGGTGTGAGTTCTTTTAGGAACAAAAAGACAAAGAATGAAGCTCTAATGGAAGAATTTCAGGCAGGATAGCTGCTGAACTACAGTTTTTAGAGAGGGAGCCAGGAGATGGCTCCTGTTCTACTTCCGAAAAAGAGTGCTCTGCCTCTTTACTGGGAGGAAAGGACTTCTGGGTTCTCGGTGGTGGGAGGGCTGGTGGGAAGACAAGCCCGACTTACCTCCTCAGAACTTAGCACTTTGTCAGGGCTGGGGACAGGAGCCCCTCTGAGCTCCTCTGCTTTCAGCTACCCAAGCCATCCTGGCTTCCAGGAGCCATGGAAACCGCGGGCAACACGAAGTGGTAGGAGGAAGAGGAGACACCGGAGTCCTCTCACCTTGTCTTACTGGATGAAACCCTTGGATGAAACCTGGCTGATGTGGCCGCAGCCCAGGCAGGAATGGCAACTCAGAATCTCCGACCCTTGAGGCAGGATTCTAAAGGGGCGGGATCTAGGGCCGGGGACAGCTGGGCTCTCGATCACTAACTGTATACTAGAAGCGGCTCCTGAATTTCTATATTGGGGGACAAGTGCATTGGTTGGAAGGGGACTGGGACCGGTCCTGAGGCTGCAATAGTGTAGCAAGCATCCTGTTTTTACTTTGCTTCGGTTGTTTACTTCCGGTGAGGGTGGCGGAACTAACGGAGATTTTGGGGGACACTAAGCACCCGCTGCAGCCACGCCGTCAGACCCTGGGTTAAGTGAGAGTCAGGAGAGACCGCCGCCACTCTGGGGGCGGCTCCACTCCTACCGCGCCTGGGGGGCGGGAGGCGGGAGGCGGGAGGCGGCGCCTCGCGCCGGGGGCGTGCCCAGCCCTCGCTGGGGCGGGGCGGGGCGGGGCCGGGGAAACCCTGGCCGCCCCGGCGGCGCGGTCGGGAGGAGGGGCGGGGTCTGGAGGGATGCTGGCTCCCTCCGGCTCCCGCCCTGGCGTGGCGTGGGGGCAATTAGAGGTCGCTCCGGCTCGCGTTGCTGAGTGACGCCAGCGAGAGCCCGGGGGCGGGGAGTGCAAGTTTGCAAGCCGTGAGGTCTCCCAAAGGACCTGACCTCGGTTTCCTCATCTAGCAAACAGAGCCTCGTTATCCCGCCCTGACCAAGCGCGGGACAGTAGGTGGACGGGGCTTCGGTGAGCCCACGCTGGGGCCCGGGCAAAGGGGTCGCCGAGTGACTCCGGGGAGAAATGGCAGCGGCTTCTGTCTGCGGCGGGCCGCAGGGCTTCTCTGTGGCGGGGGTTTATAACTAAGAAGCAATGCTGGTCCGCTCAGTGCCGTGCTCCACGGCTGCTGAAAGAAAACGAGACCTCCCTTTTCCCCTAGACCCCGTCCCTCCAGAGGGCCTGCCGACAGGACTCTCCGGTGTCTTCCCAGACTGCTGTGCACGTGCACCGGAGCGTGCCGCCATGGCTTTAAAGACCCCACACACACACAGAGGAAGGTCTCATTTGCTTCTGTCACATAGCTGGGAGTGGGGACCGCCTTCCGAACCTCGGCGCATAGACCTCCGCGGTTTTTAGCGCCCTCCGGGGCCCTGGGACCGGGCGGGTTCTCAGGGTCTGCCCAGATTTCACTAAGGCGACTGCGAAACAATGCCCTCCTCCCGGCGCGCAGGAAGGGACGGGCGAGCACGGGCGGGGTCGAGGCTCCACCTCTTGGCTCCCGGCGCCCGTCAGCCGGGGACTGAGCTTTCGTCGCGTCTTTGGGGCCTACGTGCGTCGCGACACGGCGGTGGGGCGGGCCGCGGCCGGAGACATGCCCTCGCCCCTCCGGGAGCCGCGGCTGCCACTCTGACCCCGGCTGAGAAGGCGGGTCCTCCAGAACCTTCGAGTCGCGGGCTAGAGCGGCCAAGCCGCGGAGCTGCGTCGATCTCCGGCTGGCGAAGGTTGCGTCACGCGAGGGGCGGGGCCGCCACGGGCGGAGGCCGGAGCCGGAAGCGGAAGAGGCTTTCGGAGCGGGGAGTGGGGCCTAGCCGCAGCCGGAGCCTGGGAGACGGTGAGTGTGGGGCCCGGGCCCGCGTCGGTGACGGTGGCGGTGGTGGGGTGAGTCGGCGGGGCAGGCGCTCTGGGTGTGGGTCCCCGGGCTCCCGGTTCGGTCTCTGCCTACTCCCTTTGGTTTTCTTCTCGGCGCATCTCAGGCCGCGGCCCCAACCTCTCACCCCTGACCCGCCGCTTCTCCCCAAGGGGGCGGTCATCGCAGACCCCGACCTCTCGATCCTGCGTGTCGGAGTCCGAGGCTAAGAGGCCTCTGAGGCCCTGCACCTGCCCGCGGAATAGGGTCGGGGTCCTACCTGGGATAGCCTGGAGGGGCTTTCAGACCCCCCTCCCCTTCCCCTGGCTTGAGGCTTGGTCCGCAGGCGACTTCTCCCCGAGCGTCTTGGAGTTTGATTCCGGCTCCTGCTGGCCTTCCCCCTGCTCCTCCCTCCCCCAGGGTCTTCCCTAGCTTCTACTGGCGGCGGTTACGGGGGACGGGGCTCTGAGATCTCTGGGACCCGAGGCGTCAGGAAGGAAGGGTGAGCGAGGGCCGCAGGCCCCCCGCATATTTTGTTGTAATGGTGGAGCCGCTCCAGCCCGGGGGAGGGGCTAGGCCAAGCTGACATTCTGCTTCACGGTCCTGGAGTCTCTGTGCTTTAGTTCCGGGAGCGGGTGTCGTGGTGTGGAGCTGGGATGGGAATCGCCTGAGCCAGGCCCCCGTCGAGGCGGAGTTGGCGGCCTTCCAGCTTCCCACCTCCATGCCCTTGAAAAGGAGGAGCGTTTCTCTTGGTGGTGGCGGCTTGCAAGGTGGCAGGTTTGAGGTTGCAGTGGTGGGGCAGCGTCAGCCAAAAATAACCATGCAGCGCTGGGGTGGCTGGGATTCCGGAGGACAGCCGCTGACCTGGCTGGCTGCTCTTCTTGTCAACCCGGTTCTCTGGCCAGGAACAGCGGATGAGAAGACGGATAGGCCTGTGCTCCGAGAAAAGCTGGCATCCTCAGCCTGGTTTGCTTCACATTACCTTTTTCTTCATTGTGTAGAGTAGAGCCTTGCAGAGCACAATTGTGGCCCTTAACTTTTAACAACCCGTTTGCAGGGGTCTCAGAGAATCGGAGATAATTGACGAGAAATGGGCCCTAGAGCCCTAACTGGGAAGATAACGAGGGGCATCTGGTATTCCCAATATTCCACCTGCCTAGAATGTGTTAAGGGAGAGATAATCTCTATGATTGCCTTGTATGTGATATTTTACAGTTCTTATGCTTGTCATCTTCTCTGCCAAGTTGGCTGGGAGGTGGTGTCATCTCCATTTTCCAGGTATAGTAACCAAGGTCTAGAGTGACTTGTATAAGGTCACGAGGTCAGTAAGTGGCAGCAGTGGGATTTGGTTCAGTTTTCTACCTAGAGCTCTCTCCCTTCTGGTCCCTTGAAAGGGATTTCTAAAATATCCATAATGCCCTTAAGGCATTTAATACCCACAGAGATGTTACCTGAAACCTAATTTTTGATGTTGTTAATGAAAAGCTGTGTTCAGTCCTGTTGTGGGCCCAGACCTGTGCTAGGCATTTTACCTCAAGGCAGGTACTAGGCATGTTACTTAAAGGAGTGAAATAATTTCCCCCTTACAGAACCATGTAAGAGATTACTATCCCCTTGGTGCAAGAAGAAGCTGAAGATTAGAGTTGTTTAGTAACTGGCCTAAAGGCACACAGCTAGAAGTGGCAGTGCCAGGATTCAAATTGACATCGGACTCTGACGCTGTGCTCTTTTCACTAACATTAGCATGTGTGTACATAAGAATCTTCCAGGTTGCAGGAGGGAGTCTTCGGCCTGGTGCTGACTAGACTGTGTCTTCCAGCTCTGGTGCTTTGCCTAGTGAGAGTGGGCAGGGCCTTTGCCTCAGCTACTGGAGCATCTTCTGTGTCACTTAGTCAGATGTGAGATACTGTCTTCGTTCCATAGCTCGGGCACCTGACCCAGCGTAATTGCAGGGAGACAGTGAAACATTACTCAGCTGACCACCAAAACAGAACAGCAGTCTTAAGTTCTTGAGGAGCTGTTACACGTATTTATTGCCAAGGATTGCTGGGGCCTGAACTTCCAGGTAGACAGCAGAGGACATCTGCTGGGGGGAAATTGAGGACATTGACTTTACCAGGATCATGGAGAAGCTCCCAGGGGTTTTGTCAAATATGCCTCGCTGCCCTACTCCTCTAAGGAGAGCCATTCCATCCTGCTTTCCTCCAGACACACCCTTCTCATGAGATGGAGCAGCCTCAGTGGATTTGTCCAAAATGTGCTTGATCAGGCACGCCCAGGACTGACCACCATTGGAGGTTGGCTATGGCCAAGTGAAGGGTTGGTCTGGTCATGGTCTCTGGCCCAGCCATCCCATGGAGGCAGTGTCAGGGTTTGGGGTGTGGAGGGGAACAGGGAGCTGGCCTGACTTAGCTGTCTTTCTCGTCTGGTGACTGATCCGACTTGGCAATTTCCTGGGGTGGATGTAAGTCCCCACTGAAGTAGGGATAGTGAGGCCTGCCTCCCCAAGCCACAGCCTGCCAGACAGCCAGCCTTCTGGCTGTTCCGGAGATGGGCACAGGAGAAGGTGCTGGAGCAGGGGGTCTGGAAGAGTAGACAGTAGTGTCCTGCTGGATAGAGCTGAGGCCCTGCCCAGCATGGCACTGGTGGCAGGTCGTCTGAGGGCGCTAAATAGGCCTTGGGCAGGAAACTTGGATGCTCTGAGGACCCTGACATCTTCACTGATACTGAGACAACGTATGGACCAGCAAGGCTGTAAAGACCCCTGTGTCTGACCAGACCCTCGGGTCGGCTAGGGAATGTGTGTAGGACCCTGTGCACCTCTTTCCCCAAGGGCTGGCCTTCTTGTTTCTGCCTGTGGTTCCTCACACTGACTTGTGGTCCTTGCTCCCTGGAGTGGGGTCCAGTTCAGGGCCTCAATCAGGCAACTTAGCCTCTCAAACTCAAGGACTTTCACCCCGCTTTTGTGGGTTGGCTCCCTGCCAACAGCCTTTTGACTCTGGCCTCTGGCTTGACAGCAGGCCTTCATAGGACCCCACAGACAGGGAGGAAGGAATTAAGCAAAGGAGGCTTCCCCTTCTCCTTGGCCTTGGTCTCCTGTGATGGTTCTTACCCCCACACACACCTGCTCTGCATTCTGCCTCAGCACCTGTCCTGGCTCTCCTGGTTCCCTGAGTGCTCAGGCCACCAGGCCAACGATGCTGTGCTGGGGAGGCAGCTGTTTGTTTGTTCACTGGTGGAGAAGGGTGTTACCCATTGTCTGCTGTTTGACCAATGTGACCTCAGAGTTCTTCACTTCATAAACCCTTGGGAGGGGCTGCCCCCAAACAGAACAATGAGCCTCTTCAGGAGCACTTAGGCTGCCAGCTGTGACTGGCGGTGTGTTTAGCAGAGCTTTCTATTTCTTGTGGCCTAGATGCATCACTGTAAGCGATACCGCTCCCCTGAGCCAGACCCATACCTGAGCTACCGCTGGAAGAGGAGGAGGTCTTACAGTCGGGAGCACGAAGGGAGACTGCGATACCCGTCTCGAAGGGAGCCTCCACCCCGGCGATCTCGGTCCAGAAGGTGAGAGGGAACTAGGTGGGAAGAAAGGATGCCTTCCCACGTCTGGACCAGGAAGACAGTCTGGCAGCCCTGGGCCCCTGCAGGTGCCCCTCTGCCCAGCTGTGCCTAGACCACTCGCTGCCTCGTCCTCTCCAGGCTCCTCCCGTCCCTTCCCCTGCATTCACTGGCCTCAGGGTTGGATACCTTGCTGCCCCTTCTTTCTCTGTCCTTGACTCTTCCTTCTCCTGACACATTCCCCTGCTTTCTAGGCTGGCATCTCCCCTGCTAACCTCAGAGCCTTTCTCATTGAGGATTAGGAACATAACCACAGACCTTTCCAGAGGTTTGTTCCTGGTCTTTTCTCAGCCCCCAGCCTGAAATTACAGTCTCCGCAGGCCACAGAGAGCCCCGGGGTGGTAGGTCCTCCAGGCCCTCCACCACACTCACACCCCAGTGCTCTGCCTCCTGTGGCACTGAAGGGGCCGAGCTTCCGGAGGGTGGACTTCACCTTCCTACCCACCCCCCTGCCCCTAGTCTGGGTGCCTCTGCTCCAACAGGTTACCCTTGTGAGCCCTTTACAGGGGCCCCACCACATGCCTCTTGCCTGGTGGCAGGAACCGGGTTGGTGTGAGGAACGGCCCTGACTGCCCAGTGTCCCTGTCCCTGTCTTGGCAGCCATGACCGCCTACCCTACCAGAGGAGATACCGGGAGCCCCGGGACAGCGACGCGTACCGATACGAAGAGCGGAGCCCGTCCTTCGGAGAGGACTGCTATGGATCCTCCCGTTCCCATCACCGTCGGCGGTCACGGGAGAGGGAGCCGTACCGGACCCGCAAGCACGCCCACCACTGCCACAAACGCCGCACCAGGTCTTGTAGCAGCGCCTCCTCGGTGAGTGGTAGCCAGAGTGTGCTGGCTGGGGCTTAAAGGCCTCATCTCTTTCTAGCCTTCTCTCAGGCTGGCTGGTCTGGGTGAGTACCGCCAGCTCTGCGCACGCGAGTTTGGTGTGCGTGCATGTGTGTGTGTGTTTGTGTTGTCTGGTCCAGGTGCAGGGCTGAGCAGGGGGCCTGGCTCCTTTATCTGCTGGCCCATGGGCAGTGGCAGCTGTAGGGGCTCTGGTTCCGGCGCTGGCTGGCCCCCGGCCTGTCTGTCTCCACACTGCTTCAGGCACAGGCCACGTGATGCAAGTGGCCAGGGACACTTCTTCAGAATCTTTAATGAGGTTGCTGGTGTGTGGTCTGGAGCCATATGGCCTGGTCCTTCCCACTCAGAGATCGGCCCCCACACACAGCTGAGCACTCTGACTGGTGTGGACTGCAGCCACCTCTGCAGTCTCACCTCCACACCCCTCCCCAAAGGCCCAGAGGCTGGAGCGCCCATGGGCTGGGGAGGGCCGGCTGTCATTCAGCTCAGACTGGGAGCTCCCTCTTACCTCCAGTCAGGCCCTCTTCAGCCTAGCCTCTTCATGTGAGGGGCGGTGAAGGTGAAGGGGACGAGCTGCCTGTGTGATGAGGCATGTGAAGAAATGGCAGAAAGGCCCACAGCTCCAGGCGTTGCCCACTTGCGGGCCACATGCCCAGAGCAGGGCCTGGCAGCATTCTTAGCGTGGAGGGTCGTATAGCTCTCTGCGGAGGCGGAGCCCACCTGCGCTCAGGCCTCTGGGGAGAAAGGCCAGCTGTGTATCTCTGAGGGTATATACTGTCTTCTCTTCTCCCCAACCTGCTTCCCTCCCGCCCTTGCTCCCGGCCGTGAGGCCCCTGAGGAGTAGTGGAGGGGGCCAGGCATCTTCTCTGCCCAGCTTTCCTGTGACTTCTTTGAGTGGCCGTGGGTTGAGGGTTGACTGCGGGCGCCCGGCGTGGCCTGGTGGCCTCTCTGCACGCTGCCACAGGATGGTGGTGCAGGTATGTGGCTCTGCTGCTTCTCTCTCTTTGGTGCCCTCTGTTGTCATGAGGCTCGGGAGGAGCCTGGCCTGTGAGTAGCGTAGGTGCCAAGGCCAGGGCAGGAGCTGGCTTGGGGCCTGCACGGGCCATCGTGGTGGTAGGCCTGGAGGTCAACTGGCACAGAGGATCCGGGGCTCCCTCCCTGCTCGAGGCTGGTGGCACAAGGGCCGCTGACGAAAGGCCGTTTCTGGTGGTGATGTTCATTCTGGCCACAGGTGCCGTCTAGGGGCAGGTGGCAGCTGTTGGGCCTGTGCAGGGCTGCGTGGGCGAACAGAGGCAGGCAGGGGCAGGCTGGGCGTTCTGCAGCTGAAGCCAGAGTGGCCTCTGACCACTCTGGGTGATCGGACCCAGGCTGGGCCAGCCGTCTTCTTGCGCCGTTCTCTCCGCGTCTTCACCCTGGCCGCACTAGCACGGGGGGGCCGGGGAGGGGGAGACTCGGCGGAGGAGGGAGTCTGGGCTGTGACTCTCCACACGGCCCAGCCCCTCAGCGGCAGAGGCTGGTCGTCTTCCTGAGCGTTTGCGGCGCCCTTCTCTTAGATAATGTCCGAGTTTTCTTTACATACCTGTAGCTGTTTTTACTTTTCTGTTTTTGAAGTCAGTTTGTGTCTTGACGTGTCCCTTGCAATATCCCTATCGTTATATATGCTGTGTGCCTTATGAAATGCTGGGATCTGGAAAATCCAACCAACCAACCCACCGGCTCCTCACCGTCTCCACCTCTGCCTTTGACTGACACCTCAATCTGTCAATCGGAACCGCCTACCATGCGATTGGTCGGATGGCGTTTCGGGGGGCGGTGCATGCAGAGAAGCCAACAGAGCAGTAAGCGCAGCAGCCGGAGTGTGGAAGATGACAAGGAGGGCCACCTGGTGTGCCGGATCGGCGATTGGCTCCAAGAGCGATGTACAGCCACCTTTCGTAAAACTTTACCTCTCTACTTTCTACCCCCTTGTTAGATGAGACCTCTCCTGCCCGGAGGGGCCTCTAGTGCGCGTGGCGCCTTAGTGGGGCCACCAGTAATTGCCTGAATGACACAGACACTAGCAACTTCTGTTTTTAAGAGTGTAGCAGTGAGAGAGAAACTTTTGTTTTTGAGAATTTGAATGCTGTGAACTTGCAGGAGCTGCCGACCCTCTGCCCTCCAGACCCTCATGCCCTGTTTCTTTTCTCTCCTAGATGAGATCGTGGGGAACCTGGGTGAAGGCACCTTTGGCAAGGTGGTGGAGTGCTTGGACCATGCCAGGTGAGCCATCTTCCTGGGAAGAGATGGCCTGAGGTTCTTGAAGGTGATGGCAGAGCTTAACCTTTTCCTTTTTGAAAGGTAGCACCGAAGCAGGGTTCTAACCTGTGCATGTTGGGATTTTGCTGACCCCCTGAAATAGAGAGAAATTCCTGGGGTTCCTGAGGCATGTGCCATCCCTTCCCAAGAACTGTGGTCAGTGACTGGTGCTGCCCCAGTTTCCCCACTTCCTCAGGGCTGTGGTGGTGAATATCAGAACCGGGCAAGGCCCTGGCTCCCCCGTGGTCTGGATCTGTGTCCTGTGATCTCTTTCAGGGTCTGGGCCTGGCAGGGGGTTGAGAGTAGTACTGAGCCCGTCCCAGGCATGAGCCCCCACCCTCCGGAGGTCTGCCTGGGGGGCTGTCCCAGGTGAAAGAAACAAGAGCCAGGGCTTTCTCAGCAAGCAGGCTGCTGCCTTCTCCAGTGTGGCTAGGCGGTGGGCCCCTTTGAGTGTGCTCAGGGAGAGCAGGGGGGTACACCTGTGTGTGCTGGGGTGCTGCTGGGGGTACCTTGCTCCCTTCCAGTCTGAATGGTGAAATACTTTTTTGTCCCTTTGCCATTCCTCAAGACCAGAACCCTGGCCTCCTCTACCTTAGGCTGGGAAGCCAGCTCCTGCGAGCGCACCGCCTTCCTGCCTTCCCGGCCCTCTCGCTAGTTGGGTACTTTGGCTGTGAAGTGCTTGTGTCCTCGCTGTCTCACTTGAGCCGCGTGCTGCCTGTATGTGACTCTCGTGTTATTCTAGAGATGAAGAAACTTGCTCAGGGTTTGTATCCCCCAGCTGTTGAATGGCAGAGCCAGGTACCACCCTACTTGGTGCTCCCACATCAGGGGCTGCTTGGAAAGGACAGTGAGACCCAGAAGTCCAGTTAGCCATGTGGCCCCAATTTAAGGCAGTGATTATTACTGAGGAAGTCTCCCTGGGCCCACAGTTCCCATTTAAACACACTTCATATCCAGTGTGGCCTGAGGTTAGGGCTGGGACCAGTGGCCATGGGACATGTAGATTACACTGTGACCAGAGAGAGATGTGGCAGATCTGAGAGCTGGGGATTATCTTATCTGGGCTGTGCCACTTTGAGTAGTTTGGCAGGAAGTGAACCTTTGAAGTCACTAATAGGTAAACACAGGGTTGAGGGGACCCTTAGGGGTTCCAGAGGGGGTCGGCTGGTGGGCTTGTTGTCAGGAGGCAGAATGCAGCTCAGCAGAAGAAAGGGCCATCCCGCCCCGGCAGTGGCTGTGTGGAAGCGGTGCTTTCCCTGCGTCGAGGGTTGGAATGCCACTGAGGGATCCTGTTCTAGGAGGCGGTTGTAGTGGCGTTTCCTCCGAAGTCCTTTCCTGCCCTGAAAATCTGGGGAAATGGAATAGGGAAAGAAAAACAGGGTACTTGCTAGAAGATTCCTCTGCTGTGGGGCCTGGGAACCTCTCCACAGGCACCGAAGCCAGCTTCCCAGAGGCCTTAAGACCACACCCTTGTGGGCCAGGGCTTGTCACTCCAGTTCTCCCCCGGGCACCTGTGCTCTGGCTGGCCCTTCCTGACAGCATTGGACCTGGCAGCCTAACCTCAGCAGGTTTCCTTCTCTGCCGGCATCCTGCAAGTGGCCTCCCGGGGGTGGGGCTGGGGATCAGGGCGGAAGGTAGACAGCAGGAATTATTAAAATCCTCACTGGACACTGAACAAGGCTTCCTGGCATTTCAGTGGTCTCTGATAAATGCTGTGGCTAGTGGGCAGGCAGGTGGGGCCAGAGAGTCAGGAGTAGTGAAGGGAGCAGCCCTGGGCCTCCCAGTGAGAGGAACCTACTGCTGGCACCCTCAACCCCTTGCCAGGCTTCACGCCATCCTGGAAGCCCCACCCAAGGGGGAGCTGTTTGCCCAGACTTGTAGGTGTGCTCAGGAAGGTTAGGAGGTGCTGCAGGAGGGTTCTGGGTGGGATGGCTTGGCCAGCGGCAGGACCAAGTGAGCTCTGGGCCTGGCGCTGTCGCATGCAAGGCCTCCACTCCTCTGCCTACTCCCTGCTGGGAGTCGACAACCTGAGATCATAAAAAGCCTAAGGTTGGCACGGGTGCCAAGAGCAGCTTGCTGTCAGGACAGTAGAGGTCTGGTGTTGTACGAGGCAGGCTGGGCATCAAGTGTCTGCTTTCTTCGGGGCAGGCCCTGTTCCTGGAGTCCTGAGCAGTGTCTGCCTGGGGCTGCGGGGCCGGGGTGGAGGGTGGGGGAAGGGCCTCGCAGCTTCTCATGGGAACTTTGCTTCCTGCCTCTGTCCCAGAGGGAAGTCTCAGGTTGCCCTGAAGATCATCCGCAACGTGGGCAAGTACCGGGAGGCCGCCCGGCTGGAGATCAACGTGCTCAAAAAGATTAAGGAGAAGGACAAAGAGAACAAGTTGTGAGTGCTGGCGTGGAATGGGAGGGAAGCTTCCAGGGGGACAGTGTCCACTCCAGCCCCCACTGCCCTAACCCCCTGGGGCTGAGCAGTACCCTTTGACCTGGCTGGCACCCCCGCCTTCTCCCTGCACCGAGCCCAGGGAGTTTGGCGATGAGTCTTGCTTCAGGGAACCTTTGGGTTTCAGTCCAGCCTCCACCACAACCAGCACTGTGTTCTGAGGGCGGCCTCCTAGCCCTGCATTTGTGAACTGGGAGCCTCACTGGGCTGTGGTGGACATTAGACAAGATACAAGCCTGAAGCTGTTTGGGGTTCTCGTGTAGTCAGAGCTGTCCAAAGGAGAACTGCCTGTGGCACAGATGCTGAACATTTCCTCTTCTGCAAGCACTGTGCTGAGCCCTGCAGACTCAGGAAGCTCAGCTGGGAGCTGAAAGAAGCAACACTAGTTCTGTGGAGTGTATTGGAGTTACTCCATCTTTTTCTCTGAGATGCAGGGGTTATGCCCACAGTTCTGTCTTCACGTGTACTGGTCTCCTGGTGTGTGACCCAGTGGCCTGGGAGGGAATGGGGACTGGCTTCACTCGAGGGGGAGGGCTGGGGCAGCTAGCCCCCAGCATGGAGCCTGAGCCCCGCCCCGTCCTTGACCTCCAGCCTGTGCGTCCTGATGTCTGACTGGTTCAACTTCCACGGTCACATGTGCATCGCCTTTGAGCTTCTGGGCAAGAATACCTTTGAGTTCCTGAAGGAGAATAACTTCCAGCCTTACCCCCTACCACATGTCCGGCACATGGCCTACCAGCTCTGCCACGCCCTTAGATGTAAGTTTCCGCCCTCAAAAGGAGCATGGGGCATCCATGTATCTGCAGCAAAGTCACCTGGTGGTCTCGCTTTCCCCAATTCGCTCCAGCGTATTGCTAACTGTTCTGCTGGGCCCGAGACACCAGGACCCCTTTGGCTGAAAAGCCTTCAGGTAGGAATCTGTGAGGATGGAGAGTCCTCTCCAGGGACCTCCTGAGCTGGCCTCTGCCCCAGGCACTCGGTAGGGGGCGGGAAGAGCTGCTGTAGAGTTAGGCCAGCTACCCTCCCTGCACAGGATGACAAGGCTGAAGACTGACCTGGTAGACCCCACCCACAGGTCCTGTCCACACAGACACCCTCTGTCTCACCATCACTTTCCATCTGTCTGCCAACCTTTTAAGAACTTATCTGGTGGTGCCTGTGTGTGGTCTGCAGTGGTTGGAACAGGTCAGAAAGGCTCCTCAGAGAGGCGGCGAATAGACTCAGAGCTAGACTGCAGGGTCTGCATAGATGGACGGGACAGGGGAGGGCATTCCAAGCAAGGTGAGCTGCTCAGTGACGCCCAGAGCCTGGCAAGTGCTGAAACTCACTCTGGTCAAGAGAGGGCCTATGTTAGGAGAGATGGGCCACACCACTGTGAGGGTCTTGAGTGCCAGATGGGAAAAGTGACAAGTGGCAGGGTACCACCTCAGTGGGAGTGGGACAGAGCTTGGAAGAAAAAGCCAGACTCCTCCTCCCACCACTGCTGAGGGCTGGGGTGAGGAGAGGCGGGGCTGGCTTCATGGCTGTGCTTCATAGGTGGCCCTGTGCTCGGTTTAATGCTCTGCTGCTGCCATCTTGAGAGTTGTACTAACTTGAATAAGGGGACCTACATTTCCATTTTGCCCTGGGCCTCACAAATTATGTAGCTGGTGCTGGGGAGAGGGTGAAGCTTTGGTGAGAGACAGGCTGAGGAGGTCTGGTCCCCCGCACACAGGTGGAGGGAGGTTTTCTAAATGAAAGAAGTCTCCCTCAGCCCTTCTTCTCAAGTATCAGAACCCTCCGAGGCCCTGAGCACAGAGAACTCCTGAGAGGGAAGCCAGCGCAGAGGCAGTCCAACCTGTACGCTTGGCCCGCTCCTGAGGCTGGGGGCTCAGGGGCTCGGGCAGGCTGGCTCTGGAGGAGGCGTCTGGCCCAGCGCTGGTGAGCGGGCCAGAAAGGAAGCCCAAGTGCTCAGTGTTTGCTTCCCTCCTCTCCTGCTTCGCCAGTTCTACACGAGAACCAGCTGACCCACACAGACTTGAAGCCAGAGAACATCCTGTTCGTGAATTCTGAGTTTGAAACCCTCTACAATGAGCACAAGGTATTGTTGGGGGAAAGAGGGAGGCCCTGCTCCAGGAGTGGGCTACCCACCAGGACGGACTCCTGACCTGGCTCGCCCTCCTTGCCCTTCAGAGCTGTGAGGAGAAGTCGGTGAAGAACACCAGCATCCGAGTGGCTGACTTTGGTAGTGCTACCTTTGACCATGAGCATCACACGACTATCGTGGCCACCCGTCACTATCGCCCACCAGAGGTGATTCTTGGTGAGTGTATAGTTCCCAACCCTGATAAAGCGGGCAGTCGTTGGGAGAGTACGAACAGAGGGAGTGAGGGGCCTGTCTGCCACCTGGGGCCAATGTTAGGAGTCATGGTAGCTGTTGACTTGGCTTTTCCAAGAAAGGGGCCTCTACTGGATTCTGGGCAAGAGTCTTGCCAGCCAGTGTGGTAGCTGCCCTGTGACCTCTAGGCTGGGAGCTCAGTGCTGAATCTCATAGCCTCTCCTGTCTTGACTTTCAGAGCTGGGCTGGGCACAGCCCTGTGATGTCTGGAGTATTGGCTGCATTCTCTTTGAGTACTACCGGGGCTTCACACTCTTCCAGGTAAGGCCTCTCCCACATCGTCCCACTGCCCTGGAATGCCTTCCACCACCCACTAGTCAGCTTTGTGACACGTCCGCATGTTGTGAGACTGACTCCTGAGGGTCGTAGATGCTCAGGGGAAGCAAGAGACCAGCCTTGTTGGGATAGTCAGGGACTCTTGCCATCAGCCATCAAGGATGGAAGGCTGGGGTGGGAGGAGTGAGCCTTCCAGGCAAGGGGCACAGTGTGAGTGAGAGCATGGAGATGGGCTGGGGCAGGGCATCTTCTGGGGATAGAGAGAGGAATGTAAGCAAAAAGAGGTGTGCAGTCATGGGGTCCACCTGACCCTAAGACCAGGCTGCCTCACCCCTGGCCCCAGGCTGCCCCCAGGTCAGAAAGGCTGGGACTGCTGTTCCATTGGTGGATTTGCATCTCCTGGGGCAGGGAGGGCACTTGCCCATCTTTTTTGTCCCTTATTCTCCAAGGAGGCTGAGGCTAGCACTGACCTCTGCTTGCTCTATCCCTAACCTTCCACAGACCCATGAAAACCGAGAGCATTTGGTGATGATGGAGAAGATCCTAGGGCCCATCCCATCACACATGATCCACCGCACCAGGTAAGGAGCCCTGGTAGCTCCCTTCAGGGCCGGCCTTGGTGCCTTTCTTGTCTTGGCTGTGGGTCAGCAAGCTACTAGGTCGCCTTTGCAGGATAGCCCATGGCTCCTCCAGGCTTACAGCAGCCTTCCCTGTGCCCCACTCTAAGTGATGTGGCAGCCTGTTGCCCAGAATCCCTGTCTGGCTCTGCTGCCATTCCCCAGGCAGCTGCCATCTTTCTCACCTAGAGTTGACCCCTTCCCATCCTTCCATTTTCAGGAAGCAGAAGTATTTCTACAAAGGGGGCCTGGTTTGGGATGAGAACAGCTCTGACGGCCGGTATGTGAAGGAGAACTGCAAGCCTCTGAAGGTCAGTTTCTGGCCCCTCAGCTCAGCTCAGGCCAAGGAGGCCCCAGACACTGGGCAGACACACAGAGAGACAGGCCAGGCAGCTCTCCGGCTCTGTGGGAGGCTGCAGCCGTGGCTGCTGGGTGCTGGCAGTGGGGCTCCTTGCAGACCGCCCCAGAGGGGCCCTTAGCCCTCCCACCCCCCATGGGGTGGCTGAGTGTAACTGGGGACACCAGAAGAGCCAGAGCTGTCAGAGACCCTGCCACTTCCTGCCTCATCTCCTCTCAACTTTAGGAAGAACTAGGCAGGACTGAATTGAGGGGGAGGGAAGACCTAGGCATGGCCAGGAAGCCTCTGTCAGCTGCATTTGGTGCTTGGACAAGTGAATTTTGCAGAGGTGATTTCTAGCCACCTGTCAGGACTTTATATGTGGGGGCAGAGGCACCAAGCCAGTGAGACACTCAGTAGCCTGATAAGCTGAGAGCAAACATTATTCCAAGCATGAAAAGACAAGACCTTCTCATTATCCAGGAGAGCAGAAGTAGTCCTCCAGGGAGGCATCACTGCCTCCTCAACTGTGCAGCAAGGCTTCCTGGACAAGGGGACCTGCTGTGGCTTCCCATGACCCTGCCATTACCCTGAGGCCCCTTGTGTCCCTGAGCAGAGTTACATGCTCCAGGACTCCCTGGAGCACGTGCAGCTGTTTGACCTGATGAGGAGGATGTTAGAATTTGACCCTGCCCAGCGCATCACACTGGCGGAGGCCCTGCTGCACCCCTTCTTTGCTGGCCTCACCCCCGAGGAGCGGTCCTTCCACACCAGCCGCAACCCAAGCAGATGACAGGTGCAGGCCACCGCACCAGGAGACGGAGAGTGGGACTGGGCTGCCCAGGCCCCTTTTCTCCAACCTCTACCACCGGCCCCAGGGCCAGAGCCACCCAATGAACAGTGCAATGTGAAGGAAGGCAGGAACCTGCAGGGGAGGAGACTTGATGCCCAGCTGTCAGAAAGCACAGATTTGACCCAAGCTATTTATATGTTGTAAAGTTAAAATAAAGTGTTTCTTACTGTTTGTAATCCCTGGTACCAGTGTGTCCGTCTGCAGGCTCCTTGCCTTCTCCCTTCCCTACCTTATTAATAAAGTCTTTCGTAGCAGTTCAGCTTGTGGAGAGCTAAGTGTGGACGGGGCCAGGCACAGAAGGGCTAGCCATGAAGACAAGCAGCTCGGGTGTCCCACGAGGCGGCAGGTCTGAGTAGCCCTAAAAGGCACCCAGGCCCTGCCCCGCCCCTTCCCCCTCTGCTGCCCCCTGCACCTCTCAGCCCCAAGGAATCTAAGGGGAATGGCCTGCTGCAGTTAGCCAGGCAGCACTTGCTATCTTTCCGGCCTTGTCACTCGCTGGGACTGGTTGCTGTTGGGCTGTACGTGCCCAATAGCTCTAGTTTACTGGAGGCTGTCGAGCGTGAGAGAATCAAGGCAGGCTCCTAGGGCTGGCGAGGCAGCACCTCTCCTCGGCCTACACAGCAATTTACCACAGAGCACAGGACTCCGTCATTCAGCTTTATTTTAGTGCTGGTTTTTGGTTCCCCAAGAGCTGCATGAGTGATAGTCTTGGCCACCTAACTGGGGCCCCTTGGGGATTGGGCACTGTGGGCAGGACGCCTCTAGGGGGAGCTGAAGATAGAGGAATCATGCTTATCTTTACTACCACTGGGGAAGGCCCAGGCTGAGGGCAGGAAGAGGCTCCAGTGCCACCTGGGAAGAGGGAGAGGCTTGGGCATCAACTCCCAGTGGCCCCTCAACAAGGCCGTTACCTCCAGGGCCACTGTGACTTACTGGAGCGGGCAGTCTTCTACATCATTTTTCACTGTACCCAATCAGGGGGCCTAACGGCATCAACAGGCAGCCAGAACCTGTTTAAATGGTTGCTTACCAGAATGTCTGTAATCCAGCACTGCTCCTCAGATTACGGCCCTGCCTCTAAAGAGAGGGCCCCATTTTTGGAGCTTCTTGGCCCTGAGAATGAGCAGAGGCTCAGGAAGGATACACAGCGCAGGATTCACAGTTGCTGGCCTTCTTCCACTGCTGGAAACAATTTTACATTTGAAGGAAGGAGGATGGGAGGAAGAGAGGGACCAGCCCTCTCTGCCCTGCCTCATCTGTTCCTGGCTATGCTCCTGTAAGAAAAGTGGTAAGTAGCCTGAAACCCATGTTATCAGGGCCTACCCTGTGTCCGTGATTCTTGGCAAGCCCTTCCATTCACCCCCTTAACAGACTGAGCACAGAGCAGAAGGAAGCCTAGCGCCCTGAAAAAGGCTTTAAAGCACAAGCCTTTTGTAAGGGCCCCTCCCAGGAACTCTAGGGCACGGCTACCAGCCTCCCGGGCCCAGGCCTGCAAGCGTTCTGGGGCTCTGCCTTAGGATCCGAGCAGCAGTGTTCCTAAGGCTGAGCCCCACCAGCTAGCTTATCCAGAACTGGCCTCATTTTGGCAACCTTGAGACAGGGTGCTGGCCCCGAGCCTACTTATCTAGAGAGGACAATCATAAAGGGTTCAAGGCCCAGGTACTGTGAAAGCCAGGGTGGAGCCCTACTCTGGGATCACAGCTGCAGAGGACCATTTCAGGGGAAGGGCAGAAGAAAATGCGGCTATGTGTGTGTAGGCAAGGAGGTGAGGGGGAGTGTTGGCCTAGGACAGAAGCACCAGGGAGCCTCTTCTGGCTCAGCACCAGGCTCCCCCAGGGGCCTCCCCAGTACTGAACAATAAGCCTGCACCCTGAGGGGTCTGGCCCGACTAGGCAAAGGCTCAGCCCCCAGCTAGAGAGTATGGGGTTGGGGGGCACTGCTGGCAAGGTGGGCACTGTGGTTCTGCCGTAACATAACCTTACACTACCTGTGCTGAAGACAACAAAAAAAACACAAAAAATCCCAATATAGTAAAACCATTCTGATGCCACCCCCTTCCCTGCCTCTCAGAGCAATGGAGTGGAAAGGAGGAAGGACTCTTGGAAAAAAAATAAAAAACCCAGCATAAAACCTGGATCAGCTCGGGACAAAGGGTCAAAAGCCCCCAAATGATCTTGTGGTGGGGCTCAGGGAAGGCCTCAAAGCCCTCACATTGAATGGAGAGCGCAAGTCTGCCCTCTAGTGGACAACACGGCGCAGCCAGTTCTACATGATCAGAGGAAGGGCTGCCTGGCTGCGGGGAAGCAGGGGAAGCAAAGCCACAAGCTCTGGAACAGAGCGAGCACAGGCCTCCAAACAGGACTGCCCCACCCCTTGAGGTGCTCGCCCAGGCCCAGCGGCCGTAAACCTGAAACACAGTCAGAGCTGCCTAAGTCTGTAAACAAAGCCCCACCTGGCCACACAGGGGGCAGGGTGTAGAGATGCCTGGAGCCACGGTGCACACTCAGCCTGCCACCCGCCCTGCACACCCAGTGGGAAAGCCTTCCCTGGCTAAGGGCAGGTGACAGGTCAGTTTTAAATATGATCTGTTCTCTCATAGAACAAACAAACCCAAAAGAAAAAATTTTAACAAGGTCCATGAAGCTTCAAATCCTTAAGGCGTTCGTTGTCAAGTTCAGTGTAAGGAGCAGCAGGGGACTGCAGGGTCCAGCCTGCCCAGAGCCCCTCTAGGCAGAGTGCAGTGGGATGACAAACTTGCACCCAAAGGGTGAGTGGTAGTTGATGCCCACCTCCTGGAATACCTGCTGAGGAATGCCGATGTCGCACAAGTAGACACGGCCCGCGTGCTCCCCCAGAGGCAGAGGCAGGCCCAGAGCCAGTGACCACTTGGCATCGATGCCCTGTTCTACTTCATGCACAGGAGGGTCTATGCTGAGTACTGGTGCCCGGTTCTGGTTGGCCCATGCCACAGCTGCCTTGTACCAGGGCTGATCTCGCAGGAAGGCGTTCTCAGGGCAATCCAGGCAGTTGATCACCAGGTCCACGGGGCTAGTGGGCAGATCTGCAGGTGGAAAGAGTGTCATCTGAAAACCCCTATAAAGTAGAGAGCAGCCCAGGCTGGGACTAGAATCTCGGTGGCTCCAAGTACATCTTGTTCAGACACCACTCCAGTGCCCCTCCAGAGGGCAGCCTTCTCAAAGCGGGGCTGGGACTCAGGCCTGGGAATTTCTAAGGCCTGGCTGAGCTGAGTTCCAAGACCAAGGGCGTGTCAGCTCAATGGACCACTGTCTTCATGGAGCTCCTAGGCTCCAAGCACTATCCTGCTGGGTGTGCAGAGTTTCTTGGGACATTCAAGGCCATTGACTCGGCTGCACATCTGACTAACTCCCTGGTAAATTATGAGCTTTGGGAAGGTGGGCTCTATTGCCAAGTAAGCCCTCACGGGGAGGCTGTGCCCAGGACCCAGGAGAAATGGGCTGATGCCATTTGCTGATGGGCAAGAGCATGCTCACTCACTCTACCCCAGGCTGGCCTTGTTGGCCCCTTTCACTATCTCACGGAAATGGGTCCTTCTTCAGACAAACCTTAAGAATGGGGAAGGAACTGACTACTTCTCCCAGGTCTTTATAAAGGCTTCTCTGCTCTAACCAGGCCTCTGAGACAGTATAAGAACAGACATCTCAAAAAGTATGTATGTCTTGACCAGCCTGAGAAGTTAAACTCAGAACAGCAGAAATCAGACCAAACTCAAGAGTAGTATCCTCAGACCTGCCTCCTGGAGCAGTTGGGATGGGAAGGCTTTTGGGCAGCCAGACGAAGAACTGCCTGGAAAAGGGCATCATGTTTTACATCTCAAGAGAGGGAGCCCACATACCAGAACCCCTTCCCAGGTACCAGTCTAAAGTAACACTATTTCTCAATTAGAGACTCATGGTTTCCTTACTCAGAAGGGGCCCCTATGGGCAGGAGGGTGGTGTCCCTGTGGGCCCTGAGGATCTCAAGAGTGGGAGTGGCATCTTATCTTCTGCATGCCCACAGGAGTCTGCAGGTAGGAGACTGAGGTTCTGGCCCAGGTCTGGCCCCAATTTGCCATGTGATCCCTGGCAAGGCCCTTTCTTTGGGCCATATTGGCTCTCTCCACTTGTAACTCCACTGTTCTCACTTAATCCCACTCTAATCAAACTCTGCCCCACCACTCCACTTGAAACTGTCAGGATCATGAGGGGCTTCCACACTGCTAAATCCACTAGTCAAGTCTCAGTCTGCATTTGAACTTAACCTAGAATGGCTTGCTGATACAGCTGATCACACCTTCCTCTCTTTACTTGCCTTTCAGGTACCAGACCCTGGTTTTTCTTCTCTTTCACTGACCACTCTTTCCCTGTCTCCTTAGCTGGTCTCTCAAGTTCCTGACTTCTGTACTAAGAACTCAGTCTAACAACATCTCTATCTACTCCCTCTTCCTAGGAGGTAACTTGTCCAGGCTCATTATGGTTTTAAATACCACCCACATACTTGTAACTCCAGACTGGATCTCTTCACTTAACTCCAGATTCATCTATATCAACATTTCCACCTGTATATCCAACAGGCATCTCTAAGCTTCTGTTCTTTTCCCCAAAACCTCCCCCACAACTCTTCCCACCTCAGTGATGATACCGTCCTTCATCCTTCCAGTTACTCAGGCCAAACACCTTGGAGTTATTCTTAATCATCCTCTTTCTCTCATCCTCTACAGCCAATCTGTAGACTCTTATCTTCAAAACTGATTCAGAGACTAATCACCTTTTACCACTTCTACCATTACCATGCCATCGTAGCCACCATTTCTCTCCAATTTATCACGACAGCCTCTTTGGTTGGGGGAGGGGTATTGGTTATTTATTTATTTAAATGAAGGTACTGGGGACTGAACCCAGGGCCTCATGCATGCCAAGCACGCACTCTACCACTGAGCTATACCCTCCCCCACAGTAGCCTCTTAATACCTCTCCTTAGTAAACCTACAGTCTACTCTCAAACCAGACTCATAATGATCATTTGGAAGCTGAGTGGGACTGTACCTTTCTTGTACTTATTCCTCCAGTGACTCTCCACCTCACCCAGAGTAAAAGGTCAAACCTTTACTGTGATCCACAGGCCCCTTAAGACCAGACCCTGCAACGTCTAAGTCTGCTACGCCTGCCCACCCCCCAGCATTCTCTGTCTCCCTTCCCTGCTCGTCTCCGTAACACGTGCTACTATCTGACCTGCCAGAAATGTTATTACTGACATGCTGTTTGTCCTAACCAGAATGTTCAGTTCCACAGAAGCATGGATTTAAAAAAACCCAAAAAACTATCTCCATATCACCAGTGTCAGGAACAGTGCCTATTATGTAAATATCTGTGAAATGAACAAACGGGCCCCCAGCTCTCCAACTGAGTAGCAGGAGAGGAGGATTGTGAAGGGACAGGGAGTAGGCGAGTTGATTTCGTTATACACTAAACTCCTCACAAGCAAAGCACTCTTTACACTCATGGTGCTTTTCCACCCATCACCACTGGGCGGCACCGACAGACCACGAAACCACCAAGGAGGGAGGAGGCCTCAGCCCTGCCCTGCACAAGCAAAGTGCTCACCTTTGAGGCTAGACACTTGTTGCCCTTGGGTCTTGCTGAAGAGAGAGAGCTCGTTGGTGATGGATTCCAGCATCTTCACAAAGTTGGGCAGGAAGAGGATGACCTGGACATCATGGTTGGCTAGGTGCCTTCCACAGCTGATACCCTGAGCCCCCTTCACATGGGGTCCACAGAGCAGGGCCACTGTAGGCCTCTGGTGAACATTTTTGGGATTCAACCTGGAACAGAAGGTAAAGAAGCATTATCAGACGCAGGCTTGCCAAAACCCCTGAGCCATTACCAGACAAGTGCCTCTTGGCACCTGTTGCCCTCAGAGTTCTTGATGGTGCCAGGTTCCAGAGGGGGACAAAATCCACTGCAGGCCAGGTCTACAGGTGGCATTCCCATTGCTCCACACCCTAGTGTCACTTCATCTGCTGGATCCTTTCACTAAGTAGTTCGCCCAGATCTTGTTCCACATAACACTGTTGCCAGAACATTGCTTTCTGACCAAGAACACTTAACTGTTCTCACTGTGAGACCTATTAGGGCCAAACTCTACTTATCAAAGAGGCTTTTCCACCTTGGCAGCCTTCTCTGCTCTTCTTCCTCACATGCCTACTCCACTGGAGCAAGACCAGTCTCATCATTCTCTCCTGCACTTGTAAGGTTCTTTCTTGCTTCTGCTCAAGCGATTTCCCCTGCCCAGAGAGCCTTTCACTTGTGAAGCTCTGACCTACCTTTTCTTTGAGATTCAGCTCCAGGCTCACCTCTTCTAGGATTACTCTGGCTCAACTTCTAAGCTTACAGCAAGTACCAAAAGAGGACAGTTCTAAATCATTCTCCATCAGCTTCCAGTCCAAGTTCTCTTTACTGAGCTGCCAGTAAGCTAATAAGGACAATGTTGCAGATACTAACAGTACCTATTTCACAAGATGCTGGGTGGATTAACGGATGTGAAGGACCTAGAACAGGAACTGACACACAGGAAGAGTACTCAGCCGACGCTGGCATTATCACAGTGCTGCTCACAGAGGATGCAGCAGGCCAGGGCTTCCCGGCCTCCTAGGCTGGTAGCTGCCATGGACACCCACTTCTTGACGAAGGCACTTCCAGCTTCTTCCCAAAGCTGAGACCCCTCTGGCCTCAGAGAAGGCACAAGTAATAAGCAAGTTCGGAAAAATTGCCCTAGAACTGTGCCCAGTTCACAGGCAGCGCAGCCTGCCCCCCAGGGCAGGAAGAGATAGGGAGATGAACAGCAAAAAAGAAGCTTAGGTCCCTGCTTAAAGGTGGAGGAGTGACAGTCACTTACTAGTTTCCCAAGGGAGGAAGATGACAGGTGCTGTCAAGCCAGAGAGGAAACCCCCACCCTCCAAATAAATTTAGGGGAATTTGGTAAGTACTCTACATATAAATAAACCAAGCCATTCATTTCCCCCACCATATTTGCATCTTAAGGAAACATGATGAGTACTTTTCCATTCACACAGATACTGCAGAGCTCTGGCACTGACTCACACGTGTCTGTTCCCTAAACGGACTCTTCCTCTCACAGGGTCATCCCCCAACAGACGACTCAGAGCAGACCCCAGAACCCACATACCCAACAGCAGGGTTAGAGCACAGGCCCTGGAAGCACACCTGTCTGGACTGGAGCCCCGGCCGCACCAGGTACCAGCAGTGTCGCAGGGGCAACTCTTTCCATTCTCTGAGCCTTAGCTTGTTCATCTTAAAACCGGGGTTACAATTTACCTTCGAGGTGAAGCTCTGAGGATCAAATTACATGCTGTTGCGAAAGCACAGTAAAAAAATGCACGGCACCTGATGTACATGAACCGACCACTATGGAATCTTTCTCAAAGGAAAACCAGCAGCTGCTGCGGAGGGCAGCACAGGGCCCTTCTGAGAGGTCAGACTGAGAGAATAGCAGGGCACAAGGACACCCAAGAAGCTGACTTGAGAGGAATGTGACTTGGTGAGGACATTCAGATCCTGCTCCAAAACTGTTTTGGGGAAGCCAATCAATGGTCTCAAATACTCCCAGGAAGAGCTTATTCCAAGAGCTGCCCCAGTGGCTGCTCTGGGAGGAGGTACAGCAGTCACCAGACCCCAGGGCCAGATCCTCCTTCAGAGGGAAGCTGACACTACTGTCTCCTCTGAGGTCTCCACTGGCTCTTTCCTCACACAGGAGAGGCCAGGGATCCAGCAGGGTTGGGAAGCAAGGGACAAGGAGGGATGAACACAACTCTATAGAGCGAGGGGAGCGGAGAAGCAAAGAGGGGAAACCTCACAGCCAGCTTGGGAACCTTCAGACGCCACTCACCTACTGGTAGCCGACGTCCTCCTGTCACCTCTGATTCTGCTTGACCTCTCAGCACCCCCACTGCTGACCACCCCTTTACTTCTCAAACACCATTTCTTTGTTTCTTAAACACTACCATCCTGGTTCTCTTACCTCTCTGGCTTTAAAGTTTCTTAGCCATTTTGGAAAGCTCCTCATCTCTTCACTATGCTTTAATGCTGATGCCCCCCGAATTCGACTCTAGGCCCTTCCCTCCCCTTGCATCCTCTCCCTGGGGAAGCGCATCTGTCCTTACACCACACGAGCCGATGACGTCCAGATCTCCATCTTCTGCTCCAATCTTTTTCCAGACGTCAGATCCAGATTGCTAATGGTCTATCTGAGTATCTCACTGGCCTCCTAAACTCAACATATCCAAAACAAAATCCATCATCTCCCTTGGATGTGCTCTTCTTCCCACAGTCCTTATCACAGTGAATGCCATCACCATCCAACCAGGGGTGTCCATGCTAGAAAGCTTTCAGTCCAGTGATCGCCGACACTCCACCTTCTATCACCTCCCATATCCATTCAATTATCCTGCCCAGTTGATTTTACTTTTTTTAAAATCCCCCATCCATCCACTGCTCTGAGCCCTACTTCCCAGCTGGGGGCCACCATCATCTGGCTGCTGGCTCAGTTTTCTGTTACAGTTTTCTAATTGGTCTCACAACTTCCAGTCTTGCCTCCATTCAACCTACTCAGCCAAAGTCATCTTTTTAGACACAAGACTAACCATGTTACAGCTCTTCTGAAATGCCTTCTGTGGCTCCCTATCACTCAGCTGTACCAAAGCCCTACTTTCTAGCCACACAAAATGACTTACAGATCCCCACCACTTCCACCGGCTCTCAGTTCTCTCTGCCCTTGGCACATGCTGCTCCCTAGACCTAGACTACTCTTCCCCATTGCTGCCTGCCCCTGGGTCTCCCCCTTGCTCTGTGTGACTCAGCTCGGATGCCCCTGCTTAGGAAGGTGATTGGCTTCTGCAGCCTGGAGTAGAAATGTGGTTTCTGTTTCCTTTACCACAGCACTGCACTTTCTGGAGACCTCACGAGGCTACTGGAGGGCAGGAGCAGCATTTTACTATTGTTTATATCCCTAGCCCTAGCATAAGGCCTGGCACGTGGTATCAATAAATGTCCACAAAAAAATTAAGCACTGCTCCTGGTACATCAGTCCAAGGGGCAAGTGGAAAGGTACCAAAGTCCAGCTCTCGCACCCAGTTGTCAGGGTAGTCCTAGAAGTTCTCAGGTACGGGACTCAGGACTGATCTTTATCTCAGCCCCTTTGAGTGAATGATGAGTTCCAAAGGCTGGGTCTCCAGAGATTCTTAGAAGGCAGGCCTCTAGTAGTCAGCAGGAGTCTCAGAGCCAGCTGTTACCAGAAAGGAGAGGTCAAAGGGTGCTTTGCTGAGAATGAGGACTTCCAGGAGATGGGTGAGAGGGGCAAACAAAAACCTTGTAGCATTCAGGAAAGTGACTCCATAGAGATACTCACATCAGAGGAGCAGCATCACTCCACACTCAGCCCCCATCAATCAGGAGGCATTTACCTGTTGGGTCCTCCAAGCAGGGTCAGAGCCATCTGACTGGCACACACGCCTGTCATCTCCAGCCTCCGCTCCAGGGTCAAGCCATGCTTCTCAGCCACAGACAACAGCTTTTTATGCAGCTCATAGGAAACACTTGGGACAACCAGGCCAGAGTCTGCAGTTCAGAAGGTGAGGAGAAAGGGATAGGGATTAAAGTGATTACAGGAAACCCGGTCCACAAGTGGGTGTACTTGATCTGTGAAAGCCAAGACTTTAAGGCTGATCCTCCCCAACCCACCCACCTAACCTAGGACCGAGGCATGCTCTGCAGCTCTCCAGAGCTCAGGCAGTGGATAGGGAACTGGGTAACAACTTGTTCAGGTTCCCACAGAGCAGGGGTGAACTTAAGCTCTCTTAGAAGTTTTAGCTTTACACCATGGAGGCCAAACCCACCAAGATGCATTCAGTACTACCAAGAAAAGGCTGCAATCTACCAACCACACTAGGGTAAAACATGCTTTTCTCAGAGAAGGGGAAATGCCATCCCTGACAGTGGGGTTTTCCTCATAAGCAGACCCCTTATTCTTCCCTCAAAATAGAACAGATGCCGGCCGACCCTCCTGAGCCGCTGGTCCCTGCTGCTCAACTTCAAGGCAGAATGACTTGTTCACCCCATCTGCTTCCCACATCTTCTTCCTCCCACTCTTCTCTACCAGGCCCCTCCTTTTGGCTGAAGAAGTTCAACTAGCAACTTGTCTTCTCAAATAATTTGTCATTTTCTCCCCATTTGGTGTTAATGTAACCCAATACTCATACCACAGGGAAAGAGTACGTGGAACCTAACCTATGGCTTTCTTTAAGCTACTCAGAAGAATTTTGAACATTTTGTTCACCACAAATAAAGAGAGCTCTATAAAGGTTAGGGAGACTCATAGTCATCAAAAGTACACCATGGGAAGTACTTGGTTTTACAAGGCCAAAGTCTGCAGCAGCTGGTACACTAGAAGGAGAATATAATATTATATGCATCAGTACCAAGGGGCCATTTCAGGGCCCAGGATACCAGGACACGAAAGAAACAGCAAAGTCAAAACCTATGGTCTGTAATGGGCAGCTTTTGCCTTGACAACCACAGCCATCTTACAAATGCTAAAGCCACTGCGCTGGCTCCAAAAGAGCAAGCTCTTTGCCAAAGAGCCCCATTTGGCCTCACTGGCTGACCAAGAAATAGAGATTCCAATCAGCAAGTCACTGCGGAACTGCATGTAACTAGTTTTGGCTGGCTGGATCACAGGCCTTTTCAGATCCTGTATCTCAGCTACAGTGGACTGTAAACTCCTCAAAGTAGGGAAATAAGCCTTTTACTTCCTCAGCCCCCACCTAAGCTATATTGTCTCAGCTACATTTATTTATCAACAGAGGCAAGTTCTCATCAGGTACTCAAATACATAAATGACACAAACCTAGTGTGCTGTTTCTGGTGAGGCCTGACTCTAAGGCAGAGGTTTTCAGAAAGTTCATCATCCCATTGGTTCCAGAGCCCTGTGAAGAAAAACTTCTCTTCCTCACTATTTCAGGAGAAATTTCCTGAGGTTCTATCAGGTGTCTAGTCCTGCTTACATGGATTCTTAAAACCAACCACACAGAATTAGGCTGTGGTTGTACATTTTAACAGGAATCCAAGCAAAAAGATGGAACAACCAAGTACCCAGGAGGTCTGTAGCCTATCAAGGGAAGGCAAATAATAACTTAATGTACCAATGGAATAAAATAAAAACCATCTACATGTCAAAATGAACACTATCCTGCTGGTTAATGAAGCCCCTCCACCTGTCTGAGTCCCACTCCCGCCTAGGGCAGAGCCAACAAAAAGGGCCACCAGAGCTTGCTTGTCTCTCCTCTCACTCTGAAACGTCAACGTCCCAGGTGCCGATGCCGGAGGCTATAGCCTGACCTTGCATTTTTTATGATCTGCTCCAGACATGCACATAATATCAGAACTAATTAGGAACCACTGATAGCAGTGTGAAAAGGCTGAATGAATTCTCAGGAATCCTAAGCCACCAACAACACTAAACCTGTCAGACAAGTCACGCACCTGCTTGCTTCAAAAACCCTCTTTGCCTGCAGAGTCACGCGAGGGAGAGCTGCCCCTCAAGCCTGTGCATTTCTTCACCTATTTATTCCCTTTCTGCTGAATCTGAAACAGGTCAGGGCAGTGGTTCTTGGGCCTGCCACCCCACAAATCAAACTTTCTTTCCATGCCTACGTCCTGTACTGTGTGCACAGGCACCCCTTCTGTTTCTGAGGGCTCTCCAGGGGCAGGCCGAGCATTTTCTGCTGCCTTTCTCTTCACAGTCTCCAGGAGTACAAACTCACGGTACAGGCAGAGGAGAGCTTACTCTGTCCTGGCTGGCTGGCTGGTGCAGCTGGAAATTATGTGTTTATTACATCTCCCTGACTTGTGTTGGTGGGAAAGGGCCCTGCAGATGAACTGGCACGTTCTGCAGCCCAGGGAAAGACAGGGCCAGGAATTCCTCCTACTCAGTCTGCAGTTGCAGGGTCTAGGACTCTACTGCACTGCTTCTCTAAAAGGAACATGCAAGCACCACAAAATGTTGCTTTTCAACATTTACACACAAAGTCCAACCAGTCAGACAGGCTTATCAGAAACAGGCAGAGGGAATAAAATAAACTTCAAAGGAAGAGAAACAAGAACATAGCGTGTAAATTGCAAACAATAATATCGCCAAATCCTGAACACGGGCCAAGCCTAATTATGTCTGGGTTGGAAAGTGGATCTTTATTGTTTGGAAACCAAGGCAGTAAAATCAGTTGGTAGGGCTTCTCTTAATATTAATATGTATTTTACAGCTGTCAGTGAAACAAGAGAGAGAGAATCACAGCCAGTTTGTGACTAGAAGAGCACCTCCTGGGATCTGACTAACCTTAGGGCATCACGGAAAACAGCTTAAGCACACCCAATACAGGCCAGGAGAGAAGGCGCCTCCTCCCCACACAACTCAATCGACAGCCTGAGGCCAAGGCCATGGTCCCTCGCAGCTCAGACAGCACACATGCAGCTGCAGCCTGCCCCTTCTTCATGTCTGTGTCAGTTTCTCACTGTTTGCTCCCGTACGTACCATCTCGGGCCTTTCTCTCCTTTATGGACTCACACGCATGCTCTCACACCCTCCATCCCACCTGCCCACCCGCAGACACCCGCCAGCACCACACCCCAGCCTGCTCCAGCAGCACACATACATCCCTCCCTGTCCCTCAAACTCCCCAGCAGTTCTGCTGTGCAATGAGGCTCCCACAACAGTGTCATCTCCAACCTAAACTCCGCCCTCATACTGACATGGCCTTTCAGTTGGAAAGACTGCACATGTCCCGTGTCTTATCAGTGAGGATCACAGCTCATTAACAGGCGTGGAGATTTCTTCAGAACTATGAGCTCTGGTTCCGTTCTGTGGTGTCGCACAGCTGGGTGGCAGTATCACTCCACTTCTTTTCTGGACTATAAAACCACTGGTAAGTTCATACCCTTGGTCTCCATAACCTTGTATTAAAGCTACCACAAAACACAATCAAGTCTATCTTTGAAAGAAGAAAGTGTTACAAGAAGCCTAAATACTCCTAACACTTTTTTTTTAATTAATAAAAGATTGGAGGGGGATTAGATTTATTTATTTATTTTCAGAGGAGGTACTGGGGATTGAACCAGGACCTCATGCATGCCAAGCATGAGCTCTACCACTTGAGCTATATCCTCCCTGCTCCTAATACTCTTTATTAAGGGCCACAAGGGCTCCCATGATCTGGCCCCTGTATACATCACCCCATTTACCCTGGACCTCAACCCACAACATGCTCCAGGCATCTTGGCTGCCTTCTGGTTCCTAAGTACTCCAGGCTCCGTCCGGCCCCAGGAAGCACACCTCTCACAGGCTTTCCCTCTTCTGGCACTCTCTTCTCTCTTCCCATGCTCCCCACACCACACACGGCTGGTTCCTCATTCTTCAGGTCTCAGTTTAAATATCTGTCTCAGCATGCTGCTTGCTTCCCTCATTGTACTTAATACAATTTATAAATAACTCCTTTTGTTTTTTGGACTATCAACTTCCGTAGACTGCAAGCTCCATGAGGGCAGTAACAGTGTCTATCTTGTTCACTGCTGTACCCTCTTCTCCACTGCGCCTTCAGTGCTGGAACACTGCCTGGTGGTGGGGCTACATAAACATATGTTGAATTAGTGACTGAGCAGGAAGGAAACCTGTGTATAACAGCCTCAGGGCACTTCACTCTGCAGCTTTGCAAGAGCCCAGCTATAACCAAAGGTAAGTGTGGATAAGCTGTTTCTGACTTTCTCCACTTCTTCCTTGTCCCGTTAACAACTAGACCACCCTCCTATCTACACTGGACCTCATACCTTCAGGTTAAAACTCTATGAGAACAAGCTTTGGACTCCAGAGGTAAAGGGCTTTCTGACAAGATTATTCATTAATTACAAAGGGGAAAAGTATCTTTACAAAGAAAAACAGTCTGGTGGACAACTTATCAACACCTTGTCACCTTATCAAGCGATCAAATAAGCCTCAGTAACGGGACAAACTGACATTGTGTACGCTATGATGTGATGCCTTGAGAGAGACAAAAATGTTTAACGTGAATCATATCAAAAGGAAGCAATCAGTAAATCAAAACTAAGGGGTATTCTGCAAATCAACTGGCCTAGACACTTGAATGTCAATACCGCAGAAGGCAACAAAAGTTGTGGGAACTGTCCTGAAAGAAAGAAATTAAAGAAACATGACAGCTAAATGTAACATGCAATGGCTGATTAAAAACATAGCTATACACTGTTTACAACAGCCAAAACTTGGAAGCAACCTAAATGTCCATCAACAAATGAATGGATAAAGAAGTAACACACACACACACACACACACAGGAATATTACTCAGCCATAAAAATGAAACATTGCCATCTGCAGCAACACAGGTGGACCTAGAGATTATCATATTAAGTAACTCAGAGAAAGACAAATATGTAATATCACTTATATGTGGAATTTTTAAAAAATGATACAAATGAACTCATTTACAAAACAGAAACAGACTCAAAGACATAGAAAACAAATTAACGGTTACCAAAGGGGAAGAGGGGGCGGATAAATTAGGAGTTTAGAATTAACAGATACACACTACTATACATAAAATAGATAAACAACAAGGACCTACTATATAGCACAGGGATCTACATTCAGTATCTTGTAATAACATATAATGGAAAAGAATCTGAAAAAGCATATGTATACATATATATACATGTATATATAACTGAATCACTTCACTGTACACTTGAAACTAACACAATATTGTAAATCAACTATACTTCAACAACAACAAAATACAGCTATAAACGACATGATTGGGACAATTGGAAACTTTTGCATATGGACTGTATATTAGGTAATACCCTTGTATTAATTTTAAATTTCCTGAGAGCAATCCTGTTTTGTGGTTGTATCGAGCAGCATCCTACTAAATACGTATGGAAATATTTAGGGGTGAAATCAATGAATGTAAGTAAATGTCAAATTTTTCAGGTGTGTGTGTATACATATTTATATAAAGTAAATGTGGCAGAATGTTAACTGGTGAATCTAAATGAAGGGTGTATGGTTGTTTATTATACTATTCTAGCAACTTATCTGAAAGTTTGAAATTTTTTCAATACAAAAAGTTGGGGAGGAAAAAAAGAGTTAAATGTCTCCAAATATAATAAAAAATGTTTGCAGAGTAATAATACATTAAGCCAGTGGTGGGGTGGGGAGTGGCAGGAAATAGAATAAATAAAGAGAATATGAAAACAAACCCTGTTCACAGTCTTACAACCTAGCTAGAAACAAAAAATATATATATGTGCACATATCAGAGAATACAAAACTAACTGTTATCCTGAGCAGAAGTACAAAGTATGAATTTCAAACCAGGAGCTGCAGGTAGTGTCAAATGCTCAAACTGAACTATGCCTTGAAAGACAGGCAGGACTACAGTCACAAGAATAGAAGAGACAGTGCACTCCAGGGTGGGGAGGAGCCATGAACAAAGTTCCAGAGGCTGGAATGAGTGTGACATGACCAGATGAAAACTTCCCCGCCTGAGCCCAGAGGCTGATGCGAAAGCTAGTTTAGAGTAGTGGGCAGGACCAGACTTCAGAAGGCACTGAAAGCCAAATTGCTTTATTCAGGATGAAGCTGACAGGGATAGAAAATGAGGGCAGAAAAGCCACGTAGAACTGATTTCCAGGGACAAAGGGAACCTGTGGAGGAGCACAAAAAACTAAAAGGATATGACAATTTCAAGAGCGACACTGAAGAAAGAAGAGGATATGGAACCAGAATGAATACTGAGGATAAAGGAAAACTCTTTGTCAGGACTGCTGCAGAAGGAAATACTATGTCTGTTATTAAACTAGAAAAATTCTTGTGGTCATGAATTTTTTTTTAAGTCCAGTTGATTTACAATGTTGTCAGTTTCAGGTATACAGCAAAGTCAAAGTTACACACACATATATACATTCTTTTTCAGATTCTTTTCCATTATAGGTTATTATAAGACACTGAATATAGTTCCCTGTGCTATACACAGTAGGTCCTTGTTGATTTAGTCATGAATTTTTATGAGAAGGAAGAGGCAAAGACAGCCACGAAGTTTCATGCTGTACACTTAAAGAATGGTGAATGCACCAAAAGAAACAGGAATGTTAAAGGCCTCAAGGATATTGGGGTTGTGCTGGTGGTGGTGAATGACTGACTTAGCTCTGACATGCTCAATCTAAGGAGGATGCTGGATACACTGGAATCAAACTCCTTCCTTGCTGTGGCTGGATACCTGCTGCTCTGAAATGGCAAGCGGCACATCAGCAAAGAAGTCACATTCGCAGAGAGCAACTCAGTTTCTAAAATGACCAACTAGCACCTTCATTAAAACTCAGGTGTCAGGCCATGATGTGCTAGGCTCCAGATCCCTGGGCCCTCAGTCTGCATTTAAACTCTTAAAACTCTAGCAACAAGTGGCCATGAGACCTTTTCCAGTAGGAAGACTTTAGGAAGCACTGGGGGAAGAGTCTAAACCAAGACACCTGTTGTAACAGTACTGCTCTGAAACCTCATGAGACTGCCAATGACCACAACTAAGTCCTCCGGGCCAATGACAAGTGTCCACCTGATTATCCAAGCCCAGAAACTCTGAAGGATTCCACATTAAAAGGACTGACCAGTCCGTCCACTCCTGGCACTGGAAGAACGGTTAGAACCTGAGGTTTCCAAAATCAACCAAGTAACTGTCAAAGAAGTCTGCCTGCAGACACATAATTTCAGAGACTAGGCTCGTTAGCTCTGCTCAGTGAAAAGCTGTGGTGGCACGTGGCGCAGGAGCACAGGTGTTGGGACTGCAGGTTTTCCGGTCCAGGACACCTCCTAGAATTTACCTCCTCCTGTCTGCCCTGTGACTCTCTTAAGGTAAGAAAAGCAGAAGAGATGCTCCCTAGGAATGGCATCCCTGCAGCACATGGTTTAATCTGTAAACACAGCAAGGGGAATGAGGGGTAAGGGAAATCAAGGCAGGAACCCACGTGGGCTGGGTCCACTGCAGCAGACACCTGAGTCGCTGGGTGGGAAGGACTCTCATCAGGAGTCCATCAGCCGCTGAAGGTGGTCTTCACTACCCTCAGGTAAAATTCTTCAATGGTGACTTCTAAACTCAAAGATTTTTCCTTTCTGTCTTCCTTTTGAACACATAAACCCAGAACAGATTTCCTGATTACCTATTCTTCAGGAAATAAAAACACTGCTAGTCTTAAAAGCATGAGGACGCTTCTTGAGGGACTCTTGGTGACAAGAAGCAGAGAAAGGCAGCCAGGGCTCAGAGGTAGAAATGGGAAGACAACTGCCAGCCTGGAATGGCGAAAGCCAAGCTTGTCCTGAGAGCAAGATACATCCCCACTGAACCTCAAAGACTTAGCTAGCCAAGGTGGGACGAGTAAAGAGGCCAGCCACAAAGCAGCAGGAAAAACCCAACTATGGCTTCAGCAGCTGCTCCCCTTCAGAGTAAGGATTGGAACTGCTTTTAATGAGAGAACTGAGTGTGGGTAAGTGGTGCTGAACTCAGGGGGCGCAGACCAGAGTGTCTCACTCAAACTTTGGCATAATCCTTTTGCAAGACAGTAAACAGTAACTCTACTGCAGATCATCCTCATACACTTGCTGCTCCCCAAATCTCAGCAGACACACAGTATGGAGGCAAAGGGACATCCTTCAGGCAAAGTAGATGGGACAACTGTGGAAATTCAGTGCCTGCACCAGCAGCGCCTCCTTCTGCTGCCTCCCATCAGACTTTCATAAACTTGAAGACAAATGGCAGAAGTTAAATAAGAACTCTACCCAAAAGAAAGGGCTCTTGAATAAACACACTGGAGAAGAATTTATTAGAAGCCAGGGAATGATGACTTCTAGATACTTTAAAAGCCATTCCTGGTGAAAGGTTTACCAGAACACTTAACTCCAGCAAAATGGGGTAACAGTGCAACCTCACAGAGCTGCTATGAAAATCAACTGAGATAAACACGCGAGGTGCTTAGAAGGGTGCCCAGGACATACCAAATACCCGGTGAACATTCGATATTCTAACGCTGATTACAATGCTCTTTCTCCTGAACCAGGCCCCTACCCTTCCCTTTTTGCTACCTCTAAATCTTGCACACATTTCTAGTTTCTTTACACATCCGGTTACCCTATAAGCTAAGGCCCCTGAGGTGATGGACAATGATTTACTGAGAGTATCTAGAACAGTGCCTGGCACAGTGCAAAAATTCTGCAAACACTGATGTTTTGAAATAACCTTCCTGAGGCAGCCTCCACAATTCACATTAAAGTCAAACAGTGACTGGCGGGGAGGGCATAGCTCAGTGGTAGAGCGCATGCTCAGCGTGCACAAGGTCCTGGAGTCAATCCCCAGCGCCCTCCTCTAAAAATAAATAAACCTAATTACCTCCTCCCCTCAAAAAAAAAAAATCAAACAGTGATTGAATAATAATTATAAGCTGGTATTGCAATAGCTGCTTTTCCACATGCTCTCATTTAATTGACAAGTATCACCCCACTTTACAGACAAGGAAACAGGCTTGTTAGCCCCCATGTGAAGACATAACTCAATCCTCTGACTCTACAGAAGCCTCCTCATTGAAGCTTTAATAATTTTTTTCCAGATAATCATTGTAAATCAATTTTTCGAAGCCTTTAATACTTAACAGCTCCATCTGTGTGGCAATTGTACTATTTGCTTTCTCTGGGCTCAACCACAAAACAACGCAGGAGGAAAAGTACAAAACCACGGAGACTTGGCCCATTACAAACTCCTGCAATCTCATCACAACTAGACGCTCACTGCCAGTCCTCTTGCCCCACAGTTTCAATGTCTTTGAATCCTCTTGTTCACTCAACTTTTCCACTTGTCTTCAATCATCAAATCCTATCAAATCCCCCTTTGTCACCTCTCTCACAACCTTGTCTTCCTTTGGACCTTCCAGTCAGAGGTCCAAACCCCTGGCACATTAGTTCTGTCAAAAGCCTAATTTATCTTCCTGCTCTGGTCTCTCCTTTAATTCTACTCTGAGTTCTATCATGAGACCAGTCTTCCTAAAGACTAACAAGTCTTCTTAAGAGAGATTTTGGATCATGTCATTGCTCCCTACGGTCATAAAACAGGGGACAGCAATGGCACACAGGCCCTCTGAGCTCCCGTCCAAAGCTTTTTAAAATTCCTGCTACTCCCCTCTCTCCCACAAATCCCTGCCCTGCCCAAACCAGCCAAAGGCCAATCTCCCCCACAGCCCTTTACTCACACTATTCACCAGCACCTGCCCAGCCCACCCATGGATATTCCTCCTCTTCCTCTCTGGTGGAACCCTGCCCACGCTTCAAGGCTTCTGTCCTGCCCACTTCGCGAAGCCTTCCCTGATCAGCCCAGCCTTCAGAACCTCTCCTGCCTCTCAACACCCAGCACACTTAATGTCCACACTTTCACTGGACTCCAGGCATATACTGGTATCTTCCCATTTTCTAGTACATTTTAGTAACTTGAATGCAAAGACTCTAAGACTTAACAAGTCTAGAGTGACTTAATGTGCAATGTTTTGACTGACCCAGTCTCAAATATTACTTTCAGAATACTGTGAGTGTTGAGCAAACCTTACCACTCCCCTCATCAGTGTTCTTCGGGGACCTCTCACCTCTGAACAGAGAGTGCTCACAGGCAGCTGGCATTTTATAGCCAAACTTACAGAACACACACATCACCACTGGATACCATTACTGAGCAGGGCAGGTCAAGCTGGAGGAATGTCTGACAATCTGTTGGGAGACAGCAGCACCATTAAAGGACCCGAAGGGGCTTTCCAGAGAGAAAGGATTTGGGTTAGACAAAGAGCTAAATTTAGTTGCTTCCTGAATGTGTTTTCCCAATACACCTTTTATAACACTGCCCCCTCCGCCCCGACACACACACTGCTGGCAGAGTACTACCAAGAGGAACAGAGAACACCGGCTTAGAAACCGCTGACGCCACTCAGCATGCGGTTAGTGTGCAGGACCCCAGGAGCGATACGTCAGAATCCTGAAACCCAAGCCCAAGCCATTACCATGTGGGTAGTGAACATGTTGCTCTTTTGCTACTCTGGGAATGAGTAGAAAACAAGGTGTTTGGGGTTCTAGGACACCACAAGGCTAGACTGAGGAGCTAGCCAAGCCACTCCCTACAACTGCTGACCTAAGCTGGTCTATTTCTGAGGGAATCCTAAAGAAAAAAGACTATGTAGTCTATTTGCTATGAAACTGCCCGTCTTCTACTGTGTTCTTCTTTCTCTTTACTTATCCACATTCAGAAAAGGAAAGGAGATGTGACAGATAAGGTTTTCTGGGCCTCAATGTCCTAAATGCATAAAAATGAGCAAATTAAACCAGGGGATCAAGTAACCTATCACTAACATCTTATAGTCCTAGGGGGTCTCCTCACATATTCCAGATAGTTTGCCTTATTCTGATACTAACATTTGGATAGTAGACCCAACTGGAAGAGTGTCCCTAGCCTGGAGCCACCTGAATAGCACTTAGTAAAAACCTGCTCTAAGGCCTGTGCCTCGGAGCCGGAGCAGAGTTCAAGTCCCCCGGAGGAGGAGCTGCTCAGCAAGAGACCAGCTTGCATGCTCTGTCTCTAGTACAGGCCCTGCTTGGCAAAAGGACTTCACTTCCACTCCTTACGACTGCTGAGAACAAGGAGAAGAACAAGATGGCATGAGGCTGTAGGGCTGCTTGCCCCTCACTGGCAGGCACCAGTGAAATGCAACTGGTCGCTACATACCACAAGTCGCCGCACCTGAGTTCTTGGCCAAGGTCCAGTGCATGTGCTTTGTAGTATGCCTGCTAATGGCAATCATGGAAAAATAGTTTCATATGAGAGAATTTTTACTTCTGTCACTAAATTAAATGAGGTGTGAAGATCAAGTTGGGGAGGTGGAGTGTGTAGCAGGATGAGAATTCCCACCTCTCCCACTGTCTACTTCAGCAAACGCTTTCTTAGACTCCTTGCAATCTGAGAATCTTTCCTGATTCTCACTGTTACTGTCTCCCTTTTAGCCACTTCACTCCAGGAAGCCTATAACTGCCCCTTCCAAGCTCAGGAATTTCAGGGAAATCACATACTGCGTGACTCAACCACCTCAACTTCCAGAGAGCTACCAGGAGAGGCAGCTTATTTTGCTACTGATGGCAGAGAAAAGAGAGCAGTCAGAGGTGGATGGGTGGCGGGATCTAAGTGCACTACCAGACCTGCTGGATGATAGCTGCCTTTGAAAAGCTTAAAACCTGGCCATTTAAATAAAGTCTGATTCTGAGCCAGGCTGTTTGCCTTAACATGGGTGGTAAAAACCAACAGAGTTCAGCAAATCACACTGTCAGTGTCACTTAAGGAAACTACCTTATTAGTCAAGAGGCATGCCTGCCAGAGTCTGACAGTGAAAGATGGAAATAATTTAGTAGTCTTTCTTAGCCTGACACTCTGCTTATTTTTTTTCATATGGAAGCTTTACACTCAGCAAAACCAAATACAACAGAGCCCTACTGTTGTCTAGAAAAATGCCATGCCACAGCTCTGATTTTCCCCCAGATGTAATTAAGCTGTCCCCATAAATCTTCCTGTAACTGCTACTAGCATTCAAGATTTATAATCTCTATATTCAAAACTTCAAATCAAAATGATTACTCAGTTCCTTCTCTACTTATTAAAATTATTATGATTCCCCTTTTAGTTCTTAGGATTATTTAATAACAATGGTTTCAATCTGTCTTTCAAGAAACCCAGTTAATAAGTTTGGGGGGAAGGGACAGAGATAGGAATGAGGTAGACCACCTCTTCCACAGCTGCCTCAAATGCCACGTTTGAAGAAAAGATTCCACTGCTACAAAAAAAGAAACATCGCAGAAGTAACAGAACAGGCTATCATATACAGTGACCCAGATACCTACCAAGACACTACTCTGTCACATGAGCATTATGACTAGCCAACCCTCAATGACCAGAGCTAGCAGGAGATAAGGACAGTGTAGTAAAAATGTGATGTATTGAAACTGTTTAATTTTAGTCAATGGTTTCAACTACCCATCTCTGACTATCTGTTACCACAGCAAACAACTAGTGAAACAGAGGTGAACTTCTGGTAAAATGAACAGGCAGTAACAGGGAAGCCAAAGTGAAAACAGATCTGACTGTGTGAATTTAGGCAGCTGGCCTCCAGGCCTTCAGTTATAAATCACAGCATATTTAATAAACAGCAGACCAGATCCTGCCAGGCGCGGGATATAAATGGACATGTAGAAAAATCAGCCACCACCTCCAACCCAGTGGTAGGTAGGATGTTGTATCAGCCACAGACTCCAAGAGACAATATAATGGGCCAACCACCACGCCGCCTGAGTTAATTCCTACTGCCAAGACTCTGACTCACAATCTAGGACATTCTGTTTCAAGTCTAAAAGGAAGGGAAGAGCAGCCAGTGGGATGTGGGGTGACTCACCTGTGCAGAATTCCTTGCTCACGCTGTGGGGCACTGTGATCCGTCGGTAGACAATGGGCTCTGACTCCAGGATGTTCTCATCGTGGCGGTACCGAGCAGGCCGCTCATTTGGGATGCCCCGGGAACGGGTACCACTTCTCCTCTCATAGGTATCAATCTCCTCAAACACAGCTGCCTTGTCAAAAAGGGCCAGGTTCCCTTCGAAATCAAAATCTGTGTCTGGGATCTCCTCAATGTCATCCCCGAAGCACTCGTCATCTTTATTCTTCATCTGGCCATTCTTTAAGCCACTTTTCTTTGGAGTTGCCTGATTTGGGTGCCTGCTACTAGATGACCCTGGAGGAAAAACAGGTACTAAAGTCAGTGTGTACACGGAAAGTGCTCAGGGGACATGGAAAACGCACTGGCCCTTTATGGAGAGTGTTCTAGGAATCAATGTGAACATGGTATGGTTAAGCTATTCCTAAATCATATCAAGTAGCACAAACTGCCACAAATCTCATGCAATAATAGATTTCATATATTATCCAAGTAATAGTGAATATGAAATAAGCAGTATTCCTACAAATCTTAAGCTCTGCCCTTCATAAGGAAATTGGTAACGACCAAGGTTTTTTTTGACAACTGACTATCAAAACAGTGGAAGGGTAAGAATGCAGCAGTCTCTTCTGAATGTCCAGTACTTGTTTAGGAGAGAAATTCCCCCAAAGTAAAAGAAAGCCAAGTCCTCACACCTGAAGTTCGTAAGAAGATACTATTCAAGTGGCTCTTAATTCTGTTTACCAAGCAAGCAATCTTCTGATTTTTAACTTGCTCTCAGGTTACACCCCAGCAGGAGGGAATCCCTGGTTTAGACAGAATCCAGATCTTGAGCCAGATACACAACTACCACTGTAAGCGGCTATATTTTGACTTATAGCCCTGTTTAAAGATCTTTGGTAAATGTGATCTCTTTCCTCAAAATTTTCTCTTCTGGGTAAGCAATTTCTGAACTATCAAATAATGACATGGACCATACTGACCTAATCCTTTTTTACCAGAAGTTCAGCTCTGTTTCACTAGTTCTTTGCCACATCAAGATGCATATCAAAACCAGAGCAGTCAGTCACTCTCTGTCTCTGAGACTCCATTTGGCCACCACACATCAGTCAACTATTCCTCTAGCAGCCAAGGCAGAAGACCCCACATAATTCTCCAAACTCTCCCTTCCCAGAGAATCCTGAACTAAGTTTATAGTTTGATCCCCATCTGATCACCCTGAAAGGGTGAATCAGGTGACTGGTGTGCCTAACTGAACTTCCAATGTAGTCTAAATAAACATAATGTACTTCCTTTTGAGAGACTGAGCTCCTTGACGGCTGAAAATACTCAAGCGGAGGTTAGGACGATCATGAGCAAATCCCCTAGCGTGCATCATCCCAGCTACACTGCTCTCTTTTCACAGCAACTCCCTTCTATCCAGTGGACCATGTGTCAGGAGACCTAGGATCTAGCTGCAGTTCTGTCATCAACATGTTGTATCACCTTGTACCTATCATCCAACTTCTCAATTTCCTTGTGTATAAAATGCTCAGTGGATCTCCAGCAGGGTTTAGAGCACACAGCAGGCAGTCAAATATTTGTTTAACGAATTAACATCAGCAAGATCAATTACAATAATCATTCAGAAAGACGTGTACTATGAAAATATAGCTCATGTCCAAGTTTTCCTAATGCCAAATATTGGTATGGAAAAGGGCTCTGCTGGCAGTAAAGATGAGATTTAGGCCTCTGAAAAACAACCTAGGGCTGACCAAAACTATGAAGGAGGGGAAGAGTTGGCTAAGCTACCATAGATAGCTCAGATTATGAACCACTCAGAAGCCTGTCAAAGTCTGGGTTAAGTTCTAGTTCTAATAATTTGATAAAAACATTCAGTGATAGCATGCTGTGTGCCACAGCTAGGTGCTAGGAACATAGCATGTAACGAAGACACGCTACTCAAAAAGGAAGGAGGAGAGATATATAATCAAATAATTAAAATACAATGTAGTAAGAATTATAACAGAAGTTTACATAAAGTGCTACAGAAATATGGATTAAAAAGCTGGAGAGCAAGCATGAAAATATGACGTCAGGATAACACCATTAGCAATATATGTAAGCAAGGGAAGAACCAGAGAAAAAATCCAGTTTGCAAGATTATCAATGCACTGCCTCATATTAAGTCAAAGCATCCTATTAGGAAATAGGTTTCTGGCCCAGTGGTCTCCCTCCAGTGGGTGTGTGCATGCCCAGGAGCATAAAGGATGCAGGGAGAAGATACTGGTAACAGAAAGAAATGAAGCTTTATGAGTTCTATGTACAGATGGAAGCTGGCACCATTATGGGGGTTCATGTCACCCAGTCACTGCCAGTATTTGAGATATGAGAAACGAGAGATGTGCTGTAACAAGAAGAGTGTCCATGCAAGTGGATTTACATCATAATTTAAAAATTGGGGTAAAATATACATACATACAATTTATCATTTAAATCATTTTAAGTGTACAGTTCAGTGGCATTAAGTACATTCACATTGCTGTGCAACTGTACACAATTTTAACTACTAAAGCATACCAACATCAAGTAAGTGGCTTAAAGAGTCCTATGAACAAGCCACGTATTACAGATAACACCAACAATGCAATAATAAGTGAACAAGAGAACACTTCCCCTATTCCTCCTACATAGGCCTTCTTAAACCAGAATGAGGTTTTCTAAAATTAATCTAATCAGATCTAAGAAGACAGTCTCCTAAATTAAAAAGTAATAAAGATTATTCAAGGAAGAATCCATACAAACTATCACTGATTAACCTTCACCCAAATGTATACTCTACATCACAGCCCTGGGGCCAAATTCAGACCAAACCCTGCCTGTTTCTGTAAATAAAGCTTTCCTGGAACACAATCACACGCACTTGTCTACATACGGTCTAAGGCTGCCTTTGTGCTATGACACAAAGTCAGATGTTTGAGACAGAGACCGTACAGCCTGCAAACCCTGAAACACTTACCACCTGCCTCTTTACAGGAGTTTTTTCACCATGACCTACGTCATGCCTCTCAGAGGTGTTCCTTCCAGCTATGAATGACATTAAATTTTTTTAAATTGTTTTTAATTAACTGAACCTGGGACCAGTTCTTTGCATCTGTTTCATTCAAAGTGTTAAATGTGTCACTTATTAAACTATTGCCTTTCAGCTCCACACACCCTTTGTGATGCCAGGCTAGAACTCTACAAACTACATTTCTCCTTCTTTAGCTGGCTTCCTGTTAGGGTCTACCACCAGTAGTAGGTAGTAGGTACCTGAAGAGATGGGAAGGAAGGAGGAAGGAGATGGGGCTTTCTCCTTGTCTGCTCACTACTCACACCAGCATTGCACTGGCACACATAGACAGAACCAGCTCTGCCAACAGAGGGGCAGAACCACGTCATTCAGACCTGTCACCCAATACTATGCCTGGTCCATCATAAGTATGTAAATCTCCACTGAATTAAGAAATCAAAACAGCCATATCAAAAAATAAAACAAACAAAACCCCCAAATAAATAACAAGAGTCTAAAGAAGTTACAAAAGAAAAGGCAACTTGAGGATTAACTGTGAGAAAAAAATGAAGCCATCAAAAAACTAGGCCAAACAGCTACAAAAACAATAAAAAGATTGTGGTTTCCAGGGGTTTAGCGAGAGGGAGGGAGGGAGGAATGAACAGATGGAGCACAGGGATTTTTAGGGCAATGAAATTATTCTGTATGATACTATAGTGGTGGCTATATGTCCTCACGCATTTGTCAAAATCCATAGAATGTACAACACCAAGAGTGAACCGTAATGTAAACTATGGACTTTGGTTGATAATAACGTGTCTATGTTGGTTCATCGACTGTACCAACTATGCCACACTGATGAGGGACGCTGAGGGGAGGGGAGTATATATGTGTGGGTGGGGAGGGTTATGTGGGAACTCCCTATTTTCTGCTCAATTCTGTTGTGAAGCTGAAACTGCTCTAAAAGAATAAAGTCTATTAAAAAAAAACCCAGTAAGAACTCAAAAAACAACAAAACTATGCCAAGTGTGTTGCGTGACTGAAAAGGATAGGAAGATGAAGTTGTCAACAATAATACAAGAGGGAATATGAGGCAAGAGATACAGAGGAAAGGAGTTTAGTCCCGTCCAGTGTGAACTGACAATGAACAATCCTGGACCTAGCACAGTGACAGATGGAGACAAGCAATTAACTCATGGGAGAGAAGACACGGGAAAAGCAGCAAGACGGGAAATCATTTTTGGCTCAGCCACAGACTCTATAAACATCACTTACAACCAAACCCAGAGTTATGACTTTAGAAAGTATCAGGTATTTGTCTTTTTCCCCCCTTAACCAAGGCACCGCGGACTGAACCCAGGAGCTGGCGCTAACCAAGCACGTCCTCTACCACTGAGCTATACCTATAGCCCCCACCCCCAGTATCAGGTGTTTTCCTTTTTTTTAAAATTCATTTTGTACCTTTATTGTTAATGTTGGCATTACAATTTTAAAACAATTTTGTACATACTATGAAATTAAACAAATGAGTAAATCTGTTAACATTTTTATGAATCAAGATTTTCAGTATAAAAAAATAGGTACAAATATAAGAGAAAAGAGCTATGAAAAACACTGTAATAGTCTACGTTACATTAATTGTTATGTAGATTTTTTTTTAAAAACAGATGGCCATTGTCCTAAAAGGCAGTTTCTGGAAACCTAACATTTGATCATTTTAGGAATCCAAGATTTTTAATGATGCCATTTTATCTTTCCGACAACAACTTTATTTTCCTCTGGGTTTTATTTCCAATGATTTTTCTTTTCTTTCTTTTTTTAAAAACACCTTTATTATGGTATGATTCCAGTAAGCCACACATATTTCAGATATACAATTTGATGAATTCTGATAGATGTATACACCAACGAAACCACCACAATTAAGATAGCTAACAGGTATTTTTCTCATGCTCCCTCTGAATACAGATGTTCCATTCATTCATTTGACAAATGAATGAGCACTAAGGACCAACTATGTTCCAAATACTATCAGGAAAGCAGAGAGTGAAAAAAATTTTCAAGAGGAAATACTGACATCACAGGTCAGCAAGAACAGAAAGGAGAATATAAAATAAATGAAAGGCAGGCTAACATGCTCAGTTGTCTCTTATTCTTCCCTTTCCTCATACTTTAATATAAACATTGGGAAGTCCTGGCTGAATATGCTGCCTCAATACTTGGCTTACTCAGCCCAAAGGGCCTGGCTCTGTATTAACCTGGCCCTTGGCCACTGGAAGAGAAAAGCACTTCCCTTGGAAAAGATAAACAATGCTCCCAGATTTCTCTACCTTTTAATTACAAGGGCCAAGTGTATGTTAAGACTGGAGGCTGGCCGCCTTCCTGTGCCATTTTGCTGCCAGCCTTTGGCACAGAGGGCCTTTGGCCAGGATAACATATAACAAATCCATTGTTGTGTAACCCTCAGTGTCACTTATTTATTGGTTTTTGTCACACACATATTGTAAAGGGCAACTCTGTCCTGCACTTAGCACGCTAAAGGGCACCTGAGGGTCAAATTACAAATGTTTTAGTGCCAGACTCAGTGAGCTATGTGAGGAGGTGCCTGAGAGTATCTGGGACCTTCTTTTTAACTCCCAAATTCTAGAGCCTGGCAGTCAGTCAACCTCTTGGGCACCAGGGTTTCCAAGCCTGCTGGATATATGACGCACATCCAAGGAGGTTAAGAAGTCACATCAGGACCTCAGTAGGACCAGAAAAACTTAGCAAAAAATAGCTTTCTGACCTCAGACAGTGGGATCACTGTTACACAGAACAGATCATACACAGGCGTTTGCTTGGCAGGCCTCCAGTGGTTTCCCTCTGCTCCCTGGACTGATGTTCCATTCATTTGACAACTACTCTGAATGGTCGGTTCAGTGAGCAAGGTCACAGAAACTAGTCTTTATACCCACCCTCCCAACCCCCCTACATAAAAGAGATTAAAACCTGCTTGTGCTGACCTCTCATCAATGTCGGATTAGGCAACTAAAACCAACAAATCCCTCAACAACCTATAACTAACCTTGAAAGAACAATTAAAAGCCAGAATTGAAGACAGATTCTATTCCTACAGTTTTATCAATCTGCTAGTCTCCGTACCAATGTACACATACCAAAGAAAATTTGATTTATAGATCTCTGACGAGAAAAATAATCTCCACGTCTTCATTCACCAAAAAACATTAAAAATCGACATTACCACCATGGTTGGAAGAAACCAATCTACTTCTCTGGAATCCTTAATACGCTACATAAAAGTCAATTTCCAGCAGACCTTTCTACTCATCTCACAGGCCCACTGATCAGATAGAAGTAAATGGAACTCCGCTCCCCATCACAAACCAACCCTGAGCCACATCTCGTCATCAAATTCCCAGGCCACAGACATGTCCACACAAATCTGGATTCAGGAGAAATTCTCAGAAAGAGAATCCAACATTTTACTGCCCATGACCTTTTTACCAGTAGTTGCTGAGGGGTGGTGGTCATGGAGGGGAGAGGGAAAGGACAGAATAGGTGAAATACGGGGGAATCTGATTAGTGCTGTAATGATAGATACAGATACTATGTGTTTGTTAAAACCCCCAGAACTTCAGAGCACAAAGAGTGAGCCTTAATGTATGGAAGTTAAAAAAAAACAAAACAAAAAACCACTGAGGAGGTTGCAGGATCCCAAAATGGAATGCAGAATGCAATGAAACAATCCATTACAAACATATGAAACAGATCAATTAAGGGCTTGGGGGTCTGGGTTAGAGTTAGTAATTCTGATATTGTTACTGGAACAGAATAATTTAAGTCAATGGATGGCAGATAGTATGGATTTCTCGCTGTCCAAGTAAGAGGCTACAGATAAGAAGACAGCTGGAATAATCCACGTGATAATGGATTAGAGGTAATGGAACTGGAGACATCAGTATGAACTCTTATTTAGCTTAATATAGTAGTGAAGGTTACATGTAGAAATATTTTTAGGCATGTGTATACACACTGGTGAAGTATATACGTATACATCCTCTTGCTCCGTCAGCTGAAAGGGCGACACCCAGTAGCAATGAGGAGACCTAGCACCTAGATGGTGATTTGTATTACCATTCCCTAATAAAAGGAAACAGGGCTCCTTGGAGACACGGCTGATTCTAGGGCTGGGGCAGGAAATGTAGGAGCATCTTGTAGGGCCAGAAAGTAAAGCAGTACTGGGGGAAAAAAAAACCACCCACAATGACAATGGCATGTCAAAGGGATACAGTAGCCACCTGAAAGCTTCCAGTGGCCAAAACTGAAACTATTTGAATACCAAAATAAAGCAGTAATGAATTATAACCCAAAGTATAAAGTAAATTCTTAGAAGTTCATAGTGACAAAAATAAATGACTGAATAAATAAATAGATGGCAAAGAGATAAATCTCTGGTGCAAAAGAATTCCAACTAATTCATGTAGATTCTCTGCATAACTCTCCACTCCTGAGGTGTGGGCCACACATAGTGACTCCCTTCCAAAGAGCACAGTAAGGAAAGGGCAGAAAAAGGGAACTTCACAGAGGAGAAATCTGACATACACTACCTCGGTTAGGCAATCAAGGTCAACATCAAAACTCATAAACCATGTTCAGCATACATACTCTTGATACGATGTGATGAAAAAATGACACTTTACTTCTGTGGTCTTCCTTCCAAAAACACACACCCCAGGCTAATCATGAGAAAAACATCAAATACCAACTGAGAAATATTCTACAAAATATCTGACCAGTATTCATCAAAACTGTCTAGGTCATCAAAAACAATGAAAGTCTGAGACAAGAGGAGACATGACTACTAAGTGCAATGTAGTATGCTGGATGAGAGCCTGTGAAAAGCACATTAGTTAAAAACTAAGGCAATCTGAATAAAATAGTTTGGTTAATGTATCAACATTGGCTCATTAAAAGTAACAAATGTACCATAGTAAGGTAAGCTGTTAATAAAAGGGAGAAAGTGTGTAGGAAAAAATCATCTACAAATCGCTAATGAAGATTATCACCAAGTGCGTAAGACTATAAAGTGCTTGAATATTTGACTTTTAACAAGTCAATTTTGGTAAAGAAAAAAAGTGTTTTCTTTTGTTGTTTTGTTTTTTTTTTTAAGAGAGAATAAAGGAAAACAGAGTAGGTTAAAGTCTAAATTTAAAAAGTCATTTCCTATGCAAGCATTCCACAGTTCTTCAAAGGGTACAGAAGAACTAACAATTCAACTTAGTTTCAGGTCCTCAGCCATTGTCAATTCAGATAGTTAAGAAACTGAAGGAAAGTGCCTTGCAATAATTTTTTTTTAATTTTCAAAATTTCAATAGTTTATACACAGAATCAGGCATTTCTAAAACTTAAAAATGCTGGCCCCTGAAAATTCTAGTGAATCTGTTGCAATTCATTATTGTAACATTATTCTAGTAAAAATGTTAAAGAGCATACCTGATTCTAGAGAATTAACTATGGTTCTACAATGAGCAAACAGCATTCAACAATTTGTTAGCACCAAACAAAACTGGGCTTCAACACACACAAGTGTATGCTCTCCTTGATGTGCCAGCAGGAACAGTGAATACAGCAAATTTAAAACTGTCAATCCATCAGAAACCGCAATATCACAGAAGGTGTCCAGGCCCATCCCTTCCTCTCCTCTGAGGATGGGAGTCAAATCACAAGAAGAAAACTTATTCAAGAATCCCCTAGAACAGCGTGAATGCAGATTCAATTCAAGGATCACTACTACCACCAGTTACCAGATTAAAAACATTACTTTTGTCTCTAGGTAGATCGCTGACTTTTTTTTGAAGTACGGTAAGTGGCAAGAGAGGGCCGGGAGCTGGTGTGAGCCTCTTAACAGCTCATTTCCTTTCCCTTAAGATCTTGAGGAAATAGCTCCAGAATAAAAGAACCATGCTATATTTTTGTGAAGCTCTACCAGCATCCTTTTTTATTACTGTAATAAAAGATTTATTTAAAGAACATCAAAGAATAAGAGCTTATAATAGACATGAAGTAAGTTAAGAAGAAACAGATTAGGAAGAAATTAACTTGATCCAACTTACAAGAGTTGTGCCGGCGACGGAAACTTTTGGATTGACTCAAGGATTCCATGTGCCTGTCCACATAGCTCTTTGAGCACTGTTGCTGCTGAGGAGAAACGGCAACTTCTTGGCTCTTCACATCTGTCCTCTTAGGGATGTTCTGAGGGGCACTGCTGGAAGAGGCTGGCTTCTTGACCAACTTGCCCGTGCCATTCTGATTGACGCCTGCTTGGCACCCAACACCAGAGGGGCCCAATTCTGTCTGATGAAGGTCTCCAAAATGTTGGTTTTCTCCAGGACCTGGTATCTCCAGAATTTTTAATTCTGTAATGTCACCTGCCCTGAAATACACAAAAAAGTCCAAGTCTCGAAACTATAACAATGATAACAGTGATGAAACTGGTATCAATAGCTACCAGCTACACCTTTGCGGGCTGCATTTCAAGGAAAGGTGGCAGAAAAGTTAAAGATAAGGCTCAGTCACCACCATTCAACTGACACAGCACTGGCTTTTAAAGAAACCTATGGTTCATCACAAAACTATCATTAACATCTTACATGTCTAAAATGCTTAATGGCTTTTTTTCATTCACTCACTCACTTGCTCATTCAATAGGTATGTACAGAGTTCTTACTATATGGTAAGCTGTACACTAGGAGTCGGGTATATGGAGATGAAAAGCAATACATGCCCATAAGGAACTCACAGCCTGATCAGCAGAAAATTCAAGTAGGTAATCAAAAGTGTTAAATACTATGACAGAGGTGGGCACGGGGCACTAGAGCACCCCAAAGCAAAACATATGTTAGTTTGGCAGAAATGGATGAAGCACGTAAGCTAAGTCTTCTTGGGGAGGGAAAGTGAGAGTTGGCAAAAGAGAGTATGATAGGGAGAGGGGCATCTCAGGCCAAGGCTGAGATTGAGAAAATATGGCCCATTTGTGGAAAATCAAATGTTACAGTGCTACTAAAAGGAAGGATGCTTGTAGAGGGCCATCAGGAGGCAAGGCTGTGGAGGAAGTCAGGGACCAGATAATAATCACACTGGATTTTCCTGGTGGCTGTAGGGAGGTGGAGAACCTAGAGGTAGGAGCACCAGTTAGGAGATGAGGCAAGAAACAACAGGGCGAGTGATGATGCAAAGGGAAAGGGGAGGATCGAACCAGAAAACATTTGGAATCCACAGAATTTGGTGACTAACTGAACATGAGGTTCAAGAGAAAGAATTTATGATTCCTAAGTTTCTAACTTGGGTGAAAGGTGTCATTCATCGCTAATTAAGGGTAGACCTTTGGAGGAAGGAATCTGCAGGTAATATAATGAGCTCAGCTTTGAAAATCTTAAATTTAGGTTATCTTGTGGGATATCCCCCTGAAAGTAACCAGCAGACAATTAAAGTATATGGAACTCAGATAACAGGTCTAAATTAAAGATCTGGGGTTTCATGAATGTGCAAGGAAGTACACAAGAGATTGCCTAGAGAGACTACAGACCAAGAAAAGAATCAAAGACACAACTTTGACTAAGCCAATCTTAAAAAGTGAGCAGAAGAAAAGGAACCTGGAGTGGAGGGAAAGGTGTATAAGGGATTGGAGGAATTCATGGAAGGAAAACCCCAAAGGGGTGACAAAGAAACTAAAAGAAGAGGTCATTCCAACAGCTGAGGAACATCTGAATACAGTAAGATTAGAATTGAGGCACCGCCACTGAATTTGGCAATCAGGGCATCTACAAACTTGGCAGAAGTTAGTTCAGCAAGGCAGATGATGGAGGTTTTCTCATGGTGGTCTGCGGATGCCACTGTGGGCAGTGCTCAAAGCACCAATGGCTCAGCTAATGCCAGGGGTAGGGGGGATAAAAAGGCCAGTTCAGCAAGATGGTAAAGTTAGAAAAGAGACAATGGTGGAGCAGGGAGAGACTAGAGAATTAGGTCACAAAGGGAATGAAAGAACACAGCTGACCCTTGAACAACATGGGTTTGAACTGTGCAGGTCCCCTTATACACAGATTTTTTTCCCCACTAAATACACACTTCAGTACAACATGCTCCACAGCTGGCTGAGCCCACAGACACAGAACTGTGGATACTGATGGCCAACTGTAAAGTTACACACAGATTTTCGATGGCACAGGCAGTTGGCGCTCTACCATCCTTGTTATTCAAGAGTCAACCATATTTTGCTCTGAAAAGAATTATAAGTATAAAGAGAAGGCGAATGAAAGGGCAATACACAGTGACAAATGCAAGGTGTGCGTATGTGGAGGCGGCGTGTTTTTATTATGGGAGAGGCCTGGGAATGTTACAGTGCAAAGACAAAAAGAGACAGTATAAAGGTTGAAAGTGAAGATACAGAAAAAATGAAATAGGGTCCCAAAGGAGATAAAAAAGAACAGCACATAAAGTATACATGATAAGGTCAGTCCTGAACACAAAAGTATTTCTTCCATGGATTCTGCAGAGGAACCAAGAAATAAGAATGGATACACAGGGAACCCTCCTACATTGCTGGTGGGAATGTAAATTGCTGCAGCCACTATGGAGAACAGTATGGAAGTTCCTTAAAAAACTGAAAATAGACTTATCATATGATCCAGCAACCTCACCCCTGGGCATGTATCTGGAGAAAACTCTAATTTGAAAAGAGATATGCACCCCAATGTACATAGCAGCACTATTTACAATAGCCAAGACATGGAGGTAACCTAAATATCCATCAACAGATGAATGGATAAAGAAGATGTGGTATATATATTCAGAATGGAATATTATTTAGCCACAAAAAAGAATAAAATAATACCAGTTGCAGCAACATGGATGGACCTAGAGATTATTATATTAAAATAAAGTAAGTCAGAGACAGAAAGACAAATATCATAAGACATCACTCTGTGGAATCTAAAAAAAAATTTTAAATGATACAAATGAACTTATTTACAGACCAGAAATAGACTCACAGACACAGAAAACAAACCATGGTTACCAAAGAGGAAAGGGGGGGAGGAGGTATAAATCAGAAGTTTGGGATTAACATATACATACAACTGTATATAAAATAAACAACAAAGACCCACTGTATAGCACAGGGAACTATATTCAGTATCTTGTAATAACCTAAAATGGAAAAAAATCTGAAAAAGAATATATATAACTAAATCATTTTGTTGTACACCTAAAACTAACACAATACTGTAAATCAACTATATTTCAACAAATTTTATAAAAAGTTAAAAAAGTAAGATTTTATGGTACATGGGGGGAAAAACAAGAATGGATACACATACAGAAAAGGTTATGTGTGCATGTGGTTTACAAAGTCAAGGAAGCTCTTGTCCAAGTCTTTTTTTTTTTAACCTAAGAAAGGGAGGTTGTTTGTCAAACCTGTGAAAAGAGAGATGTGAAGACAACATCTAAGCTTGAGATCTGTTGGCAAACACTAGAAAAGAAAAGAAAAATACACTCCTGTGCCTAAGGACTTTAGCTACTGGCTACAGCATGCCTCTAGAGATAAACTATAATACAAATCTACAAAGAGAGAGAGTTATGCAGGGTGGAAAAATCAATAAAGACCTTAGATGTAAGAAAGCACAAATAATATAAAACTGAAAAAGAAAATCAGAAACCATAAAAGAAAACAGATTATTCTGAATTTGATGCATTTAAATATAATATTGCATGCCTAACAGATAAGAAAAATATTTCACAAACCCTGAATCATCAGCCGAAAGCTAATTATGACACAGTCTCTGCTGCAACAGTAGCAAGACTGTAAGGTCTAAGATGGCAAAATCTCACCCCTGACAAGGCTCTACTCAAAAACAGCCCTATGCAAGAGAATATTGGCAATGAGACCTGGGTTCAAGCTCCACAGACCAACAGATCGGATTTGGAAGGATCAGTCGGGATACTAACCTGAAGGTGACTTCTGGCACAAGGCACTTCACCCCATTGTGGAAAGGCCGGGTGAGAGAAATGGTCTGGCTGACCTGATCCACTGCTGACACTCTTCCCTGATAGACACCCAAGCTATCTCCACAGTTGATGGACACAATACTGCCCAGCCAATCCGTAGCCATGTTTCAGATGTGAGACCACCGTGGATAGAAGGAACCAAGCAGTATACCTTGAGAAACAGACAAATCTTCAATTAAATTCAGCAAATATATCAAGTTCTGTACCAGGTGTTGCTTAATAATACATATCCTATCACATCCTTAACTGAGGCAATAAAGCATAAAAAAATAAAACTTTTTTTTCCATAGGAGTAAGCATATTAATGATAAGCAATATTATACATATATATATAAAGATCTTATAATTGCTTTAAACCACATGTACTGGATAAAGATATTTACCTAGACATCATTTCACACAAGCTATAATCTATTTATAATGTAAATAAGAAATAATATATTTTTTTAAATGTTGATAATGCAGCATAGTTTTATTTCAGACTAACCATCTTGCAGATGACAATGAAAAATGCTGGACAAAATTTTTTTTTAAAACGCTGTTCTATAATGAAGGCATTATAGAACACTACACCTAACAACTCCAGAATATACATTCTTTTCAAGTCCACGTGGAATGTTCACCAACATACGGTGGCCTTAAACTAGTATCAATTCATTTCAAAGGGCTGAAATCAGACAGAGTATACTTTTGTCCACAACAGAATTAAATTTTAAGTTGATAATAAGATATTTCAAATATTCCCCAAAACCTGGAAATTAAGCAAAACATTTCTAAATAACTTACGAGTCAAAGAAGAAATCAAAAGGGAAGTTAGAAAACAGTCCAAATTCTATGAAAATAGAACACAGCAACATTTGTGGGATGCACTTAAAATAGTGCCTGAAGGGAAATTTATACATTTGCATATTTCTAATATAAATACTGAATCTGCCAAGAGAATGAGAAGGAAACCATTTGCTGAAAGTATTTGCAAAAGACATATCTGATAAAGGTCTGTTATCCAAAGTATGTAAAGAACTCTTAAATTCAACAAGAAAGTGAACAATCTGATTTTAAAATGGGCAAAATATCAGAACAGACACCTCACCAAAGAAGATTTACAGATGGCAAATAAGTATATGAAAAACTGCTCCATATCATATGTCATTAGGGAAATGCAAATTAAAATAACAATGATGCCTACTAGAATGGCCAAAACCCAAAATACTGACATCATCAAATGCTGGTAAGAATGCAGACCAACAGGAATTCTCACTCACTGCTGTTAAGAATGAAAAATGGCAGTCACTTTGGAAGACAGCTTGGCAGTTTCTTACAACACTAAATATACTCTTAACCATATGGTCTAGCAATCACACTCAAATTTACCCAAATGAGTTGAAAATTTATGTCCACACAAAAACCTAAGCATGGATGTTTATAACCGCTTTATCTATAACTGCCAAAATTGGAAGCAACCAACATGGCCTTCAGTAAGTGAATGGATAAATAAATTGTAGTATATCTAGACAATGGAATATTACTTAGTGCTAAAAAGAAATAAGCTATCAAGCCATGAAAAGACATGGAGGAAACTTAAATGGATACTACTAAGCAAAAGAAGCAAGTATGAAAAGGCTACATACTGTATCATTCCAACTACATTGCATTCTGGAGAAGGCAAAATTATGGAGACAATAAAAATACCAGTACTTGTCAGGAGTTGGGAGGGAGGGATGAACAGAAAGAGCACAGGATAGTGAAACTATTTAATATAGCTGGATATATAATGGTGGATACATGTCATTATACATTTGTCAAAACCTACAGAATGTAAAACATGAAGAGTGAACCCTAATGTAAACTAAGGACTTTGGGTAACAATAATGTGTCAATACACATTCAACTGTAACAAACATATCACTGTGGTGTAAGATGTTGACAGTGTGGGAGGCTATGTGTGTGTAGGGGGCAGAGGGTATATGGGAACTTTGTATTTTGTGCTCAATTTTGCAGTGACCCTAAAACTGCTCCAAAAGACAAAGTTTACTTATAAGAAAAATAAATGAATCTTTAATCTAAAAATCTTCCCACAAAGAAAACTCCAGTCCTGCATGGCTTTAACCAGTGAATTTTATCAAACATATAAGTAAGAAATAACACAAATCTTATACAAACTTTCAGAAAATAAAGGGGACTAAAATACTTCCCAACTTGTCCAATAAGGCCTTCAATAACTCTGCTGTGAGAGCCTAATAAAGGCATTACAAGAAAAGAAAATCAATATCCTGTAAAAATAAAGACCAAAAATACTCAAGAAAATATTAACAAGTCAAATCTAGCAATATTATTTTCAAATATATGATGATTGTTTCACTGGTTACTCCTAGAATGCAAGGCTGGTTTGATATTTTAGAAATCAATGCATTTCACATTAACAAAATAAGAATTTTATGTTTTTTTAATCACACCAATAAATGCAAAAAATTACCGATACCAAAACCAGACAAAGACAGCACAAAACAAGCAAAAACAAAACAAAAAACCAAAACAACCCAATCCAACAACAGGATGTCCCTCATGAGTACAGAAATAAAACTCCTCAACAAAATATCAGCCAAATAATTCAGCAATACATAAAAAGAATTATATACCATAACTCTTTAGTTATGTTTAGTTCAAGGATACAATACTAGTTCAAAATTAGAAAATCAATATAATCTGCTATATTTACATGCTAAAAAAAAAAACCACGATCATAGCAATGATGCAGGAAAAGCATTTGATAAAATGTAATACCTACCCGTTAATGATAAAAAAAAACTCTCAAAAAACAATTTTTATCAATTTGATAAAGACAAGCTACAAAAAATCTACAGCTAACACTATACCTACTGGTGAAAGACTGAATGCTTTCCCCCTAGGAACAGGGACAAGGATGTCGACCCTCACCAACCTTATTTAACACAGCACTAAAAGTTCTTGCAATAAGACAAGAAAAGGTGATAAAAGGCACACAGATTGAGACACTTTGCTAGTCCCACAGCTCTATCCCCTCAAGAACGCTCCACCAAAAAATTACCAGCAATCAAAAATTTATGGGGGGAGGAGGGTATAGCTCAAGTTGTAGAGTGCATGCTTAACGTGCACAAGGTCCTAGGTTCAATCCCTAGTATCTCCTCTAAAAATAAATAAATAAACCTAATTACCTCCCTCCCTACCTCAAAAAAAATTTAAAAAGAAAATACATGTATTAATGTTTAAAAAAAACAAAAGAAATTATGTTATCTGTAACCATCTCCATTTCGTAGAGAGAAACCAAAAAATAGGAATTCTGTGCTCAGTACACTTAATCTGCCATTCATTTAAAAAAAAGACTAGAATCCTCTGAGGTTTCCAGTTGAAATAATGACCTGCTCAGAGACAGTCACGTGTTTTGATGGGATTAAGACCTATATTTGACAGACCATAGAACAAAAACCATTTTATGTCTCAAGTCCCTCACCTGTAACCACAGGAGGGGATTGTTAGGGCTCCTTTTAGCTCCGAAATTGGGAGATTTATTGACAATCAACTGGCCAAGCAGGCGAAGACTATGCGTCCCACAAACTAAAACACCTGAACCATCCAACAAGCAATTACTGATCAATTCAATCAATATCACAGAAAGAGTACTAATCATAAGAAGCTCAGACTTACACACCAACGGCATTAAAGAATCAAGGGGAAGTCCCAGGATTCCGCAGAAGCTGCGCCCTGGCAGGTATCATTAATTTCTCAACCACCTTTCTCTCTGACTCCAGCTCACCAGTCCTCCAGCTATCAGTCATGAATGTGGAACTCACACTCTTCCCTGCTACCCTACTCAATTGTGCAAAAGGAAACTGAGGCAGGGAGCAATGAGTGGGCGGGCTACCGCATCCATCAACAGGGCTAAACCCAGAGCCTAGGCCGCTGCTGCCTCACACCTCCCACAATTCCTCGACTATTTAGAATCCCGCTGCCCTCGGCCTCCCGCTTCAAGCCCTACCCCCGAGGCAAGCCCTAGTAATGGGTCCCCTGCGCACCCGACGCGGCCCCCAGCTCGTGCCTGCTCTATCAAGGTCCGCAAGGCCTGGAACCCTGAAGTCTTAAAGGAAACCCTCCTGGCAAGCCTGTAAGCGCCCTCCCACGAGCGCCCACGAACCGGCCGCCTACCCTCGATCTCGCCTCCACGCTCGCGCCTCCTCCGCACACCACGCAGAGCTGGCCCCGCACCACCACCGGACCCAGAGACCGAGGGCCTCCCCCACACCCACCCCCACAGCGCGGCGGCCGCCGCCGGAAGCGCCCCGCGTCTCCACGCCACCGTCGTGAGGTCACTTCCGCCGCGACGCCACGGGCCGGCCGTCAAAGGGCGGGGCGCCCGGGAAATTTGAGAGAACGCGGTGCCTTCCCGAACCGCGCCTGCGGAGCCGTTTTGCGTGCCCTGCCTACTCATATGGGGTGGAGTACAGGTTCGAGTTGGGGTCCAGGCCCTCCCCGGCCCAGGCGCCTGAGGCTCTCCCCTCTCGCGCGCAGTCTTATTGAAGAGCTCCCGCTTCCTCCAGTCCCCCTTGTGGTAGTCGCCGAACAAGAGCGCAAGACTTTGAGGAGGAGGGGGCGCCTGGTGACGTGGACCCCATCCTTGAACGGTTGCAGCTGTGGGATGCAATAAGTCAGCCCCCTTGATAGATTAAAGGAAACAAGAAATTCCCTTCGTTGTTGATCTTAAGGGTTTATCAACCTCAGCTCATTTTGTGCTTAGTTTCAGCCAATCTGTGCTTAACTGCGCTCCCCGACTCCCACTCTGAACATGGGAATTCCACTCCTCTGCTTGAGGCATTTTAGAGTCTTGATAGTCATGAAAGAAGCAGGCGATTAGAGCCAAGACTGAGTGTAATGAGGAATTTTAAAGTTTAAAGTTTGTGAGGTCATCTTGACGCCTGACACCTGATTTGGGAGCCACTGCTTGGGCAGACCGCGTAGAATAGGGCAGTGGCTCCAAACTTGGTTCTGCAAAACCAGTTGAAGAACTTACATTTTTTTTCTCTTTTCAGGAACTCTCCCCTCCCTCCTCCATCACTGGATATTCCGTCTTAGTAGGTCTAGAGGGGCTATGGTATCTATAATTTTAAAGGTTACTTCCAGTCAATTCTTAGCACACCCCAGGTTTGAGAACCATTGGTGTATCAGACTCAGAGTTGAATCCTTGCTCTACCTTTTCTTTTTAATTATAATTATTATTATTATTACTGTTTTATAAATGAGCTGTGTAACTCTGGAGATACTAGCTAAAAAAGTTGCTGTGAAATTAAATGAAATAATATACACCTGAACATGGTTGATATTCCAAAAAAGGCGGTCAGTTCTCTCGTACCCCACTTTGGTTATGGTTCTATAGTCCACTTCAAACGATTTTTTTAAGCTCTCAGGAGAATCAGTCTTCCATCTTGTGGTGGTTCTCTACTGCAAGCACTGCTGTAGCCCCAGAGTTCAGTTGGATGTCATGCCTACTCTTGCATCCCCATCACTTTGCACAGTGCCTGCCAAATAGTAGGAGCTAAAAATAAGTGTCTGTTGAATGAATGAAAGGATTGTCCTAAGAGCCCCTACATAGACTCCCCAGAGCTCACACTGGGAAGTGCTAGTCATATCTGAAGTCAGTTGGTCAGTCATTAAACTTTGGAAAAAAGATCAACAACTGCTTTAATTCAACTAAATGAATTGCTCTGCTTAGAGAATTACGCTGTGTTGTTTTTGAACTTTGACCTCCTGGAAGGATCAGTCATCCAGGCTTAAGATTTTTAATGCTTTTAAACACTATTGAGTTTCTCCAGGGGGAGGGTATAACTCAAGTGTTAGAGTGTATGCTTAGCATGCACAAGGTTCTGTGTTCAATCCCCAGTATCTCCTCTAAAAATAAATCAGTGAATAAGCCTAGTTACATCCCCCCTCAAAAAGTTAATTTAAATTAAAAGAAAAAACACTGAGTTTTTCACTTGGCCTACAGAGAGTGGCAAATACATTCAGAATTGGAAAAGGAAATCACTGTTTTTTCTGAACTGTGTCTCCATTCTTCTTTCTCTAAGGACTGGTCATCTGAGAATTTCAAAGATTCTCCCCGAGATGGGGATTGTTTCCCTTCTTGACCGGAGCACAAAAAAAAAATTCACTCTCATTAAGTTCTTTCAGAAAACACAAACTAGTAGCCTCCTACTTGTTAAAACACATTCTAGGCCTCACTCTTAAGAGAGTCTTGTTCAGTAAGTCTGAGATAAGATTCAGGAATCTGTATTTTAAAAAGCTCCACAGGGAGTTCTGATGCTAGTGGCTAGAAGACCATGCTTTTGAAGCCACATCAAGATCCTTGTTTAGCATTAGATGGAAATGCCTCCTAGCACCACCACTCCTTCCACAAGCCTCCCACCACAACCCCACATCCAGGGCACATACAGAAACTGACATGGCTCACTCCTCCAAAGCCTTATTTCTTTCTTTCCTTTCTTGCCTTTTTCCCTCTGCTCTGATGGCCCCTACCCTAATGCATATCCAGTTTTACACAAAAGGTATATTCTCTCAGCAGAGTCTAGAATTTGGGGTGTTCATTCATTGCACTACAAATTCAGACTAAATATTAGCATTTTACAGAATTAGGGAAGGAGGAAGGCATGCTGTAACATTGTTCCAAACATTTTGTCTTTATAACAACCACCAGCTATACAGACTCTCTTTATGTGTTAAAATTGAACACTAGTTGGAACAAGAAATACACACCATACGCCTGGAAAATCTTGTGGTAAAAGATAGCAAAGAAGCTATCAAATACTACTAGGTTTTTGTTAAAAGAACTCATAAGCCAACTTGAAGAGGCTCCCACTGGTCAAAAGTAGGACAATTTGGGCATCAGTAAGAACAATAGAAATTCATCAAGTATATTAAGATCTATGTGTCACTAATGATAATTTTTAAAAACTTAATTGGAAACATACTTAACCATACTGCTGGTACTCCTACTCCTACTTATTTACTCAAGTGAAATTAAAATCTATATCCACATAAAAAATAGTACATGAATGTATGTGGCAGCTTTATTCATAATTGCCAAAAATTGGAAACAGCTTAAATGTCCTTCATCTGGGGAATGGATGAACAAGCTGTGATAGAGCCATACAAACAATAAAAATGAACAAATTAGTATGCAACAAAATGAATGCAACAAAATGAATCTCAAATGCATTATGCTAAATGAAAGCCAGACTCAAAAGGCTATACACTGTATAATTCCATTTGTATGACATTCTGGAAAAGACAAAACTATAGGCACAGAAAACAGGGTTTGCCTGAGGGTAGAGAATGGGAAGTTTGACTACAAAAGGAATGGGGATGGTGATAAAACTGAATGTCGATTGTATGCACTTGAGAAACTCATAGAATTGTACACCAAGAAGAATGAATTTTACCATATGCAAATTTGATATTTTAGATTGCAAGATTTTATCCTGCAGAGAATTATAAAATCTCATTTTCTCAGCTGTTTGTCAATTAATTGTACTTTTTTCAGCATAGAAAAAAATATAACAATATAAAACCCAAAAAAACACAGTGTCACTGTTGAAGGATTCTAGAAACCAATGCATTATTTTGAAAAGTAATTAAGTGAAGGGAAGGAATCAGTATATAGCTTGCTTTCCTTATGCTATCTGTACCATGAAGTAACCAAACAAAAAGAGGAGGGGAAGTTCCTCGAAAAAGTTTTCCAGCTAATAAATGAAGAAGAAATGACAGAATATAATTTTGCTACCTCTAATGAGCTAAAGGCTCCGGGGACTGAACATCAACGGTACTAACATCACGGAAGAGAGAAAACCAGACGTTAATTGCTTCCGAATGGAAGAATATAACACTGTTTATGAAGTAAACTTATCCCCCAAAAATCAAATCTGAAGCTGAACAAACCTCTAGATCCAACTACCAATTTACAGGAAATATACTGGACAAAGAAACATATTAAATAACCACATAAGAGATGCAAGCAGCAAAACCCAGACAGTGAGAAATTCTACAAGAGAAACAACCTGGTTTTTTTCAGCACATTTCAAAAGGAAACAAAAAAAGGGTAAACCGGTATAGTTTATATGAGCCTTAAAATACAATCGCAGTAGGTGGATTTTGTTTGGATCCTGATTTTTTTAAAATACTTTGAGAAATGTTTTTGACATTTATTAAACAATTGGAAGTTCAGAAACCTTAGATATTTAATGATCTTGAGGAATGACTAATTTTTAAGCATGGTCTTGATTCTTGAAAGTCCTTTCAGAAATACATACTGAAATATTTTCTGATGAAATCATATGATGTCTGCTTGAAAATAATATGAGGTTGTCAATGAGGAATTAGTGGAACATGCTTGACCATGGGTTGATGGTTGTTGGGCTGGATGATAGTATAGTGGGATTTATTATGCTGTTACCCTGTCTACTTTTATGTACGTGCAAAAGTCACCATAATAAAAAGGTTTTCTTTAAGTAACAAATATTTCAACACAAGTCACTGAACAGTATCCAGCTTTACCAAGGTCAGTGTAGCCTTACTTGGTATATTAATATCTCTTAAATAATATTAGGCATGAAATGGTTAAGAACATCCAGAGCTATATAGCAGTCGAGAAGTTTCACATTTCTCTGAAAGGATAGCAGTGTTTGTTTATGGCACATATATGAGGCACTATGAGATAAAATTTAACAATGATGTTTGCAGTGACAAACTGTAAGAGCAAATTGTAACCACAAATAACTACTATGGCTGTAAGGCGTAATTAGTAAGGAAAATTAGTAGAAGATCTCAACAAACCAAAAGTAGCCTTCCTGGTTTGATAAAATAGGTAGAGTTCATATCAAAAATGTAGGATAAATCCTTGATTCTTTGCCTTTGCTTTTCACTTTTTAAGACAATGAATTGTGAATTGGTACTTCTGAAGATGACCAACTAATTAAAACCATATATATATATATGTGTGTATTTATATATATATATATTTATGAATTCATGGATTCAAACATATTTGATGGGTTTTAATCAATGGCAATTATTATTATTAATATTTAAGTTGTACTGTCTTTGGCCTGTTGGAGCCTCTTCAGTTTGGCTCCTGAATGGCTTGATCCACTCCTGGTAGTGTTTGTGGCTTCTTTGCCACCTGGTACGAGCGACTGTTCTAGGCTCATCTTTTATGTTTTCTGCCCCAGATCTGTAACCAGCATTTCTCCAAGAAGCCCTGAATGGTAATCTAGGCATAAGGAATGCTCATTGCTATGAGTTGGTCATTGTTTCTAACACTTAGAAAATATATATTATATATATATATATATATATATATATATATATATATATATATACACACACACACACACATTATGTATTATATGTACTATAACGTATAACATATTATATACATATACAACATATATTTTTTAACTTAACTTTCTCTGTATTATGTGTATCTCCTTTTTTCCATACCAAAAATCCTGGTTCTCAAGGATACAGAGGATGATGAATTAGAATAATCTCATTATTAGTTACTCATTTGTTTTAACCCACATTACACTATAGTCTCAAAATACAAATACTAATATTACCATTGCCAATATGATTACTGAAAACAGTTACATAAATTGTTTTGCATATGCTGTCCCCATTCCTTCCCCTTTTTTTTAGAACAAAGGCTGGCAAACTTTTTTTTTTTTACTGTTTTAACCACTTTAAATTGCATAATTCAGTGATTTTTAGTATACTCACAAATTTATACAACCAATCCCACTATCTAATTCCAGAATATTTCTACCACCCCTAAAAGAAGCCCTGTACCTTCCATTCCCCCTGTCCCCCATCCCCTGGTAACTCTCTGTCTCTTTGGATTTGCATGTTCTAGACACTCTATATAAATGCAAGCAGGCAAGAAACGGCCTTTTGTGTCTGCCTTCTTTCACGTAGCATGATGAACTAACCCATATGATTTATTTTTTAAGTAAATGTTTAGTTATTTTTGAAGTAAAAAAATAAGTCAATACAAGAATGATCGGGCACCAAATTCCTCATCCTCCTGAATAAACAGGGTTGCTCCAGCTGACTTCAGCTCATTCCTTGCAGTAGCCTGAAACCCTTGTTAAGTGGGAGCCATCTACCCCTGCACATTGCATGAATAGAATCACCTGGCCACTGTACGATGCTTCAGGAAGAAAACTGGACTGGAGATCACAGCCTAAAATGCACCTCCCTCCAGCCCCTTTGCCAGAACAGCTCCTGGCTATGTGGATCCAGCCACTGTCCCTACTTGGCACCACAACTCTGCCATTCCTGATGAAGAGGGATGACTTCAGTGTTGAAATCTGAACCACAGTCTGCTTATGGGGCCCAACAATCAAACATCTTGTTCTCCACCTGTGACCAGAGTCCATCTGTTGGACTTGAGCATCTAATGACGTGAGACCCAAGTGAGACTGCCTCTCATCCTTCACAGAGGGCCCAGCACAGATATCCCCAAGACCTAGTAACATTTCCCAGCACCCACTCCCCCACCCACCCAGCCCACCGTGGCCCTGGGCCTCACCCTCCTGTGCACATCTATCTGGTAGAGCCCTGATCACAATGAATTGGATGATGTGTTAATGAGTCAGTTCCTCCAACCAGCTTGGGAGACTCTTGAAGGTATGGACTATGTTTTATTCACTTTATTCCCTCAGTGCCTGGTCCAGAGAATATTCTTCATCAATATGTGATCAGTTAGAGAAGGAAGAAGGCAGTGAAGTGAGAGGGTCTTGTGCCCCCACCAGACTGTGAGCTGACAGAGCAGAGGCTTCACCTCTTTACCGTCTCCTCCGCTTCCTCCTCCCCCAGTAAAACCCAGCACAAGGTGGGCCTCAGAGAGGGCATGTAAATGAATGATGGCTTTGCTCAAGATTCAAAACATCTCCACCTATAGGACTTCTGGATAACATCTTTTTCTTTCTTTCCTTCTTTTTTTAATTGAAATACACTCAGTTACAATGTGTCCATTTCTGGTGCACAGCACAATGTCCCTGCCATGCATATACATACATATATTCCTTTTCATATTCATTTTTATTAAAGGTTATTACAAGATATTGAACGTAGTTCCTTGTGCTATGAAGAAGTGGATCATATCTTTAGCTCAGGCAGGTGTTTCCTACACATTTCTGGATAGTTGGGTTAGAATTTTCTCCACTGTACTCTATAAACCGTTTTAAGCTCTTATATATAATAAATGCAAACATGCAAGAACAACACAGGCTAAAATAAAAAGCTCCTTGTATACAAACATTTTCAAAAGATATTTTAACACAGGGCTTAGAGAAAGGAGACCCAGTAGAAGGTGACTGAATTACTACCCCCTCCCTCCTGACCTGGTCCCGGTGCCTGGATTTGGGCACTCCTGCTCTCTACTCCTCTTAGACACAAGTCCCTGGCCCATCTTGGACAGGAATAGGGACCTTGCAAGGCCAGGAGGCAGCTCTGTTCCTGCCTGCAGAGAAGAAGGCCATCCCCAAGGCACAGTGTCCCAGGCCCCTGGGATCAGGTTGTGCAGGCTTGGTTAAGTGGGGAGTATCCTGGATTGCTTCTCCCCCTCACTCTTGACAACTCCCAGTTATCAAAGAGATTGGACTCAGCCATAAAAACCGACAACATAATGCCATTTGCAGCAACATGGATGCTCCTAGAGAATGTCATTCTAAGTGAAGTAAGCCAGAAAGAGAAAAAAAAATACCATATGAGATCGCTCATATGTGGAATCTAAAAAACAAAAACAAACAAACAAACAAAAACAAAGCATAAATACAGGACAGAAATAGACTCATGGACAGAGAATACAGACTTGTGGTTACAGGGGTGGGGGCGGGGTAGAGGGTGGGAAGGGATAGACTGGGGTTTCAAAATTGTAGAATAGATAAACAAGATTACACTGTATAGCACAGGGAAATATACACAAAATGTTATGATAAATCACAGAGAAAAAAATGTGACAATGAGTGTGTATATGTCCATGAATGACTGAAAAATTGTGCTGAACACTGGAATTTGACACAACACTGTAAAATGATTATGAATCAATAAAAAATGTAAAAAAAAAAAAGAGAGATTGGACAGGCCCTGGTATGACCTGCTGTAACCGTTTCTCAAGCTAGCTAGCTGCTGGGCCCCAGGGCTTCCAGAGAGCTTGTCAGAGGATTCCAGAGGACTGAGGACCCCCTAACCCTACCAGGTCTCCTAGCTCAAGCAAAGCTTCAGAAGGGTTCATCAGCTCCTGTGTGGCCCATGCTGTATCCACTGCCTCTGGGCAGCATGCAGAGGGACAAGTTCAGGGTGGGGGGCAGGTATGATTCCTCAGGTTTGCACACAGCTCACACAGCAAAAATTCAGCCAGATAGTATCCATGAATTTCAAGCCAAAGCTTAGGTCCTCAGGGTCAGCTAGGCTGCAGGGGTCTCTGCTCCTAAGAGCGCATGTGCACCTGGAAGTGCTCACAGCGGGCATGCTTCATGGTCAGCCCATAGATGGGGGTCATGTCCACCTTCACACCTGGGGTCACACTGAATTCCACCTGCTGCAGCAGGATGGCCAGGAAGAGAAAGACCTCCAGGCGGGCAATGGTCTCACCAATGCACTTCCGCTTGCCCATGCCGAAGAGAATCACCTTCTCACTCAGTGTCTTGTTGATGGTGCCATCAGGGGTAAGAAACCGTTCAGGCCGGAACTCAGATGGGTCATCCCACAGCTTCCTATAATCGAAGAGAGGCAGCTGAATTGGCAGCTTGGGGGCTCAGAAGCATCGAGTGGGTTGAGCCCCAGCCCAAAAGAATAGGATTTAGGCAAGTGGCCCAGGGATTAGCAGAGTGTGAGGCTCAGGAGAGGATAGAGCTCCCCCCCACCACTCTCAACTTACTGGTCATGGTTGATCTGCCACTGGTTCACAAAGACACAACGCCCCTTGGGGATGTAAAAGCCATTCAGGCTTGTATCTCTTGTGGTGCTGGGGAGGGAGGAAGCTCAGTCAGGCTCAGGGCCGGCCACTAGGAGATCCCCCTGCCTCCCATATCATGTCCCTTCCAACACCCTGATTAGGTACATGGACTGGAGTAAGGCCCAGCATCAGATAGCAGTGGATCCCTAGGGCCTCACCTGTGGGGGATGGTGAAGGGGATGAAGGACGAGTGTCGGAAGGTCTCCAGGATGAAGGCCTCCAAGTAGGGCAGCTGAAGTCTGTCGGAGAGCCGAGGCCACCGCACCCTGCCAATCACCGTGTCTGCAGAACACAAAGGACCAGACAGGTGAAGGGGCCACTCAGACCTTGGCTGGGCCGCCTGCCTTGAGCACTCTAAAGGAAGCTACCACCTACCCAGCTCCTCCTGGACTTTTTTCTGCACACTGGGGCTTGTCACCAGGTACATGAGACTCCAGGAGATGGCAGTTGTGACTGTGTCAAACCCTAGCCAGAAGAGAACAGAGGGAGAAGTTAGATGGCTGGTGGGCCAAGGCAGCTGGGCACAGGAAGGGCACAATGGGGTAGCTCATACCAGCTCCAAAGAGGTCGAGGACGACATTAACTATCTGCTTATCCAACAGCTTGATATTGGCATTCTCATCCAGCCTCTTGTCCTGACAGTGTTTGATCAGGCTGTCTGTGATGTCTCGGATGTGGCCCTGGGTACGGAGGCCCACAGGTGAGCAAGATCCCAAACCTGGACCTGCCTCTCCAGCTTGGCCTAGTCCCTCACCTAGTCCCTCACCATCCCTAGCACCTTCATTCAAGAGGTGACCGCCCCCACCCCTGAGGCTGCCATTCCAGCTTCTCTTGCCTCTCCAAAGCTCTCTCCTGACTCAGAATACCAGCAGCCCCAACTCAAGGGACACCTGACACAGAGCCTGGTACCATTATCATCTGGATGTGCTCTTTGCCCTTTTCTCTCCCCATGAGGCCAGAAGACCAACTCTAACTCATCCTGGTCCCCACAACAACTAGCCCGGGGTCCTGCACGGACTCGCTAGTCAGTGATTATTGCTGCCTGATGGAAAGACAAAAGGGCTGGTCAAGAAAAAGTTCTACTTCCCTGCCAAGGATGGAGTCTCCTTCATCACTGGCTTCAAAATCCCAGGGTGAAGGCCTGTGAAAGCCTGTCAAACTCCATGCCGCTCCAGTTATCTCTGACCTCCTGACCCTACCTGCTCCCTACCACCCACCGCCTCTCCCCAGCCTGTACCTCCTCAAACGTTTTATAGTGTTCCTTGACCAGCTTCTGCATGAAGATGTAAATCCTCTGATTCAGGTCCTTGTAGAGATCCAGGGCAGTGTTGGGCAGGTAACGGAGGATAGGGATAAAGTCGGCTGGGTTCCCAGAGGCAGCCACCTCCCCAAACTCATTACCAAGGTTGACTAGGCTAAGCAGCTCTTGGTTGTCATGGTCATAGCGCTGGCCAAAGCATATAGCACTGATGACGTTGGCCACTGACACCACTACATACTTGTAGGGGTCAAAGTGCCCAGGGCCTGCCATCAGCTCCTGAAACTTGCCGAGGAGGTACTCAGCCTCCTTGGTCACGTGCTCCTCCAGGTAGCAGGAGGACGAAGAAGTCGGGTCAGAAGCAATGGAGAAACTCTTCAGAGCATTCTGGGCCAGGCGCCGTCGGGCAGCCCACACTGGTCCAGAGTCTGGGTTGAAAGTCATGCTCTGCCCATCAGACACCAGAGTGAAGCTGTAGAAGTCGGGCCGGCCCTTGAAATCGTCGCCCTGCCGCACCAGGGCCTGCCGGATGGTGTCCAGGCCGCTGAGCACCAGCACAGGCGTGCAGCCAATGCGGATCTGCAGCACGTCTCCATAGTGCTGGCTCAGCCGCGACAGGGCCACATGTGGGCTCTTCCCCAAGGTCAGCACGTGCCCGAGCAGGGGCCAGCCCCAGGGCCCTGGTGGACTCTTCAGGCCTTTGGGGACCCGAGACTGCCAGGCCCTGACCACCCAGAATACAAGGCAGAAGACGGCAGAGGCCAGGAGAAGCTCCGTGGCCGAGATGGGGATGGAGAGTCCAAACACAGAGAACATGATCAGCGTAGAGATTCCAAAGTGGTGCTGAGAGATGGGACAGGAGGAAAAGATCAACACATCAGACGGGGGGATAGGAGGAGCCAATGTCCTAAAGTGTCAGCATGCTGTTCAAGGAAAGGGTAAACCTTATTCAGAGCTGCTCACTGAGTGCACTAAGGGTAGAGGGAAGGGGGAGAAGCTGTTTATTGAGCTGCCACGTGTGTCAAAAATTTCAGTCATTCTTTGTTCAGTCCTGGCCACAGCCTATGTGGTAGGCTGCAATGAGGCTCAGAGAAGGTAAGTAACTTAACTAAGGTCACAAAGCCAGGAAGTAAGTATAGGATCCAAATCCCAATCCAATTTGCCTAATTCCAGAACACCTTCTCTTAACTGTTGCACCAATCTAAATGTCAGTCTGTGATTTCCATAGAGCACCTGTACTATAATTTACTTCGTATTTTTCTAAAATCAACTTTAAATCCACCCACTTAGCATCATTTCAAACAATAATATCTGTGTGAAAGTACAAGTTTGATCTTTTTTTCCCTTAACATATATTAAAATAAACAAATAATCAATGCGTATCACCCAATTCCTCTGGAGTATGACCCACCAACTTGAGAGAACACGGCTGTTAGAACACTAGGGATCGTCCACTCCTTCAGCCTCATTTCACATTTGGGGAAACTGATCTCCAGAGAGGGTACTCACTTGGCTAAAGTCACCCAGCACTCAGAGCCGGGACTCAGATCTCTTAAGGAAAGCTCTCTGGTAAGTCTCCAGCCTGCCATAGGCACCTCCCTTTGAATAGTGGTCAGATCAATTGATGAAAAGGAACTGTCCCAGAACACTCAGTTCTCTGCTACTCAAACTCAGGATCTAGGAGATGCTGCCAGCCTCTGGGACAGGGTGAGGAGGGGACGGGGACTGCCGCCTTACTTACTGTCTAAGCCACATTGCCCTCAGTCTCGGCTCTTTGAGTTCAACTGACCCACAGTTCAAAGGCAGCAGGAGGCCAGCTAGATGGAGGCTGCCAGTCACAGAACTCCAGGCCGGGTTTTTACTGGGCTCAACTCTCAATGAATGAATAGTCTGGGCCTCCCCCATTTGCCAGTCATCAGAGAGCTGAGAATTAATGGAAGGCCCCCAAAGGCTGCAAGAAAACTCCAGACTGGAATCTCAGAAATTAGGAATGGGTCTGACTTATCAGAGGCTCAGACAATACTTTCTAGGTTTGGTCTAGAAAGGGTGTGCAAATTCCTGGACTACTTTCTCCAAAGCATGAGGCTCTGACTGGGACATCTTCCTGGTGCCTTGGACTGGAGATCAGGACCCCCAGTGTTCCAGGCTCTGTGGCATGGCCTTGGACTGGTTATTTTACCCTTCTGGGATCCAGTCACGTCACCTGAGAGAGGAAGGTGGGAATGTGATCTCTGATTCAGGGTGCCCAGCTGGATCTCAGAGAAGAGAAAACCCAGATCTGATCAGGGGAAACTCTCAGTCTGACTAGTGAGGTTTCCTCACAGAAGAGCCACCCAAGATGGGCAGGTTGTATGGTTCCCACCTCCGCTACTATAGCCATCTGTCCAGGGAGGCTTCCTGGAGTTGCTGAACCCCAAGGCACACTTGACTCTCAGAGTGAACTGGGGAAGCTGGTAGGCCTTGGTATGCCATGGTGTTCCCTTCTGCACACTGGGTGCCTTCAAAGACCTCTAGCCTTAGTAAGATGTTAGGAGGCCAAAAGACATGTGACTGCTGAGTTTTCAGGGACTGGTGGTCCAGCTTTCTGCAGCTGGCAGTCTCTCACACTGACTGCCTCCAGGCAGAGGGCAGAGAAGGCAGTCAGTGAAACAGGGAAGGCCCCTGGGCAGTGCCCAGGACTACCCTCAGATCACTTTCCCTTGTTCCAGCCCGCAAATCTCACCCTGAACAAGTTATGCCTTGGGAGGGTAGTGCCAGCCAGGGGTAGCTTTTAGATAAGGCAGGGTACAGCTGGTAAGAACCCAACCTGCCCATCCACCCTGACCACCCAGGGAGAAACCTCCCTTCTCACACAGACTGAAGGAGAGCTGCACTTGCTCCCAGCTTCCCACACCTGTGTCCTTATTCCAGCCTCCCAGGTGGCCCTGATGGGGAAGCCCTTAGGCATTCAGGGAGTCAGTGGGGGGTGAAGCTGGAGCCTGGGTCCTAGAGTCCTGAGAGGGGAGAATTTAAATCTAGAGTTTTGGTAAAAGGTGTGGGACCTTGTGCAAGTCCTGCCTTTCCTCCCACCCCCGGCCTCAGTTTCCCCACTTAGTGAGGGACTATCTCCTCACCAATGACACTTTTAGCCTCCTTTTTTGAGGTGCTAGACAGTGGCTACCTAGGAAGACTTGGAGGCATTAAAATTTCCTTTTTCGGGCAGGAAGAGACAAGCCAGAAATCCCCATCACTCACCTGCAGCTGTGAGAAGGTACAGAGCTGAGCTGAGAAGAATGGCCTCTGGAGCCAGGGACCCCAAAGAAGATCAGGGGAGGCTCCAAGGAACTGTCACCTTCAGGGTAGGGGAGAAGGCACTGCCACCTTTATAGGCGGCTTTTGCATGTGACCACGCCTCCTGGAGCCGGGGATGGGACAGAGGGAGGGGCAGCCTGGGGGTTGGGGGAGAATGGCGGCTCTAGGGTGAAGGGGGGAGGGGCGGGGGGAAGACGCAGGAGAACAGGTAAGAAACCACTATGAGGACGCCTCATCCAAGTGCTGCACTCAAAAGACTGAGGGCTAGGGACACCTGGGACCCCCAAATCCAAGGTACCCCACGGATAGCACAGAGTCCAACTGAGGAGGGGTAGGGGGAGAAGTCCCAGGACAGCTCGAAGAGAGGGCATGGGAGGGCTCCATCCACGGGCACGGAGACCCTTCACCCTCATTTTTGCACCCACCGAACACTAGGCGTGCAAGCGCTACCTCCTCCCTACTAGCGGGCCGGGGCCAGGCAGGCAGGGGCGGAGTTACCGGGTGATGACCTCCTAACCCGGGTTACTGAGTCCGGGCTCGCGTGAGAAGCGCTGCGACCCCAGCCCCGAGGTCACCGGGGCCGGAAGGCCAGAGGCGCCTAAAGGCTGGCCCCTTCCCCCAGAGCCCCCGGAGCCCGGGAGACCAGTCCGCGCTCCCTGACGCAGGGGCGGGAAAGGATGGAGAACGTGCAGTCTCGCCGAGCGCGCACTAGCGGGGACACGCTGAGCCGCCTCTCGGGCCACTTTGGAATGCTTCAAACCAGGGGTACTGCCAGCCAGACCCACGGGCCCTCGAGGTTCCCTCTTGGCTCCTGGGGTTGTCATTGCTTTGGCAGGCAGAGAAATCGGGCAGCAAGTGGGTATTCCGGTAGCCAAGGAAAGGGTGAGAGAGAGGCCCTCGGGCCTGGCAGGAGAGGGGGCCCAGAGGCCAAGGAGGGGGGCGCCCGGTGCAGGTGCCTCCGCAGGATAGCGTGCATATGCCTGGTACATGCCTCCAGGGGGCAGAGGTCAAGCGGCCCATCCCCGCCCCACCTGGTCGGGGGCGCGGTGCCCGGGAGTTGCGTGAGAAGGGCCCCGAGGCCCGCGCACCCACCCAGCCGCCCGACTCCCCGGCCCGGCTCGGGTCCCGGCACAGTCACGCGAAGGTGGGAGGGGAGTCGGGGCGGGGCTCTTAAAGGGCCAATCTCCAGCGGAGCGTCGGGGTAAAGGAGCTGCCGAAGCCTCGTGGGTGCGTGATTGGTTGGGTGGGGGGGCGGTGCAAAGGGCCCAGGTTTGCGTGCGGAGCTGGGCTTTTGCAAGCAAGCGGGCGCCAGAATTGTGTCCGTAGTTTGGGGCTACGCCTGTGGCAGGACACGCAGCTCCAGCGCCGCCTGGGTCGCCTGGCCGGCTGCCTCCGACGGTGTCCCCGCCCCTGCCGAGCCCTCCCGATGTAGGATGTCCAGGGAGAAAAAGCAGTATTTGTGTGTCTAGCTCCACGTGTCCCCATCTAACTACATTACCCTCCCTCCCCGCCTTTTTCCCCAGCCCTGCAAACAGCACCACCATCCGCTGGCCCAGGCCAGAAGACTGAGCCTCATCCCGCCTCTAACCTCCCGTTCCAGTCAGATGCCACCTCGTGCCCTGCACAAATAATTATTGCTCAGACGCCCACAATGTGCCAGACACGGCTGTGGACACTGGAGATTGATACAGAAGTGAACAAATTTGACAACCTCTTGCTCACTTGTAGCTTACATTGTGGGGCAAGAGCGGGTGCGGGGGAAGGGGGGAAAATGCAGAGAGAATCTCAGAAGATGAAAAGTGCTGTAGAGAAAAACAATGCAAAGAAATGGTAAGAATCAGGTGGTGGCAGATAGCAATTCAAAATAGTCTGGTTGTGGAAGGCCTCACTGAGCAAAGGACACTTAGCCCAGGCAGGAGGGTGAAGTCAAAATTTGAATTATTACACTGTACACCAGAAACTAACTCAACATTATAACTCAACTATACTTCAGGTTTTTGTAAATTTTAATTAAAAAATAAAAAAGAATCAAAGTACACAGATGTCTGGAAGAAGAGTGCACCTGGCAGAGGAAAGAGCAAGTTCAAAGTTCCTGCACGTGGTCCATGAGGAAAGGAGCAGTACCAGGGGCACTGGAAATGTGCAGTGACTTGTGACTGGAAGGTTCTCCTGGAATTTAGTGCCCCCAGGGGATGGGACACTCTTGGGGGACAGCCCCGTCCCAGGTGCAGGAAGCATCCTGCTGAGAAACATGGGGCTTCCTTTGGGTGAGATAGAGACATTGTGGGGCCTGAGTCAAGGAAGATCACTGGCTACTGTGCCAAGACCAGACTAAAGAGGTAAAGGACAAATTTCTTCACTTTCATGTCTGTCCAGCCCCACTACCACATCCTTATCCAGGTCCCCATCTTTGGTCCCTTCCAGGAGTACTAACAGCCTCCAAGCCTGAGTACCACCCACCTTTCACTCTCTCCAATTCCTTCTCCCCCCTGTGGCATCCAGAGTGGTCTTTTCAAAAATGGAAACTCCCTCCATCACCACCTTGCCCCTTCAGTAGCTCCCATCTGAACAGAAATCAGAATCTTTAGCAGAACCTACCAGGAATGCCCACCTCTACATCTAATCTCCCCTACTTTAAGTCTCAGTTAACACATCACTTCCTCTGAGAAGACTTCCCGGATCCTTTCCACAGCAAGTTACATTTCTCCTGGTCTGTGTTTATAGCACTTCTCCATGGCAATTCTCAAGACATTTGTCCCTTGCTAGGACCCCAACCCATACCTGTCACTCCTTCCTCCATGCCCTAACACAGAAAAGCAACCTGTGGGAAACAGATCTAAGCCAAGTCCTTGCAAGATATTACTAACTGGTAAAGGAGTCAAATCCAGCTGTATTATGGATGGGCCCATGACCAGGGTGATATTGAGCCCAAAGTGTTGGTGCTATAATGGTGGAATTTAGGCAACAGAACAAGCAGGAGACAAGGAAGGTATTGCTGGGTTTCCATTCTGTCCAGCATCCTTCCATTCATTTCACCTTTGCATCTCTGGCTCAGCCTGAGAAACTTTGTGGTACCCAAGAGAGGTCTGTCCTTCAATCCTAGTTGAGCTAGAGCCACAAAGAATGGAAAGAACTTGTGTGGAAGCCATGGCAAGGAAGTGGGGAACAAGGCACTTCCAGATCTACCACCCTGCTCTGTGGCCCAATCTCTCCCTTGGCTCTGAGTCCCCACCAGTGCCCTAGGTCTAGAGACTCATGGCAGCCTCCTGATTAGGGCTGGAAGATCATCTGCTGGGGATCCTGACAAGGATTCAGAAAATCCCTTCTTTTGATAGAAAATACACTGCTTTTTTTCACATTCTCCAAGGGGCTCTTGATCCCCAAAAAATCATTAGTTAATTAAACCAATTTCTCTCCCACTTCTGATCTGGAGAAACTGATACCAGAAAGGAGAAGGCCCAAGGACATATGACAAATCAAAGCAGAGCCCAGAACTCCAGCCTCTTGCTTCCAGGCCAGGGCTCCTTCCAGGACAATGACTTTTTGCTCCAGACTACCAGCAAAGTCCCCGGGGGCCAAAGGTAGACAGGGATCAGCCCCCAGGTCAGGGGCCCACTTCCCACGCCTGTCCCCACCCCACCCCCATTCTCCTGGACAAGAATCTGCTGCCCTGGGGTTACAGGGAGGCACCACACTTCTCAGCACCAAGCCCTGTTTTGGGGGACAGCTTACAAGATGGAAGAGAGCCCTCAGGATCACTGGGAAGAGAAAGAAAAAGACAGGTGAGAGGTTAGAGGACCTTGGCCTGGAGCTGAACAGCCAATCCTGGGTCAAAGTTTGCATGCCTTTGCGTGAGAAGCTCTTTGGCTAGAATTCCCTAGCGATCGATACCAGGAGCACAGAGGCAGGGGGGCTGTGTGCTGGGGAGAGAACTCTGGGGTGGAGGGAGAGAGACAGCCGAGGGTCTTGGCCCTGCAGGGTGTTCCAGCCTAAAGTCTTCAGTCAGCACTGCCGAGGGCTATGTGGCGGGGGCAAGGGGAAACAGCAGGACCCACAACAAACCCTCTACCCCACGGTGGAAGCAGGAACCACACCCAAATAGAGCCTATACTAAATCTGGAAATGCTGCAGGAGCTGTGAGCAGGCTGAGGCCCCGGGGGGGAGGTGGGGGGACTAGAGGAGAGTCCTGGAGCATGAGGAGCACAGGGAGGACACCGCTGGCATGGGGAGGGGACACGAGCTGAACGAAGCATGGGAGTGGGGGGCTGGGATAAGGCAGGCTGGGAAGAGTGGAGTCTGAATGGATGTGGAGAACTGGGACCCGTTCTCCAGCGTGTCCTCAGCCCACCCACGATCCGGGCCCTGACTGCCTTCCCCTCTCCTACCTGTGCCCAGAGAGCCAGGGAGATCCAGTTTGCAGGAACCAGGGTTCCGACACGGTAGACCCTGGCTCCCTGTCTCTCGGACAGTTCTTTCCCAGGATAGTCTTGGTCTAAGCCTGTTGTCTTGGTGTAACTATTTAAAGTGTCCTCTTTAACTCTCAAGAGTCTTAGCTTGGACAATAAATTATATGGTCACCTCAGTGACAGTGGACATGTGAGAGATTTTGTGTGCCCAGCATCCATCCTCTCTTCTTCTGGAAATACTCTGATTGTCCTTTGGGGACCATCTCACTGCTACTCTCAGCCCATAGGTTTGGTGGAGCTGACCCCACCTCAGGCTACTAGGCTGGCACATGACTCTGGCCAAGCCAATGAGAGCCCTATGGGGGTTTTAGTACAATTATTGGAAAAGGGAGGTTCTCTGTCTGCCAGGGGTGGCTAAGCTGGTTAGAAAATAATGCTGGACCTACTAGTGGTCATTTTTCAAGAAAGCACATTTTTAGGGGAAAACAGAACTGGGAGTTGAGGGGAGGGAGACAGGGAAGGAATTGAAGATACTGTGCACCTAGATCCAGTTATTCCTGAAGCCAGTGAAGTTCACCCATAGACCATCTGTTCCGTGACTCAGTACCATCACCACCTCCCCGTCTCCTCCTTTCCCTCCTCCTCCCTCTCATTCTCCTCCTTGTCTTCTGCTTCTAGTCAGAGCTGGGTTTGGGGGCTTGCAACTGAACAAAAATTATAACCAAAACCTGCAGGTCGGAGAGACTTACCGAGCAGCTCTCTGAGTGATCAGACCTCCGCACATGCAGCAGGTCTAAGAAGGCCTGGGCAGAATCCTAAGTTACTCCTGTCTAAAGCTTCCCACTGGTCTGCCCCTGTGCCGACGATGCCACCATCAGCACCACTGTGGGAGGCTAGTTTTATCTCCAGAAGACCCCAAGATGGTGTTGCAGAGTTGTTGGCGGGTGAGTGCCTGGAGAGAACCCACGTATGAGGCAGAACTCATCAGGTGAGTCTGTGCCTCCTCACTGCGCTGGGCGCAGGGCTCACACCCAGAGGCTGGAGCTCCCTGACTGGGGGCGCCCTGGGAAGGAAGGGGGCCCACGTGCTCTCCTAGCTGAGAAAGAAACTCCATTCTTTCCCTAAGTTGAAGTTTTCAGAAGGAAGGTTTTGAAGACTCTCAGGGGACACAGTCCTTACAATGGCCTGCAAGGCCCTTCCACGTGTGGCCCCCATTACCTCCCTGACCTCCTTGCCTGTTAGCCCTGCTTCCCCTGGCCCACTCCTCTCCAGGTGCTGGAGCCGCCTGAGGTTCTTTTTTTTTTTTTTTTTTTTTACATTTTTTATTGATTCATAATCATTTTACAGTGTTGTGTCAAATTCCAGTGTTCAGCACAATTTTTCACTCATTCATGGACATATACACACTCATTGTCACATTTTTTTCTCTGTGATTTATCATAACATTTTGTGTATATTTCCCTGTGCTATACAGTGTAATCTTGTTTATCTATTCTACAATTTTGAAATCCCAGTCTATCCCTTCCCACCCTCTACCCCCCACCCCGGTAACCACAACCGCCTGAGGTTCTGAAGACGTGCCAGGCAAGTCCCTCCCTAGGTCTGTCAGAGTCAGTCTCTGCAGGAAACAGAGGGCTCCCTCAAACTGAATCACTGAGAATTTAATACAGGGACCATTCACAGGGTTCAGATTTAGGGAAATCAACAGGGACAGTGCAGTCCCCCAGGGCTAGCAACAGCGAGGCCAGAAGTGGCGAGGGGCAGGAGCAGGACACAGAGCCCAGACAAGGTGTCTGTGGAGAGACTACAGAGAGGAGTGTGGCCTTCGGGAGAGAGCTGCAGCTAGCAGGCAGAGACGCTACAGGGAGAGAGCCTAAATACTCTGACCTCACTCTATTCATGCCTCTGATGTCCCTCTGGTACCTTCCATGGATTGAACCTAACTGGACACCAGAGAGCAGGGGGCCCATTTCAGCAGCCCATGGAAGTCAGGCCTCCAGGACTGAGGGTAGAGAAGGGTGGAGAGTGGTCTGGAGAGGCAAGTGGAGGACATCCAGCACTCTGCCTCAGGGCCTTTGCACTTGCTGTTCCCACCACCTGGAAATGCTTTCTTCCCAAATTCTCATGTCTTACTTCCCTGCGTTTCAGCTTTGCAATATGCCATCTTTGGTGATCCTGTGTATCCTACCCATAGTCTCTAACTCTCTTCTTGACTTGGTTTTTATTTGTAGCACGTACAAACTTCAAATATACTCTGCATTTTACTTATTTATGCTGGGTATGGTCTATATACCTCAACCAGAATGTAAGCTCCAGCAGAGGAGGTGTTTTTGTCTGTTGTGATCAATGGTTCACTAATAGCAAACTGGCACATTGTGAATGCTAAGTAAATATTTGTTAAATATAGGAATGGAAATATGTTAAACTCCCAAATAGGAAAATACGCCAGGTTTGAAATAGCAGAGGCCTGGTGAGATTCTGAGTCTTGATAGGCAGGACACCAAGTCCAAGGTGGTCAGCTGAATGGATTGCCACCCCCACCCAGTCCAGATCTTTTCTCAGCACCTGATAGGAGAGTGCTAGACATTTTGCTGCCAGAAAACAGGCGATCAGTCACAGTCATGGCTTAAGAAGCTAATCACAACCTGGCCCAGCTCAGGCATCCTGCCTTATGACACCTTCACTTTAGTCCAGGGTCAATATCTAGGCTAGTCCTCACTGCTGACCACATGGCCGTGATCACCAGAAGCCCCAAACTCTTTCAGTTTCAAAGTCTCCCGGTTCCTCTCAACAGGTCACAGCTCCTTTCTCCACAGTGGGGTTCCACCACAATAATCAGAGGAGAACAAGTTCTGTAGCTGCTCTCAGCAGAGAGAGCTCTGCAGGACTGGGACAAGAGAACGCCACAATTTGACGGGTGGGGAAGGGCTGCCAAGATGCAGATCCTGGGGCACTGCGCAGAGAAGGCAGGGGTAGGGGTATCCCAGAGGTTCCCTGGATAGAAGGCAGTGGAGATAAGTGCAGACCTTCTTTTCCTTTTTTCTCTTCTTCCTTCAATAGCATCAAATACAATTAATTTAGACCCATATTAGATATCAGAATTTGACTAATTCTGCTCAGGTTGGCAGTTGCCCTAATTATTGAGGAAATATTTGCCAGGCCAATGAATTTTGAAAACAGCCTTACAGGGAAATGTTTGATCTACCGATGGACATGTTCGGCAGCTCAGAGGAATGTTCTGTTTCCAAGCTGGAGATGCCCTTTTGTATATAAACACAGAGGTTTGTTGATAATGAATGTTCTTGTCCTCTCATCAGAGCAGAGTCTTGGAGGATCCTGCTTTGTCAGCCAAGTACTCCTAGACATGCTCCCCCAGTCTCTGCCAAGGAGGTGGCCTCATTCAGACCGATTGTTGCACAGCTTGGCTGTCCCACCAGCCAGTGATGGGCCACTCAGTCAACTGAAGAATCCTTTCCCAACTGTTCCACCCAGTGTGGGCACTCAACAGCCATTCCTTCCACCTTGATTTTCCCTCCTTCTCAAGACCCTCCCCAACCCAGTTTTCTCCAGGTATCCTCCACCTTCCTTTCCAAAGCTCTGTGCTGTCGGGGGAGAATGACCCCAGGGAGTGGGTCCTGGCTGGCCTGGACCTGTCCTTTTGGCCCCAGTTGCCTTGCTGGTTGATTGGATTAAATATGGATCTGTGACATGATTCTGGCCAACATTATGTAGGAGAGATCCGGTGGGACCCGCTTTTAGGAAAGGTTCTTTCACTCTTTTTTTAAAAAATGTGGGGGTGGTAGGAAATTAGGTTTATTAATTTATTATTTTTGGTGGCGGTACCAGGGATTGAACCCAGGACCTCATGCATGCTAAGCATGCACTCTACCACTAAGGTATACTTTCCCCCAGTTTCCTCACTCTTAAAAGGCATGCATAATAAGAGATACACTCTTGTCCCTCTTGACATGTCTGGATGCCATGGCTGAAACTGCAGTAGCCATCTTGTGACCATCTTGGGGGCAAGTTTGATATTCCAAGGATAGTAAAGCAGAAATTTGCAAAGAACCACTTTATTATTCAGGGTCCTTGTAAGAAACAGGATCCATTCAAACTGGATCACTGAGGAAAGTTTAATAAGGGGACTATTTACAAAGGTGTGGGAAGGGTATAGAGAAATCAACACATGATGGTGTGGTACCATTAGACTAGTAACAGAGAGGAGCCCTTACTATTTGGGGCCTAAAGGGGCAGAAGGAAGAATCTGTTTCTGGAATGCTGAGAGAGAGAGACTCTAAGGAAAAGAGAGCTGCCTGGAAGGAGCTGTGGCCTAGCATGGTGACTTTGCAGGGAGGGTCTGGAGAAAAAAATACCTCGATCTTACTCTCCTCCCACCCTCCCATCTCATGACAAAACTTCCCACTGACTTAACCCAACAAGAAGCCAAGGATGGGGAACCCACTGACACAGTCTGCAGAGGTCAGTCTCTTAGGGCAGAGGAGCAGGGAAGCAGATGCAGAGGACAAAAAGGATTCTCAGTACAACCTGGGTCTGCAATCATCTCATTCCTCTGTTTGCTCACCTGTTGTCAGTCTCCCCCATGAAGGCGAAGTCTGTCTTATTCACTGTCTTACTCATTAAGTTTCCTCCTAGAAGAGTGGCTGGCAACATAATTGATGCTCAAAGAATATGGTTGCACCTCCACTGTGTGACAGGCACTGTACTAAAAACTGAGTGAATAAGAACAGACTTTGCCTCGAGTTGTTCATATTATAGAGAGGGCAAATGAAACCAAAGCAATGTGGCACCATGCTGTTTAAGCCATGAGAGTGCTGTGCCCAAGGGAGGATGGTCTAAACCAGAGTGCGAGGCCAGGACACCCCAGAGGAGGTGAGCCTGGAGCTGAGTTTTGGAGGATTTGCTTTAATGGAGAGATGAGAATGCTTTGTTATATATGCATCATAGCACTGTAATGTAAGTCAATACAGCTAACGTGGAAGCCATGCATTTCCATGAGGGTTCCACGTTGGATGGGGCAGAGGTGGTTGGGAGGAGGGTAAGGTGTTCCAGGCAGAGGGAGCAGCATGTGTGAATGCACAGAGGCAGAAAACTAGAAGAATTCTAAGAGGTTCCTTCTGATGGTGGGAAAGATGCATGAGAGGGAGGGAGCAGTGGGAAATGAGCGAGAGAAGTGAGGAGGAACTAGCTCACATGTTGAGATAAGGAGTTTGAATATGGTTTGAATGTCTTAAAAAATTAGTACTGAGGGATTTTACATAGAGGTACAGCTTGCTCAGATTTGCAATTTCAGAAAATTCACCTGGGTGGCAGTGTGGAGCGTGGATTGAAAAAATGGGGAGCGGGGTGGGGGGAGCCTAGAACTGTGCCACTAGCTTACATGCAGCTACGTAAATTTAAAATTAAATAGAATGAAAAATTCAGTGTCTCAGTTGCACTAGCCACATTTCAAATGCTCATTAGCCATATGTGACTAGGGGCTACCCTACTGAATAGCACAAACATGGAACATTTGTATCATCGCAGAAAGTCCCACTGGACAACACTGGGTAGAGGCAGTGAGACCGAGTAGGAGGTTCCTGAAAAAGCCCAGGCAGGAAGAGGCACTGAGGGTCTTCTCCAGGCAGTGTCACGGTGATGGAGAGAAGAGGTCGGACTGAAGAGGGATTCAGGCAGTAGAATCTGAAGAGTTTGGTGAGAGGTGAATGAGAGAAGGAATTTTTACAGATTCCCGGGTTTCCGGCTGGGGTGACGACCTGGAGGGAAGGTGTCTGGGTAGAGGGGTGACATCATCCATTTGGGCATGTTGAGGATGCAGTGGCAGGGGCCCTCTGGGTGGACATCTGCAGCGGGTGATTAGATGTCCAGAACTGAAGCTCCACATCCCCATCTAGTAGACTGGAAGACCCCCCCAGCTTTAATTATTCACCTCTGCTTCCCACGGTACCTGTGTCCACCAGTGTCCTTCCTCTCTGCCAGGTCTGGGAACAGAAATGATTGGGACTCAACCTCTGTCCTTGAGGGACCCATAGTCTGGGTTAGGGTTTGGGTTTGGTTACGAGCCAGCCCAAAACTACAGCTCCTTTTGACCAGACCCACGACAGAGGTGAGAATGGAATGATGAAGGTCACAGAGGAGGACTCGCCCCACAAGGAGCAGGGAAGGGGCTGCCAATTACTGCACTCTGACCACTGGCCAGGCTGATGAATATGCACTGAATAAACTTGTTGAGTGACCCAGGGATGCCCATCCCCTGACCTTAACCTTAGCCACACCCCACATCCCTGTGCCCCACTCCTCTGGACAGTGAACTCTGAATGTGTCTTCTCTCACGACAGCCACCTGGTTTGCCCTCTTTCCTGCCGCATGCCCACTGAACTGCTTTTCCCCCACATTCTGGCTCCGGGAAAAATTACTTAACAACTGTAAGATGAGTAACAACTGTAAGGTGAGGCCAATAATAGTGCCCACCTCACAGTGTTGTTATGAAGCTAAAATAGAGATGGTCAATATTAACAACAGCACACAAGTTGAGGCATAGTGGGTACTCAATAAATTTTAACTGTAAGGATTATTACTTGCAACTTCCATAAAACAAATGCAGGGAAATAACCAGCGATAGGAAAGAAATCTATTAATGAAAAAATCCCATCCCCAAAAAGTACACAGCATGATTTCATTGACATAAAAAACAAGTACAGACAAGGCTCATATGTGCTGTTAGAAGCTGGGGTCATGGTTACCCTTGGGGAGGGCGGTGCCTAGGGTGCTGGTGACGTTCTGTCTTTTGATCTGAGGGCTGGCTATGTGGTTTTGATAACTCTGTAAAAAATTTGTTGAGCTGTACAGATTATCTGCACTTTTCTGCATGTATCTTAGAATTTAATGAAAAGTTTTAAGAAAATATTTAAAAGAAAAAGACGTCTCTTGTTTGGAAGTTCAAATAATTTGTCTAGATACGCCAGCCTCAAGGAGGGGAGCAGAACTCCCCACTCCTTGGGCGTGGGCTGTGCACAGTGACTTCCTTCCAAAGAGCATGGTATGGAAAGGGGGAAGAAGTAACATCACCATGGAGAAACTTGATAAACGCTACTTCAGCCAGCTGATCACCATCAACTTCAACCTACCCGTCAGGTTGATATTATGTGCCCTTGATATGATGTGATCAAAATGGCACTTTATTTCTGTGGTCTTTCTAACAATAACTCATAATCCCAGCCTTACCATGAGAAAAACATCAAACAAATTTCAACAGTAGGACATCATAAAAAATACTTGACCAGGACTTCTGAAAACTCTCAAGGTCATCAAGAACAAAGATGGAGTTACAACCAAGGCTTCCCTAAAGAAATATCCCCTGAAAGGATAAATTGGGAGTTTGAGATTTGCGAGTATTAACTACTATATATAAAATAGATTAAAAAAACAAATTTTTTCTGTATAGCACAGAGAACTATATTCAATATCTTGTAGTAACCTATAATGAAAAAGAATATGAAAATGAATATATGTATGTATATGTAGGACTGAAACATATGCTGTACACCAGAAATTGACACATTGTAGCTGACTATACTTCAATTAAAAAATAAATTTAAGAAAAAAGAGAGATATTCCCTAAGGAGATATGATGACTAAATGTAATACGGTGTCCTTCATGACAGGACCCTGAAACAGAAGAAGACGTTAGGGTAAAAACTAAAGAAACCTGAATGAAGTATGACTTTAGCTAATTAGAGGGGGAGAGAGAGGGAGAGGAGGAGGGAGATAGGAAGGAAGGAAAAGAAGGGAGGGGGAGAGAGACAGAGAGAAAGAGTCAATTTTCTATAAAACTTACCCTAACCTCAAACCTTGACCTTTTTTATAGAGGGAGCTGAACCCAGTGGAAACACAAACAGAAAACAGCTTTCCTTTCCTCTCAGCCTCGGTCTCCAACATGCTCCATGACTCTGTCAGATTCCCCCGCCTTGCCCTTTGACATCGTCACAGACTGATCCTACAGCCTTCTCACATTCAGGACTGAAAAGCCCAGTCCTATCTAAATAAAAATGTGTGTCTCATGTCCAGTTTCGGGTTTGTCCCCAGCCTCCTCGCAGACCCCACCCATGGGAAGGGGAGAGGCGCACTCTGCTTCTGTACTCCCTTCTCAGCCACCCCACCCACCCCATCACCAGGGAGGGGACGGGGGCAGGGGGTGCTGGAAGAGGAGCCAATCTCTTTTTTTTTTTTACATTTTTATTGATTCATAATCATTTTACAGTGTTGTGTCAAATTCCAGTGTTCAGCACAATTTTTTAGTCATTCATGGACATATACACACTCATTGTCACATTTTTTTCTCTGTGATTTATCATAACATTTTGTGTATATTTCCCTGTGCTATACAGCCAATCTCTTTTTATTTGGGTGGTGCTTTTTATCTTCTCTCTGAGCTCAGAATGCCCTTGTGTGTAGCAGATGCTCCACTGCCAGCTTTTCATCGAGTGCCTTTGAGCCCCAACCTGTCTTCCACATCACACAGTTCCTAACATAGCTGCTGGACTCTCTGGCTGACCTCTTGCCTGCCCCTCAGCTTGTTCCTGCAGGGTACCCCCTGTAGCCTGTCACTGCTGGGGTCTCCTCCCCTCTGTAGTCAGGTCTCATCCATGCAGCTGAATGGAGTCTTGTTCCCTTCAGCATGTCTGCCTGGCCCTCGGGAGACTCACATCCTGGTGAGGTACCCAACTCGGGCCGTGCGGGCTGCCCTCTGCCATCACAGGCTGCTCCGCTCAGCCTCCGTGCCCACAAGCTTCTCCCAGACCCAGGGATATGTGTCAAGCAGGTGCACAGAGTGGTCTGGAGCACAACCTTCTAAAGGTTCGAGTCCCAGCTCTAACACACTGCTATGTGCCCTACAACAAATTACACAACTTCTTTGTGCCTCTATTACCCCATTGTAATGTGAGAATAGGATTATCTTCTATCCCATAGGATTACTGAGAATGGTTTTTGTTATGCGTATAAAGCTCTTATAACAACGTGGGGCCCAAGAGCACGGGGTGCTGTAAAGTGTGTGATAAATACGCAAATGCCCGCAGTCTTCCTCTCCATGTGGACTCACGGCTGGGGATGTCCCTTCTTGCAGGGATCCCACTCTTAAGGTTTAGGTCTCCTGGAACTCCCTCCACTTGCCTTCATGCAACGGGGGAGGGGAGAACCACCATGGGGCTCCTTACAGAGCAGCTGACCTCTGCCTTGGAGCTCCCTTTCATACAGGAGACACCCACTGCCTCCGTGTCGGTTACTGGGTAGCTGACACTTGTCCCATCTCCTCTGCCTCTCCTCTCTATGTAGATACACAGATAGACGTACATTTTTAAACAGAACCATTTAAAAGTAAGTTGCTGAAGTCATGACACTTCACCCCCTAAACACTACAGCATTCACCTCCTGAGAATATTAATCTCCAAAGAGTATTTCCTAAAATATTCTCCCACTTAACCATGATACTATGCCCATAACCTAAGAAAATTAACATTAATTCCATATCATCCAAGCTCCAGTCCTTGTTCGTGTGCCTTCAGTTGTCCCAAAATGTCTTTTGTAGATTTAAACAAATGTTTTTTTAAATCCAGTGTCCAATCAATGTTCACATACTGCATTTGTTTGTTATGTTTCTTTAGTCTCTTTGCTCTAGAAAAGGACCTTGCCTTTTTTTTCCTTTAATGTCATTGACCATTTTGAAGAGTCCACGCCAGTAGCCATGAAGAACAGCCACAGCATGGATTTTCTTCATTCATGTTTGCCGTCTCTTACCAGGAGGGAGGAGGGTGAGGGGCTCTTTCTTCAGAATATAGGGACCCCGTCATCTCTCGTCTTCACGTTAAGGACTCAGGCTGGAATTCAGAGGCGGCTGGAACATGCCCATTCCCCGTCTGGATTCACAGGGTGTTGGAGGGGTGTTACAGGGCACCCTTCTGGAGGGGAGCAGTGAGTCCCCTCCGCCTGTTCAGCCTGGACTGAGTGCCCAGGCAGGGTCCTTCCTCATGGGCACAGTGGGAAAGAAGGCTGCACCAGCCCAGAGGACTTTGACTGCTAGCGCCCTGCCCTGCCCTTGAGAGGAATAAGCACCCCCCTCCACTGACTCTGGACCCTGAAAGGAGCTGGACATTCCTCCCCAGGGACATATCACCTGTCCCCAAAGAGCTGCCCCTGGGCCCTGGGTAGTAGGTGGAGCTGAAGCATCATGGCCCAAGGCCAAGGGCTAAGCCTTTCACCTTTTTTCGGTGACTTTGATATCATGTGACCAGGACTGCAGGGCCAGTCTGATAGGGGTGGCGTTTATAAAGGGGCTCCTCACCCAGAGCCAGAAGCTCCGTACTGGCCCCACAGTCCTGCTGATCTCAAGCATCCGCCTCTACAGTTATCTTTCTTGGGCCCATCTCAGTCCCTGGGGACCCCCATCATATGTCCTGGGAACCAGTGGAGATGGAGGACACTGGGTTAGGTGTAGGAGGCCTGAGTTCTAGTCCTTGCTGCCCAGCTCCAGACTTCAGTTTCTCCATTTTTAAATGAGCTTGGGGTGGGGTGTAGCTCAGTGGTAGAGCTCATGCTTAGCATGCGTGAGGTCCTGGGTTCAATCCCCAGTAGCTGCATTAAAATTTTTTTTAATTAAAAAAAATTTAATGAGAAGCTTGGACTAGGTCACCTCTGAAGACCCTTAATGTGATCAAAGTGGGGAGATGGGTGGGACTCCCCACCTGGCACGAGGACTGCAGCCAAAGCTCAGTCTCCAGCAAGACAGTGAGCAGATGGGGGCTTGTCTTTGGAGGAGGTGTCCCTCTTGGTCTTGATAAAGAATGCCCTTGAGGAGGGGGCATCACGAGCCATTTTCATCAGCCCTGGAACCTTGGTCCCCTCAGCGCTGTTGGGTTGGGGAGTAGCTCTGTGTTCCCTGGGTATGAGGGGGCATCAGCAGGAAGCCAGCCCTGCTGGGGAACCTTTGGCACAATCTCCAGCATACACCCTGCACTGGGAGCTCACAAAGGTGTTTCCCCACTTTGAAATGGTAACTGCAGCCTCAGAGTTGGAAACTGAGGTGATGGGTGGAGGGGAGGGCCAGGACACTCAAGTTGGGAACCTCGAGGCTCCTTTCCAGCCCTCAGATTCTGTGATGCTTTAAGGGTGGGCTCCTGGGATGCAGGACCTGTGGTGGATGTAACTTAGTTTTCCTGGTGTCCAGCTGGAAGCCAAGCACAGAACAGTGCAAGTGTTTATTGACCAAGTAATTAAATGAATGAATGAATGCCTCCATCTTCTCCTTCAGTCTGTCTCCTCCTTCCTCTTCCCCATAGTTGGTACAGATGGCATTGTCCCAGCCTAGTCCCTTCTCGACCACAGAGCTTCTCCTGGCCTCTGCCATCTTCTGCCTTGTATTCTGGGTGGTCAGGGCCTGGCAGTCTCAGGTCCCCAAAGGCCTGAAGAGTCCACCAGGGCCCTGGGGCTGGCCCCTGCTCGGGCACGTGCTGACCTTGGGGAAGAGCCCACACGTGGCCCTGTCGCGGCTGAGCCAGCGCTACGGAGACGTGCTGCAGATCCGCATTGGCTGCACACCTGTGCTGGTGCTCAGCGGCCTGGACACCATCTGGCAGGCCCTGGTGCGGCAGGGCGACGATTTCAAGGGCCGGCCTGACCTCTACAGCTTCTCCCTGGTCACTGATGGGCAGAGCATGACTTTCAACCCAGACTCTGGACCAGTGTGGGCTGCCCGCCGGCGCCTGGCCCAGAATGCTCTCAACACCTTCTCCATCGCCTCCGACCCGGCTTCCTCATCCTCTTGCTACCTGGAGGAGCATGTGACCAAGGAGGCTAAGGCCCTCCTCTGCAAGTTTCAGGAGCTGATGGCAAGCCCTGGGCACTTCGACCCCTACAATCACATAGTGGCATCAGTGGCCAATGTCATTGGTGCCATGTGCTTCGGCCAACACTTTCCCCAGAGCAGTGAAGAAATGCTCAGCCTTGTGAAGAGCAGCCATGATTTTGTGGAGATCGCTTCCTCCGGGAACCCCGTGGACTTCTTCCCCATCTTTAAATACCTGCCCAGCCCTGGTCTGCAAAGGTTCAAGGACTTCAACCAGAAGTTCCTGAAGTTCCTGCGGAAAACAGTCCAGGAGCACTATCAGGACTTTGACAAGGTGAGCCAGGATGCAGGTGGTATGGGGCACCCTGGAGACTGAGTGTGGTCCCTCTTACCCCGCTTCAAGGTAGCTATGCTGCTGGTGTGCAGCCAAGGCCTAGGAAGGCTCTGGGACACCTCAGACCTGCTGTGTCTCTTGGAGCCAATCCCTCTCCCTCTCTGGCCTCAGTTTCCTTATGCCTGTAGCCTTGCTGTCAGGGCTGCTCAAAGCCCCGGGGAGACAAGGCTGTGAATGGGGCCCTGGCAGCGCCCTGTGATGTGGGGTGGTGTTGTTATGAGTGAGAAGGCTTTTGTTCTGCAGGAACCTGAACCCTGACAGAGACTAATTCCCAGCTCAGGTGTCATTTTGCTTCCCCGTACCCACACCAACCTCCTTTGAAACTAGACCCCTGGGGTTATTGGGAGGAAGGTTCAGTGAGGGATGAAATGATACTCTAAGCCCTACATAGAGCTGCTACCAGCTCCTGCTGTGAACTCAGCCCCCTGCCCAGAGGCCAGCAGTAGTGCCAGACGGGATGGGGTACAGTCCAGCCTCACACCCCAGAAGTGCTGGGGTGCCCCTAAGCTTGTGCCCTCTCAGAACAGAGTCCAGGACATCGTAGGTGCCCTGTTCAAGCACAGCGAAGAGAACTCCGGAGCCAGTGGTGGCCTCATCCCCCACGAGAAGACTGTCAACCTTGTCAACGACATCTTTGGGGCCGGTAGGAGCCAGCCCCTTGCCTCTTAATTCCTCAGTGCCTGCTGTTCACCCACAACCTTGCCCAGCCCCCAGGTCCATTAGAAACTCACCAACCACATGCCAAATGGTGCAGGACACAGAGACCTGACCCAGACTCGGGGTCTGAGCCCAGGCTGGACCCCCAGCTCCCAGTGAACACTCAACCAAGTCTCTCCTCTGCGAGGCTTGCTTCCCATCCGAACAGTAAAGCCCTTTCTGGTCTGTAAGTCCAGCCCCTCATAATTGCAGGGGCTAATTATGAAACCAGGGACTCAGGCTGGAGTGGAGACCCAGCTTCTGCCCTCAGAAGACGGGGGGATGTAAGAAGGTGGGGACAGCGGGGGAAAGGGGCAAAGGAAGACAATGCTTGGTACATACACATACTCAGTAAATGCTGGCGTCTTGTTCCTATATTCCTTTCTCCCTCACCTTGCCCCCCTGCTGCCCAGGGTTTGACACGATCACGACCGCCATCTCCTGGAGCCTCATGTACCTCGTGACAAATCCTGAGATACAGAGGAAGATCCAGGAGGAGCTGGGTATGTGGTATCCCCCAGTCCTCTAGCAGAGAGAAGCCTTGGGGTCCCGGGTCATTTGTTCAGTCTAAATATAGGTGCTAAGTGCCTACTAAGAACAGCCTAGGCATGCAATGGTGCCTGCCCTTCCTAGAAGATGCTGGGGGTCAGTGGGTGTCAGACCTGTAAACAGACATAGTGCCACATAGAGTGACACCTGGTGTAACAGGGGACGCAGATGCCTTGGAGCAGTCAGAACGGTCCCTAAGCCTGGTCTGTCCTCTGTGCTCTGCAGACACCGTGGTTGGCAGGGCGCGGCGGCCCTGGCTCTCTGACAGGCCCCAGCTGCCCTACTTGGAGGCCGTCATCCTGGAGACCTTCCGACACTCCTCCTTCGTCCCCTTCACCATCCCCCACAGGTGAGATCTGCCTATTCCCCCCTCCCACCTCTGAAGTCCGCCATGTTTTCTCCTTCCAGCTCCTCAGCCCTGGCCCTGGTCAGACCTCGGCATCTCCTTCCTGGCCGGGACACCGGGTTCTCCACAGACCCTCAGCCTCTACTCTGTCCCCATCCAGTCCAAATATGATCCAACTACCTAGCTCTCAGGAGAAACTCACACTCCTGACCTCAGCTCTCATTCACCTCTGCTCACGTTCCCTCCCCCAAGGACAGCCTGGACAGGCTGTCCTCACCATCCCTCACAAGCACAATCCAGCCAGCCTCCAGCTGCACTTATGCTGGACCTTCTACTTGGAATACCTTCTGGCCACCTCCTGCTCCCTGGCCACCAGAATGCTATCCTATCCTATCCTGACACAAACTTACCCTCCCCTAGAAGCCTTTCTTGGCTCATCCAGCTGGCACAGATTCCTTCTGTAATATCTTATATGGACTTACAGCCATTTGCCCTTGATCATGTCCTGGGATTTTAACAATGTCGAGAGAGTTAGTGAACACTTACTTCTGCCCATATGTGGGTCTAGTTATTCCCAGCCAGGCTGAGAACTCCCCAGGACTGGCCCAGATGGCCTGCTTCATGGGCACAGCCGAGCACAAACAAAAGTTTAGTAAACATTTGTGGAAGGTGAAGGGGACTTCCCCGAGGAAGGGGAAGTCTCATTTCACCCCTTCCTGGCTCCTGACGCTCCCTCCCAGGGCAGGGTGTGGAGACTATGGTGGGCAGGCTATTGGGGTGGGATGGGGGTAGGAGCAAGAAGCTCCCAGAGACACACCCCTGGGCCTGACAGAGCCCTCTTCCCTCAGCACGACAAGAGACCCGACGCTGAATGGCTTCTACATCCCCAAGGAACGCTGTGTCTTTGTAAACCAGTGGCAGGTCAATCATGACCAGTGAGTACACGTCCCCCACTGAAAAGTGTGTGAAGTTCAGCAGTCAGGAAGGCTGACTGTCCAGCCTTCCTGGACAAAGTAATATATAACAAAGTAATGGTGCCTCAGTTGCATACAGCCTGCTCTAAGAGACAAAAGGTAGGTCGACATTTCTCAAACTTTAGTGCATTGACCAGAAGTCTGGACAGATTGTGGTGCCCCGTCCCCCGAGATTCCACTTTGGTAGGGAAGCTGGAGTATCGTTAAGTGATTCTGGTGTGAATGGCCTAGGGATTTCTCCTTGGAAAATCCCGCTTTAGTCTCTAGATAGGGGGGTCATGTAATTTAGTATCCAAACTGGGGTACCTCTGAATGTGAAGAGGGAGGCTGTCAATAATTACCCCAAAACAATAAGCATAAAACAGGATGGACTGTTGATCCCCCTTGTATATTGAGTAGGATAGAGACAAGCATGTGTTCCTTCTTTTAATTTCTTTAAGTTAAAGCAGTATTTATTTAAAATAACAAATTAATATTAAAAAGCACTATTTTCAAGGCTAGTTGTTTTAGGGAGAGGTATGTAATAAAAATAAGCATCAAAATACAGTTTGGCCCCTTCCCCCACCCTGCTTTCTTTGCCCTAGCTCTATTCTAACACTGAAGTTGCCCCCAAGGCCTTTCCCCCCAGAGATCCCATCTTCTCCATTCCTCTTGCAGGAAGCTGTGGGGGGATCCATCTGAGTTCCGGCCGGAGCGATTCCTCACTGCCTACGGCACCGCCATCAACAAGACCCTGAGTGAGAAAGTGATACTCTTCAGCATGGGCAAGCGCCGGTGCATAGGGGAGGTGCTGGCCAAGTGGGAGATCTTCCTCTTCCTGGCCATCTTGCTGCAGCAGCTGGAGTTCAGCGTGCCACCAGGCACGAAAGTGGACCTAACCCCCATCTATGGGCTGACCATGAAGCATGCCCGCTGCAAGCATGTCCAGGCACGGCTACGCTTCTCTATCAAGTGATGAGTTTGCTGTCATTCTGAGGCAGATGGAGAGATGGAGGTCACTGAGGAACCCTTGTTTCTTTCTTTCCTTTTTACTAACAGCCTTATAGAGATATAATTCATATACATATAATTCACCTCCTTAAAGAATACAACCCAATGGCTTTTAGTATGTTCACAGAGTTGTGCTTCCACACCGCAATCAATTTTAGAACTTTCTCATCACCCAAAAGAGAAACCGATGCCCATTAGTGGTCATTCCCATTTCCCCGTAACCCACCGTCCCTATTCCCACCAGCCCTAGGCAACTACTAATCTGCTTTCTGTCTGTTTAGATTTGCCTGCTCTGGATATTTCATAAAAATGCAATTATACAATTAGTGGTCTTTTGTGACTGGCTTCTTCACTTAGCATAATGTCTTCAAGGTTCATTCACGTAGCAGCATGCATCAGTAAGCCCTGGTTTCTTGAGTCCTGAAACTAGACCCAAGTCTGTTTCCTCAGTTATTGAGGGGTACATCTCTCACTGCTCTCTATTCTCTCCTGTCCTGTATGATCCAAGTCTTGGAACACTTGAAGGGAACAGGGAGGGGGTACTCAGCCTTGTGGGCCAAACCCAGATGGGTGACGGGGGATATCTCACGTCCAATCCTCCAAAGGTAGAGAATATCTGCCTTCTCCCAATGTCTGATTTGTTCATCCACAGCTAGGGAAGGATAAGCTCCCCAGAAGTGCTTGAGTTACCTGCAAAAGGCCCAGTTTGCTTCAAAGGGGACTATCAAAAGAGTGAAAAGATAAGCCACAGAATGCAAGAAAATATTTGTGATTCATATATCTGATAAGGGATTAATATCCAAAATATACGAAGAACTCCTACAACTCAACAACAAAAAACCAAACAGCTTAATTCAAAAATGGGCAAAAGAATGGAGATTTTCATTTTGTAATATACAGAATTATCAAATCACTATGTTGTGTACCCATAACTAACATAGTATTGTAGGTCAATTACACTTCAAAAAACAAACAAACAAATTTCATAGAAAAAGAGGTCAGGCTGTTTACTAGAGGTGGGGGTTGAAGGAAGGGGGATTTGAATGAAAGCGGTCAAAAGGCACAAATTTCCAGTTATAAGATAAATAAATAAGGACTGCAATGTACAATGTGATTAATATAATTAACAATGCTGTATGATAAGTTGCTAAGAAAGGAAATCCTAAGAGGTCTAATCACAAGAAAAAAAATTTTTCCTATTTCTTTAATTTTGTATCTGTATGAGATGATGGATGTTCACTAAACTTATTGTGATAACCATTTCATGATGCATGGAAGTCAAATTACTATGCTATATACCTTAAAATTATACAGTGCTGTATGTCAACTATATATCAGCAAAACTGGAAGAAAATAAACAAACAAACATGGGCGAAAGGCTTGGACAGATAGTTCTCTAAAGAAGATATTCAAATGGACAAGTACATGAAAAAACACTCAACATTGTTAGTTATTAGGGAAATGCAAATCAAAACTACAATGAGGTATCATTCACACATACCAGAATAGCTGTAATAATAATAAAAAAAACTAGACTGCTATGAATATAAGTTACTATATGTAAGCCTTATGGTAACCACAAAGCAAAAATCTACAGCAAACACACAAAAAAATAGAGGAAGGAATTCAAGCATAGCACTACAGACAATTAACAAATCACAAAGAAAGACAGCAAGGGAAGAAAGGAACAGAAGAATTACAAAATAGCCACAGAACAATTAACAAAATGGCAATAAGTCCCTACTTATCAATAATTACTTTAAATGTAAATAAACTAGATTCTCCAATCAGAAGACATAGAGTTGTTGAACACATTAAAAAAAACAAGACCTATCTATATGCTGCCTACAAGAGACTCACTTCAGATGTAAGGAAACATAGTCTGAAAGTGAAGGGATGGAAAGATGACATTCCATGCAATATAAACCAAAAGAAAGCCGGAGTGGCTATACCTTGTCAGACAAAACAGACTGTCTAACAACTTCAAAGACTGTAAAAAGAGACAAATGTCATTACATAATGATCAAGGGGTCAATCCAACAAAGAATATAACGTTCATAAATATTTATGCACCCAACAAAGGAGCACCTAAATATATACAGCAAATATTAACAGACCTAAAGAGAGAAATAAACAGCAACACAATAATAGTAGGGAACTTTAATACCCCACTTTCATCAATGGTTAGGTCATCAGACAGAAGACCAATAAGGAAACACTGGCTTAAACAACATATTAGACCAGATAGACTTAACAGATATATAAAGAACATTTCACCCAAAAACAACAGAATACACACTCTTCTCAAATGTTCGTGGAACATGCTTCAGGATACAACACATATTAGGTGACCCAAAAAAGTCTTAATAAATTTAAGATAAATTAAAGAGATAAATTAAAATGGGACTACAACATACCAAAACTTATGACATACAGCAAATACAGTTCTAAAAGAGAGGTTCGGCAGGGAGGGCAGAGCTCCAGTGGTAGAGTTCACGCTTAGCATGCACATGGTCCTGGGTTCAAACAAATGAAAAAGAGGTTCATAGTAATAAAAGCCTATCTCAAAAAGAAGAAAAATCTCACAAAAATACAACTTACCTTTACACCTCAAGGGAATAGAAAAAGAAAAACAAAAAGCCCCAAAGCTAGCAGACGTAAGGAAATAACAAAGATCAGAGTGGAAAACAATGAAATATAATATAACAGGAAAAAAAATCAATGAAACTAAGAGCTGATTCTTTGAACAAATAAATAAAATTGACAAACCTTTCACTAGATTCACCAAGAAAAAAGATAAAGGACTGAAATAAATAAAATCAGAAATGAAAGAGGAGACATTACAACTGATCCCACAGAAATATGAAGTATCACAAAAAAGACTACTATGAACAATTAGATGCAGACAAATTGGATAACCTAGAATAAATGGATACATTTCTAGAAAAATACAACCAACTAAGAGTGAAACATGAAGAAAACAGAAAATCTGAACAGAATGATTACTAGTAAGGAGATTGAATCAGCAATTAAGAATCTCCCAACAAACAGAAGTCCAGGACCAGACAGCTTCACTGGTGAATTCTACCAAATATTTAAAGAAGAATTAATACCAATCTTTCTTAAACTCTTCCAAAAAATTGAATAGGAAAGAACACTTCTAAATTCAGTTTACGAGACTAGCATTACCCTGATACAAAAACCAGATGAAGACCCAAGAAGAAAAGAAAATTACAGGCTAATCTCTCTGATGAATATAGATGCAGAGATCCTCAATAAAATATTAGCAAACAGAATTCAACAATACATTAAAAGGATCTACATCATGATCAAGTAGGATTTATTCCAGAGATGCAAGGATGGTTAATCACAAAGCAAATCAATCAATATAATACACTACATTTACAAAATGAAGGATTAAAATCATACGATAATCTCAACAGATACAGAAAAAGCATTTGACAAAATTCAACATCCACTTATGATTTAAAAAAAAACTCTCAACAAGGTGCATATGGAGGAAATGCACCTCAACATAATAAAGGGCATGTATGATAAGCTCACAGCTAACATCACACTCAAAGGTGAAAGCTAAGAGCTTCCTTCTAAGATCAGGATCAAGACAAGGATGCCCACTCTCACTTCTTTTACTCAACATAGTATTGGAAGTCCTAGCCAGAGCATTTAGGCAAGAAAAAGAAATAAAAGGCATTCAAATTGGAAAGGAGGAAGTAAAACTGTCACTAAAAGCAGATAACATAGAAAACCCTAAAGACTCCACCAAAAAACTGTTAGAAATCATAAACAAATTCAGTTAAGTTTCAGGATACAAACTCTGTATACAAATATCTGTTGCACTTCTATACATCAGTAATGAACTATCAGACACAACATTGTAAACTGATCATACTTCAATAAAAAAAATTATACAAAAAAACAAAAACGCAGCATAGACATGCAGCGGAATATTATTCAGCCATAAAAAAGAAATGCCATTCTGATGCAATCTATAACCTGGGTAAAATTTGAAAACATTATGCTAAGTGAAATAAGCCAGATACAAAAGGACAAATATTGTATGGTTCCACTTGCATGAGGTATCTAGAATAGAGAAATTCATAGAGAAAGAAAATATAGTAGAGGTTACCAGGGGCTAGGGGGTGGGGAGCAGAGAATGGAGAGTTATTGTTTAATGAGTACAGAGTTTATTTGGGATGATAAAAAAAAATTCTAGAAATGAATGGTAGTGATAGTTGCACAACATTGTGAATATACTTAATGCCACTGAATTATACATTTCAAAATGGTTACAATGGTAAATTTGGTTTTATATGTATATTTTTTACCACAATGTTTAAAGGCAAGTACACAATAAAATACTGTGTGCAACAAAAAGAAATAAGTATCAAAGCCACAAACAGACATGGAGGAACTTCAAATGCATATCGCTAAGTGAAAGAAGCTAATCTGAAAGGTTACCTACTTTATGATTCCAACTATATGACGCCCTGGAAAAGGCAAAACTATGGAGGCAGTAAAATGATCAGTGGTTGCCAGGAGTTCAAGGGTGAGGAAGGAGGGGTGGGAGGAAAGATGCACAGGTGGAGCACAGAGGATTTTTAGGGCAGTGAAACTATTCTGTATGATACTGTCACGGTGGGTACATGGCATTACACATTTGTCAAAACCCACAGAATGTACAACAGGAAGAGTGAACCCTAATGTAAACTACGGGCTTCAGTTAACAAAAGCGTATCAGTATTGGGGGGAGGGGACAGCTCAGTGGTAGAGTGCTTGCTTAGCCCCAGTACCTCCACGGAAAAATAAAAGAATAAACCTGGTTACCTCCCCCCAGACAAAACAAAACCAAATGTATCAATGTTGGTTCATCAACTGTAAAATTTGTACCTACTAATGCCAAGATGTTAAAAATAGAGGAAACTGGGAGCAGGAAGAACAGGTACATGGGAACTCTCAGTACTTTCTGCTCATTTTTCTATGACTTAAAACTGCTCTTCTCAAAAGTGTATCGATTAAAAAAAGAAGGCAAGTAACGAAATACCGCCAAACATTAGAAGAAAAGGCCCAGCCCTACCCTCTCTGCACGTGGCCCTGGGGGTGGCGCACACATTGTGCTCACTTCCTCAGTGGCAGAGCCCCCTACTTTTCAGCTCCGAGGCTCCCTCATTTCACCTCCAGTGTTTCCACCTGCAAAAGGAAGGCAGAGTTGAATTAGTTGATCTCATAAGAGCCCCCAGCTCTAAGTGCATGGTAAGTTTGCTTTGGTCTCCACAAAATGAGAGAGCTATTCATTATGTTTTATGTGTGCAAGCAAGGCTCCTCACCACTAAAAAATGGATACAGAAAAGCGGAGCTGGAGGATGCTGAGACATGGGCTTTGTCCTTTCCCACACGTACATCTGAACTGACCACCTGCCTCCTTAATGCCCCTCCAGCCCGAGGCTCTTTCCAAGGACACAACTTCAGGCTTGGAAGGATCAGCCAAGCTGCAGTGTGACTCCGGAGTACTCCCCTGGTGGGCAGAGGATGAAGGAAGGAATATGATGGAGGAATTCTCAGGGAGGGTCCTTGAAGGAGGTAGGAGAGAATGACACAGAAAGAATGGCTGGGCCTACACATTTATCCCGACCCGCTTTCTGGAACAGCTTCACCCAGCCACACGGGCAGTGGAGCGGATCTCCACAAAGTGAGTCCTGTTTTCTATCGCCTTTTATTACTATACTAGAGATGTGTTCTACAGAAAAAACAGCCACTAATAGTTCAGATAGAAAATTTAGGAAGAAGATGGTTCCAATGGTGACCAGCCCCGGGTGTCACAGCCCTGGGGGGGAGCTTACAGAGGTTTGACCCTGCAGCGTCCCTTCCTGAGTTGCCCATCCACGGGGCTGCTGGACCTCACTTAGCACCGCTCCTGAGTAGTCACCGCAGGACTCACAGGGCGGAGCTGCAAGGCCACCCTTGGCCAGTAGGAGCTGCCACCCAATACATGCCATCTGCACTCCCGCCGACGCAGTCCTTGGGTTTGTTGTTCGCTTTCTCTGTTACTAATCAGGAGCAGCCTTCTCTGAGATGAGACGGAAATGAGCCACACCTCCATTTCCCAAGTGATCGTCTGGTGGCATAACTGTCCCAACATTCTGGAAATGAGCATGGCTGCCTGTGGCTTCGAAGAAAATAGTAAATTTAAGATCATAATCAACTGGATTCTGTGCTTAAATCCAGTACGGGGGAAGGACCTCTCCTGAGCTCCACCTGTCTGGGTCCAGGCCTGCCCTCAAACCCAAAGCAAACTCTTCAAGGAGCCTCCATCTGAGAGGAAACTCAGCTCACCTGTCAGACGAAGGAGGCACAGCTCTGCCCTAGGGGAGCCCAGTCTGAGGGGGAAGGCAGTCCTGCCCTGAGAACCTGGGACTGAGCAGGACATGACCCTGTCCCAGACATCACAGGCTGAAGGGGGAGACACAGCCCCACCTGGGCTCCAGTCTGAGGGGGAAATGAGCCTGCTCTGACGTCCCAGTCTAGGGTGGGGGTGCAGCCCAGTCCTGGGAATCTCGGGAAGCATGGTCCTGTCTCAGAAAGGAGACGGGCCTTGTTCTGGGAGCTCCAGTCTGACAGGGACAAGGACCCAGCCTTCAGAGCCCCTACCTAGGGGAAACCTCCGCTGATGCGCCCCGGAGGCACAGACAAAGACCCCAGCAAGCAGCACAGACGTCGCCATACTTTCTGAATCCAAGGCTCAGCCAAGGCCCAGCTCCCCGGGGAGCTTCAGGCCCAGTGGTCACCCGGGGCCGCTGCCCTGGGATCAGGAGTTGGCCTGAGCTTCTCACACACACCTGGCCAATCTTTAACTCACTTGGGTTGGCTCAAGGCCCCCCTTTGGCCAGAGCCAAAGGAGGAGAAATTGGGCATGGAGACTTTGCCCCCCTGTGCAGCATTTTGCCTCCCGCAACAGGTGGAGACAGACGGGAACAGCCCTGTCCTGCCCCTTCCTAGCTGGCCCTGGACACACAACAACCCTGGGAGGTAGACACCACTATAAGCCCTTTAGAGATAAGGAACACAAGGCTCAGAAAACCTGAGCTGGGAATTGGTGGAGGAGAGGGATCAGGGCAGTGTCCCCTACACCGTGTGCAGAGTCTCTTCCCCTGCCTCTGCCTCGCCCACCACCTCTCTTAGCCAGTACCGTGTGGATAGAACAGGGCAGCTCAGAAACGTAACACGATCACTGAACTGTGTGGAGAGTTGGAAAGAACACTCAGCTGGAGGGTTGGGAGCCCTGAGCTCAGGTTCTAGGTGTGGGTCACCTTCGGCAAGTCCCTCTCCCTCTTGGGGCCTCAGATCCCCATCTTCAGTTACCTCTGAGGTCTTCCCCAGCACCATAAACGTGAAGATCAGGCCGCTGGCAATGACCCCCTCATCTGTTCGCTTCAGTTAAGGCTGTGGGCAAAATCCTGTGAGAATCTGGCAAACGGTGAAGTGCAACGCTCTGGGAGGGGTAATTTGGTGAAGATGAAATGGTGGGAAAAGCCCTGGGCTGGGAATCTCACCTCCACCTCACAGGAAAAATTAACCTCCTTAAATCTCCCAGCTTTTACACTTCAGACCCTTAACTCCTTTGACCTCAAGCATTTTCCACTAACCAGCTTCCTTCATATAACTTAGTTTAGGTTCTTGAGAGAGGAGTCTGACTGAACCAGGCCCTACAGGCCAGAGGTCACAAGTCGGTCAGTATTGGGTCCCCTGGGAGCAGTGTCCATCTCTCATCCAAACAGTCAGTGCATACAGGATACCTTGGCAGGTGGGCCCTGCACATCAGGCCCAGGAAAGACAGCAGCACAGGGGGAAGCTGGCAGAGCCACACGTGAGTCCCCACTCGCCGTTGCCCTGCCCTGCCCACCCCTCCAGTTCAACGCAATCCTGCCCTCACTCTGTCCTCCTTGAGATTCCAAAAGGCTAGGTTTCTTGAAAGATTAGGGGGAAAAAAACACTATTCTTACTTCAGGCTAGATCACCCCTCCTCTGAAGGGAGCTGTGATGCTAGGCCAGGTGGTCCAGCCTGTCCCCTTTTCTCCTCAGGGTGATCTCCTCCCAGGATCCCCTGAGTTCCTATGCAAATGAACCTAGTCACTGGGGACCTCCCCCTCCCACAGGTCTGCCCAGATAAGTCTCAGTCCTACAGCGGCTTGCTCCCCAAGGAAGGATTTTCCAATTGACCAAGGGCTCTGAGGAGGGGGCAGACTGTCTGAAAGGAGGGTGGTGAGTGCACCGTCTGGGTGGGGAGACCAAAGTTTACGTGATTCAAAGAGTCAGTCCATGAGTCGCCCTCAACCTTATCCCTGTCGTTGGCTCCTGTCCCTGAGAGGGGGCTGCCACCAGAGGCCATCATACCCTGGGCCGAGACCCCCATCCCTCCGCGATCCCCTCTCTCAGAATTAGCCACCCCCACCCTGCACTTTGGTTACCCCTCTACCACGAGGACATACTGCCAGCTTGGCAGGATGCCCCCAGAACTGGGGCCCTAATCAAGGATGTGCAGCTGTAGTGATGGGCTCTCAAGCCATGCAGGGGACAGGGCACTTTTGAGTAGGGAGCCTGCACAATGCTCCTCGCCCCGCACTAACGAGAGAGGCAGCCTCTGATCCTCACTGAGGCCACCTGCGCCAACCCTGCCGGCCTCCGTGTCAGCAGAGTTCTCTGGTTTTAGAGGATGCTATGGTAATACTTGATGTGCTTCCCCAGGCCACCCCTTCACCTCCGCACCCCCCACGCCATCCTGGGCCAGCAATTAGTGATAAGAGTCAAATCCCCAGCCGGGCCTAGGAAATGGAAAGGGGATAAGGCAGGAGGCTCACAAAGAAAGCTCTAAATCCCAGCTCGCCCACTAACCCTGGGCCAGTTGCATAACCTTCCTGAGTCTAGATTTTCTCATCTTGCAGCTGGGGATGTTAATCCTACCCCACAGGGTTGGTGAGAGGCCTAATGAGATGGAGTGTGTAAAGTGTCAGGTATAGATCAATGCTACACACACACACACACACACCAGGAATGCTGGGAAAGGTGGTTTTGGGGCAGGACTGAAGCCAGGACTCGTACGTGGCATGTGCAGCCCTGCGTACACCAGGCAGGCACGTATGTGTGAGCCGGCATTCCCAGGCCTCTGCACCCTCTCACTGGGGTCCTGCCAGGGCCTGGACTCAGCCCACTTCCTTCCACTGCTCCCCCCACCCAGCAGCTGGGGAGGGCTGGGGGTGCTGGCGTGCCAGGGAACAATGGGCCCCGACCCCTTCCGGCCCATTGCGTGAGAAGGAGCTGCCGGAAGGAAACTCACCTCCCAGTGGGACAGGCCACCACCCTCCTGATGACTGCCCCAGGGAAGCCTGGAGACCCCCTGTGCTGCTCAAGAGGAGGGCCTCTGTGCACTCCAGGCCTGTCATTCTTGGTACATTCTGTCTCTGCCACCTGGACTGGCCTCCCCCACCCTCTCTTTCAGAGGCATTCTTGACCCCTTCCCCAGGGGCTGGGCTGGGTCCTCCTGCAAGAGTCCAAGGCCCTGTTCTCATTCATCTCTGTATCCGCAGTGTGTGGCCTGGCTGGAGCAGCCTCCATCAGTGTTGACCAACTGAGTGACTGACAGAGTGCAGGAAGCCAGTCCAAGGATGGTCAGGGCCCAGCAGCTGAGCCAGGAAAGATGAGAGAGAGAAGGATCCAGCTCGGGGCTCAGCCCAAATTCCTACATTGCAGATAGGGATGAGGTCAGGGCCCCGGAAATCCCTGCAGAGAGTGCAGGGCACGCTGCTGTGGCCAAGGATGTCCTCCCTCAAAAGCCCTTGCAGTCCTCAGGGTTTCACTGGTGTAGCAGCATCTTCACCTGCACCCCAACTTTCTCTCTCTCTCACACAATCACCCTCACTCCAGGTGGGTCCAGCATCTCCACCATCAGACTAGGAGCCCTCTGACCAGGAGGGAGGGGGAGGTCTTCCACCACACCCGTCCACACCCAGCAGGATGTCTCAGAGGGTTCACATGTGGTGGGCTGCTGTCCAGAGGCTCTGGACAAGTCACACCCTGTCTGGGCCTCAGTTTCCCCACTCAGCAGCCTGTGTAGGGAGTGGACTGGATGAAACTGTCCCTAAGGCTGGGCCCTCCGGGCCTGGCTGTGAGGCAGATGCTTTGACCCAGCACACAGCTGTGTCTAAGGTACTGGCAGAAGCTGCGGCTGCCTGCATCCGGCTCCACTACCCCTTTTCACACCACGACCCCCCAGAGCTCTGGGCAGGGTCTCCACTCCCGCTGTCCAGGGAGGTTCAGGTCTCCAGGTTCTCAGGTGTGACCAGTGCCAGCGAGCAGGAGGAGCAGACACACTTTGCAAATCTATCTGATTACTCCACCGGCCTTCTCCCCACAGCCACCCCCACCTGGGAGGACGTGCTAACCTGGGGCCCGAGGGATTTCTTGATTCCCACAGCAAGGACTCTCAGGCACGCAAGCAAGCAGCTCCCGTGGCCCTGAGGGCACAGGAGTCAGCAGGCACACCTGCAAACACATGCCTGCCTGCAAGCACGCACATACCTGGCTGGCGTGCTGAGCCACCTGAACGCACCCCTGGCAAATTCATGTACACGTATACACCTGACCATGCCAGGCTTATGCTTGCTCATGTGCTCCCCCCACAGACAGTGGGTGCCCCCACATCTGCAGCCATATACACCCCCCAGGACTAGCTTTGATATGCATGCTCACCTCCAGCCCACTCCCCACCGGCCCACGGTACTCTTGGCTGGGCCACTCCAGGAACTCCACTTTCTTGTCGACCTCACAGCATGTCCTTAGGAGGTTCCAAGGACACTAGGAGTGTGGCAGGGCTTTGGGGATGAACCCCAGGCAGGGCCCGCGGGTAACAATGAGGTCTCATGCTGCATAGCACATGATACAGCAGTGAGTCTGTTCCCAGCAATGCTACCAATTCACTCTTTCATTCACACAAGTTTTTACTAAAAAGTAACATTTCAAATCAGTGGAGAAAAGATATGTTATTGAATAAATCATATTGAAAATAACCTTTCTCCTAACACCAAAATAAATTCGAATGAATCAAAAGTTAAATGTTGGTAATAAAACCATAAAAGACCAGAAGGAAACATGGAACTGATTTTTTAAAATAATCTGAGAGTGGAAAAAAACCCTTCTAAATTTGACTCAAGTCCAAAAGCTTTACAAGAAAAGATTGATTCTACTATTTTGCAGGATCACAGAGACCAGGAACAGAGGTAAAGAGGGGGAAGAAGTGAGATGCTCCCCTGGCTCTTTCCACCATCTCAGGGACTGAGGGAGAGGAAAATTAGAGGCTTCATGCATGTGCAAACGTGCACACACACACACACCAGAAACACCAACCACAGCCCCGACCGCTGAGCTGCTGACTTACCACGGTCACCCTGCGCCTGGGGTCGGACCTCCTCTACTTGCCCCAGACTTTGAAACGTGCCTCTTCTAAAACACTGCTTCTGTTGTGTGCAAACCTCAGCACAGGCAAGCATGTGTGTCCCCAGGTATCTGCAAGCTTAGGTGTGAGCAGTCTCTGTGTGTCTGTCCTGAGCACTGCCTGAGGGCAGCATCCAGTTCCCGTTTTCCTCGTTGTGTAACAATAAGTGAACCCTCAGGACAGTCCCATGGGGCGCACACTATTAGTTACCCCCTTTTACAGATAAGGAAACTGAGGCCCAGAGACAAGTAAGTGGCAGAGGAAAACTCAAACGCAGGGGTGTGGGATGGCACAGCCCTTGCCCTTAGCTCAACACTAGATAAACGTGCCACGAATGAATGAATAAGGAAGCCTCACGGCACAGGTGGGGAAACTGAGGTCTAGACAGACACCCAGCAAGCTGATGTGGGCAAGGCTAAAAGCCCAGCCTTCCTTCTTCCTGGCCAGGCCCCCACCCAGATGCCACCCATCCAGGGCTGCAGGATCCTGTCCTCCTCCGGCCAGGCTCCCACACGGCTGGGCAGGCAGGCAGTAGGCAGGAATGGGTAGGATCTCCTCTTTGCCATCCTGGAGTCTGGCTGAACTCTCTGGCCTCTGATCCATTTCTTCAAACTGGAGCCCAGGGAAGTCCCGGGGCCCTGTGCCCTGCACCCCCAGGGATGCATCTGATGAGTGTGACAAGGGGCTGCCTTCTCCCAAGGCTACTCCCCCACCCCATCTCTTTACCCAGAGAGGACCCCAGGCCCAACTCTGAGAGCCGGTGGAAGTCCTTGTGCCTTAGCCACAGCCGTGCCTGTGCTAAGCCGGTGCAGGGCCCAGGGGAGCAGCTGAGCTGGGAAGAGGTAGGCCCACCACACACTCTACTACTCACTACACACAGACCTGCTCCTCCACACATCTGTGCCCTCTCAGGTCTTCTTTCCCTGAGACGTCTGTCTCCCTGGAGGGCTGTACAAGCCCAGGACACTGGACAGCCAGCACCACGGTCTGCCTCCCCAGGGGACGATGAGAGGGGCCCTAGGAAGGGCCATAAGCTGCCAGCTCAACTCCATGCCTGGAGCCCAGCCTTCCTGCCTCCTATCTAGGGGTCAGCACTGCCCCCAGGCTCCTCTCTTCCTGTGCTCTACCTTCCTCCCAGAAGCCAAATGCTCGCATTCTCCTTGCCGCAGAGGAGGGGGAATCTGTCCTCAATGCCAAGCTGGAAGGCTTCCTAGACACTGGCTACAACTGTTGTCTTCAAATTCTGCATTTTTTCCGCACTAGCTTATTGTTCAAAGAAACTTTCCCACCTTCCCCCCAACCAACGCCGCCAAAAAAAGGTCAGGCTTGTAATTGGCGGGAAGGAGGATGGCCCTTCCCCACAAGTGTTGCTCCTCCCCGCAGCTGTCCAATTCTGTGCCCCTCTTCCTGCCCTGCCACCCTCATTTCAGGTCAGGAACCACCCCCATCCTCCTGCTTGAAGCTGGAGCAGCGACAACGCAGTCTTGGCTTCCACCTCGTGGACACTCTGAGAAGCACATGCTTCCTGAATCTGCCAATCAGTCAACCCTCAGTCCTGGGAACTCCATCCCAAATAAACAGACAGTCTAAGGAAAAGTAAGCTTCAAGGCAAATGCAGCTTCAAGACAAGTCTCAAGTCCTTCCTAACTAGAAATTCTGGAGGATCCACTAAGAATGGCCAGAGGACTCTCCCCACGACCTTGGTCTTCAGAGACCCACCTGAAATACAAATTCCTTGTCCAGCTTCCTGATAGGAGTTCAACTTCTGTTACTTCCAGAGACAGGGAACTCACTACCCCAAAGCTGACCATCATCTTTTCTGTTCTGGAGGCACCAGGAGCCCTGATGGTATAGAGCCACCCCGATATCCTGGGACTCACTGCTCACTCACCTGCAGCAGCAGGTGAGCAAATGAGGGTTACAGGTACACTGACTGGCATGGAGATGGGCATGGCCAATGCTACAAAGACCTACACCAGCATCTGCCTCTTCTCAGGGGTCTCGTAGTCAAGGGAATTAAACCCTAGAATCTTAAAGATGCCTGAAGTCTGGCTGCCCCCTTGATTTTGCTTGAGAATCAGCCAGATTTCACTGAGCACTTGCTCTCTGCTAGGTCCCTCCTGGTGCTTTGCCCACTCAGGCCTCACAACACTCTATGAGAGCAGTGCACTCATGCCTGCCCAGCAGATGGGGACCAGGTGCAGAGAGGGAGGTCATCTGTCCAGGATGACATGGCCAGTTGTTTGCAGAGTCAGGCTTGACCTCAGCTTTGCTGGTCAAGGCCTTGCAGCCTTGCTGCAGCTCACGCAGAATACTCTGCCCCAACGCATGACATCTGGGCCCAAGCCAGGCCTGCTGAGAAGGTTTGGGGCAGACTGTGAAGCCAGAAGTTTGATCCCAGTCTGCCCCTTCATGCCCCTCCCTTCCAGCCCTGCCTCCACCAGTGCCCCCATCTTGGGGTCTAGGGCCATCCCACCCAGACCCTCCTGCCCTGCATCAGCCGCTCCTTCACACCCCGATGGATGCCTGGCAGGCAGAAAGTGAGCAACCCCCCAGTTCACTGCCCAGCAAACCTATGGTCTGGGGCCTGGGGCCTCTGGAACTGCCGTCTGAGAGCCCCACCATGGGGCAGGAGAAAGAGCCCAGGTTTTGGGGTGGTTCTGCAAATCACATTCTGTGGGCCTCCCTTGCCATACAGGTAAGATCTAGGTGCTACTGTTTTCCTTACAGGATAATGAGCAAATGAAAATAAATGTACAGACACCTAGCACACAGTAGGTGTTCAACAGAGCATGACTTCCCTCTTAGCCCTGCCTTGCTCTTGTTATTCAGGAGAATCCCAGGGGTGTCAGCATCGCTCAGGCCTATCCAGGGTCAGCGTGGTGATGGCCTTGGAATCAGAGAGCAGCCCAAGGTGGGGGGCTCAGGGGAATTCTGGCAGCCAGGTGCTGACTGGCTGTCCTCCACCAGCACCCCACGTGGGAAAGCCCTTCCAGAGCCTGACGACAGCCATTGGGGGTAGTTTCTGGAAGGGCTGGATTCTGCCTCTCTGTGGAAGGATGACCAACCCCTCGTGCTTTCCGGAAGTGGCTTTATCTCCTCCCCTTCTGGCTGCCCTCATCTGCTCCAGTCAGCTCTGCTCAGAGCACGACCTGTGGCACTCTCAGTTGGCAAGGGTCAGCTCTGGCTCTGGTCCTAGTTGAGGCTGGGACAGGGTCCGGCCCAGGCTCCTAGCAGCCACCTTTTCCAGAGCAGACACCTGCTCTGCAGGCAAGACCCTGGGGCTGCTGGCCAAAACCCTGTGACTTTGTCCTGCCTCCAGCCCCGTCACTTTCTCTTCTTGCACTCTGGGACCTGCACTGTGGCCACCAGGAGGCGCTGTTTCCACTCAGACTTGATGAGACCGCAAACCAGCATCATCAGAGACCAAATTCTGAGTCCGCAGAAGGCAAGTCACGGTGGGGAGGGCAAGGGGAAGACAGTGGCCTTTGTCTAATCATTGTTATATCGTTGTTATCAATCTGGCAGTTCCCACCCAGGACCTTACCTCATTCTCCAGCCGCCACGATGGGGGTGGGGTCAGGGGGTATAGTGCAGGGTTCTAAGTCACAAATGGCAGAAACCAACCTCTGGTTAACAAACAAAAAGTAAACATTCACCAAAGCAGCAGAAAAGGCAGTCACTCAAAGAAGACAGCCACGAGGAGACAGCCAAGATCAGGCCTCCAGTGCGGTCTGAACAGGATGCTGCACCCAGCCTCTGGGCTCCCAGCCTCTGAGCTCCCAGCTGCAGTCACCTCTAAAAGCGCATAGTGTTTGTGCACTGCTGCCCTCTCTCACATGCCCTTGCCCCAGCTGACCTGGAGCCCCACGTTCCCTCTGCACCACAAGCTCAGGGAAGCAACCAGCAACTCCCAAGCTTTGGTCTGATCACCCCAATCTCCATCCTTCACTCACTCAACCAATGCTAGGTCCCTGTCAGCAGCAGGCACCCAAGACTCAGGCAGGCCCGCCCTTCTGCTGAGGCTCACACTCACTGCAGGTCCCGTGCGGGAAAGGGAGTCTTAAAGGGTGAGAGGGTGACCTCACAGCCAGAACTGGCTTTGGCTGGAGAGAGCTGTGACCTGGGCCTCCAGGGGGCTACCCCTATGTCAGGAGAGCACCCCGGGGGACATAGTGGTTAAGAGTAGGGGGTCTAAGAAGATGGGCTGGGGGTGGGGAGGACAATAGGGAGGCAGGCAAAGGCCTTCTCCTGGGACCGGAAACCTGAGACCTATGGCAGGAATGGTATCCAGAGACCCCGAGGAGAATTCAGTCACTCACTTATTCACTCAACACACATTTACTGCTATAGGCCCTGTGTAACTCGTGGAGAGACAGCCCCCCCAGACAGCCACCCTTCAGAACTAAACTGAGGGGCTTAAAAACCAAAGGGAGGGGCCGCTTCCCTGCAGGTCTCCTGGAGCCCACTGAGCAAGAGTCTTCCGGGCCCCACCCCTGACTCAGGCAGCTTCCAGAACCCCCTCCTCGGCTCAACGGAGGGTCTCCTCCCTGCCCAGCTCCACCACACTCTGCCGACAGCCCCCCTGATCTCAGGTGGGGACACACAGGTTTATTCACGGCTACAACACCTGGCCAGGAGGATTTGCATGTGATTTGCAAAAGCTTGGCCTGAGGCTCACCAGCACCCAGCTATTCTCTTTTCGAAGCCAACAAACCTCCTGCTCTTTCTCACCCACCCTCATCCAAAAATCCAAGGCCAAGTTTCTAACCTTTGCACCATGGAGAACCTAGAACCCACCCCCCCCCTTTTTTTTTTCACTTTCCCCCAAACAGTTCCCATGAGGAAGCCAGAAGAACACCAACTGGGCTTCCCATCTGCGAGGCTGAGCCTGGGGAACTTCCGGGTAGAGGTTGGTCCAGCTCACCTGGCAGGTGAGGGTCTCTGGGCAGCCCTGAGGGGGAAGAATCAACCTGTAAGAGGCTTTGTGAGCCCAGGACTCCAGGTACCAAGACCCAAGGAAGATCTGGCCCCGCCCAATCCCAGGGGTCTCCCGTGCCCGGGAAATAGTAAACACGCCCTCAATATTTGATTAGTGAATGGAGGAGGGTTACAGTTCATGAGCCATCATGAAACTGTAGGCTCAGGAACAGACAAAAGCCTCAGGAAGCTGGACTGACACTTAAGAGGACCGCAGAGGGAAGCCTGGACTATACATCTTGTTTCAGGAGCCAGAGAAAAAATATTCATCTAACTGCCAGTGAGTGCAAGTGTGTGTTAGGCCAAAGCACTATGCTACGTGATTAATTTTTCATCCTCTCTGCTTAGCATCTCAAGTGAGGTGAGCCTCTCTTCTTGTTTTAGAGATGTGGAAACTGAGGCTCCGAAAGGTTATGTGACTTTTGCTGATGGTCACACAGCCGGGCAGAAGTGAGGCCATGACTCTAACTCAGAAGCTGTTAAAATAAATAGGGTGAGAATGATACAGTGGCATCCTGGGTCCTTCCTCCTTACCCAGGGTCTGGTGGCTGAGTTCCCTCATGGAACCCCCTTCAGTTTCCTCATCTGTAAAATGGAGAGAATATTATGAGGATTAAGTGACACTTAACGACCCGTAAAGGGCTTAGGACAGTGTCGGGCACATTGTAAGCCCTATATTAGTGTTATCTCTTATTGTTATTACTAATTGAAATTCATGTCACTCATTCATTCAACCAACACCTGAGCACTGTGTCTCAGCCTCCAGCAGCAGGTCAGGAACCCACACAAAGCAGGGGGTCAAGGTCTGCAAAGCTGAGAAAGGGGCCCACTGAGGGGCACAGCCGAGGGAGGTGATTTAGCCTTGGGATTTGGGAAGGGCCACTGCAGCTTCCGGGAGGACAAAAAGCCAGTCAATCCTCCACCCACAAGCAGAAGTGATCTTTTAAAAATGCAAATACACAGCTGAGGCTGTGGCAAAACTCTCAAAGAGCAGAGTTCCTCTGCCCTGAGGAAGAGAACCAAGGACTTCCACGGACACAGGAGCCCTGCAGGCCCTGGCCACGGGCCTCTGCCCCCAAGGCTCTGTCCACACGCCCGGCCTCAGCCCATCCCGGCAGCTTCCCCTCGCTCCCAGGCTCAGCCCCTTCCAGCTCCCAGGCCTCTGTGCCCTGTCCTCTCCTCCTGCCTCCCAGACAACCCTCCTCCCACAGGGTCTGAGCGCTCAGGCGAGGAGGGCGCCTCTGTCCTGTGCCTGCATCACTCCTGTGCGTCCCTCCTGGTAACTCTCATCACCCTGTTAACATCAGTGCCCCCAAGACCAGGGGCCAAGGAGGAGGAAATATGCGCCACAAGGAAGGCACTGAGACACTGCAGGGATCCCAGGTTCCTTAATCAATTCACACCATGAACCTGGCTCTGCATCTGCCCACGCCAGGGAGATTCCGGGTCAGGGAGCCCAGACACATGACCTCTGAGGTCAAGGGACCAGCCAGGTAACTCTTATAGTGTGGTCAAGGAGGCCCCATGTACAGGCTGCCTCAGGCCACAAGAGCGAGGTCCTCCAGCACCCAGTGGCTTGTTGGCTGGGTCACCACCACCACTAACACCACTAAAGCCAAAAAACCACCAAACCATGACCACCAAGACTTCTGCCACCATCATTATGGAAAGAAACAAACTTCCTAGGAAACCGGCTTGGAGAAAACTGGTGCGGTAAAGAGAACAGAACATCTGACACTAAAAAAAAAAAAAAGCTGGTGCATAGTAAGCTCCCAGTAAATATTAGCAATCATCATCAGTAATAAATAATAAAGTGTCTGGGACATAGTAGGTGCTCAGTAAATGGTAGTTCCTTGTCCCAAGGAAACAGAAGTTGGAGGACTTTGGCAGCTGCCCACCGTCCCCATGCCTAGAACCTCCCCTTGTGCACAAGGAACCAGCACTGCAGGAGATCACCAAATGCAACCCTTCCGTACACCAGAGGGGAAACTGAGGACTGGATGGGGAGAACTTGCCCAAAGTCAGAAGCCAGCCTGTCCCTAGGACCTGGGTCTCCCAGGTCAATGCCTCATCCTCGTGATAAACAGCCAGCCCGGGGAGGGAGGTTTACAAGCTGTGATGCTTCTAGATTCAAATGGGCAATGCTTCCTCCCAAAGACAGCTTTGTAAGGGTGGAGGTTCAAGCTTCTTGAGGGTAGCACAGGGCTCACCTGGAAGGCCAAGGCTCTGCCTCTGCATGAGGCAAGTACAGCTTCTTGCCTTAGTGGAGCCCAGGAAGCTGGCTCTCCTGGAGGTCAGGAAGGGGAAGGGGTCATAGAGGAGGCCCATAGTGGCCCCCAGTCCCCAGAGACTTTAGCAGCTGTGGATAGCAACTTGACCATCCAGCCAAGTGGCCCCTGGCTTTGACATGGCCACTATGGCCACTTGCTTCCTCCTGGCTCTGCCCTCCCCTAGGATTCTCAGCCCCCACCACTGGTCCCATCTCCACTGCTTCCACGCCTTGGACCAACCCCAGGTCAGTGAGACCCTACAGCAAGCAAAGAAGTGGCATTCACACCGGACCTGAGTGATCCCAAAGCCCATGCCTTCCTGCCTGGTCTCACTGCCTCCCAGGTGTCCCCAGGGGTCATTTCCTATTGCTGCCACCACTAGGCCTCTTCCCCAGTGACTGCTCCTTCCAACTTCCACAGCCTCTTTCTGGAGGAGGCTCATTTCCCCAGGGCCTTGGCAGGAGCTCCCCAGTGGGGATGGTGATGACGAGGCTGAAGAACAGCTCCTAAAAGTGGGAGAGCCAGCCTTGCAGAGCAACCCAGAGGTGCTGTCAGCAAGGGAAGCTGCTCGCAGGCAGCTCAGCCTGAGCACCTGCTCTGCAGGAAGTAGAAGGAGACTTGGCTAGAAATCTGCCTTTAATCTTGGCTTCCTGTTTTCTGCCCTGGGGGACCGCCCAGACGGCCCGAGTTTCTAACTATTTCACACCAGCTTCTCTAAACTGTCATCTCAGAGCAAAGTGGCTGGGGGTGGGGGTGGAGGGAGGCAGGTGGAGGGAGGAGAGGCCCTTTCCTTCCTGGGGACCCTGGGAGCAGAGCTCAGTCCACCCAAAAAAAAAAAAGGCGCTTAAGCTCCGGACTTCTGGCGACCAGTCCAATTTTGCATCAAGCTAGGGAGGTTGCCTTGTGTCGTCAAACGCAGCCAGAGGCCCTGAGCCCCATCCCCCACATCCAGGGGTCTCCAGCCTCTCTTTGCTCCCTTCTCCCAAGGTGGGGACAAGTAGCCCGGACTGAGAAAGCTAGTGCTTGAGCCTACCTGGCGGGGCGGGGGGGGCTCTTAAATCTCTTCCCCTAAAATCCGAGGACCCTTTTCTGCTGATCTCCCTTCCTCAAGTCTGCTGAGAGGGAGGCTGTTTGGTGCCCCAGGCTTTGAAAGTCCTCAGATGGGGAACCCCAGTTCCCCAGGCAGAACTCTGGGAAAGTCCTTTATGTTCAAGCCTCACTGGCTTGTCTGTAAAATGTGGCTCCAAACGCCGACTTGACATCTCCATGTCTCACAGGCTCTTAAACTCAGCTTGTCCAAAATCCAGCCCTTGAGCATCACCCCCAGCCTGCCCCTCTCCCAAGTCTCCCCACCTCAGCAAAGGGCGCCGGCATTTCTCAAGGTGTTCCAGCCATACTGGGGATCAGGCCTGCTTTCTCCAGGGGCCTCACTCCCCCCAAGCAGCCCCTCACAGAGAGCTGTCATATGGCTGTCCTTTGTCCACGGGGGCCCACGCCCATCACCACTGGCCAGACTCTGCAAAGCCCCACTGGTCTCTTGACCTTCTCTAGTCCCTGCTTAAAATCCTTCAACAGCTCCCCATTGCTCATATAATAAAATCCAAACTCCTGTAATAAAACCCTTGGCCTACAGCGCCCTGCTGGACCTGGCCCCTGCCTCTCACACTGTTCTCCGCACACTTGCTGATCTGGTCACCTTGGCTTTCTGGCTGTCCCTGAAGTTCTGAGCCTCCCCCGTGCCTGTCTCCCCCAGGGCTCTCTCCCCCCTCAGGCATTCACTGCCCTCATACCACAGCGTCTAATGCTCTGCCACTGGGCAAGAACCATGGCGCGCTTGCTCACTCCTTCATCACCAGCATCCAGAACAGTGCCCAGCTCTCAGCTGGTGCTTAGTATCTGAGTGAGGGAATAAATGAACGCATGGTGGTGAGGTTGGAAGTCAATGGGTTCTTCCACCAGAGGACGGCCCTGCAGGGCAGGGTCCTTTATTGACGTGTCCCCTGGGTTCAGGGATGTTCAACACAAGTACTTCACTCTGCTGTGAAGAGGTGGGGCTGGGATGCAAATGCAAGTCTATCTGACTCCAAAGTTCACACTCAGGCCACAGCAAACCCAGGGGAAAAAGTCAAATGTGTTTGAGGGTAAAGGAAGATGGTTGATGACAAAACTGGGACAGAGGTTGGAGCATTTTCCCCAAATCATCCACAGCCTTTCCCCATTTTGTCTGCTGATTTAGTCAGGGGAGGAGAGATGTCAGCTTCGCCCTTCCAGAAGCCTTTCCAGAGCTGTAATGCTTTCCTTTAGCCTGAGAGGTGGCCCCATCCGGTCCCACTTTATCATTCCATCTTGACCTCAGAGAAAAGAAAGGGAAACCAGCCAAGCTGAGCACCCTTCCCACCTCCCTCACCCCTAGGCTGTTATCTTGCTGAATCTGCACCGCCTCTTGTGAGAGAGGTGCATTTTGAGCTTGATCTTACAGAGGAGGAAACTGAGCTCAGAGATGTTAAGTAACTAACCCAAGGTCACATAGCTAGGAAGTGGTCCAGCTGAGATTTAACTTTACAATTCAAACCTCAATCCATGCTTTTTCCCATTACAGCATAGCTATCTCAGAGACTTACTGGATGTCTCTTCCAAGGGCAAGAGTATGACTACTCCCCTCCCTGAAGGGCTGACTCCTTACTGGAAAGCTGGCCCAGGGGGTGCATTGGTCAGAGGGCCAAGCTGTGGTTTGTCTGGGGAGGCACACCCAACTCTTGCTGTCTGCAATGTGCAGCCATGATGTCTCCCCAGCTCACTCTTCCACAGGGCCCTTTCCTGCCCCCTATCTTATTTTGAATTTCAAGACTTTGTCAGTATACCTCTTCTCCCCCAGCACAGAACGCCCCTCCTCTCTTCCACCCAGCCCTGACCCTTCCTTCAGGCCCAGTTCCTAGGAAGTACCTACCGCCTCCTAATTACACTGGAGTCTCTGGTCTCTCATCACTGCTCCCTCCAACTGCGCGTGCGCGCGCGCACGCACGCACGCACGCACGCACGCACGCATGCACACACACACACACACACACAGGTGCTCCTGTAGCTCAGAGCAGATCACACCCTGCTCCTCGTTAACAGCAATAGATAATAACAGGCCATCCTTGGCTAAGGGCTGACCATGTACCAGGCACTGCACACTAAGCACACATATTAACTCATCTCCTCCCCACAAAACCTTAACAAGTTTGTGCTATTACTTTCCCCATTTGGTCAACTGGAGCACAGAGAGGTTGAGGAACTTTCCCAAGGGCACATAGCTGCTGACAACTTCCTCATTGCTTCCAGGTCGAAAAGAAAGTCCAGGAGAGTCCTCTAGGGCTCCCTGAATCTCTCCTGTCTGTGCGGCTTGCAGGGACCCCAATTCTGCTGCTCTCCTGGGCCCACCCGGCAAACAGCAGCCGTCCTGAGCTAAGTGCAGTCCCCAGAGCCGGGAGGCGCTCCCACCTCTCCCTGCCTGTGTCCAAGCTGCTCCTTCTGCCTGGGGCCCCAGCTCTGCGAGGCCTCCCCCTTAGCCCTTCCCCCTTCCCTGTTGCCTGTGGACCTTGTACTGCACTTCTTCACGTCTATCAGTATTCCTTTGCGCTTGTCTGTTGGCCTGTCAGTTCTGAGGACGCCTCGGCAGTAATGAAGCGGTCCAAACAGGGGACTCCGGAACGGGGCCTGTCACACTGTCAGCTCCAGGAAATGTTTGTCAGTGAATGAATGAGTGCTGCTGCGAGCGAGGCCCACTCTCCACAGATCCGAGGAGGGAGGCCCAGGCCTGGCCTCAATCGCTTCTACATCGGGGGAGCCGCGCCCAGGGAAGGACTGAAGGTTGCTCCAAGGCGGGCTGCTCGGCCCTCTGTGAGGAACCGTCAGGAGTCTTCAACGCGGGCCGGCAGGTGGGGGCAGGGCGTGGACGCGGACACACCCCCCGCGGTGCCCCCGGCGCCCGGCAGAGGGCGCAGCCCCGCCGGCCCACGCCCCGCCGCGCGCCCGGCCGGCTCCCTCGCGCAGGCGCGCTGCCGCGGGCGGAGGATCCGGGCCGCGCTTCCTCTCGCCAGGCCTGCGAGCTTCCTCCCAGCGGAGCCCAGGGCGAGCCGAGCTTGGCCGCCCGCCGCCGAGACCGCCGCCGCCCTCCCGCTCCTGCCCCACCCCGCACCCTGCCCGGAGGTCCTGCCGGGGTGGGGTCCGAGCGAGGTGATCGCCCGGCCGCGCCGCCGTCGGGGCCGTCCCCCGGCCAGCCGTCCCTCCCGCCCCAGCCAGCCTGTGGCCGCCGGAGCCTTCGGGGCGTGGAACGCGGGGAGCCCTCGCGGCCCCCGATCCAGCGTCCGGGGCAGCCCCCGGGAGCCGACGCGACGTCCCAAAATCGAACCTCGCTGGCGGCGTTCGGAAGCGGAACTCTGCCGGGGCCGCGCCGGCTACATTGTTTCCTCCCCCCGACTCCCTCCCGCTCCCCTTCCCCCCGCCTTTCTTCCCTCCCCGACCCGGGCCGAGCGGCCATCCCCCTGCCTCTGTCTGGCCGTCCCTCCTCCCTCTCCTTTCGCACCCTTACCTCTTTATACCGCACCACCCGGGGACCCCTGCGCCCCTCCCCTCCCCGCTGGCCGCATGGACTGTCCCGCAGGCCGCTGATGCTGCCCGCAGCGAGGTGGCCCGGACCGCAGTGCCCAGAGAGAGGTGAGTGCCTGGCAGGCCTGGAGGAGGCGGGCGTCTGAGTGCTTCCCGGGGGGTGGGAGGCGGGTGGAGGTCGCACGTCCAGCTTCTGTTGCAGCTGCCGTGGTGTCCACTCCCATCCCCCACCGCCCAGATCCCCTCCTTCCCGGGTTCGAAATCTCCCGGGAGTCACTGTCATCCCGACTGAGAGGGGAGCGCACGAGGGAGGTACTGCCCTTTGAGCCCCACAGACTTGTCTCAGGCCACTCTGAGTCCGTCCGCCCCCCCACCCCCTGTGGGGCTGGCTGGAGCCTCGAGGGAGGGGGTCAGCATGGGCCAGGGCCCAGGAGATAGGGTGATTTGCCATTCCCTACCCAGGGCCTCTCTGCAGGTTCCCTGGTCTGCCTGGATCTGACCCTTTACCCATTCCCCACCGCGGAGGCCCTGCCGACTCCAGGAAGCCCAGGGCCCAGTCACCTCCCTTAAGCCAGCCAGAGATTGAACCTGTCACCATGGGCCTCCCAGAAGACCAGGCCTAAACCAAGGGACCTCTGACCCTTGGGTGGGGAAACTGGGCAGGGCCTCTGTCCTGGGTGGAGGTGTCACTGGGCATTAGGACCATGCCCCCACTCCCTGGCAGCCTGGTCAGCCCATTCTCCCAGGCTCCTCAGGGCCCAGGCCAGGTGTCAGGAAGGGGCGTGTCCAGCCACCAGATCCTTGGAGCTTAACTAGGGGTTCACCTTCCCTCCTGTTTTGTAGACCAAAGGACTGAGGCTCGAAGAGGGAAGTTGCTATCCCAGGCCTTTGGCAGAGTTACACTGTCTATCCTTTCATCCCTCCCACTTCGCAGAGCTGGATGCTTTGGGTAGAGGGGAACCGGGGAGCCACTTTCACCCACCAAGGATATACGCCCCTAGCTTGGCCCGTGGGACCTTGTGGGGTGAGCACGTGCTCCCCCACAGAGGGCTAGAGAGGAGGGAGAGAGCTTCCGGCCCCAGTTCTGCCTGGGTCTGGGCTCAGGCAGCATTGGCACTGCCCATGGGATTTCCCCCTGGTGCCAGAGGCCAAGTCCCACTGACGGGATGTGGTGAGTGTGTAGGGGCACCCGTGGGATGTAGCCCTGGTGCTGAGCTGAAACAGCCTGGTCGTCATTCCAGACCCATCCGTCTCACATCTTTGGCCCAACTAGTGTAGGAGCAGCCGAGTTCAGAACAAGAATGGGATCTGGATGAGGAAGGCGAGAGCCGTGTTCCCACAGGGAGCACCATACAGCCTTGGCACAGGAGCATTGTCAGAGTGGGGACACCCGGGGGTCTCTTCCAAGTTCCACACAACCTGATAGACCCAGTGTCTTTCTTGGTGGGGGCCCAGCAGGAACAGGGTGAAGGCAGCAGGAAGGAGATTGGGAGCATGGCAGGATCCTCTTGCTCCTGGAAGTGTGGGAGGTTCCCTGGAGGATGCTGAGCCACGTCTGAGGCCCCTTGGGGCTGCTGGCAGTTTTGTCCTGCTGGGGCCTCTGCCCTTGATTTAGAGTTGTTTCCGGTTACCCTGACATACACAGTGGAGGGGACCCAGATGTGGAGCCTGTGAGGCTGCCCTCACCCAGCCCCACACCCAGCTCTAACTTCCTTTCCAGCCTGAGGGCCTGGAGCTGAAGGCTGACATGCTTGTGCTTTTGTATCAACTGTGAGCCTTCGGGTGCAGCCTGAGGTCCCTGGGCCCTTGTAGAAAGGGGTCTGGCTTCAGGCAAGCACATGTGCAGGGGTTTGCGTTTTATCTGGCAAATTTGGTGCCCACCCTCCTCTTCTCTCTGTTGGGTCTGGGACAGAGAAGGACCAGAAGACAGGCTCCAGCACCCTAGAGGTAGAGCCACCACGGAGCAGACCGAGGTACAGGCAAGGACAGAGGCCCAGGGCCCGTAGTGTGGCGTGGCTTCCCCAACCAGCCTGACTGGGCAGGACAGCCTGAGTCCAGTTCTGGGCTCCGTCTTTTGGGGGATTTTGAAGCCTTGGCACATTGTCCCCAAAGAAACTCCCCCAAAGGTGTTCGGTCTGGGAAAGAGAAGGTAGGGAGGGACCGTCATGTGTCCGAGGGGATGTCCTGAATCAGAAAGGCTGTCCTTTGGTAGATGTCCCAGACACCGGGGCCAGAGCTGGGGTGCAGGCGGGTCCCAAGGAAGTGAATCTGAGCTCATTACGAGAAAGCTACAGGTGTAGGTACGTAGTATTTGTTTTCTTAATTTAGAAAGTAACAAAACAGCAGTACGGAAAATTTAGAAAACAAAAAAATCACCCACTGTTTCTTCACCGGCACAGTGACTTGTTAGCATCTTGGTGCTCCCAGCCAGTCTTCCTGGTCTTTTTTCTCGGTCGTCGCTGGTCGCTGCTGTTATCTGAGTGTGGGTGCCATCACACCTTTTCTCATTTGCTGCTGTATCTGGGCATTTTCTCGTGCTGCTACACGGTATGTGTAACTTTGTCTCTAAAAAGCTGCAGGATATTCTAAACAGCTCCGCCGCAGCAACTTCACCCCAGCCCTCTTACCAAGGTTGTTTCCCATCTGTTGCTGTTGTGACTGTTGTTACTACAGGCCCCCAAAGCAGCTGAGAGTATTGGAGAGAGGGGGGCAACTTGGCATCCAGCTGGTGTCCTTCCAGGCCCAACCATGCCAATTAGGCTGGATAGAGGGACCTTGGACAGGTCATCCTCTGAGCCAGAGTTCCTTTATGTACACAGTAGGGCCAGTGATACCTGCTTCAGAGGGGAGTGTGCGGACACTATGAATTAGCCAAGGTACTAGAAGGTGCCTGGCATTGCCCTTTGCCTTCAGTAGGTGCTCTGTAAGAAGAGGTAGGTGTTGTTGACGGAGTGCCCACTGCAGGCTGCCTCAGTGTGTGCAGAAGACACCCAGGCCAGGGTTGGCTGATGGCCCACCCAGCTGAGAGTGGTCTCAGCCCAGGGAACCCCTCTGAAACCCTCTGTCCCTGAGGTTCTGGCTACTCTGGCCAGTGTCTTGTTCCGCCTCCCTGCCTTTCTGTCTTCCCATCACCACGTGGAAGGTGGGCTACTGGTTGATTTCTGGGGCTTGGTCCTACCCATCCTCTGTTCTTCCAGCATCAGAGCTGAATGGACATGGTCTTCTCTGAGAGCCTGGCTACCTCCTGTCCCCCAGCTTCAGCTACTAGTCCAGCCCCACATTTTACCAGTGGAGATAGAGGGATAGCCTTGCCAGCCTCATCTTTCCAGCCTTTCCCCATGGCGGGGGGCATGGGGGTGGGGCAGAGAGTCTAGAGCCTCCCAGCCGGGAGTTGGAGGGGAACATAGATGATCCACAAGTCACTGGGGAAGTCTTGTGTGTTAGCGTCGTTCTCTTCAACAAGTGCTCCCCGGGTCTAACCTGAGTGCGTACTGCTATGGCATCACTTACTTCCCTAGGGCCACCCCATGGACAGTGGGAGGAGACTAGTCTCAGCTTGGCACTCCCAGGGCCTAAGAGACCACAGCCCCAGACGACCCGGTATGGCTCAGCACTGAGCTCAGGACTGCTGTAGGCAGAGGGCCCTCCCTCAAGTGATCCATTCAGTGCAGAGTTCTCCCAGGCATGACCTTGGGCTCTGGCTGCCAGACTTTTGCCTGTGGCGTGTCTCCCTCCTCCCTGGTCTTGGTGCACGGGAAGTGGGCATTACAGCTGCCCTCCTGTCCCACAGCTTGGGCTGGGATGAGGTCACAGGGTGCAGTCTTCTCCAAGATGCTGGCCTGGCTGGGGTGAGTCCTTTGGGTGTTTCTCGGTGCCCCCATCCCTGGTTGGGCACAGGATGGGTGGAGGAGCAGGCCACCCCCCACACCAGACAAGGAGCACTGCCTCCCTTCCTCCTCTCCTCTGGGTCCCTTCATCCAAGGGCTGGAAATAGAATCCGCTAAGTAATGATTAAAGTCAAATTCAGACCTAAAAATAAAGAGCTGGTGAAGGAAGAGCTAGTGTGCTCCCTGCGTGGCTGAGGAGAAGCGAGCAGGGCGAGGCTGGCTCCGGGGGGCCAAGCAGCTGCTTCTTGGGAGGGTCCAGAGCCCACTGGGGGCTCAGGAGCACTGTGCACTAACTGGGGGGAGCGGGGCTCTTGTTTGGGGCGTGATGCAGCCCACACCAATCAGGGTAGACCGTCAGGACCAGGTAGAGAGTCCTGTTTTCCCATGGGGAAACTGAGGCCCAGAAGGTAGAAGAGGTTTGTCCAGCAACTATCTGGAAGCTCCCCTTGGCAGACCCCGGGGACCTGAGGGCCCCACGCAGCCCAGCTCGCCTTGCTGCCTGCTCAGTTTCTCTTCCTGGTTTTGAGGTACTGCGATAAGAGGGGCTCCTCGTCACACACTAGCTTTGTACGCCTCAGTGGGGTTGGGCCTCCAACCGCAGCTTCCCTCTGCCTCCCCCTCCCCTTCTGTGGTCTGGGCCCTGAGAAGCAGAAGAGAGGCTGCCTGGCGCCCCCCCTGCTGGTCCTGCTCTCCTCACTATTGGAAGCCTTGTGGGTGGGTGAAAACCTGGGTGTCATCTGATGCCTGCATACCCTGGCTGCTGCTTCTCAGCCCTGCCCAGCCCCGCCCTGGTCCTCACCCAGGCCTGGACGTCTGCGGCCTGTGCTGTCCATGCTGCAGGCAGCCTGGAAGGGAGAGGGAAGAAGGAACCCTGAGAGCCCCGCTACCAGCCAGTAGAGGAGACCAGAGTCAGAGAGGAGTCAGTCACGGGAGGCCTGTGGTTCCAACTTCCTGGCAGGGTGGGTGGGAGCTCAGAAGCTGGAGATCTGCGTAGGCTGGAGCAGCCAGGAGGGCTTCCTGGAGGGGAAGGGCCATGAAAATCAAGAAGCAGTTGTGAAAGAGGGAGGGTAGGGTCAGAGGTCTTTGCTTGGAGCTGAGGCAGGGTACAGCAGATGAGCAAGGAGTGGGCACAGATGGTAACCCACGCTTCCCAGAGCAGGAGGGCCGATTTCTGGGCAGACCTCTCAGCTGCCCTCCCCACCTGTCTGTCCATTTTCAGGGTTCATCTCTCCTGCCCAAGGAAGAGGTGGAGGGTTTTCTCCCTACCAAGTACAGACAAATCTGAGCTCAACTCCTTGCTTTATATCCCTTGGAAGCTGGGTTACCCTCCTCAGCCTGCTTCCTCCTCTGTCAAACAGATCAACAGTGAAACCCCATGGGGTTTTTGAGGGTTAAGTAACTAAGGCAGGATTGGGTCAGGAGGCTCTCCCTCCCATGCTTTCATTTTTAGTCTATTCTGTGGGGGCAGGGTGTTGGTAACTCCTCTCCCTCACCTCAAAGTCTATGAGTTGTGTGTCCCTTGAATTTGGCCCCCATAGCTTTACCTTCTGAGTTATGTGTTCTGTGGGTCCCAGTTCTGAGATGTGGAGACCAGGAATCTGGGGAATCTAAATAGCCCACCAGCCTTTGGGGTGAGGGACAAGGACACTGCTTTTTAAGGGTTCATTGGAGGTCAGTGCTGACAGGCTGTATGCAATGTGGGCAGATGAAGATGCAAAGACCACAGCCTATGTAGACAGGGGGCGGTGGAACCAAGGCCTGGGTTAGGGCCCTGGGGAGGCCTGGAGTCCCCACTGCCCAGTGCATGTAGGTAATTAGGCTCCTGAGCGGTAATTAGAAACCTTTCTGGGCCAGGAGTGTCAGCCTCAAGCCGCAGCGGTGCCTGGGGGAGGAGGCTCCCCGTTAGCCTCCTCTGACTCCAGCCCCCACCTCTCCCAAACCACTAGACGGGATTTCCGGTCCCACTGAGCCACTGGGGGCAGGAAGAAAGCCAGTGAGTTGCTATAGTTTGGTTCTTAATATTTTTCAGCCATTAAACTCACCCTTCCCCTTAGGGCAGAGGTGCTGAAGGCTGAAGGAACCCTGGGGGTCGGGGGGTGGGCAGCACACTGGAGATAAAGTGGGACTGTCCTTCCAGCCCTCTTCTGACCCCCAGGGAGGTTCAGGCCTCTATGCCCAGTTCTGCGGCTGCCCAACCCTGAGACATCTGTACAGTGGATATGCTGAGGGCCCTGGGACCACCTGTCTGGCTCAGTGGGAACCCTCCAGCCCATGGCCTGGTGTGTGGCCAGGGGCATCACAGTGACCTCAGCCTGGGTGCCCTTTGCAGAACCAGAGGTGGGCTGATTTTAGGCCACCAAACCAGCCTAGCTGCCGGCAGTTCCCCGCCTCCTCAGGTGCCCTGCCCTCGCAGAGGGGCGGGCCCAGGTGGAAACTCACTTCTGCTTGTATCTGCCCTGGGGACCTGCCAGAAACTTCTGGCCTGGCTGGGTTTAAAGCCTCTGCAGACCCCTACCCTGAGTCTTCTTCAGCCTTAATTAACTCTCCGGACCACAGTTTGAAATCCTAAGCTTGACCTGATCTAGTACAGTTGCATCTACCTGAAATCCTCTCAGTTCCAGGTCTCTTCCTGGGAGCCTTCCCCTCCCCCCATCCCATGGTCTCTTCTCCCCTGAGGCTGGCTGTGACTGACCATCTAGTAGCCAGGAGGGCAGGAGCAGGGCTGCATTTTGTTGGATGCCTTGGGCTAGGCACAGAGAGGCACTGAGTAGCAATCTTGGGGTCCCGAGGGCCCCTGGTCCCTTCCCCCCTGTCCATCCCGGCCCACCACACATGGGACTGGGCCCACAAGAAGGCTCCTGAAACAACGGCTCCAAGAATGAGGGCAAAATGGACCTGCCTGTTGCTTCCAGGGGCTGCCCTGTCCTGCAAAGGCTCCAGCTGGGTCCTGTGGCAGGACCAGAGTGTCTGGGGGCTGGGGCCCCGAGTTCCCCCAGATCTCTTGTGCACTTCCCTTTTCAGTGGGTATTTTTAGCTGGGTGTAAACAGTTACTGAAGGCTCCCACGCCCCATTAGGCAGTGGAGTTTTGGTGAGGGAGGCAGGGCAGGAGCCCCTTGACCTACCCTGGCCCTCAGCACGTGCTTGGCCCTGGGGGTCTACAGCTGCCCCAAGCCAGGGAAAGGGCAGCCTAGGAGTTTCTGGGCTCCCCCCTCCCTGCCAGCCTGGATCCCAAGAAAGGCCTGCCTGAGGCTGTGGCCACTGACCTCAGCGCTTGGGCACAATGCCCAGCCTGTTCCCGGGACCCCAGCACAAGGGCCACCAGGAGCAGGGTTTGGGGCAGGAAGTCAAAGAGAAAGCCCCCTGTCCCCCGGCCCTGTGGGGGTGGGGTGGCAGCTGCCATCCCTTTGGGGTTAAATATAGTCCTGTCGGTTACGGGGCCTCATCGTGGTGCCGCCAGCCTAGCTTCCCCCTGTTGTCTGTTGACTCGTTCATTCATTTAGAGCCACTCACTGAGCAGTGTTCCGGGCCCCAGCCCCTGCTGGGGTGTGAGTCAGCCACCAGCTCTCCTCCTGCAGGGCTCCCAGGCCAGGGTCAGTGAGGTTCTCACTGGAGCATGGGATGTGAGAGGCTGTGGAAGCCCGGAGCAGCTCACACGGCTGGGGGACCACAGCAGGCTCCTGGCAGAAGTGGTTTTCAAAAAGTTATATATTTCCTTACTCATCTTGTTTTTAGGGGGAAGGTAATAAATGCATGTGGTTAAAAAGAAAAAAGGTCAAAAGAACACAAATAGCAAAGGCACAATGAAAAGTAAATCTCCCTTCAACTTGATACTCACTCCTTCCCATTCCCAGAGGCAACCTTGGTTATCGGTTTGCTCTATCTTTCGGAGATCATCTCTGCATATCTGAGGTTAGGGATAAATGGCGCGTCCTTTGAAAAAACAGCAGTTTGTAATGTGCCATGGATGATCCTGCACTTTGCTTTTTTTTCAGTCTTTTATTTTGAGTATTTCAAACCTACCAAAAAGCTGAACTAATAGAATAATGAATACCCGTGTACACTTTACCCAGATTCACCAGCCCTTAACACTTTGCCACATTTGCTTTACTTCTTTTATATACACAGTCATATGTGTGTCTGTATTTTTTTTGCTGATTTATTTGAGTGTTAGCTGCAGGCATCATACCTTTCTCTCCTAAGTACTTCAGTGCAAATCTCTTACATAATCGCAGTACCATGATCACACTTAAGATAACTAACATTAATTCCATAATATCTAACATTTTCATTTTCCCAGTTGTCCCCAAGTGATCTTTATTGCTATTTTTTCCCTTTGATCCAGAATCCAATTCAGGATCACTCATTGAATCTTGTGGTCATCTGCCTTTTCTTTCTTTTCCAGCTTTATTGAGATATAACTTCTGTTTAGTATTGTGTAAGTTTAAGGTGTACAACGTGATGATTTGATATACGTGTACGCTGCAAAACAATTACCGCAGGAAGGTTAGTTAACACATTCTTCACTTCACGTAATTACCATTTTGTTGTGTCCTGTTTAATCCAGAACATTCTCCAGCCTTTGTTTGTTTGTGTTGTCTTTTATGACATTGGCTCTAAGAATCCAGACCAGTTGTCGGGGCTCCATCTGCCTGCGTCCTCCTGATGGGAGCCAGGTTGAGCCGCTCTCCGGGACCATCGCACAGGGGTGCTGTGCCCTCCTTGGCGCTCAGTGTGCTTCTCTCGTTATTGGTGATGCTTAATTTGGTCACTTGGGTAACAGGGTGTCTGCCAGGTCTTATTGTGGAGGTGCTTTTTCCTCTGGCTGGTTAATCTGGAGGGTGGTACTTGGATGCCGTGTCACGGTCCTATTCCTCCAGCAATGTTTCCTTCTTGACTTGAGCTGGCTTTTTGCCACTTTTACTTACTTCGTCATGGGCAGGTGCTGTATCAGCACATAGAGCTCTGTCCTGGCCTTGTCATAGCTGAAGTGATGTTGTTCCCTTTTAGGCATATCTGGTCATATGTTTACTCAGTGCCTTATTGATGGGTGTAAAGGTTGTCTCCCAACCTCTTGCTACTACAAACAGTACCGCAGAGACTGTCCTGCTATGTTTTTTTTCAGACATACGTGCAACAGAAGTGATTTCTCAGCTGCACCCCAACGGTTGAGTGGAAGTTCCTTGGGCAGAGAAGGGGCAATGCCAAGGCAGGGAGGTGGGCAGGGCACCCGTGTCCTAGGACCAGCAGGTGAGAAACGGGTCTGGCTCAGGTGCTGGAGAGCCAGCAAGTCCCAGAGAGGTCAAGGGACTTGCCTAAGGTCACACAGCAAGTTGGCGGCAGAACCAGGAGCTGGACTCAGAGCCCCTGACTCCCAGAACAGTGTTTCTGTACTTCTTTCACAAAGTGGCCTGAAACCAGGTTCACATAACCTGGAAGGGCCCCTCTGTGCCTGACCAAGGCAGACTAGAGGCCTAGGTTTGTAGAAGCCCCTCCCAGCCATTCTGGCTCTTAGCCTCTGACCTGGAGGGGGATAGCCCAGCTGGACCTTCAGGGCCCTAATGAGGAGGCCACCCTAGCCTTCAACTTTGGCAGGGAGGAGCCATCAGGGAAGTTCCACAGCTTGAGGGCTGGCAGGATTTCTGTGTGAAGAAGGTAGGCCTCAGAGCAGCCCTGGGAGCTGTAGGATTATCACCAACCCATTGTGTAGATGGGGAAACTGGTCCCAGAGTCACAGCCAGTAGAGCAAAGAGGAGAGGTTAGTCACTCCCTCTCCTTCCCAGGTCTGTCATCCTCAAAACCCAGCCCCTCAAGGAAGCCCATCCTGACCACTCCTGGGCTCAGCCCTTCCTCTGAGCACCACTTGCTTCTCCCTCCGCCCTTGTACTCTCTTTTCTAGGCCAGTGTGGTCCTGGCCTCCCGGCAGCTCCTGAAGCCTGGTGCAGGCACGCAGAGCAGGGAGGCCTCCAGGGTCGGGGCCAGACTGGCCCGCTGGCGCAGGCGTCTGACACCCGTCTGGGGCAGGGTGCTCACTGGAGGTGCAGCCTCACGCAAGGCTGCTTGACCTCCTGGCGGCTTGGGGTCCTCATCTGTAAAATGGGGATAATGATAGCCTCTCTCTCAGTTCTCAGAGAATTTGATGAGCCATAATGTGCCAAGGACAGGGGCTGGCGTAGAATAAGTGCTCAGCAAACAGGGCCTGTTATTATTTTTATTATTATCATCAAGTCAGTGGGGAGGCGGCGGCAGCAGCTGCAGGCCGGGAAGGGAGTGTTTGCAAACTGACAGCTGGGAGGGTGACTAACGGTGCCTCAGCCCCCGCGCCCTCCCACCTTCCCTGGTGGCGAGTCTTGAGAGGGAGGGGGAGGCATGGGGATGCGGAGAGCTGGCAGAGCCCCTCCTCTGAAGGGCCTGAAGGTTGAGGGCCCAGCCAACCACAGAAGGACCCCAATTCGAGTTCTAGATTGTCACCCCTAACTAGCTGTGCAACTTAGAGCAAGTCATTCAAACCTCATGAGCCTCAGTTTCCATTTCTGTAGAGTGGGTGTAAGAAGGCTCCCCACACGTGGTCCTCGGGAGCCCAGGAGTACCTCCTGTACTCATGGTGGCTCAGTCATGTCAATGTGTGTGTGTGTAGGGGGTCCAGGCTCCTCCTTCGGCCCCAGGCTCTCTGTCCAGATGGCAGAGGGTGACGGGCTGACCCTGGGACAAGAAGCACTGTGTGTTCTGGGAGGAAGGGAAGCCCTTTTTCCCAGTGGTGTGGGAGTGGAGGTAATGCCAGGCTGTGCGCCAGGCACTTCCAAGTCTGGGGTCTCATCCCACTCCCTCCACAGCCTTCTTGCAGGGATCCCTGCCTCTGCCTTCAAGGTGGGGGATCTGAGGCTCGGAAGGGTTGAGTCATTTGCCCGAGTTGCATACTCGGCAGAGCCTGGTCTGTCTACCCTAGAGCCAGGAGTGAAGCCTGGAAATGGTGATGGTTCTCCCCGACTCCTTCTGGTCTCCAAGACCACACACTCCCCTGCTGAGGCCCCCAGGCCCCATGGCAAACCCTGCTTCCTCATGTTGGCGTTAAAAGCCCCGCCTCCCTGCAAGGTTTGTGCCAGGCAGGCCTAGCCAACACCATCCTTTGCAGCAGACTGATGGGGTGCTCAGACCGTCAAGGATGTTTCCCACCCTCCTCACCATGGGCTTCCAGCCTGGGCTGCCTTTCTAAGCCCTCCAGCCTTCAGGGCTGGGTTCCAGCGCTCCCTCCTCCAGGAAGCCCACCTAAGCTCTGCAGTCCCTGCTCACCTTACACCCCTAGGCGCCCCTTTCACTCAGATGTCTTCTCCCGCTGCCTGGCCTGGGGTAGGTGGTAATGTTTGTGAGTGTCAGCCGGTTCCCCAGACCTGTCCGTCCTGCACATGAGCCTGGGAACAAGGCACAGAAGAGTTTTTCTTCACACTATGAAGTATGTTAGAGGAAGAGGAGACATCTAAGCCTTAACTGCCTGTCTCCTCATCTGTAAAAAGAGAAGAGCAGCCCCAGCCTCTCTGCTTCCTGAGACCGGAACACGGGGGGTCTGGGCTGTGTGGGAAGGTGGTGGTGGAACTGGGGGCTCTGAGCTGGGGCCACAAAGAATATGTGTGCAGGATGGGTTGGCCTGCTGCTCTTGGGGCATGGGGTTGGCTGGGGTAGCTTTTGTTGGGGGGGCCAACTTCATTGAAATAAACATACACCAAAAAGTGCACCAACCGTAAGGGTACAGCTCCGTGAATTGCCACAGAGTTGAACTCGCCCCCTTCCCGTCACGGCCCCCACCCAGGGCAGTCGCCATGCTGCACTGGGAAACCCCCAGATTTTGAACTTTATACAAATAGAATCATGTGGCACGTGTGCCTTCTGTGGGCGTCTCGGTTAACGTGACGTTTAGAAATGCATTCGTGTTGTTTCATAGCTGTCGTTTATTCACATCCGCCGCTGGGCAGTGTTACGTCCTGTGAATACCCGGCTCACGCTCCTCTCGCGATGGGTGTCTGGCGGGTTCCGAGTGTGGCGCTCGCTACAGGCTGTCCCGCTGTGCTGGCTCCCGTGCCTGTCTCGGCGACGCCTGCCCTGCTTTCTCCCGGCTGTGTGGGGAAGTGGGGTGGCCAGGCTGTGGGGTCAGCACACATTTGGCTTCAGAGGTACTCCTGGGGCGAGGTTTTCTAGGTGACGGAACTTAGAGGCCCACAGAGGACAAGTGACTTCCCCAAGCCCCAAAGCACCTTCCCAGACTCACCGCTGCCCTGTGAGCCTGGTGGCCCCCCAGACCACTTAGCCAATGTCAGGGTGTGAGGTGGGCAGGCAGGGGCTGCCCACCCCTACGCCTCCTTAGCCTCTGTTGGTCATCCTGTGGCTGTAAAGGCCACGACAGGCTCCAGGTTGAAAGCCCTCTCTGTGCCTGGAGGTCCTCTGCGCTCATCTCCTGCCTCCTCCCCATCTAGTGCCCTCAGCTCCTGGGGCAGGAAAGGAGTGGGATCTCAGTGACTTGAAGGAGCCATCTCCTCACACACACACACCCCCCTCAATCTTCCCCTTCCCCACAGCTCTCATGGTACCAGGTGACAGGTCGGCCTTCCTGTGACACGGGGACGCCAGATCTTCTGAGAAGATGTCGGCAATACAGGTACTTCAGGGGCAGGAGTCTAAGGCAGAGGAGTATCCCCACCGCTGCCACGGCAGTGCTGAGGGAAGAGAGGGAATGAGGGTTCAGATCAATTCGCTTCCCTTTTCCCCAACCCTGGCTTTCAACAAGGTAGAATTCCAGGGTGCACTGTCAGACACAGGGCCCTCAAGATGGGAGCCCAGGTCTGGGGGCGGTGGGGAAATCTCAGCTGGAAGGCACTGAGTATTCTGGGGTAGGGGCACCTCACCCAGGTTCATGGAGGCTGACCAAGAGTCTGTGACCTCGAGGTTGTGCAGACAGGTGTGTGGGGATGACCTCGGGCTGCACCCACCCACCTGTCACCTGCCCTGCAGGCCACCTGGCCATCCGGTACAGAATGTATTGCCAAGTACAACTTTCACGGCACTGCTGAGCAGGACCTTCCCTTCTGCAAAGGAGATGTGCTCACCATTGTGGCCGTCACCAAGGTAATGAGGGACCTTACACCCCCAGCCCCTCCTTCCTCTGTGTCCTGGTTCCACCGCAGGAGAGGGTAGGCCTGAGAGTGTGTCTTGTTGTCCCTCTCCCCAGGACCCCAACTGGTACAAAGCTAAGAACAAGGTGGGCCGTGAGGGCATCATCCCAGCCAACTACGTCCAGAAGCGGGAGGGCGTGAAGGCAGGCACCAAGCTCAGCCTCATGCCGTGAGTACCTCTGAGAAGCAGCTGGGGTCTCCCAGTCTGGGGAGGAAGGGCGACGAGGAACCCTGGTTCCCCCGGAAGAGAGTCAGAGGAAAACAGCGAGGCAAGAGGAAGGGGCTGGGATGTCTGCAAGGGCTTCTTGAGACGAAGAGAAGGGTGTGGGTGCTGGACCTCAAAGGGGAGGACAGGGCTAGGACTGAAAGATGAGGGCTTCCAGTGCCTGACCGAGCCACGGAAGCGCGGGGGAGAGCCTGCCAGAGGAAGGGCCTGCAGGAAGCGGAGCCTGGCAGGTGCATGGGGAGGCTGCCGGGAGGCATGCCTTTGGGCCACCACGACCCCACGCCTGGCCTCCCCCCAGCTGGTTCCATGGCAAGATCACACGGGAGCAGGCAGAACGGCTCCTGTGCCCACCAGAGACAGGCCTGTTCCTGGTGCGGGAGAGCACCAACTACCCCGGGGACTACACGCTGTGCGTGAGCTGCGACGGCAAGGTGGAGCACTACCGCATCATGTACCACGCCAGCAAGCTCAGCATCGACGAGGAGGTGTACTTCGAGAACCTCATGCAGCTGGTGGAGGTGAGCGGAGTGTCCGTGCCACCCAGATTCCCGCTCCGGTCCCACGGCTTCTGGCCGGGAGACCTTGGGCAGGTGGTGCAGCCTCTGCGAGCACCTGCTGTGTGCCAGTGTTGATCTCTGACCCCGCAATGCCACCACAGGGAGGTGGCACCCCAGTTCATAGGCCAGGAAACAAAGGTTCAGAGCAGTTAAAGGACTGGTCTCCAGTCCCACAGCTGTACACTGGAGGTGGCAGGACTAGAACCTGAGTCTTCCTGATCCCAGAACTAGCTTCCTTCCAGCCACTCGTGCAACTAGGTGCCCAGATGTGTGTATGTAAACATGGCCTTGTGCGCTGTGCCTTGATGGCCCACATGTCCCCCCAGCTCCTGAGGCCAGCTCTGCCCCAGGCAGCCTCCCAGATGCCTCCTGCACTCACGCTCAGTGCCTTCCTGCTGCTGGCCTAGCTTGGCCTGTGGCAGGGGAGGGTCCTGAGCACACTTGGCTAGAGGCTGGTGTCTGGACTGGGCAAAAGCTGACTTCTGCCTCAGGATGCTAGTGAGGCCCAGAGTGGTAGCAACACCAGAGTGGTGTGGGGTGGCACGTGAGATGGACTAGGTGTCTGAGCCTGGGGCCTCCTTAACGCCTGCTGAAAAGCGGAAGCCCTCCAACTGAAAGCAACTCCGGGCTGAGTGGGACCAGCCTCTGCTGCCCTCTGGTGGTCAGACCTGGGCAGTGCATGTGAGACGCTGGTGGTGCACGAGGGTGGGGGCGGGGTGGGGGGCTGGCCTTTAGCGCCTGCCCTCCTCTCTGCAGCACTACACCTCGGATGCAGATGGACTCTGTACTCGCCTCATCAAGCCAAAGGTCATGGAGGGCACAGTGGCAGCCCAGGATGAGTTCTTCCGCAGTGAGTGCTACCCCTGTCCCCAGTCCTCACTTGCCTATGTGGCTCCTCCCACCCAGGCTTCCTAGCATTACCCCTATCCCGGAGGCCCTGGAGACCTCCAAGGAACCCCACACTCATAGTCCAGCCTGCCTCTGCTATGACCCCTGCTCCAGCTTCAGCACCCCTCACTGACCACCCCCTCCCCCCAGGCGGCTGGGCACTGAGCATGAAGGACCTGAAGCTGCTGCAGACCATTGGAAAGGGGGAGTTTGGAGGTGAGCCAGAGAGGGTGGGGGCCCTGGGAGGAGCCAGGGACTTCGAGAAGTCCAGGGAACAATCCCCAACTCTCTTCCCCAAGACGTGATGCTTGGTGACTACCGAGGGAACAAAGTTGCTGTCAAGTGCATTAAGAATGATGCCACTGCCCAAGCCTTCTTGGCTGAAGCCTCAGTCATGACGTGAGTTGGGACAATCGGTGGGTGGGGAGGTCACCCCAGGGCTGGGAGGTGATGGTGAGGCTTGGCAGGCTCTGACCACCCCCATCTCCTGCCCCAGGCAACTTCGGCATAGCAACCTGGTACAGCTCCTGGGCGTGATCGTGGAGGAGAAGGGCGGGCTCTACATTGTCACGGAGTACATGGCCAAGGTGTGTGCCTGCCCTGCGATCCAGCCCCCATCCTGGAGCCTGAACACTGGGGCTCACACTTTCCAGCTGCCCCAAGTCCCCCACCACACCCTTGGGCCCCTGCTCCCTCCATCCCTTCTCCCCAGCTGAGCTTTGAAGTCACCTGGGTGTGGCTTATGTCCTGGCTCATCATTTATTCACTACGATCTTGGACAAGTTGTGTCGCCTCTCCAAGCCTCAGGTTCTCACCTGTGAGTGGAGATAATAACAAAGTTTAGCCTTTTCTCACTCCCTCCTCCTCGGAGATGGCCCGCACTCTATCTGGAGTATGTACCTACTTTTACTTTAACCTGAGCACCCAACCCCCACACCTCATGGCCTTTCTCTCACTTTCTGAAACAGCCTGCACTCTATGCAGTATGTTATCTCTCTAAACAAATCTACATTTACCCGGCTGTTAAAAAAAAGTTTACCTCAGAGATTTATGAGAATTAAGAGATAATGCATGAAAATTGCTGAGCACAGCATCCAGCTTGTAGGACCTAATATTCTTTCAGAAGTGATGTCCTGACTCCTCTCCTGCCCCTCCCCTGTCCCTGCACCTCCGTTGAGTGTCACCTTTTACCCAGCCCCAGGCCCACTCTTCCTGGGGTCTGGAGGGCAAATCTGACCTGTGGGGCCTGTTGGTCTGTCTGTCCTGCCCCAGGGGAGCCTGGTGGACTACCTGCGTTCTCGAGGCCGGTCAGTGCTAGGCGGAGACTGTCTCCTCAAGTTCTCACTGTGAGTGAAGCAGCCCCTGGTTGTGGGGGGTCCCGCCCTGCTATGGGAGCCCCCTCTGAGGGGACATGTGGCTGGCTCGCCCCCAGAGACGTCTGTGAGGCCATGGAATACCTGGAGGGCAACAACTTCGTGCACCGGGACCTGGCTGCCCGCAACGTGCTGGTGTCCGAGGACAACGTGGCCAAGGTCAGTGACTTTGGCCTCACCAAGGAAGCTTCCAGCACCCAGGACACGGGCAAGCTGCCGGTCAAGTGGACAGCACCTGAGGCCCTGAGAGAGAAGGTGCGCGGGCCTCTCCCCAGGGCCTGAGCCGCGGTGGGTGGGGTTCCTGGGTCACCCCCAACCCCAGTTCCCAGGATCTGACACTGCTTCTCCCATCCATGGGGCAGAGATTCTCCACCAAGTCTGACGTTTGGAGTTTTGGAATCCTTCTCTGGGAAATCTACTCCTTTGGGCGAGTGCCTTATCCAAGAATTGTGAGTATGGGCACTGGGGCTGAGGGCGGCGGTTGGAGCAGGGGGCCAGGTGGCCGGAGGGGTCTCGCTGGGCCCTGCCTCCCCAGTTGGAGGCCTAGAGGCTGCAGGCCTGCCCTCGGGACCTTCTAGGCCATGCCCCAGGCCCGGGCCTGGGGCAGAGCTGGGGGAGACTTGGAGAGGAATGCTGAGCAGGGGTCCCCTTGGTCGGGCCTTGCTCCAACTCCTGCCACCCATGTGCCTGCAGCCCCTGAAGGACGTCGTCCCTCGGGTGGAGAAGGGCTACAAGATGGACGCCCCCGACGGCTGCCCACCTGCAGTCTACGAGGTCATGAAGAACTGCTGGCACCTGGACTCTGCCACGCGGCCCTCCTTCCTGCAGCTCCGCGAGCAGCTCGAGCACATCAAAACGCACGAGCTGCACCTGTGACCGCTGGCCTCCGCCCAGGCCTTGGGCCTGCGGGGACTGGACCCGAACAGATTGTGGACCTGGTGCCCCCACCTGCTGGGCCCAAACCCGAACTGAGCCCAGCCGGCCAGTGGGCCTCATTCCTCTGTCCCAGCCTGCGCCCCCTCTGGCCCCCAGGGACCCCGCCTAGGCCTGGCACCTTCTCTCATGGACCCACCTGTGTGGCTTCGGGAGCCCCGCCCACGGGCCAGGAAGGGAAGAGGCTGAGGAGCGGGAGGCAGATGCCCCTACCGTGGTCAGGCTCCCCCTGGCCTCCCATCTCTCGCCTTCTTAGAGTTTTATTCCTTTCCTTTTTTGAGATTTTTTCCGTGTGTTTATTTTTTATTATTTTTCAAGATAAGAAGAAAGAAAGTACCCAGCAAATGGGCATTTTACAAGAAGTACGAATCTTATTTTTCCTGTCCTGCCCACGAGGGTTGGGGAGACCAGGCCCCTCTCTAGGGACCCATCGCCCCAGCCTTGTCCCCCACCCCATGTTCTGTGTCCGTGTCGCCTCGGTCGCCCCGTGTCTGCGCTTGACCGTGTTGCACTGTTTGCATGCGCCCGAGGCAGACGTCTGTCAGGGGCTTGGAGTCCGTGTGCCGCTGCCGCCCGCCCACCTGCCTTGTGAGATGGAATCGTAATAAACCGCTCCATGAGGACACCGCTGCCCAGCCTCGGCGCTTCCTCCGCCGAGCCTGCCTGTCCCACCCAGCCCCCACCCCGCGCCATCTTGTTTCCCCCCCCTCCCCCCGTGATTGGGGCTGTGCTTGCCCAGTGAGTGCAGCGGGGAGGGCAGCACTGCCGGGAGATGTAGCCGCTGCTTTGTGTCAGCTGCACGAGCGAGTGTCCTGTGTCTGCTGGGGAAGCTCTCACCGCCACCTCCCCCAGCGTCCTTCTGCTGCCTGGGCTTGGCCCTGGGGCTCGTGCATCCACAGAGTGATACCTGGGAGGTCCGGGCTGCCTCTCCTGCGTGTTGTTCAAGCCCTCAGCACAAGGAGGTTTGGAGCCAAGGATTGACCCACTGGAGATGGGACCCCCTTGGCAGGAGGCAGGCTAAACGTCTGGTGCTTCAGAGGAGACCCTGGATGGGGATGGGGAGGGAGGCTCTGAGCTGCTGGTGGTTCTCAGGATTCATCTAAGATGTAGAATCGCCACCCCATCCCGACCCCTTCCTCACCCCCAGCTGTGCCCAACCCTGTGCCTGGGGATGTGAAGGTGGGGGAACTTCCCTGCCCCACCTTGGGGGGCACAGGTGGGGAATGAGGATCTGCCACAGGATTTTCTCCCTTCAGGTTCCCAGGGCCGGTGGTCAATGCAGAACCTCTGAGGGTTGGGGGAGGTTCACGTCATTCACTGAGACAGGCAGCTGGGGGGTCCCCTTGTCCAGTTGGGGTTCTGACTTTGCAGTGAGCCTTGTGTCTGTTCCTCAGCCCACTGTGGTCTGGGGCCACCACCTCGCTCAGCCCAGTGTTACTGCCTCCTCACTTCCCCAATCTGTTCTGTCTGCTTACTGCCACACTCACTTTTTTCTAAAACTAGACCATTTATTCAACAAACATTTGGATACCTAGTATGTGGTGGGACTGGTGTTCAGCAGTGAGCAAAACAGGCCTGTGGAGTTCACAGTTGAGAAGACAAATAATCACTTAGACAATTACCAATTGATAAGTGCTATGAAAGAAATGTAATTTGGGAATCAGACCTTGTCTGTAGATCAGGGAGGGCTTCTCAGAAGAGGCAGCATGTAAACTGAGATCAGAAGGATAAATGGGAGGTTTGGGGGGGTGGGTAGCAACATTCCAAGAGGGAGGGGCAAGCAGGTCCCCGCTTCCCAGAAGACACAGGAGAGGGAGACTGAGTCTGCCATTAGTTTTCGCCACAAGAATGTCACTGGTAGCTGTAGCAAGACCTGAGTTTGATGCAGACAGATTTCAGATTACAATGGCTAGAGGAGGTGTGAACAATGGAGGGAGCTGGGCAATCTTTGGACAAATCTGGCTGTAATGAAGGGGAGGGAGAGGATGAGAGGATTTTTACGAAGGCAGAGGCCTGAGCAAACCTGACTGCCAAAGGGAAGGATAGCTACCTTTGGATCGTGTCCGTGTCCTGAGTGGGAGGCAGAAGATAACGGAGGGGAGGGCATGGTAGTGAGCAAAGGTGGAAACTTCCCTAGAGTGAGGACGGGCGGCTGCAGTCCTGAGAATGAAGGGCCGTGGGCCTGTGACGGGAGAGGGACTGTCCTGGTAAGACTGCAGAGGAGAGGTCCCCAGAGAGGTGCACTGGTGAATGTCTAACTCAGACAGCTCAGGGAGGGGTGGGAGCTCTGACCTATAGTGCTGGTGTCTGTGGGGTACCTTCTGCCACGACCAATCTCACGTTACCAACCTGACTTCACTGAATGCAGGGGCCGGAGGGATTTCTGACAATTGGCTCTCACTAGCCAGTCCAAGCTGCCTCTGGCTCAGAAACCTACAAAGATTCCTGAGGCCATGGGACCACAAGAGGGGCCAGGCAGGCGACATAATGGAGAATTGGACCAAGTGTGACAAGCGAGAGTGAAGGAGCAGGGTCGGCTGACGGGGCCCTGCGGGAATGTAGGGGCTCAGGTAGCAGGGTGCCCCAAGTCTTTCCGCCCGGTGGCATGCACCCTCCTGCTCCCATTCCTTTGTTGCTTCCCCCCTCTTTACTTGGCTTATGGTTTTTTGTTTCCCCCCTCTGTCTTTTGTCTCATCCTTCCCATCTGCCTTGCTGGCCACTGGCATATCATAGGTGAGCAAGACAGAGTCCTTCCCCAAGGAGATCACAGACCTGGGGGAGTCCACTCAGAACTCAGCTTGGTGCCCAGAACTCTGGCAAGTGTCGCCCACTGCCAACATTGAGCCCGTGAGGCAGAGGAAGGAGGCGCAGGGCAGCTCCTCAGACACCAGGAGGACAGTCAGGGACAGAGGGAGGGTGAGCCTGGCAAAGGAAGGACCCTGTCTGAGCAAAGGTGGTGAGGTGACGGCCTGTTGAGCTGCTTAAGTGTGGCCGGGGCTAAGGTGACAAGGGGTGCAGTTTGGCAGCAGGTGAGGCTGAAGGGAAAGCAGGGCCCAGGCACCACCTGGCTTTGCAGGCCCTGTGAACAGTTTAACTTTATGCAGAGATGGCCAAGAGCAATTGAAGAGTTTAGGACAGAGGAGCGATGGTCAGATCTGCGTTTTAGAAAGATAATTCTGCTGCAGTCTGGCTAGAGAGGGTGGTAGTGTCCCAGGTGGAGACAGGGAGATGGTGGGGAGGCTGACAGGCCAGGCAGCAGGTGACTGACTGACAGTGGCTTGGGCTGGGGAAGCCAGCAGGACGCGGAGAGAAGACAACCCACTTGACATTGTGCTCAGCTGAGCTCTGCCAGGCCCTGCTCTAAGCACAATAGGTGTATTACCTCATGTAACCCTCCGAACAACTCTTGGAGATACTGCCTCCGTTCCACAGATAAGGGAAGTGAGGCTCGGAGACATGAGAGCATCAGGCACGAGAGTGGCAGGAGCAGCTGGGGGAGCTGCTGTGGCTTCTGAGAGGGCGAGGCAGAGGAAGGGGCCCAGCGGGATTCCAGTCTCCGGCTCCGTGAAGTGGTTGAGAAGAGGAGTTTGGTTTGGACATGTTCTCTGGAGGCCTTTGTGACATCCAAACAGAGATGTCCCCTGCAGATTAGACATTCATTCAGGCCTGCAGCTCCAGGAGAAGCCAGGCTGAAAGGAGAGATTGGGGATCATGGGCCCAGCGATGGTGTTTGAAGCCACGGCCATGGGCCAGATCGGGCAGGTAGCACGTGGAGAGTGAGGGGGGACGTGAACCGTGACCCGTGACCAGTAGGGGGCCCCAGTGTGAGGGGCCAGGGAGGGAGCGCAGTGGCAAAGGAGCGGCTCCTGGGGCAGCCTGGCCCGGGCTCCTCAGAGCAGGGGAAGAAGGGAGGGGTGTCCACAGCATTTCACTTTGTAGAGACCAGATTGAGACTCGTCCACTAGGCATGGGGAGCAGGCTTTGTCAGGCTTTGCTGGGGCAGTTTTGGTGGAGGGTGGGCGCACTTGGGAGGGGCAGGAGCTGGAAGGACTTGGTGGGAGGCAGGGCCGGAGGGGAACCCACCTTTCCACAGCTTGGCTGTAAAACTGAGGCAGAAGGCTGGGTGGAGGTGGCTGAGGGCTTAGCGTGGAGGAATGAAGAAGTCCTTCTTTCCGCATATCCTAAAATTTTCCATTTACAGCCTTGGTTTTAATTAATTTGTGGAGCTTCAAAACCTCAATCCTACTGGGGACTTAAAAGTACAGTACAACTTCAGCTATCCAGAATTCTTGGCAAACAAGCCACTCTGGAAAATCTAAATGTATTTGGATGCAACATTTGAAAGATAGTATTTCTTACTTATTATGGAAACTATCAAACACATAAAAGTAGAGAGAAGAATGTAACGAACTCCTAGGCCCCACCACGCAACTTTAACAGTTATCAACTCAAGGCCAACCCTGTGTCATCCACACCCTGCACAGCTTCGGAGCTGGGATGTTCCCCTGGGATAGCTGGAGGCAAACCCTAGGTGTTATATCAATTCATTCATGACGCTTTAGGATCTTTCTCCAGAAGACAAAAGACTTTTTTTTTAAAGTTACCACGGTACCATATCACTCCTAAAAATTTTAACAATAATACCTTAATTTTATCAGATATCAATTGCTCAAATTTCCCCAATTGTTTTATTCTTCCCCGTAGGTAATTGTTAAAATTAGTCTCCAAACAAGGTCCAGGCGTTGTATTTATTTGCTCTGTTTCTTAAGCCTCCCTTTCTTTTTTCATATAATTTGTGTTGAGGAAACCAGATTGCTTGGAGGCAGTAAGTGTTTGGGAATTTGGGAGAGAGCTGAGCGTCACGCCAGAGACAGTGGGACAGAGACAGATGGGGTGGGTGGGTGATGGCCAGACAGTGCAGACAGTGGGGACATCCATCTACGGGAAGGAGGCAGGATGTGGGGTCCCGTCCAGAGCAGGGAGGAAGGTCAGAACTGATGAGGGTGGCCTGTCCCTGAGATCCCTGAGGCCCCTCAGCCACTGGAGCAGAGGGAAGGTGGAAAGACAGCCTGAGCCAAGGAGCAGGGGCAGAGCTCAGGCTGGAAATGAGAGGAGGGGCGGGACCGAGGAGGTCAGGTCTGAAAGGAACAGGATATCTGTGCTGGGGAGGGAGGGCTAGAGGAGTGCCAAAATCTAGCTCCCGGCCCATCCCAGCTCCTCCCACCTGGCCCAGTCCCAGGAGCCCCTCCCTAGCTTCCCAGCTACAAATCCACCCTGGGGCCCGGATACCTGATCCCTTCACAATGCTGGTGGTCCTTGGCCTGGATCCCCTGCTCTGCCTTCTCCTCTTGCTCCTGAACCTCCGCAGCCCTGAGGGGGGCCATCCTCCTCCTCCTTGGCGAAGGTTTGAGTACAAGCTCAGCTTCAAAGGACCAAGACTGGCATTGCCTGGGGCTGGAATACCCTTCTGGAGCCATCATGGAGGTGAGGGGTGGAATGGGGACCAGGGTTCCTCAGAGTGCTGCCGGAGCTGACCAGCTCTGGGACCCTGTGACTTGCTGGGGAGTGGGCCTGCCAGTACCAGCCTCTGCCCAAGACTGGGCCCCAGCACCCCTCCCAGACCTATCTCCTGCTCCACCACCGCAATCCCATCCCCACCAGCCTCAGTTTCTCCTCTCTGCCTCTCCCCTTCGCTGCCATGGGACTTCTCTCATCTCCTCCTTTCACTTCTCCTTAGAGGACCCCCACCCTGCCTCTCGGACCCGTGAACACAAACACATATGCTCACATGCTGAGTCCCAGACACACAGGCACAAGGTAACTTGGACCAGCACAAATCTCCACTCTTTCTCCATGCTGTCAGGTCTGTGGCCATCCATGAGAACTAGGGGGACTGCCTGGAGGAAGGCATCCTCATGGCCAGCCAGAGAGGGCATCAGTCCTGCCCTGTGTGTATGCTGAGTGGAAGCAAGCTTGAGAGCATCTTAGCCAGTAGGTTGTGTTCAGGGCCTTCCAAACTCAGACCTACAGAGTCCATCTTCTACTTGGTCTTGTTCTAAAAAGATTTTCAAAGATGTATAAGGACTTAAACAATAGAGAGGCACTTAAATTAGGAGTGAGCAAGAAGAATAAGACTTAGGGTTAGGACTGAGGCATGAAATGAGTCCAGGAACAGGGCTTGTGCCAAGACATATGCTGTGAAGTCTGCCCACCATTCAGAGTTGGGCTATGGATCTGGTTCAGAGCCTCCTAGCAGGCAAAGTAAAGAGAGAAAACAGATCCATTGTGTATTTCTGTGTCTGTGAGTTTTAAGTTCTGAAAAATGGCATGATTCCTAACTAAGGCCAGAACAAATATCCCTTCAAGGAGACAGGATTTTCCGGTAGGGTCCTAGGTCCAGTCCTGCCTCAGAGAAGCACAAAGGTAAATGAAGGAGGGGGCTGTTCCTCAGAACAACAAGCCAAGCCTTGCCTCAGAGCCAGGACGGCAGGGCCTGCACCACACTCACTGCTCAGAGTCCTGCCAAGTCTGGGTGTCACAGACCATATCGGGGAGCAGAGGCATATTCTCCAAGATCACCCAGTCATATGCTCATCATCTATTCAATCATCCTTTTCTCAGACTCACCCCCATGCCCTCTGCCCAGCGAAGAGACACAGGGCTGAGTCAGGCTCAAGGAGCCCACAGTCTGGGGTGAGTTCCCATGAGCAATCCCCATTAGGCAGAAGACACAAGTGTAGTAGGCAGCGGGCAAGCCTTGCCTCCTGCAAGTCGCTTCAGAGGCAGTGGTGGCTCTCCCAAGGGCCCCAGCACTCCTGGCCTTGCCACCGCTGAGCCTCCCTGCCCCCAGCACTGGCCTTTGCTGAGCAAACAGGCTGGATTAGCAGTCTCCGGAACCTCCTGGCAGGGACTGGGCTCTGGGCCAGGTTCCAGGCTGGCAGGACGGAGGGGAGGGCGGTCAGCTGGGATGGGGCCTCTGATCTCTCTTCCTCCTTTTCTTGCCACCCCTGCCTCAGTTTCTCTCCCTTCTACCGTCCCCTCCACCCCCACCTGCACCAAGGGCAATTCTCACACACACTCCATCCCTCACCCTCTCCTCAGTCCTGCGGGCCAGTGCCCACCTTTGCTTTCATGCTTTCCTCACCTTGGGATGCCCCCTTGGTGCCCCACCACGAAGGCCCAGCCTCGTCTGGCCGCACCCGGGCGTCTCTCTGTGCTTCCACAGCGTGGGGTCCTCACCCTCCGCGTGGTTATTCTCTCCATCTGCTCCCCTGTGTCCTGTGGTCTCAGGCACGTCCTTTTCTCATCTGGGAAACAGAAAGGGTTGGACACAAATCTCTCATGGTGGAACAATCTTATACTTTGGAGACAGTTGGAGCTGAGTTCCAATTCATTTAGTTCCTTAACTTTTCTGAGCCTCGGCTTTCTCATCTGTAAAATGTGTCATAAAAGCAGACCACACAGACTTGTGGTGAGGTTCACATGAGAGTGCAGGCAAAGTCCACTGTGTGGGTCTGGCCTTCGCTGTCCTCCCCTGGCAAAGGCCCGACCAGCCATTCTGGGCTCCGGTTCCCACTTCTTCGGCCAGCCTGCTATTTAATGGCTGTGATGACACCTCCTTTCTCCTCTCAGAGCCCAGCCCAGGCTAGTGAGAGAGAATGATGAGGGAGCAGGGGCTGGTGGGACCCAGGCCTTGAGCTGCCCAGGTCCACAGATGCCATCCCGGGCCTGGAGGAGGTGCGGCTGGCCCCATCCATGCGGAACCGGAGTGGCGCCGTGTGGAGCAGGACCCCTGTCCTCTTCTCTGCCTGGGAGGTGGATATGCAGATGAGGGTGACCGGGCCAGGGCGCCGGGGAGCCCAGGGCATGGTGAGTGACTCCCACCAAGGTCCAGCAGAGGGGGTGAGTCAGGGAGGCTAGGGGAGGAGACTGGGGTTCCCGTGCCTGCAGGAGCGCCTGAGCTGAGCAGCTGGGGACCCGCAGGCTGTGTGGTATACCCAGGGCAGGGGCCAAGTAGGCTCTGTCCTGGGGGCGCTGGCCTCGGGGGACGGCATCGGGATCCTCTTCGACTCCTTGGCCGAGGATGTCCAGGTGAGTCCTGGTCCCCTGTCCACCCTCCTGCCCACACCCTCACCCTTCTCCCTGTGCCCATGGCTCAGGCTGCTTGTCACCTTCCACAGAATAGCCCCGCCATCCGTGTGCTGGCCGGTGATGGGCACACCCTCTATGAGCCACTTGGGTAAGATCCCGTCTAAGCTGGCCCCTACCCCACTCCTGGGCCACGAGGGGCTCAGCAGTTACCCACACTGCCCACGCTGCCCCTGCCCCAGTCTCTGGTGGGGAGCCCACCCCTCCAAGGGCAGGGTACTCCCCACTGGCCTGTCATCTGAGCTGATGGCGCTGCCCTGGGACTCCCTCCCACTAGGTCCCAGCTGTTCCTCCTCTGGGGCCTGGGACCAGCTGCTTGCTCTCCCTGGGAACCACCCCACTGAGCCCTCAATCCATTCAACCCAACAGCCCCAGGCCAGTGGGGCGGAGAGGTGAAATGACGTGGGGTGGGGCCTCTTATCATCTCATCCTGACATTCTTGACAAGTGGAGACTGTTAGTCCCCAATTACAGGTGAGCACATTGAGGCCCAGAGAGGTAAAGAGACTTGCCTGAGGTCACACAGTTGTGCCCAGAGCTGAGATTTAGGGCCAGATGTGCCTGTGGAGGGTCCACGCCCTTCCCTGGGCCAGCTGCCTGCCTGTTGCCAGGCCGTCCTTTTCTCTCAGATGATGTGGCTTCCCCTCCCTCCCCTGCCAGGCTGCCTCCTCAGTAGCTGGGCCAGCTCGTCAGTGTCTTTCAGCAAACATCCTTTAACTCATAACAATCAGAATAATTGCTCACATTTATGACCTGAGCTCACTGTACGCCAGGCACAGAGCCAAGCACTTCACATTCATTGCTTGGTTAACCCTCATAACAACGTTATGAGATAGTTTCAATTATTATCCTCATTTTAAAGATGGGGAAGCTTGGCTTTAGAAAGGTGAGGTAACTTGCCCAAGGTCACACAGCTCAGAGTGCCACCACAGGCAGCCGCTCTGGAGCTGGCTTCTCCCCTGCTCTGCACTGCCTCCCTCTTGGCCAGAGGTGGTGGTGCCGGGAGCACTGGTGTGAGCAGCTTCTGTGTGGCCATAAGCCCAGAGAAACTCAGGACCTCTGGGGCTCAACACTCCTACCTCCCAGAGCCAGCTGCACCGTCCCTGCACTGGTCATATTGTCCTTGGCTGCTAGGATGGTTCTGGTGTTGTCTGTCCTGAGTCTGTCCTGCTGCAGGCTAAGCTTGGCAGAAGGGAGAGGAAAGAAGAGCTGGACCCAGAGGCACAACGGGACTTGGAGTTTACAGGGAGGAGAAGGAAGCCGGTGGGAGACAGTGGGAGGAGATGGTGGGCCTGGGGGGCTGTGGGTGGAAACCTCACTGTTCGTCCAGGCTCTGACCCCTCCTCTGGAAGAGTCCCAGGGAGGCCCTTGACCTCTTGGGTGAATTCCAAGTCCCAGCATTCTGCAGGCAAGGCTGGCTTTCCTGCTCCTCTCTCTTCTGCTACAGGAGCAGACGACACAAGGGGGGATCAAGCAAGACAGCAGGGACATGTCCTGCATCAGTGGGGGCGGGTGGCACTGCAGGCCTGAGCCAAACGGCCTCAGGGACTGCCCACACTGGCTAGGCCTCTGGTCCTGTGAGGCCTGGCTGGATTCCAAGTATCCACAGGGATGGAGGCAGCCGGGTGCTGGGTTCCTGCCACCGGGACTTCCGGAACCGGCCATACCCCTTCAGAGCACGAATCACCTACTGGGGGCAGAGGCTGCGTGTGAGTCACCCCTCCTGCTTTCGCGAGTCCACTGAGTGGGGAGTACAGATTACAGGGCTTGGAGCTCTGTGAATGGCCATGACCCTACAGACATACCTGCGACACCACACAGGATCCCTGGTACATGTGGGCAACACCCACAGGAGTCCTCCTCCCCACACAGACTCCTACCTGGCCCCAAGCACATGCTTAGGAGGCTAGCAGGAGACCAGGTGTGGAAGCCCCTCCACACCACTCTGACACCAAGCCCTGCCTACCTTCCCTCTGGGCCAGAGGAGCCAGTGAGTGGGGACAATCCCCCTACTGGGGTCAGGGGAGAGGAGTGGTCTCCTGCTCAGGGGAGAGCGAGGGGCTCACACCCTCTGTGCCCCTCAGGTGTCTTTGAACAGCGGCCTCACTCCCAGCGACCCGGATGAGGTCTGTGTTGACGTGGGGCCCCTGCTTTTGGCCCCTGGAGGTTTCTTTGGGGTCTCGGCAGCCACTAGCACCCTGGCAGGTGAGGGCCTTCTGGGCAGGTAGGAGCAGAGGAGGGGTACATACTGAACACCCCTTCTAAGGAGCACTGGGTGTGGGGTCCTCACCGTGTGACCTGGGTGAAGCATGAGCCCTCCCTGGGCCTCCCTTACCACTGGGGGAAGGTCAAGTCTGCCTTGCAGAGTTGATGACAGTCTCAAATAGGATAAAACACGAGAAGCTTCTATTCCAGTGTTGGCCCCACAAGGGCCCCTGGCTGGGAGCTGTGGGTGAGAGGAAGGGAGACAGCCATAAGGGACATTTGGGGAAGTGGAGCAAAGGGGTGTGATGTGATGGAGAGCCCATGGAGCCCCAGCTGGAAAGCAGGGTCACCAGAGCAGGGAGCCCTGGGATGCCGGGGCTTTGGTCTTCAGCCCGGGCACCAGGGAGCCATGGAAGGTTTCTGAGGAGGCTGATGGTCAGAGCCATGCTGAGGAGGTGGCCTCTGTGCGGCTGCTCCTGCTGGTAGCAGCCAGCTCTGGCCCTGAGCGAGTCTCGGGCTGTAGCCATGCTCTGGCTCAAGGCTGTCCAGTTTTCCCCCTCACTGGGGGCCCCACTTCTGGCTCTGTGTGGGGGTCAACCTTCACAGCCCCCACATCTGCTTGTCTGATCCTCACACCTTTCCTAGGAAGTGAGCAAGACAAGGGTCAGAGCTGCCCAAATTCACCCAGACCTCTTGCCTGCCTGGAACATAACTGAGGCTGGGGGGCAAAGGCTGAGTGAGTGGGCTGCTGAGTAGGGTTCACCTTCTACCCCTCTTTCCAGATGACCATGATGTCCTGTCCTTCCTGACCTTCAGTCTGAGTGAGCCGGGACCAGAGGTGATGCTAGCCCCTGGCCTGCCCTGGGGGAAGGGCTAGAGGAGAGGCAGCCCAGGGGCCCCCTCCCCTCCCCAGATGCTCTGCTCCTGTCCTGCTGCCAGACCTGTCATTCCAGCCATTATCTCAACCTGTGCCTGGAACTCTGCTCAGGCCAAGCCTTGTGCTAGGCAGTGCTGGGGGCCGGAGGTGACCCAGAGCCGGGCCCTGTTCTCAAGGACCTCCCAGCCTGGCTAGGAGCTGTGGGAATACAGAGGAGTTCTAACCAGCCAGGGGAACAGGGAATTGCATGGAAAAGACGAGCTTGAAGAAGCAGAGGGAGCAGCATGAACAAAGGCCTGAGGCCTGAGAGAGCTGCTAGGATCTGGGCAGCAGCAGGAGGGAAGGGTGTGAGGATCAGCTGTGCAGCAGGGCTGGGAGGACTGGAAAGTTCTGGACCTGGTGGCTGAGCAGAGGGAGAGCCAGCCATGGGGTGGGGGGAGTGTTTTCCCCTGCTGCGGTGAGAGGTCAGGGAGGGGGGCTGGGCTTGTGGGGACCGTGGGAAGACTCCTCTTGCCCCCAGATCTCCCATGGGTTTGAAGCCCGAGTTTTCATCTTCCTCCAGCCTCCCCTGCATCCCTTCCTGGAGACGGAGCATCTCCGCCTGGCAAGGCAGCTGAAAGGACTGCAGGCAAGGCTGGCCTTGGGCACCAAGGAGGACATGAATCCAAAGCTGAACTCTGAAGTCCAGGAAGAGGGTAGGGACCCAGAGAGCAAGCAGGTGGGGCAGGGGCCCGCTTGAGTGTCACGGGATCCTCTTCCCAGCGAATCACAAGTCCTTTAACCAGTGGGGAGATAGAGGCCGGAGGAGGTCATACCTAAGCACGCTCTGGGACCCAGGTGCTGTTTCCAGTCCCTGCCCCACCACCCAGACACATCTTTCCAGGGCAGAGTCTTGGAGGCAGAAATCACACCTTTCTGGCCCTCCAAGAAGCCTTTAAAAGGTAGGATCTGCTGCCCCACTGCAGCTGGCTGCCTGCCCTGGCTCCGCCCCAATCCCCAGGGGAAAGGATCTTTGACCTGGAGGAGACACTGGACAGACACAGACAGATCCTGCAGGCTCTCCAGGGTCTCTCCAAGCAACTGGCCCAGGCTAAGAAGCAATGGAAGAAGCAACTGGGGTCCCCAGGCCAGGCCAGGCTTGAGGGAGCCTGGGTGAGTGGCCCCTCAGGCATCCAAGAGTCTGCCCGCAGGCCTGGAGCTCCCTAGGCACCGGGTCTGATGGCACCAGTGGGCTCCCTCCATCCAGAAAAAGGAGCAAGCACTATACTTGGGAACTAGTATGCCCCCCTCCCCCCAGGGACTGGGGGGAAAAGAGGGTGGAGTGAAGTGCTGTAGGTCACGGGATGGCACGGCCCTGCCAAGCAGGGGAGTGTGTACGAGGGCGTTCTACACAAGCAAAGGCCCACAGAGCCCCGCGGCTGGGGCTGGGGAAGGAGTTGCCAGGTATTTGATGCGGGTCTCTAGACAAGTGACAGAAATAGACTGGGTGCTTATTTGCATGTAGCTCCACATGTGATTTGATTCACATACGCTTGCTTAATGCTCAGATGCACCAGAATCCTCATTTCTCCTCCACTATTGTCCTGGCTTCTCCCTCAGGGACTCACGTCCCATGGAGTACCAAGCCTGGAAACTGAGAGCTGAGATCAATCAAGATGTTAGGTGGCCAATGGCTCCTGGGGGCTCTCCTGGGCTCTGGCAGCTCGAGGTTTGAATCATGTCCTCAGGCCAGAGCGGCTGAGGCTGGGCTGCTGGAGTGGGGATGGGGGCGGGGAGACCACACTCCAAAGCTAGGCCTCTCTGATTCTACTGCCAGGCCCAGGACTCCCTTGCCAGATTCTACCCACTGCAGAGAGAGGTGGCAACCTCTCCAGGTCATTCAGCAAGACAGGGGCCCAAGCACTGGTAGCTGCCTATGCCCTGGGGGAATGGAGGAGGAGAAGACCCAACTAGGCCACAGGGGCAGAGCCACTTCTGGAAAGGGGAGGGAATTTGAGAAAGCCCCAAATTGGCCACCACCATAAGGGAGAGGGGTTTGAGAGGAGGGGAAAATCAGAAGCTCAGATGGAGAGGGTCAGATAAATCTACATATCCAAAATGAGAAGGGCCCAGGTACGGCCTCTGGAAGGAAGAGGGCTGCAAATTCCTGAGGAAGGTAGACATTGAGAAGACAGGGGCTGTGACCTGGGCCCTAGAGAAGAGGCTGGCACTCCTGCAGGACTCAGCCAAGGTCAGTGCCCTACTCCATGGACAGCGGACTCTGCTCCAGGACCTGCAAGAGATGAGGTAAGGGTAGAGGGCGAGGACAGTCCTGGGGGAGGAGAAGTCTCCGACCACCAATTTGCTTCTTGCCTAAAGTCCCCCCAGTAGTCCTATATTCCTTTCACCATCTCCTGAGCCCCCAGCACAAAGCCTGGAGCATGGGAAGGGGCTAGGTGCAAAGTTAGGTTTGTTAAGTTGACCTGGATTTAACTGAGTCAAGTTTAATTCAGTTAAACTAGTTTAAACACAGCTCCCCTGGACATTTTCACTCCAAGAAGGGGTGGTAAATCTGAGCCTTCCTTCAGTGACAGCTCCTGGAAGCAGGGGACATTTTAATGGAGTTCTTGTGGGGAGCACAAACAAGATCAGGCCCAGCTGGTGGGGGCAGGGCACTCCCTGACTTCACTTTACCCTCTCTGGCCTTCCAGCATCCACACTCATGGCCAGGCCTCTGGAGTTACCCATGGAGCCCTGGGGGCAGGGGGTCACCTTGTTGCCATGAGAGCATGAGAGGAGGGTGGCTTCAGGCTGGAAGCTGTGGTTGCAGCCCAACCACTGCCTCCCTCCCCCACAACTAGATGCCTGGGGGTGGGAAGATGGGAAGAGGGAGAGGAGCTAAATCCCTGGGGGCTAGGGACCAAAGGCAGAGCCTAGGGAGCCTGCGGCTGAGATAGACAGCTTCAGGAGGATGCTTCTCTGAGCATCTCTGAGCTAACGCTGTCTCAGGGTCCAGGGTCAAGATTTGGGCTAAGGAGACCAGCCCAAAAAGGGGCCCTATTCCCCTGTTCCCCACCCAGGCACTGCCTTTGGGGATTATGAGAAACAGTTGGGTAGTTTGGGTGCAGAAGCAATAATGCGTCCTCTTCCTTGGTTTCCCCCCTGCGCCAGGCATGCAGCTGCTCACATGGCCTCAAGAGCCCAAGTCTTCTACCTGCCTGTGGGCACCAAGCATCACTTCTTAGAGCTGGCCCAGACCCTGAGCCTTCTGCAGAAGGACCTTCGGGCCCCAGCTGTGAGGGGGAAGGAAGGGGTACCATGGGGCCCTGTCCCCTTCTTCCAGAACTTCTGCAGCCCTAGGCCCCTCCTACCTTTGCCCTCCCCTCCCAGGACCCCTGGCAAGCACACCTGTGTCTGAGTCTGTGTGCTTATACACGTGCATGCAGGGCCCTGGAGCCCACAATGACCAGAAGATAAATGGGAGTGAGCTGTGCCCAACATCATTCAGAGCTTAGTGGCAAAGCTTGCTCTTCCCCGTGTCCCTGCCCCATCTTGCTCCTTCCCTTGCTCTCCATCACCCTGTCTTTTGCTCTCTACCTTTCTCTCTTATCTCTGGAGCCTTTGGCCTGCTGATGATCCCAGGCCCCAGACCCTCCCAGCTGTTCCCACAGATGGAGCCATGGGAACTGGGGTGGGAAGGTGGCTTTGTACTACCCCCCCTTCTCTAAGTTCCCTGGATGAGAGCTAGGGTACCCCAAGCCTGGGAGAGGGAAACAGAGCCCACAATGGCCCAGATTCCAGGTCCCCTCCCTCCTTCTGGGTAAGAAGCTGATTCAGGATCTTAGAACATCCCTTTTCAGAAACCAGCAGCCAAGGATACCTACCTACATGGCCGGCTCCCAAGGGTTTTCTCGTGCCTGCAGCCTGGCTTCTTCCTGTTCGTCCTCCTCACCCAGACTGTAGGCTTCTTCTGCTATGTACACTTCAGGTGGGCCTTCCCTTGGGCAGGACCTCCCATACCTACATGGAGTCTCTTGGGACTGGGCCACAGCCATTCAATTTGAGAGAGGAAGCACCGAGGCCCAGGGTGGGGGTGGGGGTGGGGCCTGCCTGGTCTACCAGCTGGCAAGACAAAGTGCCCAAGTTAGGGTTCATTTTTTCAATAGAGGCAAATGACTACCTGCTCAGCCACTGGTCCCATCTGGGTCTTATCCTCACAGAACTCACTCTCTAATGTGAGAAACTGACAAGTAACTGAGTCACATCTTTGTGGTCAGTGCCATGATGGCAGGAAACACAGGAGCTATGAGTGCAGGAAAAAGCACCTGATCCAGCTTGGGGAGATCAGGGCATCACCTGGACTGGACATTTGATAGGTGTCATCAGTGCAACTAGGAGTTTTCTAGCCTGACCAGATAAGGAAAGGCATCAATACAGAAGGAACAGCATAAGAAAAGGCATGGAAGCATGGGGAAAAAAATATTTTGAAGAAAAAGTGGCAAGTTTAGTACTATTAGAGCAAAGGGTGGGACCAGTTTATGAAGCTGGGCAAAGAGAATTTAAAAGGTTGGGGGGGAGTCACTGTTTTTGCTTGATGAATGTTTGTAAATAAATAAAACATTTAGATACGTAAGGTGTGCTAAAGGGCTCAGAAATCGGACAGTCCTTGTTGTGGGTATTTCCAGTCAAAAAGAATCAGTGTGGGCTGGGATGGTCCTGGGGTAGGAGTAAAGTGTGCTGAGCTTTAAAAGCAGAGTGGGAATGGGGCCAGCCTCCAGGTGAGGAGAACAGCAAAGGTACGAGGTGGAAATGATGCCAGGCTTATGTGTTACGTAGGAGCGCTGTGGTGGCCATAAGGCTAGAGCCACCTGGACAGACCTTGAATGCCAGGAGGAAAGTGTGATCCTGATGGAGCAGGCCAAGGGAGCCATAGAAGTTCCCTGAGCAGAGGAGACTGTGGTGCAGTGAGTGTAGGAAGCCTGGTCTCAAGAGCCCAGAAGGGAGAAACCCAAGTAAACTTCTTGTCTCCCTAGCAGCAAGCAGGAGCTGGACAAGAACCTTCTGGACTATCTGTCCACAGGAAGCTTTCCTCTGAGTCCTGCACCACAAATCCCTAAGGCCCTGGGGGTTCTGAGGAGGCAGCCCCCCTCCCCCAGCATACATGCGTAACCTACCTCAAAGCCCTGAAGGATTGTCCACTTCACATCACTTGGAAGTTGATGATGTCTTGGGGGTGGAGGGCTTGACCAGTGTCCTCTCCCTCTTGGTACCCAACTCCTACCTACACTTTAGCTTTTGGAGAGCTCCAATCTTATTAAAGGTGATTTCCCCCGCCTCATGCTTTGATACATTCATTTACCTTCCGGCTTCTCCTTAATCTCTCTCATGGCTTCAACCTCTTCTTTATGGTAGTTGGGAGTGGGATCCAAGCAGGCAAGAAGGCCAAGGGCTGGCCTGACTGCCAAAGACCTGAGCTATGGTGGGTGAAGGAGACACACCTGTGTATAATTCTGACCCCAGATTCACCCAGAACAAGGAGTGGTGTCTCCAGGCCCCCTTCCTGGTCCAGCCCAGGCAGCTTCACCATGAATAACTCTCTCTCTCCTTGCTCCCTGTAGCTCCAGGGCTCAGCAGGGCAGAGGCGTCACAGAGAACTCTTTGAGAAGCAACTCACAGAACCATAATTGGGATTCCCTGCTCTCTGGTCTCCCTCCCTTTCCCAGCGTCAAGCTCTTTGGGCAGCTGCTGGGGCAGCGGGTTGAGAAGGTTGGGGTAGGGCCCATGGCTACTGGCATCTCACAGCCAAATCCTGGCTATCAGCGACCTGGGGGAGGAAGAAGTGGGGGGAGAGCAGGGAGCAGGGTTCTGGACGCATAGCAGCACAGCTCATTCCCCTGGGGAGCGACCACCCCGACTCCCCCGCCCCCTCCGCAGGCCCCAATCCGTTGTCGGCAGTGCCCTGCAAAGCTCGGCATTGAAGGAGGCACGTGGGGGAGGCGGGAGTGAGGAGCCGCACGTGGTGCCGCCTCCTGAGCCCCGTGCATACCCCCAGCCCCCGCCCCCTGTGAGGAGGGGTTTGGGGAGGTGGAGGCGGGCTTCGGGCAGGGGCGGGCAGTGGGCGGTGCAGAGTGTGGGGCGCCTGCCTGTGGCGGGAGCTGTCCGTGAGACCTAGTGCTGAAGTAGGCGCGGACGTGCCTGGGTGCCTGGGTGCCCGGCGCATGGTACCCGGCGCCCAGTACTGGGCCAGCGAAGACCATGGCATTCATGGTGAAGACCATGGTGGGCGGCCAGCTGAAGAACCTCACTGGGAGCCTAGGGGGCGGCGAGGACAAAGGGGACGGGGACAAGTCGGCCGCCGAAGCGCAGGGCATGAGCCGAGAGGAGTATGAGGAGTATCAGAAGCAACTGGTGGAAGAGAAGTGAGTGGGATCCCTTTCCGGCTCCAACGACCCTCCCCACCCCTCAAAAGATGCCTGGCCCACCTCTAGGACAGTCTCAGACCCTGAACCCCTCCTCTAGTTTTCTAGACATGGGGATGTGCCCTCTAGGCTGCCTCCAGGGCCACTCTGTCTCAAACCCAGGACCCTGCACCAGTTTCTCATTCGGGCGGAGAGGGAGTGGGGGCAGGGATGACAGGGGCCTGGGACGGGGTGGGGGCACGTGCATTTCTGACGAAATAAATAATCCCTTAATCCGATCTGGTCCCAGCCGTCTGTCTTCCAACTGGAGCTTCTCTGAGCCTGAGGCTCTGAGAAAAGCAGTGCAGCTGAGAGAGGCTCAGAGTCATGGAGACAGATCCTGAAATGGGGGTACTCACAGATATTGAGGCTACTTGTGTGCAGATAATGCTGGGACAGAGGCAGCTGGAGTGGAGTAGAGGCTGAACTCCAGAGTTAGGCTGCTTGGGTCAGATCATGGCTTTGCTTATTTTTAGCTGGGTGACCAAATTACTTAACTTTTCTGTGCCTCAGTTTCTTCTTCTGTAAAATAGGGATGCAATCATAAAACATGCCTTATATATTTATGAGTTAAATTACCTAATGCAGATAAACCACTTAGCAGAGCGCCTGCCACATGGTAAATCATTAAATGTTAGCTATTATTATTTCACTTAATTGTGGTAACAATTTGGTGAGTTGCAAAATCTTATCTCCATTTTATAAAAGAGGAAGGTAAGTGACTCACTCAAAGACATACTGAAAAAGCAGTAGTGGAGCCGGGACTTGAAACCAAGTCTGTCCTGAATACTTTCCCCTACAAGACACAACCTGTCAGGGAGGGAAATCACAGACCAGTTGGTGGCTGTGAGGGACATATATTAGGGTCCACAGAGAGAGGCAGACTGATTCCCCCCACCCTGATAGCTCTGTCCATTTACAAGTGTAGAGATGATAAAGGGCTCTGTGTTGGGGGGAGAGGCAGCAAAAATTATTGTCAGCTGATCAGAGCTCCAAGCCCCAGACATACAGACCTGAGGGTGGGAGCGAAGCAAACTGTGGCCAGGATGCAGAGACCCTTCCTGCCCCTTCCTCGTAGACCCCACCCGTTCTCTCAGACCTGGCAGTAATTCCACCCCTGGTGTCCCTGCAGAATGGAGCGGGATGCGCAGTTCACACAGAGGAAGGCTGAGCGGGCCACGCTGCGGAGTCACTTCCGAGACAAATACCGGCTGCCCAAGGTAAGCTTAGGAGCTGGGGCTGCAAGGCACATATGGGACCTAAGCTCTCGGCTCCAGACTTCAAGGAGTGTTTGATTAAATCCTTGGTTCTCTCACTTGTTCATTCATTCACGGTTAACTGGCGCACACCAAGGGCCAAGGCTTAGTGCTGAGGGGTAGTCCATCCTCCAGAGACCAGTAAGTTTGTGTTTCTGGAGCCAGTCCAGGCCCCTTCTCTCATTTAACCCCCATTTGCCTAACCCAGAGTCAGGCCTGGGCAGATGAAAAGTTGGAAGGCAGCAGATTTTACCGCAGGGGTAAAATCTCTTGGGGCTTCTGAGCACCTAGGGAGTGGGGGTGCAGAGACAAGGCAGCACCCTCTGTGTGCCAGGCACTTGACCTTTAACATCCTTGCCTAACCCCTCAGTAACACTGCCAGGCAGCTATTACCCACATCTACAAATAAGGAAACTGAGGCTCAGAGAGATTAAGGGACTTGGCTAAGACAATATAGCCAGCAAATGATGAAACTGGGATCAGAGCTCAAGCTGTGCTTGCTGAGCCTGCATTTGCTCCAGGATCCCTGACCGCCTTCCAGGGTATGGAGTCTGTCTGCAGAGAACAGAGTACCCCCTTAGTTGGCCAAGCAGTCAGAAGGATGTCTTCCCTAGGCGCTGCAGCACCAGATGGGCATGTTTACTTTGTTGCCTAAAGAGGGAACTGAGGCACAAGTTCCTCGCAGTGCTCAGAATTGTGCCAGATTCTGGGAAGAAACAGAAGTACAGGCTACAGTACACCTGACTTTGATCTTTCACTTGAACTGGAAGATCAGATATGGGAACATCACATTCACTCATTCAACAAATATTTACTGAGGCCCTGGCTGCCTCTGACTCCCCACAGGGCATTCGTCTTTTGAAAGTCTTTCAAAGGGAGAGTTAAAACCAGCCAGGGATGGAGTCATTCCTCAAATGCTTCTACTACACATATAAGAGACACAACTCCTGACATCAGGGAACTCTGAGTCCAGTAGGAGAGAGAAGACTTGACTGTAAGTGAGTAGGACATAAAGTGGAAAGCCCTAGTGCCCCCAAAGGGACAGGGACGTATGATGACACTCAGTAGCCAGGTGCCACGCAAAGAGAACACAGATGCTGCAATCAGGGACATAGGTTTAAATCTAGCTCCCCCACTTCCTAGTTGTGTGACCTTAGGCAAATCACTCAGGTTATCTGAGCCTCAATTTTCCTTATTTGTAAAATGAAGAAAACAATACTGACCTCACAGGTTGTTGTGAGAATGGAAAGCACTCAGCTCAATGTCAGTCATATAATAGATGCTTGATGAATACAGCCCATCACTGTGCCTGGTAACATCCTCCGGTGTACTTAAGAACAGTCAACACACAGCTTAGCTGACTCGGTCTGACTCTGAGGTATTTTCATGTTGCTGTTACTCACTGTGCTAGTGTTTTACCTTCAATATCTCAGAGTGAAATAAGGTCACGTAAAAGTGCAAGGTCGCCATATCCAAGTTTCAAAAGCTTGATGCTGGGATGGGAGAGGGGAAACTGAGCCCCCTGGAACATGGAGCTCCAGATTCTAGGGGCCTGAAACCCAGTTCAGGCCTCCTCCCTGCACCTCAACTCTGGGTTCCCACAGACCTCCAACCCCAACCCACCCCTTTCCCTCTTCCCTTCAGAATGAGACAGATGAGAGCCAGATCCAGATGGCAGGTGGAGACGTGGAGCTGCCCCGGGAGCTGGCCAAGATGATTGAGGAGGACACAGAGGAGGAGGAGGAGAGGGCCTCAGTCCTTGGGCAGCTGGCCAGCCTCCCTGGCTTGGACCTCGGCTCACTCAAGGACAAGGCCCAGACCACACTGGGGGACCTCAAGCAATCAGCTGAAAAGTGCCACATCATGTGACTACTTCCCTTGGGGTTGCCCATGGGGGTGACCACAGGGCTGGGCCCACATAAGCGCTAAGAGCATGTCTCAACCTCCAGGGTTCCAAACCCTATCTTGGCTTTGTTTCTCTGCCCCACACCAACCGCAGGACTCTTCTCATTCATACCTCCAGCCTGCCTTCTGCTCTCTCCCTCTCCACTGGGAGCAAAGTCCCCACTCCTCACCCTACCCCTTAGGACCCACCTTCCCTACTCAGCCTGGGGAGGCTTCCCAAGATTGTAGGAATAGGTCCAACCCTCTTTGGCCATGGCCCTGAGTGTATGCACACAGGAGCACCCACAGACACACACACACAGGGACATAGAGACCCTGGCATGTGTAGAGGCATATGCCACAGATGCATCCTGGCACACATAGACACACGTACACAGGCCAGCTCCCCTGGGTGCCTAGCTCTTCTAGACACCAACACTCAAATATGCTTAGACAGGGCTTAAGGGGACACCCTCAGCAGAGAGGAGGCCTGAGTCCAAGTTTCCAAATTTATTCTCCTTGAAACCGACTGCCCTTTCTGGGCCTCATTTCATCACCTATAAAATGGGGATGGACTGGGGGATTTCTCAGATTTTTTCTAGCTTGGCCTTCCTGGCCCCTCGGGGTCAAACCCAACCCCTCCTTGGGCAGGGCAGCAGCTGCAGCCAGAGCCTCAAGCGGCTGCCACTGTGGGCTCTGGCTCTTGGAAGCTGAGCGATGCTATGTGAGGGGCCCAGTGCCAAGGATGTAGCTGGCACCGAACAGTAGCCCAGGCGGCTCCAGGCCTTCTCTGGGCCCAGGGCCCAGCCAATTTCTGTTCTGTTCCTGTAGAACTCTCTCTGGATTCCATAGCTGGATTTCCTCTCAGTTCAGTGAAAAATAAAAATTCCAAAAGACCTGCCTATTCTCCCATTTCTTACTGACCTCCAGGAGTCTTGGGGTTCACAGGCCCCTAACCCTGCCCTTGGAGGGGTGCCCTCGACCTCCTCACCCAAGCTTCATAGAAGTGCCACCCTCTATAATATATTCAAGCTCTACCCTCTTAGGGGCCTGGGTGAGGGCAAGGTCCCTGGAAACCACAGCTCAATCTGGCACCTGTGTCTACATCCCCATCCACACCTTAGAGATGGAAGCTGTAACAAAAAGAGGGCAGGGCCACTGGGTCCCAGCTCTGGCACTGCTATGTGACTTTGAGCAGGTCCCCTTCCCTCTGTGAGCCTGTTCTCCCCCCTCTAACAATAATACTGTATGTTTCAAAGGGTGACCACTTGTAATACTCTTGGCACATGATAGATCATATCAATAAATGGTTACTCATTCTTTAAAAAAAAGTGAAGGGTCCAAATCTCATCCTGCTCACTGGTAGGAGGTCCAGGAAACCCACCCGGAGGCTCCACAAGCAGACCATTCCAGGACTCCAGGAGGAAAAAGGTGCTACAGGCCAACCCTGGTGCCTCCACTTGACACTGGTCTGTGAAGAAGCCAGCCAGGATTTACAGGTGGAACAGCCATCTGAGTGTTTGGTTTCCAGTGCAAAGCTTCCATTAGGCCTCCTTTGTAAAATAAGAACAAGGAACATAAGCTTGTGCAATAGGTAATGTGGGGAGGGACAGGTGGGAGAGAGAGAAAGGACGAGGAGTTAGGAGGGTGAGGAGGGGAGCAGGCCCAGGATCTGGGCAGTGCTGCTCCGGCTGCCTCGCTGGCCGCTCTCTCTTGAGCATCCCTGGGGGAAGGGGCCTGGGCCTCTGAGCTGCTCCTAGGCTGCCGCCCGGGGTGGTCACTGGACAAACCCCACCCCCCGACCTTCCTGGAGCTGGAGGAGACCAAGCTCCAGCCCCAGGCTGTGTAAGGGGGGCCATGAGCCCCCTCAGCAGCGTCAGCAGCAAGGCCCACGTCAGCACTCCACCCTCCAGGGGCCTTCTGCCTAATGGGATTGGACAGACCCCTTTCCCCTCAGTGGTTTGCAGGACCAAGAGCGAAAGAGGCAGGGATGTGGGCCATGGGCAGGCTGGGGGGTTAGCACTCACTGAACCCTCACAAAATTATCTGATTGGGGCCTGGGGTCAGGAAGTGGGAGGAGCTGAGCCCCCACACTGGTTCTTTCCTCAGCCTGAGAACCCTGAGAAGCCCTGACCCATCTGTAGGTCCTTGCGATGGGAAGAGGCGACTCAAGGGCAGAAGGAGCCGGCTCTGGGGCTCAAGCAGAGATGGGCAAGGAGGGCAGGCTGAGGGGTCCCCAGGCTCTTCTTTCCCCTGTTCTCTGGGCTCCTTAGTCCGCGTCCCTCTCATCTGTGTCCCCTCCCCCTCTGTCTCATGCCCACCCCCATGCCCTCAGAGTGGGGCTCACCTGCTGGAGCCCCCTCTTCACCTGCACCACTCCCAGCCCACAGGGCCTGTCTACATCCACTACTAGACTGTTACTCTCTTTCCATCCTGTTTCCACTGCCACTTAGACAATCACTTGCTCCATGACTAGTTCACCCTGCTGTGATGTGAAGCAAAGAAAGCCACTTAACACCAAATCTTCCCTTTTCAGACGGATTAAAATCCCATCATTAGGGTACCGTAGTTTAGAGTAAGGCATTTGCATCTCCAGGCCCCTCCCTCCCGTTCTCTCTTCTCACTCTGCAGGCAGTCTGAGGATACAGGAAATGTTGAAAGATGATGAGACAGCCCCTTCGAGCCCTCTCCAGTCTTTCAGGAGAAGACGGACAGCAAAGGTGGCCGGCCTGGCCCACCTCACTCCCACCCTCAGGTTCTCTGGCCCAGAAATAGGGAATTTCAGGGAGACTGGTGGTGAGCCCTGGCCCCTGCCCAGCTCAAGTACCCTTCTGCCCTCCACCCCTCCAGAGAGCTCAGGCCTGGTTCCCAGAGGAAGGAGGGGTGGGCAGAAAACAAGGGACTTTCTGGAGGCCAGTTGGTCTCCAGGGAGGGGCTGGGGAGGGTGGTGATGGGTTTGGAATTTAGAAGATCTCCCCTTCCCCCAGTGGCCAGATGGTCTCTTGTCGAACACTGGAGGCCCTGCGGGGGCAGGCGCTGGGACATCTGGAGGAAATGTCCATTTGCTGAGCCCGAGCTGCTGGCAGTGCCTATCGACCTAGCTGACTCCTGAGGCTGGGCTGGGGGTGGGGAGCCACATGTGAGGGGAGCGGGAGGGAACCACAAAGCCTGCTGCCCTGCCTCCCACAGGGTGCCCGCCAGACATCGCTGTCCCAGAATCCGCGTGAGGCTCGGCACAGCGAGGGCGCCTCGGTGGGCTGGGTCTGGGGAAGCAGCAATTTTGAGGCTGCCTTGCCTTTATTCAACAAGAACTGTGCCTCTGTGTGTATGATCATGAGTGTAAGTCTAAGTGTGGTCTGCATGGGCCTGTGAGCTCGTACACTGCGGATTTTTGCACGTGTCTGTCTGTCGCCTGTGGCCTGTGTCTGTGAGATTTCGAGTGTATAGGTGTGGGTGTATTACTCTAGGGAAGGTGGCCCTTGACCTGCCCTCTTCCCTCATGCTCCAGCCTCAGGGGCGGGCCATCTCCCTCTCAGAAAGGGCTGGGATGGCAGCTGGCCTCTGAGGACAAGAGTCCTCCTGGAGGACCTTCTACAGGAACCAAGGTTCTATGTCCTCCCCACCCCCGTTAGCAAAGGAAGGGGCAGGCTGGGCACAGGGACACCTGGGTCCCTCAGTCTGCTCCGGAGGCCCATCTGCTTCTCCCAGGGTTGGTCCCTTGGGAAACAGAAGCCAGGCTCAGGTGCTTCCCAGCTTGGCTCCATGCTGGCTGGGCTTGGGAGGACAGGGCGGGGTGAGGCACCCAGATGCTGGGGGGTGGGGTGGGGTTTGCCTTGCCTGGGGCACATTCAAAGTGTTAAAGGTGAAGAGGTGGAAACAACTCGCTCCTAGGAGGAAAAATGCATTATTAAAAACACAGATTAGTGTACTTCCCATAGGCCTAGGAAGAAAGCCCTAAAGAGAGACCCACCTCTTCCAGCTGGGCTGCCTCCGCCCTTGGCAGGTGACAGACACAGGACCAGCCTGGAAGCCATCTAAATGTTCTCTTGCCTAGGGAGGGTCTCAGCCTCCCAGGCCTTTCCTGTACCCAGTTCCCCCATGGGGGCCCACTCCTCCATACCCACATGTGTAATAATTTCAGGCCCCTTTTCTCAGACAGCCAGTACAGACACCACAAACATAAAACACCTGAGGGCTGTAGCCCAACCCTCCGTCCCATTATCCTTCTGCTCAGTTAGTCTCTCACAAACCCCATCCTTCCTCATTCCCATTCTCTCTCTCTCAGTCTTCTCCATTCACCCACTCAGCTGGTCCATTCATTCTCCTTCCTTCCCTTCATTTTACTCATTTTCATCCAACCCATTCCCAGAGATAATCTGCATACATTCCTCTAAGTCTGAAAGTAACATTTCAACGAATTCTTACTATGTGCCAGGCTCATGCAGTGACTCATTTAATCCTTACACATTCCCACAGGGCATTCATCTTCATCCTCATTTTACTGAGAAATTGGCTAATCAGTGAGTCTCAAACTTCAGGGCCAAATGGCAGGGCCAGGATTTCAGTCGTGCCTCCTGCCCTCTGGGCCACTGCTCTACACTGCTTCCCAACGGTCAGGCCAAGGGCTTCGGGGACGTGAGGCCCCTCCCGGTGTGTCCCCTCCCCTGTGCGGAAGTCCTGCAAGGTCGCATGGGGGCTGCGCAGCAGGGGGCTCCTGCTTTGGTGCTGCCTGAGGAGTGAATGCCCCCTACTTTAAGTCCCCAAAGACGCTCCCAAGTTGAGTGCCATTCAGACCAAGACTGGGGTGAGATGAGGGAGAGGGCTGCTGGAGACCACCTCAACTTGGAGGTCCTGGGGGCTGGGCATGAGCACAAGACACCACAGAGGATGTCCCTTCCCCAGTCTAGCTCACTGCCCACTCACTGGCTCAGGGTAAGAGGGCATGGGGCCAGGGAACTTGTCTGAGGCAAGGGGGTGGGCAGTGCGGAACGCACAGGTTTTACAGGACTGCCCTCCTGCCACCGAAACCCCCTCCAGGTGCAAAGAGGAGGGGCCTTGCCTGAGCCCACACTGGTCTCTGAGTGGTGGGAGGACTGGTGGCTGGTCAGCCTGGCTCTCCCGGGTCCCTCAGGGGTTGAGGGCAGGAGGCAGATTGGTTCTCACTCCCCCACCACCTTGTGGCTTTCCCAGCCCTCCCCCAGGTCACCCAGCTTTTCCTGGGGCCCCTCTAGCCTGGGCCTGTGAACAGAGGCTAGCTACCTCTCCTGTTTTTCCCAGAGCAAAAGAAGCCAAAGTTTAGAAAATAATTTAATAGAAAAACCATGAATTACATTCTTTACACCCAGCCTCCTGCAGGGAAGGCAGACAACTGTTGTCCCAAGGAGGCATTTAAGGGAAGAAGGGTTGGAAATTGCTAACCCCTCTCTGATTTTTTTTTTTTAAAGGAAATCCCTAAATAACCCCAGCTGTGCACATTCTTCCCAGATTATAGTGAGATTAAAGTTGTTCTCCTACAAGCCCATGGAGGACTGCTGAGGAGATACTAGCAGTCTCATTGAAGAGATGGGGAGACCAGGCCCAGAAAGGGAAAGGGGCTGGCCCGGGGTCACACACTGGAGCAGCGGCAGTGTCAGACCTAGAACCAGGCCTCCTGGATCGCTGGGTCCCCTACAGGCTGCCGGGTCAGGCAGCCCCCATGCCTCCCCCTCCCAGGCCTGGACCAGCTCTGTGGCAAGTAGGGGTGTTCCCCAAAGAGAGATGGAGGTAGGAAAGAGGAGGATTGAGGACCCCTCCCCTTGTGCCCTGCCAGGGCAATAAAAAGGCATGGGTTTCTCAAATTTGCCCCACCTCTACAAAGGATATATTTTCATGCACGAACGATTATCTTAAACCACCCAGAGAGCGGGCAGGAGTCAGCTCCCAGGAAGACTGGTGAGTTCTGCAGGCCTGAGTGCATACAGTGGGGTGAGTGGTCCCTGAGGGGTCTTGAAATGCCCCGTTCCAGTGCAAGGAGAGAGGTGACTTGCAACAAAGGCTCCCAGTAAGGATGGGGTGGGCACAGAGCACAGCTGCCTGCTGGCAGGGAGAGGAAAGAGCACAACGGCCCTGCAGAGGCCCCTCGCCCTCCTCTGAGAGCCAAAAGAAGATGCCTGATGCCCTGAAATCAACAGGCTCACAGCCCAGCAACCGCCAAATAATAAAAGTCACCTGAAGGAAACACTCTTTTCTCAGAGTCCCGCTCCCCTCTCCCAGCACACACTGTGGGACATCAGATCCTCTGGAGGGTGGAGAGTCTCCCGAGGAGTGCTGGGGATCCTGAGATGTGGGCGTTCTCACAGTTGCCCCAGGAAGCCTGCTCTGCAGGGCTGCAGAGGGCTAAAAGAATTCTGGGCGTCAGCTGGGGCCAACTCCCAGCCACCTGTCCAATCATCCTTTGAAGTCACTGCAGGGTACAAGCTGCAGAGGGCAAAGTGGAGAGGGTCAGTCTCAGGTCTCTGGCAAAAGAAGCAGAATCCATGGCTGCCCCAGCCCGCACCCATCTTGGCGGGTAACCCCAGGGCAGGACTCACAGCTCCGAACAGACTCTGACAGCCCTTCTTTGTCCAGGGTCTCAGCTTCCCAGTGAGACTCCTTCATCTGTGGAACATAAAAGGACAGAGAAAGCGATGGGGAGGCCTTCAGACAGAGACACACACAGGGGGAGCAGGGGACACATAGCCACAGGCAGAGAGGAGCAGGACCCACACAGCTTCGCCCCGGCGGGGCCCCCACATGCCCACCTTGACCTGCTCCTTCAGGTATTCAGCTCGAGCCATGAGATTCTGAACCTGCCGAGGAAGACACGCCCATGGGTGCAGGGTGAGGAGGGGCCTTCACACTGAGCTCCTCCTCACTCCTGATGCTCTCCAGAACCCTCTGCCCCATTAGAACAACTTATCTCTGAGTCCTTATCTGCTCCTTCCTCCAGGAAGCCTTCCAACTGCAGCAGCCCAGCAGACTTTCTGCTGCTGAGTTCCCAGATCCTGCCTGTCCCCTTGCCCTGACCCAAGAACCTGAGCCCTATAAAGTACGTGGGGCCACTGACTTAGCACATCTATGAAGTCTGATTCCTAGACCTGGATAACTCTGCGGGAACCCAAGAGGCCCCCCCAAATGGGAGCAGGGCAAATGGGTAAGAGGAAGCTCTCTAACCCTCCCAACCCCAGTGGGCACCTCAGTGTGAAGCAGCTCCCTCCTCCGGCCTGGGGGCTCCGCTGCAGAGAGAGGGAGGGCACATGGTGAGGGCAGGGCAGCCAGGGGCTGGGGGGAGTGTAGTGACAGGCGGAGGGGGGCCTCACCTGCCAGCAGCAGCAGCAGCTCCCCAAGGCTGTGCTGGTACAGGGCCAGCGCATCCTGCTCCCCACCAGCCTCTTCCTCCTGCAGCCACAGGGATACCAGGTCATTTAGGATCATGACCTGGATTCTTCCCTGCCCCATCTAGACCCCTTCCATCAGGTACAGACCTTGGCCATGGCAGCCGAAGCCAATTCCAAAGCAGCTAGGAGGCGCGGCTTGTCCCGGGCCATCTCTGGGATGATGGGCAAGGGCTCAGGGTGAGGGGAGCGGCCTGCTGTTTCATCACAGGATGCCCACCCCAACCTGCCGCCCCCTCAGGTTGGAGGGAAGTTGCTGGGGAACTGGCGGTCAGCCAGGATCGGGGTCTACCTCTGAGCAGGTCTCGGGCAGAGGTCCCCTGCCTCAGCAGGGCCCGATTGGAGGAAGAGACGATGGCCTTGAGCTCCTCAGCCCTGGACACGTACTGCCCCACCTGCAGGAGGGCGAGGCGCTGAGGAAAGGCTGCCCCCTCCCCTCCCCCAACCCTCGCTGGCATCCACCTCCAGGTTCTCCCTCTGGGTCTTCAGTGACTGCCCCAAGTTGTAACATCAGGGGTCAACTGAGGCTGACCTGACCCCTTCCCAGGGAGAGAAGTTCCTCTAAGAGAGCCAGTCCCCGGAGGCCCCAGGATCCCTCACCCATTTCCTCAGGAGACTCTCACTCATTCACCTTTTCCTTAATTGCATCCTTCCGCTGGGCATCCACTTCATCTGCAGAAAGTAGGGGTTTATATGAGGAGTCTAGGGCGAGGAGACCTCTGCCCTACACCAAACTCACTGGACTTTGGAATCCCCCAAAGCACTAAGTTCCAGATTTACCCTCTGCCTTGTCTCCCACACAATTCTGGATGGGGAGCTGCTTATGCAATCCACCCATTGCAGCTATGGCTGACCCCACCCCTGCTGCACCCGGCCTGGCACTCACAGTGCAGGGCAGGCACGAAGAAGTCCAGAGCCTTGCAGTAGAGAGATAAGGCGGCCACGGCATCCCCTTCCTGGTCCTTCTTCACTGCCTGCACCACCAGGGCGGTCTGGGGCACAGGGGACAAGCAGACCAGGAGTCATGCCCACCCACCATGCTCCCAATGAGGGGGGATGCCCTGAGTCCACCCTCTGCTTCCTGGCCTGGTCACCACTGAAAGGGGAAGATAAGACCCTGAACCCACCCTCTGCCCACCCATCTCCACTGGCTGCTCACTGCTCGTGCCAGGCTCTCCGCACTGGGCATGTGCTCCAGGTCCACCCAGGGGTGGGCAAAGAAATCCTGGAAGGAGATGCGACGGCTGGGGTCCCGCTCCAAGAGCCGCTGCAGCAGGTCCCGGCAGTCCTGGGAGAGCAGGGGCCGCAGGGGGAGCTGGAGGGAGGGGGTTACCAATCACACTAGGCTCTGGCCTGTGAGAACCACCCTGCCCCAGAGATACAAGTCTGACAGATGGGAACGTGAGGCCAGAGGAACAGCGACAGGTTAGGGTGTCACAGCCAGAGAGAGCCAAGCCTTCTCTCCAAGGCTCCAGCCCACACCCTCACTGGAACCTGTGGCTGTCGTGGAACCCTTTGCAGAATCTCTTCCTCTCTCTGGAATACGCTCCCGGGAAGACTGGGCCTAGGTCTGCTGTGGCCTTCTCTCTAAGGGGTGCCTGTAACAGGCTGCGGGGCAGGCCCTTTGCTCCCTGTTGTGGGCTGATCTGGGCCTCTGGAACTGAATGGACCCCGACTTTCAGGCTAGAGTGTGCCCCAGCTCCATGAAGGTGGCCTGGAGTCTGTGACAGTGGCAGTGAGGTCTTCTACCTTGGGGCTCCGTCGCCCTCCACCCCCCAGCAGCTGCCAAGGCCCTGCCAGACCCACCTCAATAACCCGGTTGCTCCGGATCTTCTCTTCCAGCTCCGAGAACGACCTGGAGGCAAAGGGGGGCTGCCCGAAGAGGGCTTCTGTGGAAGGGAGGCAGAGGGCAGGCTGGGAGGGAACAGGGTCAAGCCTGGCCTGGCCCACTCCTGGAGAGGGGGCCTGGCACCCCTCAGAACAGAGGCCCCAGGGCAGGAGTCAGCATCCTCATTAAAGCCCTTTGGGAGTGGCCCAGAGAGGCCTTGCCTGAGGACACACAGTGCAGGCCTCTAGGGGTAGGGGGCAGGGGACAGAGCTCTCACCGTATAGGATGACCCCCACAGACCAGAGATCCACACGGGCATCATACTGCCGCTGACACACCATCTCGGGGGCCATGTAGAGGGGCGAGCCACGGAGCACATGCTTCTCATCCCAGGGGGACATGTGCTGTGCAAAGCCGAAGTCTGCAGGCAAGAGGCCAGGCGGCAGGGCTCGAAATGAGGCTGCCTCTGTTTCTGGCCTTAACAGCCCCACCCTGAGCCCCAGGGCAGGGGTCCTCCCACCCTCTAGACTCAGCAGGATTAATCCCACTCCCCTATTTTGCTCAAGCCGTTTCTCTCATTATGAGCCTGGAACACCCTCTCACCTCTTCCTTTGGGGGTGTAAATCCTACCCCTCCTGCACAGCACCCTCAGGCACCTTTTTCCCAGGAAGCCCACCCTGATCACACCAGCAATGAGAATAAGGGCTCCCTAGGGGTTAGAACCCTCCCTCACTGACCCACCAGGCTCAGTGGGCCTCTCTGGCCTCCAGTTTCAAGTCAGTTCTTCTTTACAGTTTCTCAGGGGCCACAACCACCCCTTTCCCACCTCACACCTTCCAACACTGCCACAGACTGAGTCATAATTTGAGCCGCAATCCTGGGGCAGACCAAGTCCTAACCCTGGTCACACACTGAACCCTGACTGCTCACACATTGAGCCCTGACCCCTACTCACGACACTGCTGGAGTCGAGTGTGGGTAGCCAGAGAAAGGCCCTACCTTTTGGTGATGGGGTCCATCCCTGGAACTCCCAGTCTATCGCTGTTTGATGACTCAATAAAGGGCTCCATGAGAACCAGGGCTGCCAAGTGAGCTCAGGCAGGAGGAGGCCTCTGCACACCCACCCTCCAAACCTCCACAACTGCTATTCCAGACTCACACCTGCCAGTTTAAGGTGGGGCTTCTCCAAGGAGCTCAGCAGAATGTTCTGTGGCTTCAGATCCAGGTGAGAAATGTTCCGTTCATGTAGGAACTGCAGGGCACTAGCTGGGGAGTAGGATCCATGCAGAGATAGGTCAGAGGAGCCCACCTCTCCCTCCCCAGGCTTATTACCTGCCTCTTCAAGCCTGCACAACCCCAGGTATGGCCTGGCTAGTCTACCAAATGCTTTACATACAAGCACCAGGCTCCTGTGACTTCTAGGAATTTGCCCCACCCCCACCCTGAGGGACCACTTTCCTCTCTTGGACCCCTTCACAAGTCTCCCCTTCTTCTAGAAGCCTCCTGGATGCCCCCAGCCCTTTGGGCTCTTGCTCTTTTTCTTGGTAAACCACTTGGGTCTTTGGAATGTTCTAGGAGGTCCTTACAATACATTTCACACGTGGACGCCTGACTCCCCACAGATGGGGCTCCTCTTTGTCTCTCTCACAGCATCCTTAAGTCAGAGATAGGTATGTAGGAAGGATGAGCCTAAAAATTCCAATTGGGATGGGAGGCAACTGCTAAGAGTGTCAGGACTCTAAGCCTGTGGCAGGGTCGGTGGGAGGACAAAGATCATGGGAAGCGGTGTCCAGCTGGGGTCAGAGGCTTTTACCCAACTGCTGCATGAAGACACGAGCCACCTTCTCGGGCAGAATCCTGCGGGTGTGGATGAAGCGAGACAGATCACCTCCCGCGCAGAACTCCATGATGAGGTAGATGTTGTCGCTGTCCCACTGTGGTGAGAGGCAGAGAGGAGGCTAGAAGACGGTGTCCGTTCTCCAGCCCTCTTTGGGGATGACCCCACCCCAGGCCCACACCTGGAAGTCTTTCAGCTGTACAATGTGGGGGTGTCGAATACCCTTGAGGATTTCAATCTCTGTCAAGAGGTTTTCCACGGATGCCTTGTTCAGACTCTTCTTGGCCACACACTTTATGGCTACCACCTCGCGAGTGTCCTTCTGTGGGGACAGGAGATTTGAGGGCTCTGTTTTGAGGAGACCAGGGACCATTTGTGGCCATTAAGGCTCTGGTTCCCTCTGCCCCTCCCCACCTCACTGGCCTACCCACTCACACCAGCATCAGGCTTCCCAGCTTCCCCTACTGAGGCCAATAAGGCCTGATTCTGGAATCCCGGCTTCCCCACCACCCTGGTGTTCTCTGCTCCACAACCTCTCCTTTCATTGTATTCTAGAGTGCCCCTGCTAAGGCATGTCATTCAGTGTTCTAAACTGCCCACTCTGCTTCCTAAGTGGGTCCAGCTGTCTAGAACCCTGCCCCAGACTCCTCCCAGCCCACAGGATGTATCCTCCCCGTTTTGAGCCTATTCTTCAGCCACTGGCACTGCCTCTCCACACAAAACAGGGGTGTGTGTACGTATGTGTTTTGAAGACCTATCGGTGGCGGTCACCTCCCACCTCCTCTACGGAAGGTCGGCCTGGCACGGCGCAGACCGCGCGGGGCCCGAGCTGTTCTCAAGCCGTCTCTAACCTCTCCTGGCTTCCCCGCCCGGCACCGCGTGGCCTTGCTCAGGGTCCGGCAGGCCTGGGGGCCAGGCCCTCAGAAGTTCCCGAGACCCGGATTCCTGCCTCGCACAGAAGCCCCGGGCGCCCCGCACCCACCTTGGCATAGGCCTTGTACACCGTGGCGTACGTGCCACTGCCCAGGCGCTCGGTGAGGATGAAGCCGTCCAGCCGCGGGGGGCCCCAGGCGGGCCCCGCCATCCCAACCGCCCAGTGCCCGCCTCCGGGCGCTTCCTGGTTCCCGGCGCCGGGTTCCGGCCGGGAGCCGAGAGGGAGAGCGCGGCGGCTCGAGCGGACTCCACGCTGCCCCCAGCGCCGCCCGCCGGAAGTGCAGCGCGGTGGGCGGGGCGGGGCAGGGCTTCCCACAGCCCCCGCGCCCCGCCCCTCCAGGTGCTGCTTCTGGTCGCTTCCTTCGCCTCCACCCGCACTGGAAATCACATGACCTGCCAGTACCCGCAAGATCCATTTGGGGATCCTGAGGCCCGAGAGGGAAGTGAGCAGAGGCCAGCAGAGGTCAGCCGGGGAATCCCAACCAGGTTGGGACAGTCCTAAAGACCGCTCACGTGAAGGGGCGAAAGAGGCGGAGCCCAGCTGAGCAGGTGTGTAAGATGGGGGAGAAATTTAAAGCCCTCCTCCCCAGAGACCAGTATGGCTGAAAATGGAAATACTGGGACAAAAAAGTACCATGGAAGAGGCCAACCAGTCTCAGGAAGGGTCTCGCCCCCAGGGGTGAGAGGTTTGACCTGTCACAGACCAGCCAGGGAGTAGACTGGCCAGATGCAGCGTCTTCATTGTTCCCTCTCTCCTATGGCTGGAGTACCTCAGCCCCTACCCCATGGGCCAATCCCATCCTCCCAAGTTCAGCAGACATTAGGGCCAAGTTTGTCTGAAAATGTCTTGTTTTTATTTAAGGACAAAAATTGAGATATAACATATACATTTGTACATGGAGAAAAAAATACCAGAAAGGAGTTTACAAAACCTTGGTCACTGCCATTATCATTCAGTGGCTCTGGGGCAGTATGGGCCTCTGGGTAGCCCCCACGCCCCCAGAGGCCCGAGGTTGGTCAGCTTTTTGAGAAGGCTCCTCAGCCCACACACCCACTGCTACTGCCTCTAGAGGACAGGTTACAGGTTTTAACCATGAACTCCTAGGCACCCAACACAGTGACGCAGCTCCTGGCTGGCAAATCCCCAGGGCTAGTGCAAGGTGACCTAGACTCTACTTGGAGTATGGGGGAACCCTAGAGGATTAGTCTGGAACTCTCAGAAAGATGGCTCATCAGTCCGGCCTGAAGGATACAATTCTAGACTGATCCCCCTGCCCTCCCTAAGAGTCATACAGGCTAGATATTGCTGATGGGGGGGCAGGATAGGGGGAAGTAGAGTCTGAGGCCAGGGTAAAGGGCAGCTGTCCCCCAGGAAGAGAGGAAATCAAAACAAACAGGGCCACACAAACCACACCAGGTCAGACCCACCCTCTTAAAAAAACTGGTCAAGACAACTTCAGGTCGGTGCCCTCTATCCATCCCCATTCCCAAAATCCAACCGACCCCACTGCACATTCAGTAAGTCTAAAGGGAAGGGTTCCAAGGGGGGCCCCAGAGGGCACAAGATACTGCCCACACCAGGACAGTGAAGGGGGCCTCACAGGCTACGAAACTGTGAGAAACATAAGGCAGGAAAGAGGCTGGGGCAACCAGGCCAGAGGCTCTGGAAGCCCAGAGACCACCCTAGAGTGGGCTGGGGGCTAGAGCCCACACTGCAGCTCAACAAGAAGGGAGCCCCGGGAGGCTACCCCAGCCTGGGCAGGAAGGAAGGGCAGGACTGTGGAAGCCACAGGCTGGGTCTGTGGAGATTCAGGCCAGACCTGCTGGGAGAGGAGTGGAGTCTCAGGACCCCAGCAGAAATAGAAGTCCACCGGGGGGGGGGGGGTGCAGGTCAGCTGGTGATTCCAAATGTGTATGTGTGTATTTGTGTGTGTGCATGTGTGCATGTGTAGGGAGAACTTCAGTCCCACTGCTTCCAGAGAAACAAAAAAATCCTAACAAACCACCACCAGAGAAGGAAAGACAGCTTTGGTTTTTTTTTTTTTTTTCCTTTTCTCTTGTGTAAAACAGTCCCTGTCCCTCCCTCCCCTTTCCTCAGGTGGAAGGGAGAGCTGGTTGCTGAGGAAGGAGGAAGAGCCATGGGCAAGACCCTCCCCAGGTCTGTGCTGGGCATAATCACTGCTTAAGGCACCCACGGAAAGTGCAGCTCAGAAGGCAGGCGAGAGAAAAGCCTGGGGCAGAGGGAGGAGAGTCAGGAGGACTAATTCCCCTGGAAGGCTCCTCGGGCAGCAGACGAGGCGGCGCTGCGGAAGGTCCTGTTGCTGAAGATGCCCTGGGAAAACTCCTCTTGGGCCTGCTGGAAGCTGGCCCCTGTCCGGCGGTACAGGGAGTGCACCTGTGGAAAGAGACTATGGTGAGAAAAGCCCACGCTGTGGGCCACCAGGAAGCCCAGCCTGCTGGCCTCCCCTCCAAGCCCTGGAGGAAGCCACTGGACCTTTGGCGATCCAGGAGGCCCAACTGCTGTAGAGATGAAATCCCCATGGTGAAGGCAGGAGAGAGGTGCCTGCTTCCTTGGGTGTGCTGCTGGCCCAGCGCCCACCACTCACCCGCTTCAGGAGGAAGAGTGAGAGCACGGCACAGAGGGTGAAGAAGCCAGCCACCACCATCATGATGATCGACACAGCCAGGTCTTGGGACAGTGTAGACAGGGCTGCGATCCAACCACTGCAAAGGGAGGAGGAGGCCGAGAGGGCACAGTGGGAATGGGCCCCAGAGCTACCCGTGAGGGGCTCTTCTCCAAGTGGCCACTGTGTGCTGAACCCCACCCAGGCACCTCCCTGCAGCACAGAGCCCTGTGGGCCAGAACCCTTGGCCTGAGAGAGACCAGGCCTCTGTGAAGGCCATCAGGCCCCACACTGCCCATGGGGAATCTTTGGGCCATGTGCGGTCAGGGAGGAAGGAGATGCCTGCTACCTTTACAGTCAGGCGTAGCACTCGGTAGGGAGGGCCTTTTCCTGCTGCTTTGGGGGTTAGGGGTACGGGGGAAGCCTGGCTGCTCACTCCTGAGGGCCTGCAGAGGAGGACTGACTACTGCCTTCATCCTCTCACCTCAGCTCCTCCCACTGGGGCCCAGGGACAGCCCCTCTGCCTCTCGTCAGTCCTGTCTCTTTCCTGAGCCCCACTGTCCTCATCTACAGAAGGGGATAGCCTCACACTCTCTGATTTAAAAACTTACTACAAAGCTACAGCTATCAAAACACTGCAGTGCTGGCATCAGGATAGACACACAGATCAACAGAATAGAACTGGGAGTCCAGAAATAAACCTATATATTTATCATCAACTGAGTTTTGACAAGTGTGTCAGGACCACTGAATGGGGAAGGAATGGCCTCTTCAACAAATGGTGCAGGGACAACTGGATATCCACATGCAAAACAATGATGTTGGACCCTACTTCAAACATATACAAAAATTAACCGAAACCTAATAATCAGAGACCTAAAGCTATAAAACTCTTAGAAGAAAACAGAGATAATTCTTGATGACCTCAGATTTAGTGATGGTCCTTAGATATGACAACAGAAGCACAACAATGCAAGAAAAAGATGACCTGGATTTCATCAAAATTAAAAACCTCTGTACATCAAAGGATACTATCAAGTGTGAAAAACAACACACAGGAAAAAAATTTATAAATCACATAGCTGATAAAAAGCTACTATCCTGAATATATAAAGAACTCAACAAAAAGACAACCTGATTAACTTAATTAGCAAAGGATCTGAACAGACATTTCTCCAAAGAAAATATACAAATGGCCAAATAAGCACATAAAAGATGGCCAACATCATTAATCATTCAGGAAAGATCAATCAAAACCACAATGAGATACAATACTTCTGGACGGCTATAACAGAAAAAAGGAGTGTTGGTGAGGATGTGGAGAAACTAGAACCCTCATACTTTGCTACTGGAAATGTAAAGTGGTCCAGCCACTGTGGGAAACAGTTTGGCAGTTCCTCAATAAATTACACATAGAATTACCATGTGACTGAGCCATTCCACCCCAGGATACATACCCAAAAGAACTGAAAACAGGTACTCAAAGACTTGTACACAAATGTGCATAGCAGCACTATTCACCATAGCAAAAAGGTGGAAAGCCAAATGTCTATCAACTGATGAGTGGGTAAAAATAATGCAGTATCTCCCAAAACAATGGAATATTATTCAGCCATAAAATGGAATGAAGTACTAACATGTGCTACAACATGAACCCTGAAAACATGCTAAGTGAATGCAGCCAGGCACGAAAAGCCATATATTGTATGATTCCATTTCAATGGAATGTCCAGAACAGGCAAATCCAGAGACAGATAGCAGTTTAAATGGTTGCCAGGGGCTCAGGGAATGAGGGAAAAGGAGTGAGTGCTTAGTGGGTATGGAGTTTTGTTTTGTTTTTTCACCTTACAGGATTTTATTAGGAAAGGAAAAAATGGAAAGTAATGAATTTTGGTTCCAACTGAATGGAGTTTCTTTACGGAGTGATAGAAATGTCCTAGAACTAGGTAAGTGGTGGTGTTTGCATAAAACTGTGAATGGACTAAATGCCACTGAATTTTATACTTTAAAATGGTTTAAGTGGTAAATAAAATGATAAATTTTATGTGTATTTTACATCAGTAGCAGAAAGGGAAGAGGGATTATATCTAGCCAATCGTGGCTGTTCTGAGGGGAGATGAGAAAGGCACTGGGAGGCTGGAGGCGACAGAGATCATCCCAGCAGACACAGGCAGGGCAGCGGGGGCGGAGCCCAGGCCGGAACACAAGCCTCCTGACTCCCAGACCAGGGAGCAAACAGCAGTTATTAATCACCGCCTTTTATGAGGATCTCACTTAGGGTAATGAGTAATGAAACTGGGTCACCAGTCAAAGAGAAAAGGGGCCAGATTAGAAACAGCAAGAGAAGAAAGGGGGGTGGGGATGCAGGGCAGCGTGCACTTGCTCCGAGTGTGAGGTGAGTCACCCTCCCCGCAGCTCTGGACTCGCCAGTGCCATTGGAGGGAGGGGACCAAAATAGTGCAGGCCTTCCAGCCTCAGGCTTCCAGCCAAGGCCAGCCTGACCTTTCTGTAATGTTCCCTATGCACTGGAGCAGAAAGGAAAACATCAGCCATCAGCTTGTCTTTCTGAGACTAATTCTGAGCTGAGGACCGCAGCCGCCAGGACACTGATGCCAGCTGTGTGCTCAAGGAGAGCAGCCAGGAGGAGCCAAATCCTGAAGGGCGAGGGCTCCATCTCCTGAGGTTACAGGGCCTCTGGAAAAAGTCACAGCTCAGACTCTGCAAAGGCCAGGACATCCATCAGCAGCCTCCCAAACCCCAGGGCTTGTCTGGGGCCTGTGGAAGTAGCACCAGCCTCTAGGAGGGCATGGCAGGAGCAGAGGAGGAGGAGGCCATCCAGTGCAGGACACAGCCCTGCGAGCCTACGGATTCATGCCAAGCTCACCCACACACCCGAGAACGTGGCGAGCAAGGCAAGACAGTAAGTGGCTACTGATGAAGAAGTGGACGGGGGTGTGAAGGCAGACCCGAGCTGACCCACCCACCCCCTCTCTGCTATGGTGGAAAACAGGTCATCTGTGGGGGCTTCCTGGGAGCAGGGAAACAGGGCGCAACTCCCTCTGTGCTGCCCCAGGTCTTACCTGTCCCCCAGGTTAGGGATGCCTACCAACTGGATGATGTAGATCCCTATTTGACAAAAAAATACAAAAAAGAACACGAAGAAGCTGAAAGAGTTGTCGGACCTGTAGAGAGAGGGGGAAACAAGAAGTCACAAGAGGGCTTGGGGCTCCCCCTCTGCCTTCCTCACTCACCACAACACCTACCCCACCAGGAGCCAGGGTGCAGGACTGTGGGAGGAGAGCAGGCCAGTGGGCCAGCCACACTGCCCACAAGGACGCACACTCACCACCATCATCAAAAAGGGCTTGCCTTCCACTGCCTTCCAGTTTAAGGGGTCAATACTTAACCCCCTCCTCAAAGAGCTAATAAAGTTGCTCACAAAGGACCATGTAAAGAGCCTAACAGTCCACCTCCTGGAGTACTTATTTGCATAACAGGCAAGAAAATCTAAACCAAAGGTATAAGTCTTTAATAATAAAACTGGAGGCCTGGGTGGAAAAAAAAGGTATTTGGGGAGTAGGGAACACCAGACAAGACCAGTGTTCTGAGTACCTTCATCTCAGTGTCCTGGGGGCCAGAATACAGTGAGGGTGCAGCCTTTGCCTGCTAAATGCAGGGGAGGGTTCAGCCGCTGCCTCGCCCCCTCCACCAGGGAACTGCCAGGCTCCTGTCCTGAAAGCATCAACTCTGAGGCACGATTCCAAATGCCCTAGGGGTCTGTGAGGTGGACCTATTAATGCCCACAGTATCTAGTCTATGTCAACCAGTCAAATACTGGTACTTAGCCATGCTCAGGAGTAATGGGGAGGTGGAGGGAGAAGCAGAAATAAGCATGGACAGGTGACCCATTGAGAGCTTCTCTAACTCTATCAGACTATCAGAGAAGTCTGACTTCTATCAAAGAAGCACAGCCTCTTCCCCATGACTAAAATCCCACTGTATCAGACAGACTGGGAGCAGAGGAAGGCAAGTAAGCCTCCTGTGCCTCATCCAAGGACACGGCCCAGAGCGGACCTCAGGTACAGCAACTGAGGAAAGCAGCCCAGGCCCCTGTGCTCTCACCATGGGTGGGACTGGGAAAGTGACTTTCCCCACCACTCTATTCTGATCCATGAGCCCTCAGCCCGCAACCAGGGATGCCAGCCACACACTCACCCCTTGCCCAAGCCCCACTCACCTAAAAGCCTTATAGATGGGTCGGTACCAACAAAGGAAGGCACAGGGGGTGAAGATCACAAACCACAGGATCGAGAGGCCGAAGTCTACTCCCTTGGTGGTGTCAATTAAGAACCAGGCCAGGCAGGCAAGCAGGTTCAGAAACAGAGTCACTGAATGCACTGGGGAAGGAGAGGGGAGAAAGAGGTGGGCTTGTGCCACGGTGACTGAAGGGCTCCCCGACAAGGCAAACGACTCCCCAGAGAGGAAACGAGGTCCACACTGTGGGGGCAGCTGCAGAGATACTAGAGGAGCTCGGTCTGTACCTGGGCAGGGTTGGCTCCCAAATCCTGGTTTTCTAGGACCTTAAAACCAGGGACCAAACCAAGTTCCTAAGAGGTGATGGGACAGTCCAGGTATCTGAGGGGCAGTGGTGGAGGGCGGGGATGCAGCCCCAAGGACTGATCCTTGGGGAATGAAGCTCTTCTCTCAGAAACTCCTCTCCCTGCCCTGGATGGGCCACAGCAGAGCTACAGGGAGCCTTTTATCCTCGTTCCCAGGAGCCCAGGGGCCTGTGGGGAGGAGAGGCTTTCACTGAAGGAGGGCTTTTAGTGCAGTGAGCTCCGCAGGACTCAGAAGCCTCCAGCTCATCCCACCCTACCTGACCTGTGGCCTGCACTGGCCCTTTTGGGGAGGTTCCAAGGACAGGCAGCAGACTTCGGGGAGCAAATTATGTGGGCAGAAGGTAGCACCCACCCCAGCCCAGCACTGAGGAGGGCTGGAGCCTGCCAGGGAGGAGCGGCCGGAGGATTTCACCTGGTGCTCAGAGGGGCAGGAGCAGGACTCACACATCCAGAGATAGTAGAGCATCTTGCATATCCGCTGGTAGTCAGCAGGGATCTCCGCGGAGAAATCCTGATAGAAGCAGGGCTTGACAGGGCACCACGTGGGCAGGGGCGGCCAGTTGTTCTCCCTCACTGTGTGGGAAGAGGCGAGGAGGTGAGCCCGGCCTCAGCAGCGTGGTGGAGCACACACACCACCCTGTTCGCGGGCCAAACCAGGGCTCCCAGAGGGGCATCAGCAAGCGGGGCTTGGGGTCAATGGATGTGGAGTGGGATGGGAAAAGGGTGTTGGGACACAAACACCCAGAAGCTCACTCTAAGATAATGGACCTCAAGTTCACTGGGAAACACAGAGCTCAATGGCCTAAGTGATTACTTTTATTAACAACCAGCCCATAAGCATAGGGTTCATGATCATGAGCAAGGAATCCTGGGACCAATGCCCTCACTCTATCAAAGAAAGCTCGAGCTGGGAAGGAGTGCAGAAACAACCTACATCCATTAGCAATACCCTGCAAGTCTCCTAACATCCACCTTACTGCTCTTCCCAGGACCAACGCCATTCTAAGATGAACTTGGCAAGAGCTCAGCAAAGCTCCGAGGCTGCCCCAGGAACAAGCAGGCCCGGGAACTCCCTGAGTCGGGCACGGCCACCTCGCTTACCATGTAAGTTGGCCACTGTGTTCTGCAGCTCCCGCTCCTTGCGTTCCAGTTCAGCTGCTTTCCTGTCCAGTTCTTCCTGCTGCCGGAGCAGGCTTGCCTGGGCGGCAGAGGCTACAGCCTGGAGGGAACAGGTGTCGGGGGGCGGCCAGACACGACAGACAGACAGACAGTGTCAGCTTGAACAGAAGGCAGAGGGGCCTTGCCCATGCAGGGAGGCAGCCCAGAGGCAGTCCCAGCCCCAGAGTGTCTTGGGTACCTGAGACCACCATAGAGAGGCCAAGGTGACCAGCCGCCTACCATAAACCACCTCCTGCCCCTGAGCCACTACCAGCGCTCTCCTCTCCCCTCATCCTTGAGCTTGAGATAGAGGAGAACTATCCCTCATATTGGAGCCAGGCAAAGTTCAGTTAAAGTGACCTTTGGGGTAACGGCAAAGGGAAAAAGGTCTCACAAGAGACTAACATATACCAGACACTGAGAGACCCAAGCCTCATTTCAAGACCGTGGCGGGGTGTACATGTGTGTGAATGGGAAATGGTGCGCACCTGCTAGCAATGAGAGGGGATGGGAGATACTTGAGCCTTGTGTACCCAGAGCCTCGGGGGTCTATGTGTAAGCACCTCCCCAACCCGCCCAACCCCAGACGCTGCGCAGGGCTCCACCTGAAGTGTGACCGGCTGCACCCCGGGACAGCCCCTTAGGCTTGGCCATGCTTGGCCTGGCTCTCACAGCGTGCAGAATCCAAGCTTTATTCCCTCTCCAAGCACAGTGGGGTCTCTGAGTGAGGCAGCTAGGAGACTACATGTGAGGCTGAAGGAGCCTGGGCCTGGGCCTGGGCCTGGTGCTCCAGCCCAGGGCTCTGGTCCCCGCTAGGTGCTTCAGCTGTTGGGGCCTGGTTCCTCAAGTCTACAATCCTCTTTAGGATGTAGGTATCCCAGGATGATAAGCCAGGCATATGTGTACATACATATGTACACACACACGCTCTCTCTCTCCAAAAGGCGTTTTCCAAAGAGCTAAGTCTGCCTTCAGAAGGTAAACTTCAGGCAGTGGGTACAGAAGCAGGACCAGAACTGACCACACTGGACCACGCTGAGGGTCTTAGCCTCCTCTCCCAAAGTCTGCGACTTCAGTTGAGCAGGACCAGGTCCCTACAGCCCACCACCCAGCAGAACAGGAAAGTCACCCCTGCCTCTAAGGCCTGCCTCACCTCCACAGGGTTCTAGGGCCAAGAGTGTAGCCCAGGGGCCCAGGCAGGGGCAGCACATTCAGACAAGTCGAGTCAGAGGCAGGAGCAGCCTGGGGCCCACTAGATCCACAGCCCAGCTGAGCAGGTCCAGGCGCCCTGCCCTCACTCCTGCTCATCTATACTTTGCCTACCTTCAGAAGCTTTCGCATGTAGCTGTCTCTGAGAATACTATCTCCTCCTAGCAGCATCTGCCTCTCTGAGAGCTCGCTCTCTGCCAGGAGTCTGGTAGGCAGGAACCTGCTGGCCTGTCTAAGCAGGAGCTGCAACATACAACTCCACTATGGCTCATGCTCACCGGGGGCAGCAAGGCGCGTGGGGGAGGGCAGTGAGGCGTGGAGGGGAGTGTTGGGCACAAAGCAGACAAGACTCACAGTATTTGGTGAAGGGACAAAGGAAAACAGGAAGGTAGACAGGAATAAATGAGGTTAAAACAAAAAAGAGAGGGAGAGATTCTGGGCCCTGAGTAAGAATAGACCAAAGGCCCAAGAAGGAACTGGAATGGCACAACAGGGGCAGATGCTCTCTAGGCCACCAAGGACCCTGGCTTGGTGAGCAGAGCTTATTTTGGGTGGTGGTAGTGGGGTGGGGGTGAGGATATAGTTGGCAGAGCAGACCCTCCATGTGCAAGTGACCAACACCAAAGAGATGATCAGGAGGGCCCCTGAAGCGGAGCCAGAGGTTAAAGCCCTGTGTCCACCCGTCAATCTCAGGGCTCAGCTACTGGTCTGGGTGCGTCCCTTTCTGGAAAGAAGAGGCCAAAGGGATCTCCGTCAACAGTACCTGGGGGGTTGGCTGAGTTGGCTCCACTGAGGGCTGGAGGACTGCTGGCTGCGAGGGCCCGGGGAGCTGTGTGACAGGAACCGTTGTTGCTGCATTTGTCTGCATGGGGCAGATCAGAGGAGGGAGGTGAGGGGGCCTCTACCAGTTGGCAGGTGGGGACAAGCCCTCAGGGTGTGAGTGATGCGCCTCTGCCTAAGAGGGGCACTCCCTCTGGGCCTGCCCTGGGCCTCCCTCTGCAGCTTCTCAGCCAACAAGCCCCAGGCTCTGGGCAATGTGATGCCTAACCCAGAGCCCTGGCCTTGCTGCATCCAGAGCTCCCCAGCACTGCCCCGCCCTCTTCCGGGAGGGGCCCAGATCACGGATCCCAAGGAGAGCGTGGGTGACTTCCTCATCCCTGCCCCTACCCCCTGAGTTCACACTTGGACTGTCCCTGGGACGACTGCAGCTTCTCACACCTGTCTCTGTCTCTGTCTCTGTCTCTGCCAAGGCTCCTTACCCAGAGATGCCAGCACCACCCAGAGGACCTGGGCCTCAGAAAGAGGGCATGCTCACCAACCTCTGAGAAGGGGTTGAATTCGGCCAGGCCTCCCTGCGGGGCATTAGTCAGCTGGGTCACAGAGGGGTCCTGAGAAGGTAGAAAAGAGCCATTAGACACTGGGGAAAAAGGAGAACCCACGTGAGGGGAGGGACCTCACTGCAGTCTCTTCTTCCTTTCTGGAAAGGAGAGGTTCAGCACAGATGACTTCCCAGAAGAGACCCAGAGCAAGCTTTACACTCTGAGGCCTGGGAAGAGGGCCTACGCATGTTCCTGATCGTGCCCTTTACAAAATCAAAATGGGTCTTAGTGTTTGTCTCCAGTGAGGGTTTTTTGTGGGGAGGGTTGCTGAGGAGGGGAGTAAGTGGAGTGGTAGATTTACTTTTCACTTTACAACCTCTGTACTGGTTTTTATTATTATTATTATTTTACAGAAAGTATTTATTCATCTAATTTTTTAAAGGACAGTTTAAGGTTCTGGAACAAAAACACGCTGCTGGCTGCCAGTGCTGACTTTATTAAATCATGCACACTTGCTAGGAATACAGATATGAAGGACTCAGATGAAAAGCCAGGAAAATGTTTTTGGGTTTTTTTTCTCCTGAATTCTCTTTTAAAAAAAATACAAAAATGTCCTCAGAATACAGACTTTCCCCAAGTTTTCAATCTTCTCTTTCCCATCTGATCGCTGCCAAGACCAACCCTTCCGGCCCAGGGCCTCGCAGGGCTCCCTGCCATCCTCTCCACCCCAGCAGCCTCGGAGCTGTCTTCATCCCGCCCCTCCCCCGACAGGGCTCCTGTACACCAGGCCCCGCCCCCACACAAAACAGGTTTGGGGCTCAGGTCCAACCCAACAGTGACGCCTGGGGCTTGGGAGAAACAGCTGCCACCATGGTCTGCCAAGGCCCCTGTTTATTATAGGCCTGCATCCCCCGGCCCCCAGTCCCTCACTACTCTTCCAGAGGCCCCAGTCCTTCCTGCTCAGCTTCCCCCCAGCCTCCACAGACTGGATTCTTAAACACAATGTTAACCTTTGACAGACCTCAGAGAACAACCCCCTCAACTTTCAGACGTGGACATGGACAGTTGCCATGGTGCAATACTTATCTCATCTTAAAATGGGAGCTAGCTCCCTATTCTGAACACTTATCGAGCCGAGGGTCAGTGTTGAAAGTCACTTTTTCACACATACTGTCATCTTCCCACCGAGGCCACCAGTGCCTGGAGGGGAGACTATGTCCGAAGAGCCCCAGGGCCTAGCCCAGAGCTGGCACACAGCCCCATCTCACTTCCTGTCTCTGGATGGACTCGTCCTCTGCACCCCAGTCTCCCCTGCAAGGAGGCCATGTGGCTATGTCCTTCCTGCTGGACACCATCCCAGCCTGGTGGCTCCTGCAACTTGGACAAAAGGACAAGGTAAGGCTTAGGAGGCCACCGGCAGTTGGAGGACCCGGCCTTGAGGTTATCTGTTGGCTGAATGAGTAGTAGATTTCTCCCAGAATTATGGGGCTGGCTTCCTGCAAGAAAGGTTTGTGGCTCAGTATCTGTTCCCGTTTCATACTTAGCAGACGGCAAGCACAGCAGAGCAAGTGAGCTGAGTCACTGAAATTAGATCCACTGTCCAAGAAACTGGTTACCTGAGTCTGTCACTACAGGACAAGGACAGAGCGCCGGCTCTAGTAGCAGTTTTGGGTCATGGCATACACGCGTGACCCAGATGCACACGTTTAACAGGCAACCTCCAGATCCCTGAAGAGATGTCATTTCCTTTACCAGGGTCAGCCAGAAGAGGATTCTGGGGCGTGCGGGGACTGACTACTGGGTCCATACTGATCCCTCCTTCTTTTTCACAAATCTTAAAGACTTGGCCCTGGACCCCTCACCTGGCTCACTGTAAACAAATCCTGTCTCCACTAGCAGACTGTAAACTCTGCAGCCAGGAGCTTCTGTATCTAGTCCATACTTCTGGCTCCCTAGGGCTTGGTGAAGGGCCTGCTGCAAGCAGAAGCTCAGGTAATGTCTGGGGATAAGGCTGCATGCTGCAGGCCCTCCTCCACTTTCTCTGGCAGGTACTGGCCAAATGCTAGGACACAGAGAAGGGGAGAGCCACCTGCTTTATGGCAGCGACCCCGGGCCCAGGAGCACCTTGCCTGGGAAAAGGAGCCTGGAACACTCTGGGAGACATGAATACTTTCCATCTGAGGAGACCAAAGCTCTTTCTGAAAGGTGTCCATGGCTTCAAGAGAAGCGGAGGCCCGGTGTGAGAAGGAGGGAGGCAGAGGGGCTGAGAAGGGAGCTGGTGTTTACTGGGTGTCTACTGTGTGCCAGGCTTACCACAGTGATGTGACTGTGAAATTCTAGTCATCCCAGAACTGGCCACTTTGTCAAGCCATCAGAAAAGAAGGTTCTACCAGCCCCTCTCAACCTGGTTCCCAGCGAGAATTAAGCCCCACTGCAATGACTTGACTTCTGTGCATCCAGGACAGTCCTGGTTATGTTCCATCCTTGGGAGAACGGAGAAAGCAGTCGCTCCAATCAGCTTCTGTGTCTATGGCTCAGCTGAGGAACCCTGGCTGAGAAAAGCTACAACTCACCTCCTCCTTCAACCTCACGACCACCCTGTGAGGGAGGACTACTTAGTTGGCAGATGGACAAAGCCCCAGCTCAGAGAGGAGAAGTGGCTCATCCAAGACCTCAGGGGTAGTAGCTGAGGCTGATTCTGAAGTCAGTCTGTCTCCAAAGACACGAGTGGCAAACCTGAGTGGGCAGTGCGTCCCCAAAGCCTAGCTCAGGGGGCTGACCCACGGAAGGTGCCCAGCCAGGGTGGGGTTGGATGGATGAACCCTGCTCCCGAGGGAGGCTGACAAGGGCACCATAAGTGACCGGGACAGCTGCTTCTGCTCAGCTCCTTATTCCTGGATTTCAGAGCAGTCCTCTTGGCAAACACCCTTGGGAGGACACATACAGAGAGCCTTGTAAGGACAAAACTGACCAGCCTGAATGAGGACCCTCAGCTTTTACTCCAAGCCACAAATAAGAAGTCAACAGCAGCAATCTTCTACACTCACAGAGCATGAGCTGACTCGTAAAAAAGTGCGTCAAGCAGTTATTTAAAAGCACAGGCAGAGCTAAGTTTCACCTCCAAAAAAGCAACCTGATACCCCTTCGGTGGCCAAAGGATGCAGACTGGCCAACGCCCTTCACTGAACTTGTAACAAATAAAAATCTTCTGAACGCAGTTCTTTTCATTCAGCGAACAGTCACAGTGTGAGGGACACACCAGGGGAACAGGGCACAGCTCCTGCCCTTCTGGAGACCATGATCTGGAAGCTGAGACGCGTGCCCACAGCACCCGAGTGAAGACAGGAGGGCAGGGGAGGGAAGGGGGCCCTGCGCGGCGCGGGCTCAGAGGAAGGAAGCTTCCAACACGAGGGGAGCAAGGGGAGCAAAGGCCATGCAGGAAGCTCTGGGGCGGAGAACTCCTGTGGAGCTTGGCTGTGAGGGATCTAAGAGAAAGGACTCGGGCACAGGTAGGCTGGAGCTCTGCCGGAAAAGCCCTGAAAAACACACTTGTTTTCACTGGTTTGGCAACCCCTCCCCGTGCGTCCCCCAGGTCCTGGCCTGCTCGAGCGCACCGTGGCTCTTCCTTGCTCTCCCACCCCGCACTCCACCCAGGCTCCTGATGTGGGCTTTCTTTCAGGCTCCAAATAAGCATGTTAAATAAATACCTCATGGACTAAAACACTCGGCCATTCGCTCTGGGAAGCAGTCACCAATACTTTGGAACCTCTGTGACATCCCATTTGCTTTGGCGACAGACTATGTGTCACAGAACAAGAAAGGGCAGTCATCCCCAGACTGGCTGGCTGGGTCCCAGGTGCACAAAGAGCCGCAGTTAATCTTGGTACTCGCTGACCCACAGACTGAGCATACAAAGGAAATATGACAAAAATGTGTAAAAACCTGTATCTGTGAATGTATTCGTTGCACCAGTACATCTGCAATTGTATTTACGACTGGAGAAAAAAAATCTGTATCTGCAAATGTATTCATTGCACCAATACATCTCCAACTGTATTTACAACTGGAGAAAAAAGCAGGAAAATGACTTAAATATCCAGAGACAGTGAGAACAAGTACATCCCCTCGATGGCCTAAACAGCCACTAAAAATCACAGCTATGAACACAGGGCGGCAACACAGAAAATGCTTTGTTATATGAATATCAAATGATGATTCTGTCAAAAGTACTCATATAAAAAAGAGACTGACAGGAAAACACATTAAAATGACAATTGCAAAAGACTAGTAGAAATGGATGAGTTATTTTGTTTTCCAAATTTTCTATAACGTGACTATGTTATACTTACGTTAAACACATACGTACACACTTATTTAAAAAAAAAAAGAGAGCGAGCCTGAGACCCACCAAATGAGCAAGGTGCCCCTTGGGGCCTCCCTCTCTGCCACAGCGGTGATGTACGGAACCGCCAGAAAGTAAATCTAACAGGTGGCCTGGCATCGAGGCCCTCGACGACCTGGCACCAGTGCTCCTCTCAGCACAGCCTGTTCTCAGTGGCACGAAGCCTCCTGCCATCTCCTTCCATCTCTGTCTGTCTACTCCCTACACAAACCATTCCATACCAAGCACAAGGCAAAAGAGCCTTGGCTCCTGCCCTCAAGAAGCAAAGAGCACAGAGAACAAAACAGAAGCCAGGGCAAGAAGTGACAGCACATGTTCAGAGCTATAACAAGGGCGGGGCAAGTGCAGGGGCTCGAAGAAGAGGGAGGGAGGGAGCTGTCTGGACAGTCAGGGAAGGCTTCATGGAGGTGGCATCTGAGTTGGATCTTGAGGGATGAAAGAAATTTAGAAAGCACTAAAGAGGGAAAAAAGAACAATATTTGCAAAGACACAGCATCTTTATTTTTTTAAACACCTTTATTGTGGTATAGTTCCTGTACAATAAACTATATGTATTTCAAATGTACAGGTTGATGAATTTTGACAGATGCAGACACCAGTGAAACCACTACTACAATCAAGACAGCTAACATTTCCACCACTCCCTAAGGGGTGCAGTTTTCAAATTCCCAATTTATCCCTTCCCACCCGCTTTACCCTCTGGTAACCGTGTTTGTTCTCTGTATCTGTGAGTCTGTTTCTGTTTTGTAGATAAGTTTATTTGAGGACACAGAATCTTTAAAAAGAGCTTGTGTGTGTTCAGGGAGAAGGTTCTGGAGGCCACGGAGTGAAGTGCATATGGAGAAGAGTCAGGAGCAGCAGGGAACCAGCCTGAAGAAGAGGTCAGCCCAGACTGTAGCAGTTGGGACTTCACCCTACGGGCATCGGGGTCAAGCAGAGATTGTGAGCAGGGAGGGCGTGATCAGGTCGGCCAGCAGCAAGGGGAGCACAGTGCGGCAGGAAGACTGGCTGTGACACAAGTGTCCAGGTGGCTGATAGTGAGGACTGAACTACAGGATGACCCTGGGACAGAGAAGAGGGGCGGAACTCCAGAGACCCTTCTCAGGTAGACGCCACACAGGCTCGGGCACTCTCTGGGTTGGCCGGTGTATGGAGTTACTGCAGGGCAAGAAGGCGGGTGAAGGGAAGGAAAGGAAGGAGTTGAGTGAGTGGGGTCATGAGCCTGGGGCACTGGCGAACAGTGCCACCACTGAGCAAGACAGGTCATGGGGGAAGAGGAACAGATTCCTCACGATCAGGTGGATGGGAGCGGAGAGAGGATCCGAAGATACTGGACTGGACTGGAGAGACCCATAAAATACACCTGGTTGCAAAGGGTGGAAATGTCCGAGTGAGAGCTGGAAACACTGGTTTGAAGCTCAGGAGAAAGGTAAGAGCTAGAATCTAGATCTGGGGTCACTGGGATGTGGATGCTACTCTGAAGTCACAGAAGTGGAAGAACTTACTCGGAGAGGTACACAGTGAGAACAAAGTCCAGTACAGGCAGGAGGAGGTGAGAGTTACCAGGACAAAGAGGCTGAGGACGGAGAGAATTTCGAGACAGACTGGCCAGGTGAGCATGTGCATCACAAGCAGCAGACAAATCTCGGGCCCACGGCTCCCAAAGAGACCACAGGATCCCAGAGTGAGGAGGTGCTTGGGGCTGTGGGGGCGACAACACACAGAAGTGACTTTAGGTTCGTGGTGCTCCTTCACCTGAAACACCCTCTCCTGCCATATGCCAGGCTTTCTGCTCTCAGCCCAGGCCCTTCCTACCCCAGGACTCTGCCCCATTCCTCTTCCGATCCCTCACAGATCCTCCTGGCAAGTTCTGGCTGTCCTCCTTGTACCTATGTGAGCATTTCTTAGCTCTCCTGCCAGGTCAGAAGCTCTTGCAGGCCATGTGCCCATTCACCTTGGTCTCCTGCACAGGCCCTCGGAGCTGCAGCCGCTCAGTGATGTGCACGGATGCGACAGCATCTCAAGGAAGCACTGCTGGACGGGCCGTGCCTTGTTAATGAATGTGCACTTCCCTGAAGAAGTGGCAAGTACCCCTTGTTTGTCCTGGTTAAACATTACCAGGTCTCTGAACTCAGGATCATCCTAAACCAAGTGGCTCCAAAGAAAAATTAACAGAAGTGTAAGGTCAAAGTTAAGCTGTGTCCTCTGGCCAAGCGCTAACACCCAGCATGGTTCCAGGTGCCAACCATAAAGGCAGTTAAAACTATATGAAACTTGCATTTTCAAATTTCTTGAGACAATGCTCCTATTTTACAGGAAAGTTCTACCAGGTCCATCCAGTGGTTTTGAGAATTCCCAAAGCTACAGTCAAGCTGGAGCCCACCCTCTCTGGGAAGTAACAAAGCCCTCACTGTCTGAGCAGGGAACTTCATGTAACTGTTCACACCCAAATCACATTTCTGCTGCCACTTTCTCCTCCCACAGGGGAGATATGTTTTAAATCCTTGGGAAGCAGCCACACCACTGAGATTATCTTTTAACTGCAAGGAGGCAGCGTATGAAAGTGATATGGTGTGATATGGGAACTCACGAGTGCTGAAAGGCTTTCTCTGTTCAGCACCACCAGCTAGCTAGTCCACTCCCCCTCTCTGAGGTCAACGCCGGCTGCCTGTGGTAACCTGGCAGAAACGCCAAGTAGGAAAGCAGCCCAGACATTTGCCTGGGTGACCTGCTTCTTAGCGGACTGCTGAAAAACAAAATGGGCAGCACAGTGCCCACTTGTGGCCCTCAACCTCTTCATCACCTGACTGGACTTACTGAGAAACGTTTGGAAACAGACATGCTGGAATCAGCTCAAAGCAGGACCTGCCTACCCAGATGGTACAAAGCAGATGCGCCACAGCTAACAGAGGGATTAGGGAGTGCCAATGGAGGTTGGGAAATCAGCCACACGTGGCTTGCAGTTTCCTGCTTCCTTCTAGGAGTTTCATAAGCCTCTGCTGCACTCTTGGGACAACCTCCCATTCAAAGTCTTACTTTGCAGGAAGTTTTCTAATAATCCCATTGTAACGATCCACAAGGTGGAGGTCACAGAAGCCCACGCCCACAGTTTGGGGTGAAGATGGAAGTAGGGTGCGGAGACATAACGTGTGTAAGGAAGTCAACTTAAAGGTGCACCAGGAGCCTCAGGGGACGTTACACGAGTTAGCAGAAAAAGGATTCCATGGTTGAGTAAGTTTGAGAAATGCTGCGTCAAATAAAATTGAGCAAATATCTTTATTGTAGGGTTTCTCAGAGACTTTAACCAACTAACAAACCTGGTCAATCTTCAAGAAAAATAATTCCCAAACTAATTTGACCACAGAACCCTGAGCACCTTTTAGGACTGGTATTACTCAGAACATATGCTGCTTTAAAGTAAGGTCTTAAAAAGCACAATACAATCTGTATTATTCCAGCCCCACACACTGAACAACAACAAAAAGCTTACCTAATACTAGTTTGTTACTTTCACTCCACCAAAACTCTCATTTTAAGAATGGTGATAATGGTGATGAAGTTACATTCTTTCCTTACCTGGCCTAAATAACCCCAAGGCGGTTTAAGACTTTGAGCTTCCAAAACCTTTCAAACAGCACTGTCCTGGGAATGGACCCAAGTCTGAGACCCTTCCTGCTTCGAATTAGCTGGTGACTCTGGCGTGTCCCTTCCTCACTGGGTTCCTGGTTTCCTCATCTCTAAACTGAAGAGGTTAGAAGACATTTCTGAGGACACTCCCAGCTCTAATAGTCCACCATAGACTCTGAACACTAAGTATATTTTCGTAAGCACCATGGAGCGAAGGGAAAAAATGAAAAGCTGGCTAGGTGTGACACTCTATGCCTGTCGCCTCTCTACCTGCTCCCTCCTGAGCTCTGTGCCAACACCCTGGGTAAATGAAACTGGGCTCACACCCAGTCACCCAAGGGCTGCACCCTCCCAATGTCCAAGCCCTGGCAGTCAGGGAGGAACACACCACCACCACGAGGAGAGGGAGGGCAGCTCTCCAGGAGAAGGAGCTTGGGGGCCTCACGTCCAAAGTTCCCTCTCCCGACACAACTGTGCACCAAGAGGAAAAACCCAGCCCAGGGTAAGGAGGAGAAGAATCACAGCCAGCCAGCCCTCTTCTTCCCACACAGGATTCCCCACCAGATGTTGCTCTTTACAGGACCACAGCTGCTTCCTGTCTTGCTATATCCTGGGGCTGCCTGATGGACAGACTATCTTGCTTGAATGCAGAAGTTACTTCCACCACAGTTTGCACAATCATTCCTGGGGATGGAGATGTGGTTTAAGACTTTCAAGCTGCTATTAATAGAGGGCAGAATTTAGGCCAGCTATCTTGCCCATTGCTAGCACTGGGGGCAAGCTCCCTGCATCTTTGGATAGCTGACTGCCTCTTACAGGATAGCAGCAGACGTTTTACTTCTGATTCTGACAGGACAGGAAAAAAAGGCACATCATCACTCAGCACACACAAAGGCTACTAGATCCTTTCTAAAATTCAAACTCCAGTATCATACAGCATTTTTATAATTAAAGCAAAACAGTTATCTGAAGACACTGGCAGAGAAAAATGCAAATGTTCTTTCTTTACTCAAACAGAGATGATTCCGTTATATAAGAGGTAAAGTCCTCCAAACAGTTCTGTCAAGAAGCATTAGGCTACAAGAGGAATGTTAGGAATTCTCTGATGTTACAAAGAACAAGCTACCAAAATTTGCCTTGAGGGCTCCCATTAACCAAGTCACCTTAAGACCAAAAAAGAGGCATAAACTTTTCACTCTAAGATAGCATGTAATTATTTCCTTCTGGTCTCCTTTGTGTTTGTTCTGACCCTTGAAGGGATTCAGGGTAGGAAAGCTCATGCTGTGAGTTTCAGGAAGGACCCCTCCAAGGACTTCCCTTACACCTGCAGGAAACTTTGAAATTGCCAATGACCAAAACAAAGTGCAAGCAGGATGAGTTAATGTGCCTGGTGACATCCTGACAAAGCAGAAAGCTCAGGGCTCATAAATCACCAGTTAGCAGAAGCAAGCTTCCCTGGAACTGGTTTTGAGCAGACGCGAAAAAAGGCACAGGAGTTTTGGATCTAACAGGAGTCCCAACCCTTCATCATGGAAAAGAATATCCCTGTGCTCTTAGCTCAAAGGTAGAAAGGCTTTGGCTTTAAGTAGAAGTCTGTTTCTTCTTCGATCGTTTGTTCAAAACGTCAGACCAGCTCATAGGTCAGCACATCTCAATTACCCTGTCACCACACACAGGTCCACAAGACCAACATTCCTTGTGCTTCAAGACCCTCAGAGGCCCCTCACGCCTCCTCCCTCCCTAACCTGAGCTCTCCCATCTAGCCAAAACCCAGTCCAAACCAGACCCATGGGCCAAGGTGTAGAATTGTTTAGGTTACCAGCCTTCCTTTCCTGATAAATCTCAGGGGATCTCCTATAACTTACATGTTAACTGGCTGTGTGTGTGTGGGGGGGCTGTCTTGAGATTTTTCTCACATTTTTCCATCCCACTAGAGGCTTCCACTGCTTCATTTTGTTGCTGTCACCCTCTCTCCTAAAGGGACTCAAGGCTGGTGTCTCCCCAAGATTGCGGGATGTGGTAGCCACATTTCTCCCCTCAGATGAAGTCGCTTCTCTCCCTGAAGCTGGGGGTGGGGTCTCCCTGATCATGTCTGCTCCAGTCCCCTTCCCTAGCAGTGTCCAGTCTGAGGGGCTACTAGTCCCAGGCTAGTAGATCGTCCCACCTCTCCCCAAAGTAAGGTGCCCCTCCCCCTCCGCTGTTCCACCTGCAGTTAGTCCCGCCCTCAGACGCTACGATAGGCCAGCCCACAGAGCCCGCTCTCCCATTGGGCAGACAGCCCGTCCCTCTTAAGCCACGTCTCCCGGTTCTAGCGAAAGAGGCCCAGGCGGCGGCCTTTGGTATTAGAGACAGCTGTAACATGAAGGCTCTACCTGGAAGGGGTTCACGTCCACTGGGTCCGCAAAGGGGTTAGCGTCGAAGGCCGACATGGCGGTCGGGGGCTGACGGGCGAGCTCCGCGAGCGCTTCTGCCTCCGGGCACCCAAACCCAGCAGCTATCTTCGCGCAGATCCTCCACTTCCGGGAGCGAGGCAGCCGTTCTGGCGCAGGCGCAACGCCCTCCCCGAGAGGCGTGGTCATGTGACGTCACAGAGTGCCGCTTCCCCTTCCTGCAACCCACTACCGAGAAGTGGGTGGGCGTTCCGCTTCCATCCGCTCCTTCCCTCTGACTGTGCTTCAGTGGTCGCGCGGGCACCCACTGTCGGGAAGCCAGAGGCGGGCCCGGAGCCGTTCCCAGCTGCCGCTCGGTCAGATGGCTTCCACCTTTGTATTGGGAATCCCCCAAAGTAAACTCCCCATAGTGGAACTGGAAGCTTAACCCCTTCATTTCCTTGGAAGGCAAGTTTGGGAAGTATGCACTAGTCCAGGCAGGGAGCCAAAGTACGAGCCTACGGTGGGAGTGGGGAATGGAGTGCCTGACTCGAGAGCCAGGAAAAGGTTCTGGTTGTAAGCGCCGAGCAGAGAGGCTGTCCCCATCCTAGCTGAGCACTGCTTCTTTTAGGCCTTGCCTCCTGAGGTCAAGTTTTATCGTTTTAGGGATAAGGATCCCTGAGCACAGACAGGTTTAGGGCCTGAGCTAGGATTAACCGGGGCATCAAGCATTTACTAAGTGAATGAGGGAGTTCAGCAATAGAGCCATCAGCCATGAGGGAGATAGCCGATTCATGCCCCTTATTTCTGGCTTTGTACGTTTCTGCTGCCACTGAATCCAGCCACTGTCATTCCTTACTCTGGATGAGTACAGTAATCAGTCTGTTGTTCATGTTGTAACAAGAGATAATTCAAAGGGCGCAAAATTACTATGGAAGTTTCTGTCTAAAATTCTTCAATTGGGAGGAGGGATTAAGTTTGGGATTAACGTATACACACTACTATATATAAAACAAATAAACAACAAGGGCGTACTGTATAGCAGAGGGAACAATATTCAATAACTTGTAATCTTCTATAATGGAAAAAAATCTGAAAAACAATATATATATGAAACAATCACTTTGCTGTACACTTGAAACTAACCCAACACTGTAAATTAACTATACTGACTTTAAAAAAAAAGGTTAAAAAAAACCCTTCAATTATTTTCTGTAAAGGCTCAACTTCTTAGTTTGGCCTCTAGGTCCTGCAAGATCTGCCCCCACCTATCAATCCTTCCCATTCCTTCTTGTGCTTATCCCTACCCCCCACCACTGTTCATTCTAGCCCTCCTAGAGACTTTTCAGTTCCTCAAACTTCCTGCCTCAGTGCCTTTGCACAGGACTTTCCCTCTTTCTGATGTGCTCTTAGCCCATGCCCTCATCATCCTCTAGTTAACTCCTACTTATCCTTCAAATCCAAGCCTATATGCCCCTTCCTCAGGAGCAGCTTCTCTTCACCATAGATTAGATCAGCCCCTCCCCCACAACATAAACTCTATATTATCCTGCGCTTTTCTTTCATAACACCTACTGCAGAGATTGTCTAAGTCCACACTTATATAGGTGGTTATTTGTTTGTGTCTCTCTCACACTAGACTGTAAGCTCCACAAGGGTAGGAGTAGCATCTGGTTTGCTCACTCTTGTATTTCCAGCACCAACATAGTACCAAGCACATGATAGGCATGTAGTAAATGTTTACTGTTTCCCTCATCCACTTTTCTGGGTCCAGATCAACATTTCTCCAGGAAATGTCCTCAGGAGGGAGAATGGGAAGAATGGGAAAGGATCTATGTTTGCGTCCCCTTAGAAACTACTTACCCTAACCCCCCCGGCCACCCCTCTGAGGGCAGTGTAAGGGAAAACTCTTGTGTTTCTCCTTTACTAGTCACACAGAACATTTCTCTAACCAGACATGTGACCAAGTCTCTGACACCAGATGGAGGTCATTCAATTCAGTTCTGACACTGTCTACCTGGATAGTAGCTAACATGTCAGATTCACAGGTTAAGTAAGGGCTCAGTCCCACAAGACTGTCCCCATTTCATAGGCTGGAAAGAGAAAGAAAAATGCCATATAGTATCACTTATATGTGGAATCTAAAAAAAAGGACATAAATTAACTACTTATTATTTATAACTTAGATGACCGATTTCTTGAATATATGTAAGCACATTTGATTGTCCTTTGTAATTGGATCACTGCATTCTGTTGATTCTTATTTTGTGGTTGGCTTTATTCCTTTGATAACTGTGTAAGTTTAAAAAGCTAAAGCTCTAGGGGGGCAGCTATAGCTCAAGCAGTAGAGTGCATGCTTAGCATACACAAGGTCCTGGGTTCAATCCCCAGTACCTCCTCCAAATATAAATAAATAAATAAACCCAATTACCTCCCCCTCATTAAAAAAAAAAAAAGCTAAAGCTCTAAACTGTTCTTGGAAACAATGAACAGTACATATATGTAAACTAAAAAAATGTGCAGTATATCTGTATTTACATGCAATATATTGTATATGTGCAGTCAAATCGTAACAATTCTACCTAATATGAAAAGTGAAAAAAATAAATTTACCATTTGAATTTAGAGACGATTATATTCTCAAAAAAAAAAAAAACTGTCCCCACTTTAGAGGCCAATTGCAAGGCCCAGGTCATTGTCACCTGTATTTCTATAATTGAGGTTCCCATGATCCCCTCCCTAGGTTCAATAATTTGCTAGAATGGCTTCCAGAACTCAGGGAAACATGTTTCTGGGCTTATTATATAATAAAGGATATGATAGACAGATGAACAGCCAGTTGAAGAGATACATGGGGTGAGGTATGGGTCCTGAGCATAGGAAATTCTTTCCTTGTAGAGCAGAGGTGTGCCATCTTTCTGGTAAGGGGATGTGTTCACCAACCTGGAAGCTCTCTAAACCTAGTAGTTCAGGGATTTTTATGGAGGCTTCACCATGTAGGGATGATGAATTGTTAACTCAGTCTCTCCCCGCTCCCCTCCCTGTAGGATGGGAGATGTGGCTGAAGGTTCCAAGCTTCTAACCATGGCTTAGTCTTTCTAGTGAACATCCCCTATCCTGCAGCAATCTGGGAACCCACCAACAGTTGCCTCATTAAGACAAAAAATGCTCCAATCACCCAGGAAATTCCAAGGAATTTAGGAACTCTTTGTCAGGAACCAGGGTCAAAGACCAAATATTAGAACCAAAGATGCCCCTAGCACTCTTACCGTTTAGGAAATTACAAAGGTTTTAGGAGCTCTGGTCAGGAGCCAGTTATGTCACAGCATCACAGGCAGCATACAGAGATCTTTGCAGTCTGCAGCCTGAGAGGAGAGCAGTCCACACAACATAAGGCTGTCCTGCCTCCTCCTCATCTGCCCAGCTGAGTACATTGATGGATTGGTGAAGAAAGAATGGAATTTGATATCTTCAGTTTGAAGCTTTCCCACTCATCTGTCTCTGAAGATCCCTGAGATCTGTCTGCTTCCCTGTGGAAGCGACATCATGCATTTATTCACTCATTCACTTATTCAACAAGGGAAGACGTATAGCAGGTTGCAACTGTTTGCTCTTGGACCAGTTAACCTCTCTGAGATCCATTTTTCTCATCTCAAAAATGGGGCTAATGGCAGTACCTACCTCATTGGCTTGTCTTGAGAATGAAGTGAGAGAATTCTTGAAAAGGGCTAGCACAGTATTTAGTACATAACAAACAATGAATGTTAGCTGCTATTACAGCTGGAGCCCTCAACTTGGCACTGGCAGAAATGTGAAGCTGAATTAAACACAGCCTAGAAGGAGAGAGGGAGGAAAGCAGATCATCACTAGATAATAAAGTGTGATCAATTCTATTACAGCTTAACAAGCGAGAGTTAAGGGTGAAAGGTTCTAGGTTCCCCCAAACACCCTAGTTTCCCTTACAGATATATTTTTCTGTGTGTAGGGAGGGTGGTGTGGGGTGGTGGCTCTGCCTGTCCCCACAATCTACGTTCTCCCTTCTCTAGGCAGAGATACTATGAGGAAGTGACTTGGACTTCAGAAATGGTGGTATTGCGAGGTGCTCCAAGAACCCCCTGTGCCTAGACTAATCCCTCATTTTTCTCCCAGAAGGTTCATATGTCTAGGAGGGGTCCAGGGAGAAGGGATGAGGGGGTTCAAAGGTAGGAGGTTATGTGAGATATGCTGTTTGTATGATTCTTGTGTTTTCTGTTTTATTATTCCTTGGTGTATGGTGAAGCTTACTTTGAAATGCAGGCTGATTTATTTGAGCCAGGGGACCCTTGGGGATGTCAGTGTCCACAGTTGGGCAGAACACTGCAGAGGAAACAGTAGCCCCTCTTCCCCTGGACATGGGTGGTAGAGGCTGTGGGGACAGTGGGGAAGGCACGGAAGGGAAGGCAGACTCAGGACTGTAGATCCTCACTCCAGATTCCCTGGAGCTTTGGCTGTTATGCTCCGGGGCCCCTCTGGCTGGCTGCCCTCTTCCTGGGCTGTTGACTGAGGAGGTCCAGATGTCAGATTCATTCTCCGCAGTATATAGAAAGATTACTCCACAGTCAAGGCTCAGCCCAGCCTTCACCATGCAGAGCTCCTGGTGACTTCACCCGACTTTGGTGTCTGTGTCTTGTGAGCAGCTCAGTCTGGAGGAGAAGCTGGGGTTTGAGTCCCGCAGTTCTTAAGTCAGGGAGAATCAGAGGAGCACCAAGAACTGACTGCCTGCCTGAGTCCCACATCATCCCATCTGACCCTCCAACAAGCCGGTCAGTCCAGCATTATTATCCCCAGTTTACAGAGGAAGAAACTCAGACAGATTAAGGGCTTTGCATGTGACATTTGCCATCATCATAAGCATTGGTGAATTCCTGCTGAGATCACAGCAATTCTTTGCTCAAACCTGCTAATGAAAACCCGAAGTCCTCACAATAGTCTACAAAGTTCTGCCTGCTGCCTTTCTTCTCCAGCCACCTCACTTCTGACAGCCCATCGTGCTAACTCTGCTCCAGCCACTCTGGCCTCTTTGCTATTTACTCCAGAATATGACAGGCACATCTCCACGTTCCCACCTCCGGGCCTTTGCTCTAGCTGTATCTTCTGCCCAGAACATTCTCTCTTCACTTCCAAGTCTGAGCTCCCAACTCATCTTCTCAATGAGCCATAACTAGACAACCTTTTAAATTCTACAAACTGCCTTGCACTCCCACCCACTCCCCTTACTTTTTGTAGCACTTACCTTTCAACTTACTATGTGATTTACTTATTATATTTGTTTGCAGTCTTCCCGTCACCAGAATGTCAGTTCTACAAAGGCAAAGTAATTCTTACCTCGTTCTCGGATGTATCTCCAGCCCTCAGAACAGCCTGTGGCATTTAGCACGTTCTCAATAAATATGTGACAGGTGAGTGATGAATGAAGGAATGCTGAGACCCAAGATTGCGAGCTGGAGGCCTCTATGCTGGTGGACGGTCCTCCTAAGAGCTGGAGAGTGGGAGGAGTGGACGCGCGGGGCGCACGCGCCTCCTAGAAGGCGCTCGAGGAACTACATTTCCCATGAAGCTCCGGGCGCAGAAGGGCCGCGGGTGCTGCCGGGAAAGGTATACGTGGGAGAAGCCAGACCAGGTTCCGCGAGGATGGCCGCTCAACGAGGTGGGCTGTTGGCTGGGGTGCCAACTACCGTGGGGGTGGGTCGCGTCCTCGGACCCTTCCCGACCTGATATGCCAGGTTGAAGCCACCTGTAAGGCTCCGCGGAAAGATAAATGGGCGCCGGGCAGAAAAGAGGAGGTACTTAGGTTGGGGATTGAGTCATTATTGCAGCTCGAGAAAGAGGGAGCTGCGCGTTGGTTATTTCGAGACGAGGTGCGGTGGAATAGGTTCCTCCCACTTCCTCCTGGTCATCTCAACACAACTTTCTGCCTCAAGTCAGCAGAAGGTCCTTACTGCCCGTTTTACATCGAGGCCAGCAAAGGAGAAAGGTCTCAGCTAACAGCCTACAAACTTCTTACTGACTCTCCCCAGACAAAACCCTCTGCTCGAGTCTAGTTTCCCGGGACAAGTGGGGTCAGGCCTCAGGAGTGTGGAAGCTGACCTTCTGTCTGTACCCCCAGTATTCCCACTGTCCTGTGTGGTGCAGCAGTATGCCTGGGGGAAGATGGGTTCTAACAGTGAAGTGGCTCGGCTGCTGGCCAGCAGTGACCCACTGGCTCGGATCTCAGAGGACAAGCCATATGCAGAGGTGAGACCTGGGCTGTATTTCAGCTTACTTTAGCAACAGGTGAGACCAAGGGACTCTTCCACTTAAAGGGCCAGAGGCAAGTCATGTGGATTGGCTGAAAGGGGAGGCAGCAAAGAAGGAGGAGGCCCTCTTGGCTCTTCAGATTTGTGCAGGTCGATGAATCCAGACGGTAGCACCAAAAGAAGTCAGGTTTTGTCATAGTAGACTGGGATTTCCAGTATCCTCTTGCTTCCCCCAAGAACTCTCAGCACTTGCTAAATTTTATTTTAATTTATCTTATTTTACCTATATTTTTAGCACTTGCTGAATTTAATTCAGCCCTCCTTGACAATTAAAATTTTTACTTTGACTAACTTTGACATTTTTAATAATCTAAAATGTATCTTTCTTCTGCCCATTTAGCAGAGAAAAAGCCAAAGCACAGGAAGACTTTAGCCTCTGCTTCTGAGACTGCAATAAATGAATTTACTTAAACCCCTCACAGAGCCATTTGAGAGTCAGAGCTTTTCACTGACCTTGACAGTGCAAGTGTCGTTCACCTCACTGGACAGATGAGGAAACTGAGACCCAGAGACTGGGCATAACTACCCCAAGCCTCCACAGCTGGTTGGAGCCAGAGCCTGGACTAGAGTGTTGGTCTCCTGACCCCTGATGTTCTGGGGTCTGCTGCCCCCATGTGTGTCTGTGATGGAATTTATACCCAGTCCTGGGAGGCCCATCTCAGGAATCAGCTGCCCTATGGGGAGCACAGGGTAATGAATTGGGTCACCAGCTGTTGGTGCCAGATTCTTCCTTTTTCCCTCCCAAGTTTCCTGTTTTTACAGCTGTGGATGGGGACTCACCCTCGAGGAGATGCCAAGATTCTTGACAACCGCATCTCACAGAAGACCCTAGGCCAGTGGATTGCTGAGAACCAGGACTGCTTGGGCTCAAAGGTCAAGGATACCTTTAATGGCAAGCTGCCCTTCCTCTTCAAAGTGCTCTCGGTTGAAACGGCCCTGTCCATCCAGGCACACCCTAATAAGGTACAGGATCAGAGTAGGTTGTAGAGATCAGGTAGAGAAAAGCATATGTCAAGGCCCTCCCACAACTTTTACTGCAGGTTTTCCCACCCCCACCGCTCCCCGCCCAATGCCAGGCTCCAGACCAAAACTAAATCCAGGCCCGACAACTCTCAGTTTAGCTCTGCAAGGCCAGCTGCTGGTAAGTGGACAACTGACCAGCCTGTGCCAGGGGAGTTTTTCCAAGCTTGTTCCTGGCCTCCCCTCAGTCAGCCCAGGACTATTTATGTCTGCCATTTTCCACTTGGCTTTCTGGGAGACGTCACCTAGGACAGGGCAGGTACCCTAGTCATTGCCTCAGCTCCGCTTCCGTAGTCTTTTCTGCACAAGCCTGTGAGTCACAGCCCAAGGATTTGTCTGTCCAGAGTCCTCATTTCTAGATGGGGAAAGTAACACCCAGAGAAGAGGGATTGACCCAGAGTCACACGGCTTGTTAGTGTCGAGCTTGACTTGGTGTTTGGGTTTCCTGATTTGCAAGCCAGGCTCCATAAATTTGTCCCAGCTCTCCCCCAGATTTAGCCCACCTGCCTGTGTTGGCTGAACCCTGAGTTTCCGAATTACACCTTAACTGGGCTCATTGCCAGGGGTTAGAAGCCACTGCTGCCTGGCGACTGGGGAGGGTAGTGGGACTGGTGTCCTGCTACGTGATGGCTGTACCATGACCTTCCTCCTCTTCCCCTGGCCATCCCACAGGAGCTGGCAGAGAAGCTGCACCTCCAGGCTCCACAGCACTACCCTGATGCCAACCATAAGCCAGAGATCGCCATTGCCCTCACCTCCTTCCAGGGCTTATGTGGCTTCCGGCCAGTTGAGGAGATTGTCACCTTTCTGACAAGTAAGGTTGGGCAAAATGCTGAAAGCGTGCGCATTGGGCCTAGAATGCATGGGGGAACCCAGGGCAGAGCTGGAACAGTAGCAGAGAACAGAAGAATGTCACAGGAATAGAGGGGCTGGCTGACCTCATGAATTCTTTTTTTTTTAATTTTTACTGAAGTATAGTTGATTTACCATTTGGTTAATTTGACCTCATGAATTCTTGAAGCCTTTGGAGCAGGCCCATGAGACCAGGCTCAGGTGTGGTTGCTGAGGGCTGGTGGCGAGCAGTCGCTTTGACTGCAGAGCTTGCGTAGCATTGCCTGGCTTCTTGGTTAGGGATGATATGGGGAGGGCTTCTCCAGCTTCCCACTTTTTTGGGCTCCATCTTAACCATTCCTGATACGGGTCCTGGCCTGACCTTCCTGCAGAGGTGCCTGAGTTCCAGTTTCTAATTGGAGATGATGCAGCCACACAGCTGAAGCAGAGCATGAGCTGCGACTCCCAGGCTGTGGCCTCTGCCCTGCAGAGCTGTTTCTCCCACCTGATGAAAAGCGAGAAGAAGGTAGTGGTGGAGCAGCTCAACCTGTTGGTGAAGCGGATCTCCCAGCAAGGTGGGTGTCTTAGGCCTGGGTCGGAGTCCCATCCTGGGCCCCTGGCACAGACACTAGGCTGGGGGGATAGTGCTCTGTCACCCCTTGCTCAAGGAGAACACAAAGATGGGCCTGACTTAGATGGCCTGTTAATGACTTAGCACTTCCCCCATCTCTGTGGAGCAGGGCCCTAGGTTGAGTGCTGCTTGCTAATCGTCCATCTTCTCTAGATGGTTGGAGACAGATTGTCCTGGAAGACTATTAAAATGTCTCAAGTCCAGAGCTCTCAATCAGTAGATCTTTCCTTAAATACCTGCTCTGTGCCCAACCTTGTGCTAAGGAGAGTTCAGGAAATGACTGTGATGGGTGTGGTTGTGTCACCTTTTGGTTGGGGAGTCAATACATCCTGCCAGTGAAAAACCAGGCAGGATGGACTCTCTGCTAGGAGCTTATGTGGCACACGTGATGAGGCCTAGCCCGTTCTCCAGGCGACTCCAGAAGTCTTCTGGTTCTGTCTCTACATTTCCCCTGCAACCTTTGAGCCACAAGGATCTATTTATTTTACCCAACCTTACCCTACCTTTTTTTTTTGGTGTTTTCTTGGCTGGCATGCCCCTCCCTTGAGGGCTTCTTGCACTCACAGCAGAGCTGATTACTTCTGCCTGGAGCTCTCGTAACACCTGTTCATACGTCAGGTACAGCCCTTAGCACCTGTGAGTAGGTGTCACCACATGCACAGTTGTTAAAACTGGGCTTTTCTCTAGGCTGGGGACCTGTCTCCTTGACCTTTGTGTGCCCCCAGTGCTTAGCACAGAATAGGCAGTAAGACTCAGAACAACCCTCCAATCCAGACCAGCTGGTTTCTTCATGTCGCACTGATACGCTCTGCTGTTACTCCCCCTTCCCTGCACACTCGGGGAAACTCGGCTCACCGCCCTTCCTCGCCACCCTAGCCCAGGCAGAGCTCACTCTCCCCTGGTCAGTCTCCAGGACACAGTTTAGCCGTTGGTTGCATTCTGCCTCTTGCTGTCTGGGGTGCCCAACCATTTCAGTTTACCTGGGACTGAATGATTTTTGGTACTAAGAAAGGGGGAAGGCCTGGGCTAACTGGGACAGTTAGGAACCCTTGGGTTATCTCCTAAATAGATTTTGAGCTCCCTGAGCAGTGGTTCTCAACCAGGCGATCTCCAGGTTGGCAATCTGGGGATACGTTTGCTTGTCAAACCTGGGTTTGGGGCGCCAGTGGTATGTGGGTAGAGGTCAGGGATGCAGCTAAACATCTTACAACGCACAGAACAGCTCCAACAGAGACTTATTTGGCCCAAAAGTCAGTAATCTGAGGTGAGAACCACTGTCCAAAAGGACGACACTCTAGCCCTCAGTGCCTAGTATAGTGGTGGGCATGTAGAACGTCAAGATAGGGGAGATGGCATCTGTGTGGCTGGAGTATCAAGGAAGCCTGGCCCCCAAGGGCTGAGATGTGACTACGCGCACATGCCCACCAATTTCTGGACTCCTGTGGGCAGGGACTTGCCCAGGACTCTCCCTGGCCAGGGTGAGGCTGTGACCACCAGCGAGTGTTCGAGTGTTCCTAAGTGGCCTTGGGGGGCTCTGTGACCCTCAGTGGCTGCTGGAAACAACATGGAGGACATCTGTGGGGAGCTCTTGCTGCAGCTGCACCAGCAGTACCCAGGTGATATCGGATGCTTTGCCATCTACTTCCTGAACCTGCTTACCCTGAAGCCGGGGGAGGCCATGTTTCTGGAGGCCAACGTGCCCCATGCCTACCTGAAAGGAGGTGAGCCCCATTTCAGCAGTGAGCCCCACTGCATCCCCCTCAGGCCTTGTTTCCCCATCTGGACAAAAACAGGAGGGACTGGTCAAGGAGACCACCTTTAAGTCCTGTCAAGCTCTGACCTCCCAGGGCTCCTGGGGTCAGCAGGAAAGTGACCAACAGGGATGATGTTGGTGTTGGACACTGCCTGGATCCTCACATCAACCCTGTGAGGTCATGACGCTCTCATGTTAAGCCCTGTAAATGTGTGAGAACAACCTGAATCCAGGCTGTATTGGATCAAGGCCACTGTTCTCCCCCCTGCATCACACTGCCTTCCCATGTCTGTCCTAGCTGCGCAGAGCTTTTATGTTAAAATACACATGGCCACAGAAGCATGTCACGTTTTCACTGTTGGCTGTTTATCTACTCATGACAGGATTCTATGGTAGAAGGGGAGAGTACAAAGTGTCGGGAGGGTTGGGGTTCCCCCAGGAGTTAATATGACTCCCCCGACAATGTGGGTGACACGTCATCTGTTTTTGTTATATCTAAGCCCATTCTCACAGAAAATGCAATTCACACATTTTTACCTAATTCTGCAGGGGGCTTATGGTGCTCAGGTTAGGAGGCCCAGCCCCGAAGAGCCAAACTCCAAGGCATCCTTCATTAGCTTAGCACATGACAACTGTCTGTCCCCAGACTGTGTGGAGTGCATGGCATGTTCAGACAACACAGTGCGTGCTGGCCTGACACCCAAGTTCATCGATGTGCCAACTCTGTGTGAAATGCTCAGCTATACCCCCAGCCCCAGCCAGGACAGGCTCTTTCCTCCAGCCCGGAGCCAGGAAGACCCCTACCTCTTTATCTATGATCCCCCTGTGCCAGACTTCACTGTTATGAAGATGGAGGTGAGTAGGGGGCATGGTGGGTGTCTTGTGTGGCGGGAAGAATCCTGGCAAGGGCCACAATGTGGAGTGTACCAGGGCTGGATTTCCTCTCTGCCAAGCTCACGTGGTCGGGCATGGCCGTGGGGCCTGCCCACTCTGCTCTGGACCAGGGACCAGACAAGGGCTTCCGTGCTGACGAGAGCCTGAGTAGTGAGGGAGGTGTCAGAGGTCTCCCTTTCACTGCCCTTGGGGTTGTCCTGGGCCCCCTGTGAGCTGACAGCAGCTCAGACTGCTCCATCCAGCAGTTTCTTCCTGCCCAGGTTCCTGGCTTCGTCACTGAATACAAGGTCTTGGCCCTGGACTCCGCCAGCATTCTCCTGATGGTGCAAGGGACAGTGACAGCCAGCACCCCCACAGCCCAGGCAGCAATCCCCCTGCAGCGTGGTGGGGTGCTCTTCATTGGAGCCAACGAATGTGTCTCACTGAAGCTCGCTGTGCCTAAGGACTTGCTGATGTTCCGTGCCTGCTGTCTGCTGTAGAGGCCACAGCCTTCCTGGCTCTCCTCTGCCAGTCACCCTAATCCTGGCCAGCCTCTCATCCTCAAGCCCAGCCCGAACCCCTTCCCTGCTCTGGGCTCTTTAGGTATACCCTGAAAGAGCTGGGGTAGAGCAGTACACTTGAAGAGGCAGTGACTCCTGAGCAGGCCTGGGCTGAACCATCTTCCTCCTGGTAGGAGGGGCCCACGGAGGACTAAGGCTGATACTCCCCTTGTATCCCCCCGGAACTTGGACCAGTCTCTTCTCAGCATGGGAAGCAGCAGCTCTGTGCCGGCCTCGGCAGTAGGCAGGCTGATGAAATCTATGATTAGTTCAGCATCAGTCACAGCAAGAAGGTAGGTAATCATTTGTGAGAACAGGGTTCTGGCCCTGGGACTGCCCGTTTCCTCAGCTGCAGAGGGAAAAGGGGAGGCCTGTGGACTAACACTGCTCTCACTCTGGCTGTGTCAAAGCAATTAAAGATCACTTGTGTTGAAGCCTGTGGGCTAAACAGCACTCAGCCTTTGCCATTCCAGTCTCTGAAGTGGGCCGAAAGAGCCCTCCCTGGATGCTGCCCAGGTTTTGCTTTATTCCTGTCAGGCAGCTCCCTGGGGTAGGCAGGCTAGACTCGGAGACCTTTTATAGGAAGGCGTGGGAGAGGTGGCCCTCTGAGCCTCAGCTGCAGGGCTTGCAGGCACGCTGGGGGCCCTCTGGCCCAGCAGCCAGTGGAGAAGGCACTGTCAGTGCAAGATCCTTCTCTCCAGCGTTTCAGTTGAACTTAGGGCACGGATCAGCAGGCTAAGGCCAGCAGGCTGGACCTGGCCACGTCCATTCATTTACATGCCGTCCGGCTGCTCTCAGGCTGCAATGGCAAAGTGAGTAGGTGTGCCAGGCGGTGTGCCCTGCAAAGCCAAATGTGCTGACTGGCTCTTCACAGAGAAAGTTTGTCAGCCACTTCTCCAGAGCACATTCAGTCACTGGATAGAGGGACCCAGGGACAGGACAGTCCAGTTAGTGCTGAGAGGAGAAACACAGCTACTTTTTTCCTACCCTGGCGGGAACTACCTGGAAAACCATCCACTCTCCCCGGGCCTCCCCTCCAGGTCACACCTCTGCAGGAGGCTGCACAGCTGTCTGTTGTGCCACTGAAGTTTCTGACCAGCAGTCTTAGGTCCTGTCCCCCAGAGTAAGCAGAGACCCAGGTTGGTGGCTTCTTCCTGTGGGGTAGGGGATTAAACTCACACAAAAGGATCTTTGGGGGCGGCTGCCCACACTAGAACTGTACAGATGGAATTCTAGGAAATTACCTTCCAGTTAGCCAGTCTGTTCTGGGTTTTATTTTTTTGGCCTCCATTGAATTTTTTTCAGCTTAAAAAAAAAAATAACAACAAACCTGGAATAAAGAGTCTGCCAAAGGGAACTCATTCTAAACAGAAGTGATATACAAAGGCCTGTTCCAGCCATGGTCTCCAGTGAACAGGCCTGAAAATGATGCCCGCTGGGAACAGGAGAAAGGAGAGGTCCTTAGAAGAATGTCACGGTTGGGGCTATTAGGCTATTTGTTCATTTCAGAATTCAGGAGCAGTGACTGGTCTAGGCCTTCCTTAAAAATGCTTATTGCAACACAGAGACAGCTCAACTAGCATGATTGTATTTATTCTTGTAAACTTACAGGGCTGTAGAAGCCTAAGCCAAGAGTTCTGTACTCTGTAAGCACCGTACGGTACCACTCCCATCTGTGAGGTAAGCCCGAGTTCACCCCTGCCTCCCCAGAGCGCTGTCACCTACAAACGCCCAGCACTCTTAATTAAGGCAGTTTGGTTTTAGGCACCTTTGTGCCTGTATTGGTGACATTTTAGCCTGTGGCTTCTGGCCCCAAACAATTGACCATTTCTACCCTGCCTTGCTGGCAGGCAGTGTTCCTGCAACTTTTTCTACAAAGGTAATGCCACCCACACAGGATCAACCAGCTCTGGAACATTCCAGGGAGAGGCGCAGTCAAATACACCAGTGATTTATGCAGTGACCAACAGAGGGCCTTGGTCTTGGGGTCCTGATGCCATCTTTACCCCTAGCAGCTGTCAAACACTCAGGCTACTGTCCTAACCAAATGAAGCAACAGGCTAGGTAGGATCCCAAGTAGAGGCCACACCCTAATCTTGACTACCATACCCCTTAGGCTAGGGACTCTGTCCACTCCCATTCAGTCCTGTTTGGTAAGGCCGGAAAAAAAACCAAAAACCCACTAAAAAACTAAGTTCCAGAGAGGCCTGGTATTGCGAGAAATGTTATCTAGTGGAGGTCATAGAGGAAATGATTCCTGTCTTTGCTGTGCTCAGACCGGGGGCTGAGAGAGGCTGTGATGCACCCAGAGGTTTACTGTAAAGTCCAATCCCCGAGTATCCACTGAGGCCCATGCTGCAGTCAGAGGAATCTGGACACAACAGAATGGTTCTCGCTAGGGTGAAGGGAGGCCCTCTACAATGACACGATTATCTCCTCAGGCAGGGGCCGTGGGAGCTTTCACAGGTCCCTCCTCCCCATCCTGTCTGTGAGCCTCCATCTACGTCAGAGCCCACACAGCTGCGCCAGTCTACTTCTCAGCCATTGCTCCTTCTCAAGTTTTAAAAATCAGACACTTGACTGTTCCTGAAGCTCCCTCTGCTGGTAATTAAAAACTGCAGGCTCCTGGGGTGAGCTCCATACCTTCACCCAACCTTAGCTCAGACTAGGTGAAAATACCATCTAAGACCAAGGTGACGAATAGCAACCAGGAAAGACAAGTTTTATCCACATGGTAGAGCAGTTTTTCTCTAACTAGGGATGGACTGACCAAGTTACTAAGCCCACCCAGACAGCTGGACCAGATGGGGATGCTCTGGGTCCAGGGACCATCAAGTAACCTGCTGTCCTCCCTGCCACAGTCAAACAGACACAACCAGAAGAGGGTCAAAGGGCCCTGCTTTATGCTCTCTTGAAGGTCAAACATGTAACCCATCTTGGAGCTAGGAAGAGGAAGCGAGCATATGGAATTTCTTGCAATGACCTGGTCCCAAATAGTTTTGAATATTACAGCTACAAGCCATAATGTGCTATTTTCTGCCTCCATACACCACCATCCAGCACAGCCTGGGCACAAAAGCTCTCCTTTTCCCTCTGTAGAGCATGATGACAAATACCAGTTAAGATGTCTTTAAGTTTTTCTCTTAGCCAACTTTGTCACTCACTGTAAGAACCAGAATTCCTCTGTTCCTGCCCTTATTAAAGTGATTTCTCCAAGCTCTGCTCCAACAGCAGAGGAAAACTGCAGAATTCCACCTATCATCCTATGGCCCAGATGGGGGCCTCCGGCCTGAGAAGCACCAGGCGAGGGGGAACTGCAGGGCACTGGCTTCCCCAGAGGGCCAGTGCCTCCAGTGATTCTGGGGCTGACAGCAGTTCCCCACTGCGCTGTGACCTATGAAGGGCCCACAGGACTCTGCAGGTATGGTGAGCAGGACCCATCTTAGGGGGTTATGTCTACTGGAGGGTGCAGGAGGAAGAGTCCCCAAGACAGCACCAGCAGCAGGAGCACGCTGAGGAGGCCACAGGCTTGGGGGGAATGAGATCCAAGTCCTCATCATCTGGAATCTCATCCAGGTGATACCCATCCTGGAGCAGCTGCCGGCTCACATCCTGGTTCACCTGCTAAGAGCAGGAGAGGAGAGAACTGTCAGCCAGGCAGCAAGGCAGAAATAACTGCTGCACAAAAGGAAGACCTACATTCTCTTACTGGAACTTGCCGCTCATGCTCCACCTCAGGCCCACCCCACACATCCCTGGATTACAAGAGGAAGTGCTACCTTTTCCTACCAGTGCCTCAGCCAGCAGTGAGAGGCAGCCAGCCAGGGGCCTGAGCCACTACTGTCCAGGCTGCACGGTCACTAACCCCCAGAGAAGCTGCCATCAGTAAAGAATCCTGAGGCAGCTGATGTAAATTCCAGATTATGCTTGAAAGCCAAGTCCTAACCATTCCCACTGGGAACCGACATTGGTCCCTATCAAGGCTGAAGAGTATGGAATAATGATCCCAGAACAATGGGGTAGAAAGGTAGAGGAATATGGGTTAGAGTGAAATGGGGTGGGGAACAGCTTTTTATGCACTGCCAGTTAGACATGTTATCCTTTGATGCCAGCAGGGCTCAGTCCTTGCAAAGTAGAACCTGTCAACCTGGCTTCACCAGTTCCACTGAGCAGAAGGAAAATGAGACTGGAGAGTGTAGGCCTTTCTCTGGATCCTGCTAATTTTTCTTTTCCTAGTTCTAACAATCTTAGGCATCCAGATATTCAAAAAGGATAGTTTTCAGATTGCTTGTATTCTCTTTGGCAGAAACTCAGGGGGTAGCCAAGGGTTTCCAGGAGAATAATGAAGAAATACCAGCAGTATACAGTCAGGTCCCCAGCACTTCACCTCCGTCAAAGGCAGTAAGCCACACATGCCAAAACTTTATGTCCCCGTGTTTTTGTCTGGGACAGTTGTTCTGGAAACATGTCCAAAAGGACAGGCCAAGAGTGTCTCGGTCTCAGTTCCCATAGATGGAACAACAGAAGGAACAGAAGCTGTTTGGCCTGGATAAAAGCAAGCTTGGTGGAAGGCGGCAAAGGGAGGGACAGGAATGCTGATGTCAGATAAAAGACACTCAAAAGAAGGGAGACTAACATGACTGTGTGACACTGGAGGCAGGACCAGGACCACTAAGTCCAAGCTGCAGGAGACAGTTCAAATGAGTGAGGAAGACGTCTCTAAGAGCTACCTGGAGAAGGAATTGTGCGTATTGTGGGGAGGACAGGCAGCAAGGTTTCTTGGAGGTAGTGAGTACCCTCTTACAGGAAGTGTTCAAACAAGCAAAGGGTAGTAGACGCTTAGCTGGGATTTATCAAGAGGATTCCTTTCTAAGTGGTGGTCTGGATTAGAAGACTTGTGAGGTCATTTCCAGCCCTAAGTGTCTATGGCCTCCTAGACTTTCAATAGCCTTCCTCAGACACCTATACTTCTGCTAAGGGAAGAGAGCAGAGTAGAAGACTGAACAATAGACCAGAAGTCTGGCACAGTGCCGTGCATACAGCAGGAACCAGACAAGCATTTGGCAGTGACAGCAACACTGCCTGCAGCCTGGCTCTGCACAGAAGGGCGCTCTGGACTTGCCTCTGCAGAGGAATACCCGGAGGAGTATCTGGATTCCAGCTCCCCATCACTAGGAGAAGAAAAAGACAGTCAGTTCAGGGAGATGCCTGTGAAGCACAGCTACAAATGGCAGGGTGCAGAGCACGCAGTGGGGCCTGGGGGACTTGTGAAGCAAAGACCACACACCATAGAACTCAAGCCCAGAATCTGCCAGGAGTATAAATGGCTCCTTCCATTGGCTTCAGCAGGGGCAGGGTCACTGTCACTAACAGTGCAGACATAATAGGCAGGATGATTTCCCCAGACAAGGTTGGTGCTTCAAATCCAAGAGCAGCTTATGAGTCCTCTAAGCAAGTCATCCTGGGAAGGGATAGTGCTCTGAAGCAGCAGCCCTGGAACATGCACAAAAGGTCTTGGAAGAGTCAGGCAATAAGCGAAGCAAGTGATATGCAGTTTTACCCAAGTCACTCCCCAAGGGGTATTTCCAAGGAGAATACTCACCTGTCAGAGTCAAGAGACACCAGGTTTTCATCTGGATTCTGACTAAGAGCAGTATAGCCCTTGTTAAACTTCACTGACCTGAGAGATGGGGGAGAGACCAAGCATAGATGAAGGGCCAACATTTCACAGGGAAAGCCAGAGTCCTGGCTCCTATGGAAAAAGAACTAACTGCACTACTGACTTGCCTTCTACCTGGTCACACAGCCCCCACTGCCTCCCTTGTATCTGGCTACAGCTCCTCAGAATATGCACTTCTCCCATACCACTCCCCTTGCTGCTCCTGGGGAAAAGCACGCGTCCTCTTTAATGAATCAGGAGAAGCCCCACCTTCCCACGTTATTTAACAAAAGAACAGAAAAACGGAAAGTCCTTGGGTAAATTCCTTCACCTGTTTTAGCTCTTATTTGTAAAAGAGGCCCTGGATAAGGTTCCATGCAGCCCTCAAGAGTTTACCATTCTGTTAAAAAAAAAAAAAAACAGTCCTGACTGTTCCCACACTGCTCTCCATCCTCACTCCTGGGGACCCCAGCCACTATGCTCCTCCCTAGCTTACACAGGGGATGATCCTACACTGATAAAACTACTACTGCAAAGCCCTTTCCCTGGCATCATCACATCCTTTTCCCATTTTAAAACAGTGAACCTGACAGGTTGGCGTCAGGGGAATCACTAGCTCCGCCTTAAACGTGAGTACTCTTGTCTGCCATCCTGAGGACTAAGGCCTTCTCTGGAAACGCTTGCAGAGAGGAGGTGGCGCCTGCTGAGACCTTTTGGCTGAAGAGTCGGGGCGGTTCGGCGCGGCCCCCAGCATGCCTTTTCTCCGCAGAACGGCCTTGGCCAGGTTCCGGTGCTTCTCTGCAAGGCAAAGTGCCCGGGTCAGCGGGGTCTTCCCTCCTCCGCCGTGTCTCCTAAACACCAGCAGCCCCCTCTTTCCGAATAGATTTTCGGGGGCGGCAGCGGGACGCAGGTGCCCCACCGGGGTCGCCCCGGCGGGGCTCCAGAACCCGCCCGGGGGACGCGGCAGCCCGCCCAGGCAGAAGCCCCCCCCCCCATCGGGCCGCACTCACGCAGCTTGGCCTGAATGGAAGGCGCGCGCATCACCATGTACGGCCCCCGCTTCTCCACAGCCGCCGGGGTCCGCTCCCCGAGTCGGGGGACTCCAATATCGCTTCGCCCGTGAGGCGGCCCCGCAGCCTGGGCTCCGCCGGGCCGGGAACCCGGCATAGACGGCCGCGCCGCGTGCCCACTGGGCCCCGCGGTCGCCATGGCCTGGCCACGCCCCAACCGCGCGCGGAGCCCCGCCTCCTGGCTAACCCTCCGCCGGCCGGAAAGGAGGCGGTCCCTCCTCGAGCCGGATGGCGGCGCGCAGGCGCGGGCGTACCCGCCCCAGCTTTGCGTACCCGCCCCAGGTTTCCGGCCCCGCCTACTGTGGGGTCGGTTCGAAGGCTCGCCCTTCGGGGGCTGGATTGTTTTTGTCGCTCCTTTCTGGCGCACTGCGGTCCTCATAGTCGGACTGAGCCTAGGTATGGCAAGCCAAGTTCTGTTTCTAGTCGAAGTTAATTATCGCTATCTCCGGAGGGCGCGGATGTGTCCCTGGCGCGCGCTCGCTCCCCGCAGTGTCTCCGCGTGGGTCCTCTTGCCACGGCCAGAGCTCCTCAAGGGCAGACGGGGGAGAGCCTGCACTGAACCGAAAAGAGCGGTAGAGAAGGGGAGATATTGATGCCCTTCCCCAGAAAAGGAAACAGGCCCCAGAGAAAGGTTCAAGGACCTTGCGGAGGTCACACAGCTCGAGGCAGTGCGTTGGCTGATAGATGTAACTCCAAGCCCACGTTATTTCCAGCAGCATGCGGTGCCCAGAGAACTTGGATGAGGCCTGATCCTTTCTAGAACTCAGTTTCCACATTTTAAAATGGAACCAACGTCACTACCCGTCTCACAGTGACAAACAAGAGCAAAATAGGGCTTGGAAAGAAGGGTGAAAGTGCACTGAGTTTGTGTATGTCAGGGCACGGAGCTGTCATGGCTTGTGACCTCTCTGGCCCCAGGGGATGTTCTTGTGGCTGGCTGGAAAGTAGCTCCAGATCCTTGTAGTAATCGCCAAATCTCATGAGGCTGTCCCAAGGCTAATTTATTAGCTTCCACAGGGTAGGTCAACTGTGTAATTTCTGAGCCCCAGGGCCACTCAAACAGTTGAGCTGGCGTATGCCTTAGGCAGGACAGGAGAAAAGAATTTAGGACTAGAGTTTTTGAAAAATCAGAAGCACAAAAGAAAGCTAACTGTTTTGGTAGATTTCACTGCTGCCTTTAACCTCCAGAAACAGCAATTTCTTATGGCTCAACTTAGTATTTAATTCTCCTGACCTCCCAAGGAAGCACTGTTACTCCCGTTAAGCAAAGAGGCTTAGATATGGTCAAATTCACTAGTTAAGTGGTAAACCTGAAATCTGAACCCAGCTCCCTGTGGACTTGGAAGAGATGGTTTTCCTCATAGCTATGCTGCCTGTTAAACTGATAGAGACCTCACCAAGGGCCAAAGAAAGTGTGACCACAACCCACTTGATGTCAGAAAAATCTCTAGGAACTTGTACCAAGAGTCTTGAGTACCCTCATCCATGACACTCCTGGGTCTCTCATCAGTGCTCAGCTAATTGCTATGTGATTGAGTATGGACCCTGAATCCAGATTATGTGCTCTGCCACTTACTGGCAAATTATTTAATTATTATGTCTCAGTTTCTTTAGCTGAGGAATGGGGATAATAATAGTACCTGTTCAGTAGAATTGTGAGGTTAAATTGCAAAGTGCTTGGAATGGTGCCTGGCATACAGTAAGTGCTCAAGAAGTGTAAAATTATGAAGCTTACACAGTATTCTGAGGACTTAGTGTTTATTCTTTCGCTTGGTTTTATATTCCCCAAGGACAGATTGCCTTATTAATTTTGTAGCCCTTGTTTTTACACAAAGTCACAAAGTCATAGTAATACATATTTGTTAAATGAATGTCCTGTTTCCCCTCAACTTTTAATTAATTTAGAATCAAGGACTTTGGGGCTGGAAGAGATTTTAGAGATTATATAGTCCAAATTCATTTTATTATGAAGAAACTATGATTGCCCAATATTTTGGCCTTGGTGTGGGCAGTTTTGTTTTCCACTTAAGAAATTATATTCACTAGGAATTTGAGAAAAATAAGTTACTTCCCACTGCCCAAAACAAACAACAAAGAATAAAAGCTAGATTGTAAGAGGATGAGTCTTCAGGGCAAGAACTGCCACAGCACACAGGGCACAAATCCTCTCTTCCTTACCCCTGCTACTCAGACTCTAACCTAGAGTATCTCTGCTGGCCCTGGGGATCCTTATCTTCTCCATTCAGTAAAGCTTTATTCATCTAACATGCGGCAGGTGCTATGCTAGGCCCTGCACATCTAATGATGAACAGGACAAATAATTTACCTCCTAGTCTCTGATTATCAGCCTTGTTTCTTTTATTCTTTGTTGTTGGGGGTAGGGGGAAGATTCTTGGCTGTTAAGAGCAGATTCTCACCCTGGCTTTCAGGCACTGCTGCCCCTGTGGGGCAATCACATTCTTTATCTTTGGCTCCAGCTCATGGAAATCCCACCCATTCCCTAAATTTTCTTGGTCCTGGGACAGATGATCTTCATCAATTGAGAATTCTGGTTCTGCTGTCCACTAGAGCTGAATTCCTTCATCTAGGCAAGTATCTGGGATTAGGCATAGAAAAGAATACGGGACAGTGGTGAATTTTCTTAAATTGAAGTACAATGTTTGTTTCTGATCCTTACTGATATTTGTTATCTGATGTTTTTGATAATAGCCATTCTGATAGCTGTGAGGTGATATCCTATCATGGTTTTGATTTGTATTTCCCTGATGATTAGTGATTTTGAGCATTTTTTCATATGCTTGTTGGCCATCTGTATGTCTTTCTTTGGAAAAATATCTGTTCAGGTCCTCTGCCCACTTTTCTTATTTTTATTTTTATTTATTTTTTGCTGTTGAGTTGTGTAAGTTGTTTTCATGGCTTGGATGTTAACACCTTATCAGATGCAGGATTTGCAACTATTGTCTCCCATTCAGTAAGTTGCCTTTAATTTTGTTGGTTTCCATTGGTTTCCAGAAGCTTTTTAGTTTGATGTAGTCCTACTTGTTTATATTTGCTTTTGTTGACTTTGCTTTTGGTATCAAATCCAAAAAATCATCACCAAGACATATTTCAAGGAGCTTACCACCTATGCTTTCTTCTAGTTTTATGGTTTCAGGTCTTTGATCCATTTTGAATAATTTTTTTGTGTATAGTGGAAAGATAATCTAGTTTATTCTTTTGGGTGTGGCTGTCCAGTTTTCTCAACACCATTTACTGAAGAGACTATCCTTTCCACATTGTATGTTCTTGCTTCCTCTGTTGTAAATTAATTGACCATATATGTATGGGTTTATTTCTGGGCTCTACTCTGTTCCATTGATCTGTGTGTCTGGTTTTTGTTTTTGTCATTGTTTGCCAATGCCACAGCTTTTAATTACTATAGCTTTGTAATATAGTTTGAAATCAGGGCACATGATGCCTCCAGCTTTGTTCTTGTTTCTCAAGATTGCTTTGGCTATTTAGGGTTTTTCGTGGTCCCACACAAATTTTAGGATTGTTTATTCTACTTCTGTGAAAAACACCATTGTAATTTTGATAGGGACTGCATTGAATCTGTAGATTGCTTTGGGTATTATGGACATTTTAACAATATTCTTCCAGTCCATGAGCATGGACTATCTTTCCATTTATTTCTGTCTTCAGTTTCTTTCATCAATGTCATAGTCTTGAGTGTATAGCTCTTTCACCTCCTTGGTTGAATTTATTCCTAGGTATTTTTTTCTCTTTGATGCAATTTTAAGTGGGATTGTTTTCTTAATTTCTCTTTTTGACAGTTTGTAAGTGGATAGAAATGCAATAGATTTTTGGGTATTGATTTTGTACCCTGCTACTTTACAGAATTTATTAGTTCTAACAGTTTCTTGGTACGATCTTTAGGGTTTTCTATATATAATATGTCCTTTTTCTTTGATTCCACGTATAAGTGATATCATATAGTATTTTTCTTTCTCTTTCTGGCTTACTTCACTTAGAATGACATTCTCCAGGTCCATCCATGTTGCTGCAAATGGCATTATTTTATTATTTTTTATGGCTGAATAGTATTCCTTTGTATAAAGATACCATAATTCTTTATCCAGTTGTCTGTTGATGGACATTTTGGTTGCTTCCATGTCTTGGCTATTGGATATAGTGCTACTATGAACATTGGAGTGCATGTATCTTTTCAAATTAGAGTTCCCTCCAGATATGTACCCAGAAATGGGATTGCTGGATCATATGGTAAGTCTATTTTTAGTCTTTTGAGGAATCTCCATACTGTTTTCCGTAATGGCTGCACCAAAATACATTCCTACCAACAGCAAAACTATCACAAACTTGTTTCTTTCTTTACGATATCATGGATGGAAGATTCATTCTTAGTGAAGATCTTAACAAACTCAGCCTAGGACTTTTTGTTGCTGGCACTGGACAATTAGTTTTATTTACTTATTTTTAGAGGAGGTACTGGGGATTGAATCCAGGACCTCATGCATGCTAAGCATGTGCTCTACCACTTGAGCTATACCCTCCCCTCAAGCTTGGGACTGTTAAATCAAGAACATCCACCTTTTCACTTAGAGGAAGCCTTTACAGCTTCTCTTCAGCATATCCAAATTGCCAGCGTCACTACCCTTGCACTTTGGGGACTTTATTAAGTAAAATTACTTGAACACAGCACTGTGAGACCATGACAGTCAATCTGATAACCAAGACAGTGACTAAGTGACTAATGGGATGGATGGACTAGAGAGGGAAGGCGAGAGATTTCATCACACTATTCAGAACAACACTCTTATGAAATAACCACTTATTTCTGGAATTTTCCATTTAATATTTTCAGGCTGTAGTTGACTATGGGTAACTGAAACTGCACAAAATAAAACTGCAAATAAAGGATTGGGGGGCTACTGTATTCTTGTCAAAAATGTTTAACTAGATTTTAACAGTGAGGAAACAGTAAGGAAGCTGCAGATTGCAGGGCGTTTTATACCACTGGCCTGGACTCTTTAGAAAAATGAATTGTATATATTTTATGCCAAACTTCTTGAAGCATACTAATGGTACTGTGGTTATATAGGAAGAGAAATTCCGCTTTCTTAGATGTCTGCTTAAGTATTTAGGGTAAAGTGTCATGTCTGCAACTCACATTCAAATGGTTGATGAAAAAGTATGTATATTAGGTACAAAACAAATGCAGCAAACCATTCATTGGTTTGAAACTTTTCAAAATAAAGAGAAAGAAAAAGCTAGAGACCCCATTCTGTTAGGGTAGAAACCCTACCATCATCAAGCTGTGGAAGAATCCTCTTTAAGTTGGGAACAATATTTATGGTCTACTTATACACAGCGAGAATCCATTGAACTAAAAGATATACCTATTTTCTCCAGCACCACAAAGGAGAGAAAAAAGGGTCTGTAAAACAGCTTGCAACACATGTACAACAGAGAAACATCTGGGAAAATGATCACCAAAATGCAAGTCATAGTTATAACTGGGTGGTAAAATTTCAGGTGTATTTTATTCTTGTATTTTTCTCTATTGCTTTATGAGCATGTATTATCTTTATAATGAAAACTAGTAAAGATATTTTTATTTTAAGAAAAAGAGGTCACTACCCAAACTTCTTTAAAAAAAAAAGTCTTTATTGTGGTTATGCTTAAAAAGATAAACTTTGAGATACTCCAAAATACTTATTTATAGATGAAATGACATGATACTTGAAATTTGGTTCAAAATATTTGGAGTTGGGGTGAATGAGGAAGGTTTTTGGTTTCACTGTTTTGTTGCCATTTGATGTACTGAGGGAACTGCTTTGGTTCTCTGGAAACCACATGACACAAAAGCAAGCTATATAAAAATATTTGGGTGCACTGGCTGGAAAATTAGCTAAAAATTAAAAGTTATTTATATAAGATTTTCTTGATTGTCTCTGGGGATAGAACAAATTGTGTACCTTCCCAAAACGAGTGAAATAATTTTAAAGTGGTCATTGAGATAGTCTTGAGGATGTGCTATGTAGCAGCCAGACCCTTAGTGCCTCTTTTCTTCTCTACCTGTTCTTTCCTAGCAGTATTAGCCTTGGACATCAAAGAATTTGCTGTGGTTGATTTGGAGGCTTTCCGGTTAAAGAATTGAGTAAATGGGTTTACTTCTTGAGAAAATAAAATACACAAATCCTGTCTTACTTTAAAAGCCCCATAAAACTGGAAACCAGCTAATGGATAAAGAAGTTGTAGGTCTGAGTGACTTCTAATACAGCCAGTTTAAACTGCAGCATCAGGGGAATTGGATTAATATTAGGTTGAAATTTAGATGTCTTCTCTCCTAAAGCCATGTAAGAAAAAATGTTAGTAAAATCAGTTTTGGTAAGGTTTAATACAGATGACCTTTTATAAAAGGTTGATTCCCTACCAAAAAAGCCCTCTTCCCTTTTTTCAAATGAAGTAGTAATGTGAAATAAACTAAAATAGCCACATACGTTTATTTACTGTGTAGTTAGTAGACCATGGTTCTCAGGTTTGATCACTCTCTGGGCCCGCTCCTTCCCTCTCCTTCCATGTAGTGTAGCGTCCCAGTCAGCACTGCTCTGTTTTTCCTCCAGATTCTCTTCATGTTGCTTCCCCCAGGGATGAACATCAACATAGTTCTGCCCTTGTAAATCCTAGACGTTGAGTTTTTTTGTTTTTCAATGCAAACATATGAAACAATACCTAATTTCAGTTCAAACTCATTTCCCTTTTATTAAAGTCCAAGTTACCTTTACAAGGTTTGGTACTCAACAAAGGAAAACTTGTTCAAATAAGGTAATATGTTATCATCAGTATTTCCAGGTGATTGTTTACAATCAAGTAGCATTATCAATAAATCCTTGGAAAGCCCACCTGTAAGAGAAAACATGAAGAATTAGCTAAGAAAAATTTTTTAAAAGTTACTAAAAATAACCTTTGCAGCAACAACCCAAGGAAATCACTGCCTGTACTCTTACTTAATCCTGACTACAGTCAACTCACCATGGACTCGCTGGCTCTTTTGCCGTTATATACCTGGTACTTACTGGAATGATCTTTTACAATGAGAAAAGTGTTGGGGAGTTGCTGTTTTAAAAAAATTTAAGTAAAAGAAACAGTGTTACTGTAGCTAGAATACATCCTATATAACAAAGATCTTCTGGACTCCTTGGAGTAATACTTGATAAATGGAAGCCTCTCCATGTATTACAAAGATGAGGTATCTCACTTCAGGGAGGAGGAGGTGGTGGTGGTGGTACGGGGGTGGACAAAGATAAAATTAAGACTTCTGCTCCAAAGCAAGCTGCAAAAAAAAGATCTCAAAGTGGATAACGAAACCTCGGTCATTTTCTGCTCATTTTGTTGGTAGGAAGGCTGAATGTAAGGATTCTTTGAGTTCTAAGATTTTTAAATAAGTGCTTTGCTAGATATTCACTAATGATGTCCTAACCGGGCTTATTGGTTCTCTATCCTGTGAGGGATGTGATATTAGCTTCTTAAATAATTTTGGGTCCACTTTTTTTTTTGGTGGGGGGGCAGGGGTGGGAATTAGGTTTGTTTGTTTGTTTGTTTGTTTATTTATAGAGGAGGTACTGGGAATTGAACCCAGGACCTCCTGCATGCTAAGCATGTGCTCTACCACTTGAGCTATACCCTTCCCCCTAGGTCCACTTTTACTGAAACCTTTGTAAGTTCCACCTTTTAGGGTTTTTTTCTTTCTTTTATTGGGGAGGTGGTGGTGGTGGTGGTGGTGGTGGTGGTGGTGGTAATTAGGTTTATTTATTTATTTGTTTGTTTACCTACTTACTTACACGGAGGTACTGGGATTGAACCCAGGACCTTTGTGCATGCTAAGTATGCACTCTGCCACTGAGCTACACCCTCCCCTGCTAAGTTCCACCTTCTAAAAATAAACTTCCTCTTACTCTTAGGAAGTGAATGCTCTATTTAAGCCTCATTATTTACCTCTGGGAAATAAGAGTATGGTCCTAGTAAATCCTCAGCGCCACAATGCCTACACAGGATGAATGGCATAGTAAGAGCAATGGACTCTGGAGCCAGACTGCCTGGGTTTAAATGTTGGTTCCTCTACTAGTTGTATGACCTTGGATAAGGTGTCTCAGTTTCCTCATCAGTAAAATAGTAAAATAGGAATAATTCTAATAATAATAATAATAATAATAATAATAATAATAACTACCTCACAGGACTGTCTATGAGGATTAAATGAGTTAATGTTTGTTAAATAAAATAAATGAGTTATTGCTTATATATTGTCTGTTTTACAAAGGATTTTCTGCATACTGCTCACCACCCAGGCAATCATGTGGCTGATTTTATTACCCACTCTGTCTTTCCATAGAGAACAAAATATCAAATAGTTTTTATTATTAGTGAATATTTACTTAATTATTAAATTCCAACTTGGACACATAAAAACAAAAGCACCAAATTAATAAAACCCTGCTATTAAAAATAAACATGTATAAAAGCATGCAGGATGAACACCTTGTAAGCAGTAGATTGCCTTTAGTTAGAGAGAGGTTAAAGGGCTGGAATTAAGGAACAGTACAGAGAGGGCTTCAACTCTACATGAAACCAGTCATTTTTTGGGTGGGGAAAATAAAACTAAAGCAAACATGGCAAAAATAAAATCTGAAAATCTGGGCGTAGTGACATTTATCTTCTATGCTTGAAATATATTACACAGATTTTAAAGGAGGCTTTTACTTGCTTTTACACCAGTAAGAACAATTTTAACGACTAGAAATAACAATTCTAACACTTTAAATTAATCATCACTACTCTCTAAATCTTTATGCTCACAGGCTCTAACGAGGCCATGAAAAGATCTTACTCTGAGAATACGCAGATGTCACTCAACTCACCCCTCCCTGGATTCTTTCCAGCCTTATTCAGGTAGGTAGCTTACCCACGGGCTTTACACTTTGTCAAGACCCAGTTCCTCTGGAGTGGAGATTCCCAGTTCATTTAAAGTTGGTCTAAGTTCCTGGATGACATAGGGGTAGATTTCCTTATGAGGTCCTGCTTTGTCCTGACGGCAAAGAAAATATTCACATTTAGCTCTCTGAAAAGCTGTTCTCTATTAACAAAATGAACTTGAAAATACTTTTAATCATATGTAGAGGCTAGTGGCAGAGGAAAAAAAAGTCATCCACTTTTATTTTTATGAGGGGGAGGTAATTCGATTTATTCATTTATTTATATTTTGAAGAGGTACTGGGGATTGAACCCAGGACCTCCAGCATGCTAAGCATGAGCTCTACCACTTGAGCTATATGCTCCCCCCAAAAGCCACCTACTTTTAATCTAACGTACCGTTCAAAAAAGAGAGCAACTTATGTAGGCACCATTCAAGGTAGGTTTTTAAAACACCTTGAGACCAAGACAATTAGACTAAATCCAGAGGGTAAAAACATTTTAAGGCCTTGAGTTACTGGAAAAGAAGGCAGTGATGACAGAATTTTGCGAAGGCAATTAAACGTGCCTAGCAGGCAACAGGAATAATTAAGTTAACAAAGGATAAAGTTTTTAAATTTGCCTCAATTTGAGACCCTAACTGAATTAACTATTGGCGCTGAATGGATTGACAGCCTACAGAACCCTTAATTACCTTACTCATTTTAGATAAAGGAGCATCACGCTTTCCCTCTTACAGACCTTGAATTTCTTTCTTACAGACCATAATGTCTTCTCAGAGAGAGATACACGTAGATAATACTTATTTCTAAGACGAGAGTTTTGATGAATACTCACTGTAACATATAATCACATGTATATTGTCTCAAAATTCCTCAGGGACAAATATTAAAAAGTCAAATGGACTAAGACAGTGCCAAGGTGGTATTCTTCTGTTTTTAACGAATTCTAGGTCTCCTTAATTGTATTTTTTAAATTAAAAAATCCTTGTTTAAAATTCAGTGCATTAATTTGTTCATTATAGAAAAATCAGAAACTATAATCAAATAAAAGGGAGGAGAATAAACATATACCCTCCTACATTTTTATCACTCTCTCTATACTTTTTAATAAAATGGGGTCATACCACAAAAATTATTTCATCATTTTCTTCAGTTATTATACTATGAATATGTTTCACGTTAAACACATTTCTACGTTAACAGATGTGTAACAACCTCTTCTGGGAAGTCCCATCTTAAGAAACCACTAGGAACTTTTAATTTTCTATCACAAATAGCACTACGATAAATTGTAGTTAAACTTTTATGTTCTTAATTATTTCCTTAAGATAAATTCTCAAATGGAACTGCTGAACAAATGGGTATTAAGCACAATTTTTAAGTCCCTGAATAAATTCAACCAAACCATCCTCCAAAGACTGTAACTGCAATGTACATTCCTTCTAGCTATATAAGAACTAATTTTAGGTATTTTAAGAAATTCAAAATAACGGAATAGGCTAATACCTAATCAATAGCCCAGCTACTTTCAGAACAACACTAGCATTGTTATTTCACTGACCTTAACAACCTCTAGGATGCGAACTGCACTAGCAAAGTCATTTAAGCGTCTGCATGCCCGCAAAGCAGCATCAATGATTTTGGGTTCTGGAACCAGATCATAGCCAACGAGCGTGTTCATCCCTGTCAAATTAAAAAGAGTAGTCATATCAACCTGGAATATCCTCACTTAAACTATAATTTAGTTATCTATATTTTTATTGAACCATAGACATGTGATCTTGTCTGTTTGGGCCTCTATTCTCTTATCTCTAAAATGGGAGAATCTACCTTTCACAAATTCTAGATGATAAGATCATAGTGGATCTTCCACAGTGAATTAATTAAAAGAATTATGCAGTAGCATGCAGATTGAAGGGGAAAAAAAACCCCAAAAGTTTTCTTAAACACTATTTTCATAATTAGCTGGCTTCTTTTCAAATGAGAGCGTCATTTTCAACTCATATCTTTAACTCTTGGTACAATGTATGTACTTTGGTTGCTTTCGAGTAGATTTAATTGGAAAATAATCTAAAAATGACCAGAGAAATGCTTAAGGAGAGTTAATGAAGCCCAAATGAGGACACTAAGGAGATATAGAGAACCATTAGTGCACGGTAATAAACATTAAACCAGAAAATGGGCATGATTACTTTCAGCTCTGCACAAAATGACACACCATGAAATTTAAGATTCTTTTAATAGGAATGCAGAATTGCTGTTCTTTTCATTACTTCTACTCAAGATTATCCAACAAGAATTTCCCTAGTTGCAGCAAAATGGAGTCATTACATTCCTACAGGGAAGTATAAAGCATTTAAGTTTCCTGCTTTTATTTTAAAATATTTAAACAAAGGACACCAGTGACTACAATGCTAGAATATAGTCATAGAGACTGAAGTCCTGGTCTGAGATAAAGTGCCTACAATTAAAATTAGCTACCTAATAGTCTATTAGCCTAGTTATCATTAATGCTACTTAACTCATGTTAAATGTGCCATCTTCAAATTAGAAAAAAAACAAGTTCTAGCTTACTTAGACTGGACACTTATTCAGGGCAAGAAAAATCATAACTGAGAATAAAAATAACAAAAATCCTAAACTATTACCAAGAGGGGAAGAGAACCAATGACTACTTGTGCTAATTATCTAAAATGTATCGAAGTGTTAACTCTCACTGTGACCTATCATTACAGAAGTGGTTTTCAATCAGGGGTGATTTCTGTCCCCTAGGGGACACTTTTTGGTCATAACTTGGGGGTACAGGAGTGTTGGCATCTACTGGGTAGAAGCCAAGGATGCTGCTAAATATCCTACAATGCAAAGGACAGCCCTTGCAACAAAGAACTGACTGGCCCCAAATGTCAACTGTGCCTCCCTGCTTTATAGGAAACACTCACTATGGAAGCTATAAACTTTCCTAACTGCAAGTTGCATGACAATACTCAGTTTAAATGATGCATATTTTCAAAATATAGTTGGCCCTTGAACAATATGAGTTTGAACTGTGCAGGTCTACTTTTAAACTTTTTTTATCTTTTATATAAATGGAGGTACTGGGGATAGAACCCAGCACCTCATGCATGCTAAGCACTGCACTCTACCACCGAGCTACACCCCCACCTCCTTGCAGGTCCACTTATACATGAACTTTTTTCATAAATTCTACAGTACTACACCAACTGAAGTTGGCTGAATCTGCAGACAGGAAACCTTGGATGCAGAACTGCAAACAAGGAGGGCCAGCTGTAATGCTATATGTGAATTTTCCATATGAGAGTGGGTGCTGGTACCCCTAACCCTCGAGTTTTTCAAGGGTTAACTATAGTTACCTTCAACAAAGTAGTGGAAGACTACATAGCAGTTCATAATTCTATACCCAAACAGACAAATATGCCTATGTTCCAGTTACCTTTACGCAATTCCCAAGCATCAATATCTGGCTTATTGAAGTACGTCACCCAGCGAGCATCAAACTCCTCATCTGTCTCATGTGACCCATGGGAGTAGCAGCGAGCTGACTGGATAGCTACAGCAGAGAAAGAGCAATAACTTCAATGTACAGAAGTAGTACATTTTTTGTTTTTTCTTTTTGTGTGTGTGTTAAAACACACATAAAATTTACTATCTTAATCATTTAAAAATGTATAGTTCAGTGGTATTAAATACACTCAATGCATTAAGTCTTGAATCAACTATATATGTCATGGTAGGAAAATTATTCAGCAGGTCAAATAAAACAAACCTGATGTGTTGATATGAAAAAATATCTTAAAAATTAAGCACAGAAAAGCAAGTAGAATAAAAAGCTATAGATGTATGCTTATGCTTTTCCCCCCTAATGTGTAATGCTAGCATGAAATTATTAAATGTAGTTATCTTTGGAAGAAAAAATTCTCTTTATACAGTTATTTTTATGATAAGCAGAGTATTAACTCCTAATTTAAAATAATGTCCATTCTAGTTCTTAAGCAAATTTATAAAATATACTTTTCTTGATAAATTAAAAAAAAATCCTATGCTCCCCATTAAATTATGTTCCAAAATAAATTATACATCCTAACAAAGCAATGGTAATTTAAATATTGTATTATCAAACTACAGCCTCCTCCTCGAAAATTCTGATTCAAAAGTACACTCTGCCTTACACCCAATGGAAAAAAAACACTGTTTTATTAGATCTCTAAGAAGTGAGATTTTTAAAATATAACACTGTCAAGAAAAGAGTACATACTTAGCATTCTGCTCTCTGTCAATATACCCTTTGCACAGGAAAAGCTTTTCCATTTTCCTGTCAAACGGACAGTGAATTGGGAGTTAAGAAATCTGGATTCTTTCTAAGCAGCCTCTGTATGCAGCAGGGGGATGGAGAAGGAATTTTTATCTTTAGACTATAGGAGGCAGCAGAGCCTAGTGGTCAGATACTTCTAGGCTCTTCACTCTCCCACTGTTTGACCTTGGTAAAATTAACTCAAGTTTTATTTTCCTTATTTGTAAAATGGGCATACCGTAGTTAAGCAGATTATGATGATGAAAAATGAAAGCGAGGTAACACTTTGCCCAGGGCTTAGTACCTTGTAGGTAGATACTCAGTGAATGGTAGCTTTAAATTAATCCTTACCTAAAAATGTCCTAATTGATCTTCTACTTATGGAAATCATAATTTATGGAAATAAAACATTCTTCAAATGCATTTCCTGTTACATGAATTAGACAAACTTCATATAATTTCTAGTTATTTTTAAAGGCTTAACATATCAAAAACAAAAACAACACCGTAGCCCACTGTTATTAAAATCTGAAAACTACTTTTTTCAAAAACTAAAATTATCTGTGGCTGAATATGTCAAGTGCACATATAAACTGTTTAGCAGTTTCTTATCAAATTAAATACACACCTACAATACTACCCAGTAATTCTACTTCTAAATATTTACCCAAGAAAAATGAAGTGTTTCATTTCTTCCCCAGAGGAAATTAAGTGCACCTTTCCTACTACCCAGAAAAGTGTTTCAGTGGATGACTGTAGCTTTGTTTTGTCTGCTAACTATGAAAGATATGACCAGCAACTGCCAATCCTAGTCAAGATCAGTGGATCACCTTCAATGATTTGTTCACCTTCCTTCTGGGAGCCCCAAGTTACAAACTGTATTCCCCGTCCCCCACTCAAAAAGAAAGGAAAAAGAAAAGGAAAAACCTTACCTATATTATGTAAAAATGTAATACATTTACATAAACAAATATGCATTAAGCATTTGTACCAGGAAAGGTGCTAAGAGTTATATTACCTCATTTAACACACAAGTACTAAATATTATCCCGATTTTAGAAATGAGGTAACGGAGTCCTAAGGTTTAACTAACATGTCCAAGGTCACACAGAAAGTGGCTGACATAAATGTAGCCAATACTGCCTCCTTGTGGCAATATTTAGGTCTATGGGACAACACCTAAAATAAAGCTTTTTGTTTATGAATTATACTCGGGAGGGTGACTGGAATGCCTGAGATAAACCACTACGCCCAAACTTACTAAGAAAAGAATTCCCTTAATCTACAGTTCGCCAAAAACCTGTGCCATTTCCCCAACCTGCCACAAAATGTAGCAATTCTTTTGAAGAGGTCATAAGAAGCCCCCCTAAAAAGTATCTACATGAAAAAACTGAAGCAAAACGTAATAGGTTCTGAAGTGTCTAGTTAAAATACTCAAAACAGTCAAGAGAACAACCTTATTAGTTGAGTTTGAGTTAGTATGTTTAAATATGCATGCTTATGGGCCAAATTTCATAATGTAGCATACAGTCATGGACCAAGATCAAAGTTCAGTTACAGTAATTAAAAGTTCAGTGCTGGACACAAAGCCTCCCGGAACACATATAAGGGGAAGGCAAAAATAAAACACAGGAATCAGCAGAACATCTCATACTCCAGCAGTCAAGCTTCTAACCAGGAGCAAAAAGTAAAGCTCCCCCATATTTGTAGAATCCAGAATTCCTGGGTCTGTGGCACCCACTTTTCGAATATTCAGTAATATTCTTATAAGACCTATCAATATTCAGGTTCTTCCAGACCTCAGGAAACAACCACACGTCGATCTATCGGAAATACGGAAGAAATAGAACGTGGCACAGCAGTCTCTAAAAATAACAGAACGGTCTGGAAAAGCGACAGACAAAATGCTAACCGAGAAATGCCTGAAAAAAAGAGTACGCTGTGTCGCACATGTAAGCATAATGTGTTCTCGGAAGACGCTGGGGGCGGCGGTGCCGGGGTCCCCAGATGGGCCATCCCTGGCCCTACCCTGAGCTCAATGTCACCTTCGCCGAAACGCTGCGGGACGGCGGCGGCCACTCCCAGTCAGGTGGCCGCGGGGTCAACGCCGGGGCACGGTCACGGCCCGAGCACCGAAGGGGTCCGGTGGGCGCGGGAGGGGCGCTGCGCCCCTCCTCGGCGCCCACAGCAGGTCCACGCTTGACCGGTCCGCGGTGCCCGCACCAGGAAGTCGCGCCGACGGAGGCGCCGGGCGCACGCCTTCGAGTCCTCCACAACTCGAGGCGGCGGGCAGAACGGCCAGCGGTCACCAGGTTCGGCCGCCGGCCCGCAGGGCAGGGGCTAGGCCTCTTGGCAAGCCTGCCCTCGCGTGGCGGCGGGGGCCCAGGTCACCGCAAGGACACGCGGGCGCGGACAGTGGCAGGCGGGGGCCTTACCGGCGGCGGGGCCGGGGGCCGGAGTGGGGTGCAGAAGGCCTCGAGGGCTGGTCCGGGCGACTGCGGCTGCTGCTACTGAGCAGCGGCGGATAGCGGCGCCTAGCATGACGGCGATGGCAGCGCGCAGGTTAAGGCTGAGAAGAAGCCGGGTGTGAGCTCACGGGCCGCTCCGGAGCTCGTGGGGGCCGGACTCACGCACCGACGCACGGCGGGCGGAGCGTGAGGGCCCGCCCACTGCGGAAGGGGGCGCCGCGCGGCTGCGGGCGGGCTACGGCGGCGCGCCCAGGACAAACAATTTCGGCGCCGCGCTGTGCCGGGTCTGTTCCGGCGGAGCGCAGCAGCCATCGTGGAGCGAGGATGGAAGGAAGGTGAGCGGCCGTTTGTGGCCAGTATCCGGCTTGGGAGGCGACTCCAGCACCTCAGCATGGGGACGATAACAATGACAACAGCAAATTATAGTAAAAATACCTTCTTTGCTTACCCCCCAGTTTGAACCTAAAATAAGAGAACGAGTGGGACAAAACAACTGCTTACATAGAAAGGACTTTATGGGGGCGAGGGGATAATTTAGTGGTAGAGTGCTTAGCATGCGCGAGGCCATGGGTTCAATCCCCAGTACCGCCATTAAAAAAATAAGCCTAATTACCCTCCGAACAGACAAAGGACCTTATTAGTCACTATTCTTATATCACAAATTCGCAAGCATTAAAATATGAGTCCAAGTATTTGATTTTACAGAGAAGGAAACAGACTCAGAAATTAGATTCTGAGACTCTTCTCACCAAATCCTCAATCTCAGGATTCACTTGGGTAGTGGCGAAACGCCCGCCCCCAATTCCCGCAGGAGGGGTTTGTTTAAGTTTCTTTATTTCTTTCTTCCTTTTTGTTTTGCTTTGTTTAAGTTTCAAACTGAACATCCACTCTCGCCTCACTACGTCCAGACTGAGCTCCCAGGCAGTGGGGCCACTATTCCCGAGCCTGAATTATCTCATTGCTACTCAGAGTTAACAAGTCTCTTGTCATTTTCTATCCCTGGTCGCCCTAAGGAAAGACAAGGTGGACATTCAGGCTCCTCTTCCTCACTCCAGGCCTTGTGTCCAGGGTGTCAGTATCAGCCCTTGTCTTTTTCCTCCCTAGCAGTGTGGCTTTAGAGGGTATGAACCTGGCTGGGAAAGGATAAAAGCTTTTTTCAAGACACCTATCCTCATCTTCTCCCACTAACCTAACCAAAGGGTACCTGGAAGCTTTCACCTCTTTGAGTTGAATTAGTATTCATCAAATCTCCTCGAGCTGCTGTCAGTCTCTGCACTTTGCCTACAGTACCTTAGATTGGCTGCTGGAGTGTTGTGTATTGTTGTTTTCAAAAACAGTTATGACTATAATTTATTATGTGCCACTGCATGCTACAAACTGTCCATTATTCCACTTAAACCTCAAAACAACGTTGTGAGATAAGTATTTATCCCTATTTTATGGATGAAGAAATAGACTCAAAGGACATTTGCCCAAGAATCACACAGCTAATAAATAGTGGTGCTTAGATTTGAGCACAGGTTTGTCTGACTCCAGAAATTGTTCTCTTCACCACCATTCCTGAAGGTAGTCTTTGCTGGCTTCTCAGTGAATTCTGAACCCCCTGCTACTTTGAGGTAGCCCTCATCACCTGTATTAATTTTCTATTGCTGCATAGCAATTTATCACAAACTAAGCAATTTAAAACAATACCCATTTATTATTTCTCAGTTTCTGTAAGTTAGTTATGCCTTCATAGCATAACTGGTTCTCTACTCAGGATCTTACAGGATTGAAATCAAGATGTCAGCCGGGGGTAGGGGGATAGCTCAAGTGGTAGAGTGCATGCTTAGCACGCATGAGGTCCTGGCTTCATTCCCAGTACCTCCATTAAAATAAATAAATAAATAAATAGAAAACCTAATTACCCCCACTCCTAAAAAAAAATGTCAGCCAGGTCTGTGGTCTCCTCTGCAGCTCAGAGTCCTCAGATTGTTGGCAGAATTCAGTTCCTTGCTGAGTCCCCATTTTTTTCTTGCTGTCAGCCTCTCTCACCTCCTAGAGGCCACCCTCAGGGCCTTGCCACGTGGGCCCTCCATAGGCCCTCTCACAATACCACCCCTCATTTCTTCAAACCAGCAGGAGAGTATCTCTGACACTTCACTCTCTTTTAAAGTCTCAATTGATTGGGTCAGGCATAAAAGTGTAATCTCTCTTTTGATTAAGTCAAAGTAAATGTGTAAGTAGCTTAATCTTGGGAATGACAGCCCATCAGATTCACAGATTCAGCCCTGATTATACAAGACATGTACACCAGGAAGCATAAATCTTGGGAGCCATCTTTGAATTCAGCCTACCCCATCACTAGGTGCTCCTTCCTGGATCGTTTTAGACCGGCTATCCTGGCTCTTTCCTAAGGCCATCAGGGTCTTTTGTCTCTTGCTATCATCTTCTGCCCCAAAATACTTTGCTGTCCCTCTGGAGAAGCAGCAGCTGGACTTCTGATGCCTCAGGGATGTCACTGTTCAGCCTACCAGCTTCCTGCTGCAGCCCAGAGCCTTCATCCTGGAAGAGTCATTACAAGGCATTTCCTCTGATGTGTGCAGAGGGGAGGGATTATTGAGGAGTCTGTGAGGACAAAGACACTGTTCCATCATGTGAGTTTATAGCAGAGGGAAGTTCACATGCAAGAAAAGCTCTTGTCTTCTCTGGTGAGAGTTAAGCATGCCTTGGGAAAAAAATGAATCCTGCCATTTCAAGGCTGAAAGTAGCCTTGAGGCCATTAGCCTGACTGATCCTACACTCTTTCCATTTCCTCAGGTCCCCACTTGGGCACTTCCAATGATGGGATTCTCACTACTAGAAAAATGGAGATGAACAAGAGAGGGCACCTGAGAAAAAGACATTCTTCCTGCTGTTGAGTTATAGCTCTGCCATAGGGCCTTAGGCAAGTGACTCCAATTTCCTGCATCACAATTTATTCACCTATAAAATGAAAATAATAATGGAACCTAACAGGTTATTGGGAAGATTATATAAGATAATGCATGTAAAATACTACGTCCTGGCTGGCACACAGGAAGAGCTCAGTGCACGGTGAGTGTTACTCTCTAGAAAAAGTATTTTTCTGTTGTATAATTATAGAAAGTTCTTTTCCCGGGGCATGGTAGCTTGTGAAGTTAGGGACAAGACCTAGAGATGGGGTGGATAAACACACCACAGAGATAACCGGGGAATCAGGTAGAAAGGGTGGCAGGAGGAGGCAGCCTTCAAAGGTGATCGTGTGGGGCCAGCATCCGACATGAGGAGGAGAGCTCTAATGGTATTTTTTCATAATTAGCTGATTAATTTAATACTTATTATGTAATTTCCTAAATTATTACTTTTATGATCAGAACATCATTAAAGGATATAAGTTTTGATTTAGATATAGCTCACATATCATAAAATTCACCCTTTTAAAGTGTATAACTCAGTGGGTTTTTTTGTCTGTTCATTATGTTGTATAAGCATTATCGCTACCTGATTCCGGAACATTTCCATCACCTCAGAAAGAAACTCCATACGCAACAGCAGTTGCTCCCTATTCCGCCAACCCCACCAGCCCTAGGCAACCCCTGATCTACTTTTTGTCTCTGTGAATTTGCCTATGCTGGACATTTCATATAAATATGAGTGTTCTTTTGTGCCTGGTTTCTTTCACTTACATAATGTTTTCAAGGTTCAGAAATTTGTAATGTGAATCAGTACTTACTTCCTTTCTAAGGCAGAATTATACTCCATCATATGGATAGTCCACATTTTGTTTATCCATTCATCAGTTTATGGACATTTGAGTTGTTTCCACTTCTTGACTATTACGAATAAGACTGTTGTGAACATTCATAGACATGTCTTTGTGTGCACGTGTGTGCCCCATTATTTTGGGTATATGTCTAGGAGTGTTATATAGGCGACTAGGTAAGTCTATGTTTAACTTTTTGACGAACTGCCAGACTCTTCCAAAGCCTGCACCGTTTTATATTCCCACTAGCAATGTATGGAGGTTCCAAGTTTTCCACAGCCTTATAATTTTTTTAAACAAAGAAAGCTCAGTGTTGCAGCTGTCTGAGCTGGGTCCCACACCCTCAGTTTCCTGTCAGGAAACAGGGCCCAGGGCTGGGGTGCTTTGTGCTTGGAGTCCATTAGCTGCTGTCCTAAAGGTTTCTTCCTGTGCCCCCAGCTCCCTGAGCCAAGAGCCTCTCTTTCCCATCATCACCTGTAGAGGGCAGCTCTCAACAGTTCTTGAACAGTTGAGATTCTCTCCATGGCTGAATGGGAAGGCAAAGGAAAGGGGATTTAACTTTGTATCTCTCTTACCAGTGAGAGTGTGGCTCCTTCCATATATTATCTTGGGGAATAGTCAGCTTTGCTTAATCATCAGAACCACGTAAGGACCCTAGCAGAATGCCCATTTCCAGGTCCTTCTTGGGAGGTTCTGATCCTGTTGCTTTGACGGTCAACCCTGGCAATCTGTATTTTTTTTAATTGAGATATAATTAACATATAACATGCAGTCTACATTTTTAACAACTGCCCTAGGTGATTCTGATCATAAAAGGTCAGGAAGCATGGTATTATTATAGCCCTTATCCTCACAACAATCTGGCCCATTTTTGCAGGTGAGGAAGTTGAGGCTCAGAGAATTAACTTGCTCCAGATAACAGTCAGTCTCACTTCCTGCAAAGCCTATGGTCTGTTCAGCATGACACCAGGCTTTACATTTGCTAGCGCAAGCCTGCAGAGAGTCTCTCCATGCAGGACTGGAAATTCTGATAACAAGGATCTTGGCAAGCACCCCATATTCTTTTTCCCTATTCCCGCTGACGGTGGTGAGAATACCTGCTGTATTCTTAAGGCCGCTTCTACAGAATACTACAAGGCGGGGCGCCCTCACACGACAGAAATGTATTCCCTCATGGTTCTGGAAGCTAGAAACCCAAAATCAAGCTGCCAGCAGGACCATGCTTTCTCCGAAGGCTCTGGGGAAGGCTTGTGCTGTGCCTTTTTCTTAGCTTCTGTTATTTGCTGGCGGTCGTTGGCATTTCTTGGCTTGCACCTGCATAACTCCAATCTCTACCTCCATCTTCACATGCTGTTCTTCCCTCCGTGTGTCTGTCTGTCTCTTCTGCTCTTCCTATAAGGACATATTAGGTTAAGGACCTATCGCACTTCAATATGACCTGATCTTCCATATTAATTACATCTGCAAAGACCCTTTTTCCAAATAAGGTCACATTCACAGCTACCAGGGGTTAAGACTTCAACATACCTTTCGGAGTGACGCAGTTCAACTCCCAACAAGTATGATAGTCAGCAGGTGTCAGAAACAACACCAGATCCTCAAGTTGGATATACAGACCTAATCACTATGGTGACCTTTAGATTCTTCAAAGAGTAGGTAGAACCCAAGGGCCCAGATGGGGGGATAAGCAGTGGTGGGGATGCAGAGACTTTGGCCACTATCCATGAGGCTGGACAGTTAAGGACTTTGATATGAAATCTGGCTCAGCTAGTCTTGATTCACTCAGTCAATAGCTCTCTGTGGGCTTCCTGTGTTCCAAGAGCTGGGTAGAGAGCAAGGCAAGCAAGATCCATTCGATCATGGCTTTTGGTTTATTGGGGTGACTGACAACCAGAGGTTCACACTAATGAGGGCACAATTATAAACCAAGATCTGTGCTCTGACAGGAAGAAACCTGGTGTCACCAAGGAGACCTTCCTATGGCTCTATTTCCTTCCTTGCTTCCTTGCTTCCTTGCTTCCTCCCTCCCACTCTCCCTCCTCTCCTTCCTCTCCCCTCCCTTCAGTTACCCCTGTCACTGGAAGACCTGTAGGTATTTCAACATCTCAGTGAATTTGAGGGGACTAGAGAGCCCCTAGTAGCCAACGTGTGCATAGCAATGATCCAAAACAAGTAATAGAGTGGCGGCCAGGAGATGAAGGGAGCATGTGCAGGAGGTGCGTGTGGCAGGTGGGAGTGTGTCTGACCCAGGTCTTCCCCCAACTGTGCAGTGAACATTCCCTGGCAGATTCATGGCCAGTGGACAAAAGCTTCTAAAACCTTCACCAATTTGAAGCTGTGGACCCCACCCCCTATACCCTACTCCAGATCCATCTGTTGTTTGGTCCTTGCATAGCATGACACCTGTGATGTCAGGAATGCAGGCTAAGTCCTGACCAAGCTAGGGTTAGTGCCCAAGGAGAAGCCCTCCTTGTCCTGGCTGTAATGGCAGTGGAATCCTACCTAGTCTGGGTAGCTCACAAATCTGTCCCCACTGCCATTATCCCACTCTCCATAGTGTCCTGAATGTAGTCAGGCCCCTTAAAATCCCCTGCTGGTGTCCGAGGGATCCTTCTCAAACACCAAAGAGACCGGGGCACTCCCTGGCTTCCATTGGCCCCTCACTTCCTTCAGGGAGGCTCCTTGTGACCTAGGTCCCACCTGGTACTCCAGTCCCACCTGCCTCTCACCAGACGCAGCATCATCTCTCTGTGCTCTGCCTGGAATTCCTTGTCCAGACTTGTTTAGCTGACTAACTCCTCCTGGTCTTTGAGGAACCAGCTCTGTCAGCACCTGTGAGTGAATTAGGTGCCTCTTCTCAGAACCCCCACCTTCTTCCTCTGTCACTGCCTTGTGCTGTTACTTTGTTTTCTTTCTCTCCTCTACAGACTGGACATCCTTGAGGTAGAAACAATGTCTGATTATCTTGTGACTCTTCCCCTCAGCCCCACCCTGTACCTAGACCTGGCGCAACACTGGAGTCCCTCAAGGGCCAGCTGGAGTCCACTGCCCATCTGACCTCAAGCTCTGGCCTTGGATTGTATACATTTATGTCCCCAAATGGATTTTGACTGTGTGACCTGACAGTTTTGTGGGTATGAGCTTTTACTACCACTTCTAGCCTGGAAGTGCCCAAGGCAGGTGCTTGGATAGAGGCCACTATTGGGAAGGTGGGATCTCATGGTGGAGGGGGTTCCCATTCCCTCCCATACTGCCACGAGTTAGCTCCTGAAGTGAGCCAGCTCTGAGGTGCTCCCCTAGCCCCTCCCACCTTATTCCAGCACTTCTCAGGTTCCCACTTCAGCCTTGTGGGTGGGGATGTACAGGATATCTGTCGTCTTCCTTTGGAGCCTATCTTGGGTTAGCAGGGCCAGAAGATGGTATGGCAGGGTTGGGGTGCTCATGGGTGATGAGTTCCATTGGCTTCCATGAGCACCTATCAAAATCCTGGGAACTGAAGCTGCTCGAGTAGAGCAGGGGTGCAGAAAAGAAAGTCAGTTTCATAACCTGCTTTCTAGCGTGGGCGGCAGAAACTCAGCCCAAGACGCAGGCAGGTTAACGTTCCGCAGGTGGGGAAACAACATGCCCCTCACCTCCTCACGCTGCAGGATGTTTCTAGGCTGGAAGGGGACTTACCTGACCCAAGGCATCAACAGAGAAAGGTGTGGCCTCCCCTGACAATCTCTGCTTGCATAGTCTTAGTGATCAGGACTTCAGACGTTTGTGGTCTTAGAAAATTGGCCCTTTTTCAGAATCAAGACTAGTCTCTCTTAAGGCTGTGGAGAAAAGGGAACCCTCCTACACTGCTGGTGGGAATGCAGTTTGGTGCAGCCACTGTGGAAAACAGTATGGAGACTCCTCAAAAGACTAGGAATAGACTTACCATATGACCCAGGAATCCCACTCCTGGGCATGTATCCAGAAGGAACCCTACTTCAAAATGACACCTGCACCCCAATGTTCATAGCAGCACTATTTACAATAGCCAAGACATAGAAACAGCCTAAATGTCCATCAACAGATGGCTAGATATAGAAGACATGGTATATTTATACAATGGAATACTATTCAGCCATAAAAAGTGACAACATAACGCCATTTGCAGCAACATGGATGTTGCTGGAGAATGTATTTCTAAGTGAAGTAAGCCAGAAACAGAAAGAAAAATACCATATGAGATCGCTCATATGTGGAATCTAAAAAAAACACAAAACATAAATACAAAACAGAAACAGACTCATAGACATAGAATACAAACTTGTGGTTGCCAAGGTGGCGGGGGGTGGGAAGGGACAGACTGGGATTTCAAAATGTAGAATAGTTAAACAAGATTATACTGTATAGCACAGGGAAATACATACAAGATCTTATGGTAGCTCACAGCAAAAAAAAAAAGTGACAATGAATATATATATGTTCATGTATAACTGAAAAATTGTGCTCTACACTGGAATTTGACACAACATTGTAAAATGACTATAACTCAATTTAAAAAAGTTAAAAAAAAAAAAAGACCAGTCTCTCTTAAGATTCTACCATACAGGACCTTTTCCAAATTTTATCATTTACTTTGGATGCAGAAGCCCAGGACCAGCCCAGGGCACCTTAGTTGTCAGGATAGTTTACATTCTCTCCACACTTCTTGGGCCACCCTGAGAGGTCAGACAAGCACACTCAAACCCCTTGGCCCTCCCCCAGGGACTCATCAAGAACAAGAAATTGGGGAGGGCAACTAGTGCCAGAGCCTGTATGACAGCGCTCACCGATCCAAAGCTCAAGCAGAGATGGGGGTGGACTCCCTGAAGTGCCCCTTCTGTCAGCTGCAGAAACCTACCTCTTGTCACCAGCAGAAGGATTTATTTCAGGTTTCTGCCTATAAAGTGACTTACATTCTTTCCCATCTCCTCCTTTCCAAGGGTGCTGTCAAGTGTGCATGGGGCAGGGTCTGCTTCTGAGATCCTGGATCTCTGTGCCCACCCCCGCCTCCACAGCTAGAGTTCTTCCAGCACACAGCACTCTGCCCACCCCCCCCACCTGATTTGGAGTTGGGCAGAAAGGCTTATAAGGCTGTTATCTCTCAACAGACAGCTGTGCAGGGCTAGAGGCAGCAGCTTATCAGGGAGGCTGCAGTGATTCACAGCCCAAGTTTCAGCTTCTCTGCTGAATAGTAATTTCCAGCAGTGGATTTGTGCTTAGTCTCTCTCCTCCCTCCCCCTCTCCCAAGGGTGTGTTGTCCTTTCTCAGAGAGAGCAGTGAAGGGGAGATCCTATCCATGGGGAGGCAGTGCTCTGTGCCAGCCTTCTGGATAAGGCTGTCTATAGGCAGGAGGTTGCAGGTTTAGGGACCCCAGTAGGGTCTGCCACCCTTGGCAGTGACCCCTAGGAGAGTTCATTGATGCTCGCTTTCCTTCCCCTTCTAGAAAAGCAATGTGCTGCTCTCTTCCCTCAGCGGTAATGCATAAGCAGACAAAGGTCTCTTTCTGGCCACAAGCCCCCGAGGCTATAGCCAGCCAGGGAGGGCTGAGAAAGGGAGAAGCCAGGGACTTGGCAGCATGCTCCCTGCACCATTTTGAAGCTGTCCGGTTTCTGACCCTGAGGACTCCAAAGGCTAAGCATTCCAGGCTGGAGAGGACTGAGACACAAGGGGGCAGGCCAGAGCAGTCTCTGTACAGGCAAGTGGTTAGAAAAAAACCTGGGGACAGAGCCATTTTTGTGTTTGTTTTATTGGAAGCAAGACTGCTCAGGGGAGGAGGCATGGAGAGTTCGGTCCTGGATCTCTCCCTCTGGGCCAGCATGGGGAAAGGGGGATGTTGAAAGAGCTAGAGCTCATGGAAATGCCCCTGCCACCACGATCTCAGGATGCTCCTTAAAAGCAGGGAATGGAGAACTAGAAAGGAAACTGTGTCCTATGGTGAAGGGCAGAATAAGCCACCCCTCCCACAACAATTCAGAATCCTCTGCCTTCCAGCAGTGGTTTCTGAACCTTTGCCCTCCACCAACACCGGTGGAATGATTCCAAGAGCTCTCTTCAGCTTCCACACTGCAGGCCCCCCCTCGTGAATCCTGGGTGCCTTTACCCTTGGGGGTCCTGAGCAAGGCTCAAGAGTCCCGCTGCCCACCATTCCCTCCTGGAAGAAGGTTCCCTATGGTTCCGAAAAGCTGAAGGCGGAGTTCTGTGTCATCAGGCAACACAGGTGGGGGAGCAACCACACCACGAAACTTCCCTGGGGTCCCTCTCTTGTCTCCGTGGGGTCCATGCGGCCAGTCAGAAGAGCTGAGTTCAGGCTGTGGGCTCCAGAGTACCAAGTCATGAAAGGCTGAAGGTGTGTGTCAAGGTGGATGCTCTGGAAGTAGGATCGAGCCTGCCTAGGTGGCTTAGGTGGCTCAGATGCCGCAGTTCTCAGGCCGTCCGGTCCTCTTCCGCAGCACCTGGTTCAGGTTGTGACCTCTTTGCGCAGCCTTCTCCAGCTGCGGGTTCCCCTAGACTCCTCTTAGATGTCGTCGGCGCTGTTGGCTGGGACGAGGGGCCAGGATAGGGGTTCGGGGGCTGGTAGCCGGGTTGGCCCGGATCCAGCGCATCCTTGGAAAGTAGGATGGCGAGGCTGGGCACGTTCTTAAGTACACTGAGACTGGCGGCTGGTTCGCCAGGCTTCTGACCCGGCGTGGGCTCCGGCTGGAGGCTCTGCCATACCTCACGCACGCTCCGGTAGCGCAGCCGCGTGACCTGATGCAGGCCCGCCAGGCGGCGCTTGAGGATCTCAGCGCACGTGACGGTCTTGGTGGTGGCCCGACCACAGCCGCTGAAGACGATGGCGCGCGTGGCTGGCTGCGCCATGCTGGTGGTGGCGAAGGCCAGCAGGTTCCGGATCTTGCTGCCCTCCTTGACCCGCATGTGCACGGCGTCCGGCGCCAGGTCCGCGAAGGGGCCGGAGCCTGGGCCGCCTCCCTCGGCTCCGTTCCCCACCGGCGCCTCTTCGGAGCGCACCTTACGGAAGTTCTCCATGCGCCGTCGTTGCCGGGACCGCGGGGACGTGGGTTTCGCCATGGGGCCGCCTCAGCCCCGGGGCTGCATGGCCGCCGGTCGCGTCCGGCAAGGGCCGGCAGGGGTAAGGGTGTGGGAGCGGCGTGGACGCTGGCAGGCGGGCTGGGACCGTGCGATCTTCGTCTTCCACTTCTCTCTAGTGGGCGCTGCTCTACTCCGCGCTCTCGGAGCCGAGTCCTCCGCGCCTTCAGAGGAGGCCCCGCCTGGGAGCCTGGGAGCCCCGCCCCTAGCGCCAGGCCCCGCCCCTAACTCGGCCCGGCCCGCCCTTGTCCTTGCCTCACCCGCCTCTCGCGTCCAGTCTTGTCCTCCGCTACAGGGGCGAGGGAGCCGCGCGCACCGTGGGGGTCGAGGGCAGTGCCAGGGGGTGACTTGTCAGGCGAAGTTTCCCTATAATCGTCATCAGCCCTTCCCGAGCCAATCCTCAGAAACGGGCAAGCTAAATAAAAACTGCGTTTGCGGGGCAAAAGCCGTTTCCAGCCTGTTCCCCGAACACTTCCGCGTTTCAACTGAAGGCCGCCCGTTGTCCCCTCCTAATGAGAGATCTCCCAGCGGCCTGCTGGGGGCTGGGGCCTCTTTCTCCCACTCTTCGGAGGAACAACCCCCTCCTTTTGTCCCTTCCGCCCCGGAGCCGATATTCCCGTCTCAAGGACAGCCTGTGCACGGTCAGCAGAGTGCGGGAGGCGCTGGCTCCCGCTACGTTCCGCGCCTGCCCTCGGACAACTACATCGCCGCGTGGTCTTTGCCGGGCATTCGGAGACTGAGGTCTCAGCCTCGCGGCGACTGACTGAAGCTGGAGGCTCCCGGACGCCCGCACACCCCTGGGGTGTGGAGACTGAGGCTTTGGGCCAGGCTGTTCCATGAGATAAATGGGATGAGAACAAGGGGACCCCTTCTCAAGGGGAGCTAAGCTCCCCCATCCATGCCTGAAAGTCGACTATTAGAGCTGCATGCTTTAGGGTAAGCCAGAAATTGTTGCCTCCTAACGTGGATGCCTCTTCTTCCCAGATGGAATTTGTTGTCAGTCAGCCTGGCTCCCTGGGACCCAGAGGGATCCTTTATTAAAAAGGAGACTGGGTGAAGGCAGGTTTTGAGGAGGAAGGAAGGTGGGAAGTTGAAGCCTCGGGGCGTTATGAAGTTACTGGGTGCCCCTCCCCGGGAACTCTGCAGGACCCAGGGAGTGGCCCCTGATCTCTTGCTAGGAGAGATGAACGGTGAAGATAGAGAAGTGAGGTTGTGGGTGAAGAACTGCTAATGGGAAGGAGCGGGTTTGAGAAGAAGCTGGACCCTCCCTAGAACTGCCCTGGGGCCTTGCCTTTCATCTTTCCACCCTACTCGCACACGCACAGTGCTGAGAGTGGGCCGATCTGATCCGGATGGGAGTGAGTAAGACGGGGCGTGGCGGGAAGAACAGACTGCTGCTGCGGGCGGGAAACCCTTAAAGTGCTGGGGGCAAAACAGTGACTGAAGGAGGTGGGCCCCAGTCTTGAGCTGGGCTTGCCGAGGTCCCACTCTCTCTCCTCGCGTTTTCGTCCCCTCAGCATGTTTGGAACCCGGGGCTGACCCTATAACCGCCCCTTGGGAGTGACTGGAACAAGTGGACCTTTGAGCCCCAAGTGTGAATGACCGACCCCCTCTCAGATCTCCTGCCCTCACGCTGGTATCAGGGGCCTTCGAGGGCGCGTTCCGCTCAGATCCTGTACTTCGCCCCCCGCCCCATCTCCCAGCGGCCCCACGAGGTATAGCCGTAGGAGTCGGAGGCACAGCAGCTTGGAGAGGACACAACAGTCTGCAGGGCGTGGCGGGGCGCGGAGAACTTCAGGCTCTGTAAGACTGGGGCAGTTGTAGAACTTAAAGGGCATCCATTTCGCTAGACCTGAGAAAAAGTCTCCGAATGGCTAGAATCTTTGTTGGAACGGACTGGTTAGGGAAGAAGCGAGCTCTCCATCCACGGGGGTATGCAAGCCTAGGCTGAACGTTCACTTGGAGGGGATTACTCAGGGGTCTGCAATTTGGCGGAAGGGGCCTGGCAGCTACGGGTTTAAGCAGGGTGAGGATGAGGCTGTTCTGTGTCTGTCTGGGTGGGCCCTGGAAGGCGCCGCACCCCCATCCCCCTCCACTGCCACCAGCTGTAGGAAGACTCGATTCACTTCGCTCCCCAGTCAGTGAAGGGAGACCATGGAAAAGGCCCGCATCCCCTCCCGCCGCTTCCCTCCCCTTTCCAGCTCCCTCTGCAGCACTTAAAATGTAAATATACATCGTGATTAGCCGCCGGGTCGCTAATTACCGCTGAAGCCATTCATTACACTGTCAGCGCGCGTCGTAGCCCGCCGGCTGTGCGCTCCTGCCGCGCGGCGGAGTGGCAGGGCCGGGTGGGGAGCTGGAGCGGGGGTGGGGGGCGGAAAGACTCGAGGGGGGAACTGTGAATGAGGGTAGCGAGTTTGGCAGGCTGGATGCGAGGGCTAGAAAGGGGCCCGTGGAGGTGGACGGTGAAGTACCGAGGCAGAAAGGGAGAAATACCCAAGCCTGGGATGGGGGCGAGGATAGCCGGGGAAGGGGGCGCTGTGAGAGAGGAAACCGGAATGAGGAGCGGGGCGAAGGGAGGATACGCGGGGGAGGCAGGGAGGAATCCTAGAGGCCCGCAAACGCGTTTGGGAGGGGAGAAGAGGGCTCAACTCTGGGAAGATGAATAAACTTGAGCGTCTGAGGCTCACACTCCGTGACAGTTAGAAAAGTAGAAAGACAGTCGAGACTTTCTGTTTAAAAAAAGAAAGAAAGAAAAAAAAACACCGAGTACCAGCGATCCATAAGGCAGGGCCACGAGTATTTTTAATAAGGGAGAGGGGAATGTATTTCCGTGTATGTGCGTTTATAGATGTAAATGTATTTTTAACCTATATGCAAGAAAACAGCACACTGCATCTGTTACCTCTGAAGCTGCATCCAGTTTTTGTGGGACTCTCTCAGGAAAGAACTACTAAATCTGAATACAAAATTAAGACCAGAATTTTGAAATGGCCTGTGTAAGTGAGGTCCTGACCTTGAAGCCTGAGCTTCATTAGCTTCTTTTTGCCTCTTTGTGACTTTGGGCAACTTACTTAACCCTTATGCCTTGGTTTTCTCAGCTGTAAAATGGGGCTAATACAGGAACCTGCCTCATAAAGTGGTTGTGAGACATGTAACAACAGTCTTAGAACCTTGGCTGGTAGGTTCTCAGGAAATGTTGGCTGTTGTTGTTTTTCATTTTTTTGTGTGTGTGATTAGAATAAATTTTTTAAAATTTTAAAGGGAGATGGGGGAAGAAAGCTGGTGAAAGCAAAAGAAATGGGCAAAGCCTTGGAAACTGCAGTTTTCTTAATATGATAGGGACTAGTGAGTGGCAAAGCAGACTCCTTTCACCCTCAAAGGAAGTGGAGGGGTAGCTGGGCTGGAGCCCAAGGTTCCAATGCAGCACCAGCCCCTGCTGTGCTAGGAGACCTTTCCAATAGGACACCCTGCCTCCCGTGGACGAGTGGCCTCTCTCTCCAGTACTGGGAGAAAATCCCTGGTGCAGGGCAGGTCTCCTCCTCCTCTGTCTCCAGTGGTGGGAAGAGGATGGGGATCCCCTAAAGTCCCCGGTCCTAGTTCGAGCCGCTCCAGGCAGGGGCTTAGGAGCATGCAAAGGAGTCACAAACTAGAAAGTCAGAGGGGGCCGAAGGGAGGTCAGATTTATCAGGCCCCCATCAAGTGTCCAGCATTGGGCCAGGTACTCTAACATCTATTCCCTGATTTAATCTTCAAAATCTTCCTTTCTATCATCGTTTGACAGATGTGGAAACTCAGGCACAGAAGCAACTTGCCCAATGTACCACAGCCAGAAAGCAGCAGCCGGAAATATCTGAACACAGCTGCTCTACATCACCCCAGTATAAGGGGAAAAGGGGCTTCTGAATGATGGGAGCTCCCCAGTAAAGGTATGAGTTGGTTTTGGGGACAGGGGGATGTGTTGGTCACTACTGCTGCATAAAAATTACCTCAAAACTCAGTAGCTTAAAGCAAAAACATTCATCATCTTACAGTTTCTGAGGGCTAGAAGTCCAAGAGCAGCTTATAGGGGTGGTTTTAGCTCAGGGCCTCTCATGAGGTGGTGGTCAAGGTATTGACTAGGTCTGGAGCATCTGCTTGCAAGCTTTCTCACATGCTGGTCACAGGCTTCAGTTCCTGTTCACCAGGATCTCTCCATAGATCTGCTGATGACTTACAGCTGGCTTTTCCAAGAGCAAGTGACGAGAGAGAGAGAGAGAGAGAAAGAGAGAGAGAGAGAGAGAGAGAGAGAGAGAGAGAGAGGGAGAGGGAGAGAGAGAGAGAGAGAGAGAGAGGGGGAGGGAGAGAGAGAGAGGGAGGGAGAGAGAGAGAGAGAAGAGAGAGAGCGCGCAAGCGAGCGAGAGAGCAAGAGAGAGTGCAAGCAAGCAAGCAGGAAGCCACACTACCTATGGCCCAGCCTCCTCTGAAGGGGAATTTGGTTCCATTTCTTGAAGGGAACAGCAGTATCAAAGAATTTGTAGACATTTCAAAACCACAACAGAAGGGGAAGGTTTGGGAGGCAAATTTAGGAGGAGAGGGAATCAGGACTTGGAGTAAATATATGGAAAGACCTTGACTCAGGAGAGCTGAATTCATTTGTTTCTTGTTAAATGGATGCATGAGTGACAAAATTTCTAAGATTGTTTTCAAGTCTTTGATCCTGGGCATAGGAGCAGTCAACACTTTATAAGGCTCTCCTGGAGGCTGAGTGGCACTATGGCTATCCGAGTTCTTTGTAAACTTAACACTGCTATGCAATGATGTCTGGAGCAGAACGTGGCCTGGGAGAGAGTTCTGTGTGACACAGGAGTCCCTTCTCAGGCCAAGCACCTCCTCCCTTAGACTGAGTCCCAGGCCCTGGGGCAGTGCTCTGATCCCATCTCCCCATCTCTGTCTCCACCCTAGTCCAGCCCCCTCACCATGTTTCACCTCCATAATTGCTTTTCCCCTTGGAACAGCCAGGATAGGACCCAGGGGTCCCAACACCAGCAAAGCCTCTGCCTTCAGGCTGCTCCTCCTGCTGTGCTGGCTCTCAGGTTTGCATTGTAGACCCAGTGAGTGGTTCACTAGGTCAAGAGCCGTTGATCTTGTGTGAAATTCAATGTTTTCCTAGCCAACAGAACATGTCACCTGAGTCCTGGGAGGGAGAGGTGAGAGGGGATATGCGGGGCCTAAAATGAGTGAGGAGAGAGGGCTCTAGGAGAGGGAAAGAGAGATAAAAGAAGCCATTGGAGCTCCTTCTCCATCTCCCCAAGAGTAGGTGCTGCCACTAGCCCTCTGTCTTCCTTCCAGATTCCAGAGGCAAGTGTAGTAAAATGGCACTCACTTGGGCAAAGTTAGAGTTCCCAGGAGAGTGGTTGCCCCCGCAAAGACTTCTCAAGAACCTGCTGTAAAGCCTGAGATCCCCCATTATTGCTTCTACCTTTGGATCAGCTTTGCTGTCTAAAGATAAGGTTATGCCCCTAATTCCAAGGTGAGAATTGATCAAAAATAAAAGAATCAGGATGTTGGGGAACTTTGGGTGGAAGGAAGATATAGAGCTGAGAAGGTGAGGGAATAGTTACAAGTGATAGCTGACACTCACTTAGCACTTACTACATGCCAGACACTGTGCTATGCATTCACATGTACTAACTCATTTCATACAACAAGCACTAGTTGGTAGCCAGTACCCATTTCACAAGTGAGGCAGAACCAGATCCAGAGTCAGTCTGGCTCCAGAGTCTGTTTTTAATCATGGCACTAGACCATCTGCAGGAGGAAGGGGAAGCAGGGCAAAAAGCCATCAGTTCTAGGACTCCATAGCTACCTACCCATCATGAAGGTCCTGGAACTCCAGAGTAGAATTCTGCTCTGCCAGGTGCTTGCCTGCGATGGCCGGAGGCGGGAGAGGGGGTACCAGGGCTGCTTTTCATCTTCCAGCTCTGACCTGGGGCAGAGCTAAGGTGCGTGGTTTATGCCTTCCCAGAATTATAACTATCCCTTAGGGGTGCATTGAGTTTTTCTACAACTTACAAAATGTCTGCCTAACACTCAAAAGCAGCTAGAGAGGTGGTGAAGAGTATGGGCTTGGAGCCCAGCTGCCTGGGTTTGAGTCCCTGCTCTGCCACTTGCTAGCTATGCCCTTGGTCAAGCTATGGAGCCTCTCTGTGCCTCAGTTTCTTCTACTATAAAATGGAAACTATGATGATGATAATAGGATTTAACCTCTTGAAATTGTCTCAGGTTATCCCCCTAGTACCCCCATGCAATCATCACTCCCACTTTGCAGATAAAGGCTAAAACCCTTGCCCAAAGACTCAGCTACTGAACAGTAAAGCTTGTAGGCAAACCTGGAGGGTAGGGTTAAAAAAACTAAAGAAGTAGAAGCAGAGCAGGATGTCAGCCCTCATGGGGCAGCCAGAGCTGCTGGGCCCCAGCTGTTTGTTGACAGGCAGGAATTCAGACCCAGTGATTTTGTTCTGCTTGTGTGTGATTTAACATTTTCTGCTTCATTTCAATGAGGAGTGGCTGTGTCAGCTTTTCTGAATATTACATACATAGTTCCCTACTCCCATCACATCCTGTCAGAGGCAGGCTTATAATGAACGGTGTAATTTTGTTGCTACAGAGGCCTCTAGGATCTGGAGCACTGAGAAGAAGCCAGGAAATAGTTTCCTCTTCCCTGGGCCACCTCTCTTCCTGGTAATTGTCCCTTTCCCACCTCCCCTTGGTGGTGAGAATAGAAACAGTTCTTTTCACATAATACCCCTGTCACCCCCATCCCCCAGCCCACTGGCCCGGAGTAGAGCCCCCAAATCAAGCTGGCTGAGTTGAGATTCATGCCAGTTCAAAGAGCTACTTGGTCAAATCCCCATTATGGCCATGAGGGTCCCCTGTCACTACCAAGTAACTGTCTTCCCTTCTCTTAAGCAAAAGATAAAGTTAACCAACCCTGTCTGCCTTCTATTGTTCTGAAGTAAATCACAAGGCACCTTGTCCCATTGTGTCCCAGAAGATAAATCTGATATATTTCGATAAGGGTAAAGAACATATTTTGTTTGCAAAATTCCTGGGAGAACCCTCTCTCTGCCCAGAAATTATGCATACTTGCTGATTAATGACCTGTCCAGTGAGCCTGCCTCAGGAAAGATAATAGTTGTGATTGGGTGTCACCAGCTCCCATCATTTCTGCCTCCAGAGAAGTCATAGGAACAGGCAGGACTCCTCCCCTCTCTGAAACAGTTGTCTTGTGGTACCTACTGATCTCCACTGAGGGTTGTGAGCACATCTTTCAGATTCCGCCCTGAAGTTAAAGTGAGCAATTCAGGTCCAGTGTTTTCAAAAAAAAAAGCCTCAAAGTTTATGTTTTTGTGTGACAGTTTAGGTTTTTAAATGTTGCCAATTGTTTCAGTTAACTGTCACTGGCTAACAAATCACCTTAAAACTATGCGGTTAAAAACAACAGTGATTTATTATTTCTAGTGCTTCTGTGGTTTGGCTGGACTCAGATGTGCAGTTCTGTTCCACGTGGCATCATTTGGGGCCACTCACTCATCTGCATTCAGCTGGGAGCTTGACTGGGGCTGGAACACTCAAGGTGGCTTCACACACATGTCTGGTGCCTCAGCTGGGGGGCTGGAATGGCTGGGGGTGCTGGCTGGGTCTCTCTCCACATGGTCTCTAGCCTGGACCCATTTCTTGAGTGGCTTGATCTCAAAAAGATGAAAGTGGGGATTGCAAGGCCTCATAAGGACCAGGCCCAGAAGTCACGCATTGCTACTTCCTCTGCATTCTATTGGTCACACCATCCAGCCCATATTCAAGGCGCAGGAAAAGAAACTCCAGCTCTTGATGGAAAGCCTGACATGCATATACAGTCATGGGAGCCGTCTCTAGGGGCAGCCTACCACGTCAGCTAACTCCTCCTCCTATGTCTGCAGGTCAGTGTGGCCCATGGATGCAGCTTCTACATGAAACTTACAAGAAATTCACCTGGAAATCCTTCATAACCAGGGGCTTTTTAATGGCAGGAGGTAGGCGGTAGGTAGCTGGACAAGATGATTCTGGGCTTTCTCTGCTGTTCATGTGGCCTCTTCATAGGAGGAGAAGAATGTCAGATACTAGATACTGCCCATGCCTGCCTATTGTTACTTCCTCCTTATTAACCTACTTTGGGACTGCTTCCATCCATGAGCTGAATCCCAAAGCTGCCAAGTTATAACCTGGAGGGAAGAAGGTTAAATGATTGCTGAGATCTCTTTTAATACCCTGGTCAGTGCACCAGCTTTGACTTTCAGCCTAAGAAATCATTGCAGGATTTTAATCAGGCCTGTTTTAATTAAGTTAGTACTTTGGAATGCCTACTTGGGTTGCTAAGAGGCCTCTGTTCCAGTTACCAACTGCTCCCTGATGAATTATCCAAAATTGAGGTTTGTGAAGCAATAATTTTTTTTGCTCACAGATTCTGTGGGACAGGAATTCAGGCAGGGCACAGTGAGGGTGGCTTGTCTCTTTTTCTGCCATGTCTGGTTCAGCTGGAAGACTCGAAGGCTGAAAGACTCCAGTCTGGAAGTTTGTTTACTTGCGTATCTGTTGGTTCTTGCTGGCTGACAGATGGAAGCCTCAGATCACCACATGGGCTCTCCAGGTGGCCTTTCTGCTTGGATTAGTTTGAGCTTCCTCACAGCATGGCGGCTGGATTCTAGGGTGAGCATCCAATGACAGAGAGAGCCAGGCATAAACTGTATTGTGTTTTATGACCTAACCTTGGGTAGCACACAGTGTCACTTCTGCCACATTCTGTTTATTTATCGAGGAAGTCACCAAGCCTTCGCCCAGGTTTAGTGCGCAAAGGCACTTATCACCTAATATAATGATATATATTTTAATGTTTGTTACCCATCTCCTCCCACTAGAATGTAGGTTCCATGAGGACAGAGACTTTGTTTTGTTCTAGGCTGCATCTGCAGCACCCAGAACAGTGTCTGATACTCAGAAAGTGGTCAGTGTTTGTTGAGTGAATGAATGATGGGCTTTGGTTGTGAAAAGTCAGCAACCCCATCCCAGGACATGGTCTAAAACAGTGGTTGTTTTTTAAATTTTATTTATTTATTTATTTATTTATTTATTTATTTAATGGCAGTAACTCGGGATTGAACCCAGGACCTCGTGCATACTAAGCCTGAACTCTGCCGTTGAGCTATACCCTCCCACCTAAAACAGTGGTTCTTAATGTGTGATCCCGAAGTCTTTGGAGGTCCCTAAGACCCTTTCTTGGCATGGGCACAGAGGGAGGGAGGGAGGCTCTGTGAAGTCAAACTTTTTTAACAATACTGAGATATTTTTTGCCTTTTTCACTCTTATTCTCTCATAAATGTATAATGAAATTTTCCAAAGGTTGCATGACATGTGATATTGCAAGAAATTAAATGCAGAAGCAGATATGAGACTCCAGCTGTCTTCTATTAAGCAAGACACTAAAGAGACATGCAGAACTGTAAACAATGCCACTCTTCTCACTACTTTATCTTGTGTGTTTGTTTTGGAAAATATAATTTTTTTAAATATTTTTTTATATTAACATGTAGTTTATTATTGTTATTTTAAATGAATGAAAACAAATATTTTTAAAGTTTCCCTATTTTAAATTATAATACAGTAAATATTGGTAAATAACCCACCTTTAAAAAGTTCTACGGGGTTAATAATTTTTAGGAATGTAAAGCGGTTCTGAGGCTAACATGTGTGAGAGGGTAGGAATCAAAGAGGCTAAACTGTTCTCCATGCTACAGAATTCGGGACTGTGGAGCTGATCATCAGCAGTTCCAGACAGAGATGAGGGTTGGGAGGAGGCTAAGGGTCTGGACCTAGGGAAGAGTTGAGGTGCACAAAAGAGCCCAGCATCACAGAGGCCCCTGCACCTATGGAGAAACAAGGCCAGGGCAACAGGAATGACCAAAATGTTGTAGGGACAGTCATGTATGATGTTGACTATTGTTTTAATTGATCCAAAAGATTTGATTTCAGAGGAGGAAGGATATGCATAAAAATATTCTTATTTTCATAGTAGCTTACATATAATAACAAAAGAATAAAACAATCAGATCCTTGAAATAAAAAATAAGAAGCATAACACTGGTGTAAACTTGCTGAGAAGCTACTTGCTGAGAATGAATGGAATGGGTGCTGTTGGGAGGCATCGTCCCCAATGGGTTTTTGCAGGTTCCACATTCAGGGGCATCGGGTGATAGGAATTTGTTGAAAGGATACCCAGGAAACACTATTATTAATCACTCATTCCTTCAGAATATGTACTCAGTCTCTATTGTGTGACAGGCATGGATGTAGGTGCTGGGGATAGGGCAGTGAACAACACAGGAACAGTTCTTGCTCGGGGGAGCTCACATTCTAGTGAAATAAAAATAGCCCAGTAGCAGTCCTCATCACCACCTCCATGGCACTGAGTCATCAGCTAAGCTAAACTCCCCACTGCCGCTGCAGACAGCACCCAGAACAAAGCCCATGGCCCCACGAATGCACACACTTGGTAGCAGGCCACTCTCTAGTGTGTTTGTGCTCACTGTGTGGCAGACGCTGCTGGTACCCTCCCCAGTATTGATTCTCCCCTTCTTCCTTACTAATACAACACTGATTTTATTGGCAGAGACAATGTGCCTCGTTAAAAAGCTAAAATGTGTTACAGAGTCACTTCCTTGCTAAATAAGAGTGACTATGTGACAGTTGAGGACAATGAGAGATAAATGGAAATTGTTGGGTCAGGCTTTCTGGAAAGCTGGTTAAATGGGGGTACAGACTCAGCTGGCTTGCCCTTTGGCCCTTTGCCCTTCCTCCTTCCAGCTGCCCGCAATGCAGCCGTGGTGACTGCTGCTGGGAAGCCTCTCAAAAGTCTGAGGGAAAGGCCGAGAGATTTGCAGATTTCTACCCTGAATCTTAAAGTCACTGAGCCAACTCACTTATTCCTAGACTTCTCATTATGTAATAAAAAGACCTATCTTGTTTAAGTCACTGTTATTTGAGTTTTCTGTTACCTGTAGCCAAGCTAAATCCATACCTTATACACCAAGAATCTGCTGTGCGTTCTTACCTGTGGTGGCTGCGAGAATGGCTTCTCACATCTCTGATTACGGGGAACGTAATTGACAAAGGCACCCTGCTGCTGCATTCTGAAACCCATCACTGCATTTGTGCCAAGGCCAAGGCCAAATTTCCTGTGGGCTCCTAATGAATGAGCACAGATGGGATATTAAAGCAGGCCCACTCCTAGGAGATGGATGGAAGATAGGTGGTTTTGGCGGGAGGACTCCCCAGTGGCATCCCCAAACTGTCCTTGCAGTGCGGAATTGCACTGCAGTCTAAGATGCTTCCACCCAACTTCCTTTCCTCCCTCTGTTTTTTACTCAGGGTCAGACAGGTAGCATGGTTTGATGGTTCTCCTAGGCTCAACCTGACTCCCTCTTTATTTTCTCTAACAGATGGTTTCTCCTAATAAATGTCTTGTGTATTTAATCTCATCTTGGTGTCAGCTTCTCTGAGGACTTGTACTAACACATTCTCAATATGTATTGAGACCTGTTTATGCCTTTTGTACTTGCTATTATAATAATATAATTTAATAAAATATAACTAAACCAAAGAAATATGAATGCAAAAGGAAAGTGAGTTATTATTTCTATGAAAACTAACTTTATTGCTTTGGAAAGTTTTGAAAAAGATAGTTGTTTAAAAAAACTGTTCATAAAAAGACAAATATTGTATGATCCCACTTACACGAAGTATTTAAAGTAATCAAATTCACTTTGATTTTGAAAGTAGAATGGTGGTTACCAGGAGCTGAGGAGGAGAGAGAAATGGAGAGTTGTTGTTTAACAGGTATTACGTATTAATTTGTGTGTTACATACACATATCATTAAAACTTATAATAAATATATGTGTATGTTTATGTATATATACTTCCCCTAAAGAGCCAGTTGTTAAACATTTCGCAAACACACCGCTCGATCATGGTCTCCTTTCCCTGAGACTGGCAGTGGGGTGACGGTGAGCAATACAGGGGTGGACCTGCTCCCTCCCCGCCTGCCCCGGAACTCACAGTCTCATGAGGAGTCGGGCACCTAGGTAACAACAGCCCTGCGTGGCAGAGAGAGAAGCACCAAGCAGAGGAATGTAGTCCAGGGAGCCATCCAGAGGAGCGACTCATGGGGGCCCTCAAAGGGTGAGTAGAAATCAGCTAGCCACAGGGACAACATGAACAAAGCCCAGCTGTTGACAGAAACAATGAAGGACAGAGGGTGGGAAGTTGAGAGACACAGGGTGTGGTGTGTCTGCTGGAGAGAAACCAGCAGGCTATGGGATGCTGCACCTGGCCTGATGGTACCTGGAAGGAGGAGAAAGAGCAGCTTCTACTAGAGAAGGTCCTCTGAGCTCCAGTCCTAAGAAGAGTCAGAATTTCTAGGAAAACAGATGGGATGGGAGTCAGGTGAGGGGAAGAGAGGATAGAACAGCATGTGCAAAAGCAAGGAGGCAAAAGAGAAACTGAATTCTTCGAACTGCAAGCAGTCCTGGGTGACAGGAACGGTTGGGAGCCTCAGGAGGGTCCTAAGGAGGAGAGTGGCATGACTAAGATCCCTGTGACTGCTTGGAGGAGAATGGCTTGAGAGGATGTCAGGTGGTGAAAGACTAGAGGATATAATACCTTTGAGGAGACTATTGCAGAGACGATGAAATGGGATAGTGGATGTGGGGATGCAAACAGGAGGATTGATTCTGAAGCAGAATTGATAGGACTTAATTTCCAGGGGTCTGGCTTAGATAACTGAGGGTTGACACAATCATTTTTGAAGAGTACTGGTCACTTATTTTTTCCCTCAATCTGATGTTTTCCCCATGATTAGATTGAGGCTATGCATTTTGGAGGCAAGAACATCACAGAAATCAGTGACGCCTATCAGGAGGTCCATGATGTCAATGTGTCTTCTCGCTGATGATAGGGCCATTTTTAGAGGCAGGATCACAGAGGAACAAATATAGGGAAAATGTCTGGAGTCCCAGTTTGAGATGGGCCTGGAATGCAGAAGAGAATTCAAACCAGAGATAGAGCTCTGGGAGCTCCGGGCACCTCAGAGGTAGCGCAGGGCTTTGCAGAGGGCAAAGTTGCCAGTGGAGAAGGTATCGGACTGAGGAGGGGGAAGGGTGACTGTGGAGGAAAAGCAAGACTGGCTTTGCAATGTACCCAAATTGTCAGGCAGGTAAGGACTGGAGTGTGTTCTATGGATTTGGTATCCAGGGGCTCAGCCAGCGACCAAGGTCAGTGCTTACCAGGCCAGACCCAGGCTGGGACTTGTGAAGGGTGTTTTTTCTCTCTGGACAGTTAGTGGGAGCAGGTTGGGGAGTGCACTCCTGTTCTAACTCGCGTGAGCAGTGAGTGTTTACACGTTCAGAGCTGCTGGCAAGCCTGCAAGAGGTGGTGGTGATGAAAATGAGCTGTGTGTAGGCCAGCAGGCTACCCAATGCCCAGCACTTCCAGCTGCCAGCAGAGCAACATAGCTGGTGGAGAATTGGCTCTGCAAGTGTTAGAGGATGCCAAGTGCAAGAGCAGGCGTGAGTGCCCCCAAGTGGTCTACTGGAGGCACTGCTGGTAGAAGAGAAGCAGTGAGAGGTGGTCTCTGACCTGGGTTTCTGGTATAGGCAAGAGCTTGGAGGCCTGGAATTATCTATGTTTTCTGGACTCAAGCTACCCCAGGGATCCCCATTTTTAAAGCTAGCAATCCTATCCTGAGTTATAATCAACAAAATGCACAGATCTTAGATTTTCAGTTTGGTAAGTTTTGATGATTTTATATACCTTATAACTATCATCCCAAACAAGATCTGGAATATTTCCACTACCCCAGAAATTTCTTTTCTGTCCCTTTTCAGTCAGTCTACCTCCATCCCCAGCCAGGAACCACTATTCTTCTATCACACTAAGTTTTCTGGTTTTTAACTTCATATAAGTGGAATCATATAGTATACATTTTTTGGTCTGGCATATTTTTCTCAACATAATATTTTTGAGATTTATCCATGTTATTGTAGTTATTGGTTGCTTATTCATTTTTATTGTTAATTCATATTCCAAGGTCTGAATATACAATAATTTGCTTATTCATTCTCTTGGTTTTGTTTTTTTATTCATTTTCTTGTTGATGGCTGTTTCTGGTTTTTAGCTACTATGAATAAAATTGCAATGAATTTGCAAGTCTTTTGTGAACATACATTTTTCTTTCTCTTGGGTATATACCTAGGAGTAGAAATGATAAGTCAAATGGTAACTCTATGTTTAACTCTTCGAGAAACTGCCAGACTGTTCTCCAAAGTGGCTGTACCATTTTACATTCCTTCCAGCAGTGTATAGGGTTTCAATTTCTGCAGATTCCCATCAATACTTATTAATATTTGTCTTTTTGATTATAACCATTCTAGTGGATGTGAAGTGGTATTTCATTGTGGTTTTGACTTGCATTCCCTTATGACTAATGAGGTTGAGCATGCTTTCTCATGTGCTTATCAGCCATCTGTCTATCTTTCTTTGAAGGAATTTTTATTCAGATCCTTTGCTCATTTTTATAGTAAATTATCTTTTTTTTATTATTGAGTTGTAAGAATTCTTCATATATTCCAAAAGTGACTTGAAAATATTTTCTTGCATACTGTGGGTTGCCTTGAGGAGGTTCCAGTCTGGTTGGGGGGAGAAGACAAACATGGGGAGTGAGGTTGTAGGAAGGAGGTGTGGCGGGGAGAGGCACTGTAGAGGGAGGTCTAGAGTGAACCCTCTGAGCTCTAGGTTGCCCACCAATGAGTGAACTGAATGAACTGCTCTGACAGTGCCATGGCTCTACAGGCAAGAATTTGCATCACTGTATGCTCAGTGCTATGCTATCAGGCATACATACTTACATAAGTGTCAGAGACTTGGCATCTCATAAGACCAGGAGCATGGAGTAAGGTGGAGGGAGCAGGAGTCTCTTTCTTAAGAAAGGAAACTCCATGTTGCAAACTTCCACAGGACTAACAGCAGCATGATGTGGCTTGAGAGCCAGACAGACTTGGATTTAGATCTTGGTTGTAGTATATGCTACTGTATAGTGCCCTCGCGTGCCCATCTAGCCATTCCTGATGGCTTCTTATAGTCTTAGAGCATATATTCTTATTCTTATAGTCTTAGAGCATGCAAGCCCCTGAGATTTTCTGCCTGTGGGCTTTCTTTGCTCAGACACAGGGAAATCTGGAAGTGCCAGGAGCAGCCCTCAACCCGTGCTTTCCTCATTCTTTTGGTAGGACCACTGCATTGTACTCTGCACTGTGTCCCAGAGGTCCCCAGTAGGATCGAGCCACTATTGCCCACAGTAGTAACCTGCTCATTATTGCACCCTGAATTGGGTTACTTTTATTTGTTTGTTTCAAATTCCTCCATTTCTCTACTAGTGCTTCCTGGGATCTCTCTCAAATAGATCATTTGTACTCACATCCTTATCTCAGTGTATGCTTCTGGGGAAACCCAACCTAAACATACTGGTTCTTCCTCTTCTTAGGTACATCCATTCTATTTCCTTGGTCACTTTACCTCTCTGAACCTCACTTTCCTCATCTACAAAATGGGGATAAAACCATTTACTTTATAGTACAGTCATGAGGCTTAGCATCTCACTCAGACATATTTAGGGTTCAGTAAATGTCAGTCTTCATTTCTTTCCAGTTGTTTACTGTCCTATAACATAGATATTCTTGCAGAAACCATTGGGTGTACATGCCTTATTCAGCCATAGCTGAGCAGAAAAATATAAGCAGTCTGGAGCTGGCTTAACAGGTGACTGTCTTACTGTTCCCAGTCATTTGCTCCCTCCCTGCTATAGGATTAAACATCCCTAGTATTTGTCATGCCTTGCATCCTCTAGAGGGAGCAAGTTTCCCTGTTGCCCATGCATTAGCCATAGGTCATGCTTTGATATGTGGCACATGAGCAGATATGATATTCATCACATTTGAGAAGAAGCTTTTAATGTGTTATTGTATGGTTTGGCTCAAGCTTTTTCACTTCTGCCTTTCTCCATGAGAAATACATGTCCCAGACATGCCCCCAGAGCATGGCACATAGTATGAGCTAACATTTATTAAATACATATTGTGTACCATGCACTATCCCATGTGTTACATATGCCTACATGTGTTAATTCATTTCATCCTCATGGGAACTGTAAGACATCAATACTGTTATCATCATCTTTATTTTACATATGTGGAAAACTAAGATTCAGTAAGGATGAATGCCTTGCTTAAATGTACACAACTGGAATGGGGAAGGCAGTCTGCCTTCTAGGTCCATATTCTTAAACACTGCACTATGCTGCTTCTCATAGGTGACCAGCAAATGCTTGTTGAATTTAAAGTTTGTTTAAATGATTGTCACTCATGAAGCACTGTTCTCTTCTATTTACCCAGATTCTGAAGGTGCAATCCACTGGGACAATGATGGGCTTCTTACTTACTTTGGACCTGGGCACTTTTCCTGCCTCAGTTGTTAGCCAAATAGGAGGCCCTTCTAATTCTCCTAACTGGGGAAAAGTCATTTGTGGCCATCAGATGGGAACCCAAACATTTATCCTGTAGGACCCACATGAACCACAAGATAACTCCTGTAAATCCCATGTGGATCCAAGACATCTCCACTGTGAACCTTCATTGTGAACATCAGATCCCTCTCCTGAAGACTCATATGAACCCATGTATCTTTCCTGGGGCCCTCATGGACACCTAACATCTCTCCTGTAGAGCCATGCTTGATAACCTCCTCAGGGTCCCATTCACCATTTCATTGGGTCCTCTCACAACTCTATAAATCAGTTAAGGCTTGCCTTAAAGCAGAGATAGACAGCAGTGACCATTGAGTGGACCAAGCACAGGACCAAAAGCAGAACCCTGGTGTCCTGCCCTTCAGCCCACGACTCTTCTGTCCTGACTGGCATAGATTATGCTTTCTGCTCAACCCTCCACAGCCCCTGAAGCACCCTCCTTTTCTTCTCTCTCTTGCATTAATTCTTGTCTGCCTTTCTTCACTCCTGCCCCCTTTCTATCCCAGCTGTGGGAGTGAGGCCCCACTCTCAGCAGGCTGGAGTCAGACAAAGAGCCCTTATTCAGGGCAAAGAATCCCCACAGTGTCTCCCACCCACTGAGGCCCCCTTCTAGGCCCAGGGTGATGTGGGCAGAGGGTACTGTGGAGGGCAAGAGCCATTGGCTGGCAGGACAGAGGCTGGGTTAAGCTGTAGATATCCCACAGGAGGTTTACAGCATAAACACCATTCACAATAAAATCCTGTCTTTCACTCCGAGCCTCATCTCTCCAAGTGGGTCTCTCTCAACCCTTATTAGTTCTGGGTTTTTAAACATTTACCCTGGTCTCTACTCACTTTCAGTGTTCATCTCTGTATATCACAGTTTCTTTCTCTTTTCTTTATTTCTTTTCTGTTTCTCTTTCTAAGCCTCTCTCTTTCTATTGCTCTGCATAGCTTGTCAATCTCTATTTCTTACCTCTTTCTCACTTTATCATGCTCTTTCTTCTCTATCTTTCCTTGTCTATTTTTCTCTCCAAATTGTGATCACTGCAAATCTCTGCCTTTTCATGTTTCTATGTCTTTATTTTCAAGATTCTCCTTTCTTGTCTTTCTATGTCTGTCCTTCCGTGCATCTGTGTGTCCTTGTCTATGTGTCGTTTCTGTTTCTTTATGTCTCATCTCTGACCTTCTGTCCTTCATCCTCTCCTTGTCACTTTGGGCCTGTGGATCTGAAGGGCCTTCATCAGTTATCACACTCTCCTGCTTACAAACTCCCTCTCACTCTTCCTTTTTGGTTCGTTTCAGCGGCTCTTGGGACCGGCATGGAAGGTTATTCTCCCCAGTTTACGGATTTGGAAGCTGAGGCTCTGGTAGTTGGTACCAGACTCCTTTTCTGGGTCTTTTCTTCGACCTCTTTGCCTCGCTCTTGTCCCCGTGGTGCCCTCAGACCACCTGACCGGGCGCTGTCCCGGGAATTTAGCACCTCGGACAGCTCCTGTAAGGTGCGGGGGTGGCCAGGCCTTCCTTCTCGCGAGCTCAGGCAGAGCAGCCCTAGAGGAAGCGCGGGAATCTCGCGAGAGAGGCTGTTGCAGGCAGGGGCGGCGCGGGCGCGCGAGAAACTGGCCCGAGGCGCGCGCGCGCGCACCCTGCCCCCAGCCCCGGAGCGGCTCGTGGCCGGCTCCGCGCCGCATCGCTGGTTGCAGCGCAGCGCAGCGCAGCGCGGCGGCTTTTGCCGAGCGACAGCGGCGGGTAAGTCCCGGGCCTAAAGGCCTAGAGAAGGGCTTTGCAACGAAGTTGGGCACAGGGCGAAAGGTTCTCCGCATCTCCAGCTTTGTACCTCCTACGCTTCACCTTTGGATGCAGGAGGCAGGCGGAGCTGGAGAGATGGGGAGTGGAGGTGACCTTCCCTGTTTGGGGCGGAGGAAGAGCGTCCCGGGTGCTCCCAGGCCTCCCAACCCCCACCATCCCCATTACCGGCTCCAGCAGAGGGAACCTGGGTCTTAGATGACGTCAGACCCTTGGATTCTGGAGTTGGGCCTTGGGCCTTCTATCAGCACCCCCAGGCCCACCTGGCGTTCCCTGGAAACAGGCCTCCCCCTCCTGGGGATGGTGCACGCGGCCTGGGTTGGGGGCGCCTGGAGGCGGGGTGACTGAAGCCTCCTTTTGGTCTTTCCTCACAAGAGGAGCCTGCAGGTGGACCCAGGTTGTACTCCCCACCCTTGCAACCCCCGCCTCCCGGAGGCAGCAGACCTTTGGCCCGCTGGTCTGAGCCTCCTCGGGATTTCAGGGGATGGGTGCATTGGCTTGACCCTGGGGTCCACCAGGGCTTTGGGGTGGTGTATTGGGGGCGCCGGAAGAAGCGCATTACAACGCTGGCAGGAGTGGGTCACGAGGATGGGGGTGAGATGTTTGGGAACCCATCCCTGCCCCTGCCTCTAGGAGCTCCTGATCTAGGAGTTGGGGAAACCAAGTAGAGTCTGGGACTGAGAATTCGCTAACTCAGGCCGTTCAAACCGGTAATGGCCCAGCTCCAGGCTGAGGAGTTTAGGGAGGGCCAGGACTTTCCCGTGGACACCAGGAGCATAAGGAAGAAGGGAGGCAAGAGCCAGTGAATAGCAAGCTTCTTGGAGATTGTGAGATTTGGTTGGGAGGAGAGGGCATTTCTGGGGAATGGTCTGGTCAAAGGCATAGAGGTGGGAATTTAGCATAGCCTTTGGGGAGCCTGGCCTGTGAGCCCAGCCATGTGACTGTGCCCATGGGGTGGGCCAGTCTGGAGATTTTTGCAGCCTGTGCTCTACCTGTTCTGTTTCCAAGAGGCAGGCCTCTGAAAGAGGGAAATGGTTCTTGCATAGGCATGACTGGAGAGAGATTTTGTTTGGGGATACACAAATCTCTGTAGTTGAGATTTGATCTGGCTTTGGTGAGCCTGAAGAGCTGAGAGAGGACTGTCTCTGGTGAATGGGCCACAGAAAGAGGGTCTTCTTAAGTCTAGCAAACCCTTGGAGAGTTAGCAGGGTCCTGGGAAGGGAGCTCTGGGTAGGGGCTGTGGATGCTGTGGCTGTTTCTTTAACCCTTTCCCTGGCGGGCCAGCTGGCCACTTCTGAACAAATTGATTCCCCTCTCTGGGCATCTCTTTGCCAGCATCTTTCTCTAGGGATGAAATAATAGGACTAAGTATTGATCTCCCTTGAGGAAGCTGCTTGTTCTAGTTTAGAGCATCCCTATCAGTTCTCCTTCCTTTCCCTTTCCTCCCCCTTCTCTCTGCCTTCCTCTCCCTTTCCCTGCCCCCTCCACACAGCAGTTCCTCTACAGAGAACTTCCTTTCTTACTGACAGCCTGGAGTCTCTGAAGGTTTCCTGGAGGAAGTGTGATACAGCAGGGGTGACAGAAGCTGTGGGCTTAGCCTGATTGCTGGAGGGCATCCGTTGCTCCACTCCCACTCCTTGGGAGGGTGTCCAAGTCTTGAGCAAGAACATGATTGACTGTGCTCTGTGCCCTGTTCTGTACTGGGTCCCTCCTGGAAGCCCCATCCAGGAGGGAGTGAGGTAGAGATTGGGTGAGAATGAGGGAGTACTTGGTGCCCAATAACTGGTTCAGAATTTAAGCAGTGGGAGGCACAACAGGGATGTCTGGAAGGACTTCCTAGATGAGGTGGGATGTGAGAAGCTAGTAGGATTTAGAGGAGTGACAGGGCTCTGGTTTGGGGCATTGGAAGCAGAGGGGATGGCTAGATATGATCTCTCTTGTATGGGCTGTATGGGTTGTATGGGAAACAGGTAGAGAAGTAAAAGGTGGTGGGTGGGAGGTTTGTAGCTGAATGACACAAGGCCTTGAATGCCAGGCACAGGATCAGTAGGGGCTACTGAAGCGTCATCATAGGACAGTAATAGTGATGCCAGGAGAGTGATGTTTTCTAAGGATGATTCAGAGTTCTGGGACATTAGGGCTGGGGATGTGGGACTGGGTGTGAGATAAGGGGACCAGAGGTAGAGCAAGAGGGGAAAACTGCCATCTTAGCAGACAGGCTCTAGGCAGGCAGGAAGAAAATGACCATTTCTATGCCAAGCATGGGAAGCTCATGCTTGGAGAGAGGGCTGGTGAGTAAGGGAGCCCTGGAACTAACCCCAGGTCCTGATCTGAGGCCAGACTTGACTTCCTTCTCTCTGCCATGAACCTCACTTTCTCTATTGTGGGACCTTCTGTCCTCCCAGATACACAGTAAGAAATGGAATAAATTGTAATCTGTTTTTTTTTTAAGCAAAATTCAGGTCGTATTTGCTATCTTATTGATAACTAAGGAGGTGCTTCTTAGGCCTACATTTTGGGGGGATATATAGCACCTCTAATACCCCCAACATTATGAAAAACTCTCAGTTGAGGAGCAAACTGCTACTTTCCCCATTTTTCAGTTTAAGAACTTTGGTTTGCAGAGACCAGTCATTGCTGTACCCTCCCACCCCCACCCCACAAATACAAGTATTTTAAAGGCTATCCCTGAAATAAGAGCAGAGGAGACTGGAACCTTCCATTCTTGTGACCTCAGCCTCTGTAGCCCTCCCAAGCTTAAATTCTCTCAGGGCTAACCATATACAAACAAGGCAGCCTTGCCCTGTGCTCTGACTTCTCCCACCGTCTCTAATTTTCTACACTGATTTCTCTGTAACCATGGGTATACCTTTGGGAGAAAGCCTGGGACCAGGCTTGGGGGTCAGATTGGAGCCAGGGTTAGAGTCTCCTCCCTTGAGTCTCCTACAGTCTAGTTAGTACCCACTCTCCCCCTGCCTCTCTTCTTTGTTTTCCTGGAAGACATTAAAGCTGGACCACAGTCTCCCACTCCACATCCCATTGTCTTGTGGGAGGTGATGCCTCCTTCAGCCACCCTTTCTGCCAGCCACACGTGAATCTGGTCATCATTGGCATGTAGCCACCTCTGAAATCTTGAATTCCAGTATTCTTCTCTGACCACAGTCCAGTTTCTGCTTTATCTACTTTGGGGCCTCAAGGAGACGGCTAGTTCTCTGACACCTCCGTTTTCTCTGTCCCATGAGCATGACAGCTTCTGTGTCTTTTCTGGACCCCATGGTTTAGGATTTTAACCATTCTGTGATCCATGCCCTCAATTACTATGTCACTTTGCTTGTTTGTCCCACCTCAGCAGCAGGCCCCCCAACTCTGGATTCTATACTCAGAATATAGAAAGCTTCTGGTGACCATCGCATACCAGGGCAGGCTGGCTCTGCTTCCATGCAGAGTCTCCAGCCTCATCACTTTGGAAACACTTCTCCTTTTCCCATCAGCTCCCTATTCTGTTCCGTGGGAGGAGTATTCCAAACTGTGCTACTATCCCAAAGCCTTTTACTCATGAAGAAGGCTAGTGGAGGGTATATGTGGAAGGTGGAACCACACCCATGTTTCTCCACTTCTTGAATCCCATTAGAAGGAGTGCTTCTAATCTAATGCTCCCACTCTGTGCTATGGATGCTGAACCTACCTGTCTCCTGAAGCACCAATATCCATCAGCTGTTTCCCCCTCTATTGTCTCTTCAGCCTCTCCACTGTTTTCCTTCAGACCTTCCTCCCAGCTTATAAATATGCTCAAGGCTCCTATCTAGAAAAACCTTTCTAATCTGGTGTCTTCCTCTAGCTGCTGCCGTTTAAACCTATAATTTTGCCTTAACTACAAGTGACATATGGCCATTGTAGAAATTTTAGAAAATAAAGATAAAAAGAAAGACAACAAATAACTTATAATCTCACTATTGAGAGTTGGCTAGTGTTAATTCTCTAGTGTATGGTGCATGTTTCATTGTTGTCACTGATAGTCTCTGTGTGTGTTGTATTAAAATCTCAGCTGAGTGTTTGAAAGGTTAGTCTGCTAGACTTGTCTCTCTTCCTCTTTTCATGTTTCCTCATTTCTTGGCAGCTGGCCTCTACCCCACCACTCCCTGAAGCTGTGACCTCCTGATGGCCGAATCAGCCCATGTCATGCCTGACTGCTCCATGGCCATGGACATTGTTGGCCTGGTTGACCAGTCCTTAAAAAGACTGAGATAACTTGTATTCGTTAATGTGAAATATTTTCATGACATATTGTTGAGTGGAAAAAAACAGATTATAAAATGCCTTGTGTAAAATGATCTCACTTTTTGTTACATATGCTTATATGTGCATTAAAAACAAACCCCCAAACCTAAAAGTCAAACTGTTGAAAGGGTGGCCTCTTTCCTGCAGTGGCTTGAAAGACTCAGGGGATAAAGCTCAAATCCTGCCCATGGCCTTCAAGGCCACGATGACTGGCCCCTCTCACCTTTAAACCCTAATTTTGCCTTTTTTCCCCTCTTTCTACTTTAGGCTTTATCTGTGCTTCCTGTTCCCTAAGTGTGCCATGCCGTTGCTCTCCTGGCCTTTCCATGTGCTTTGCTGGTTATCTCTTTTCCTGGCCAACTCTTATTCATCCCTCAAGATTCAGCTCTGATGTTGCTTCCTCTATGAAGCCCTCCCTGGCTTCTCCAGGATGGACCAGGGAGGTGCTCCTCTGTGCTTCCAGTTTTGTGTACTTGCTCTCCTGGGGCACTTCTCAGGCTGTGTTGTAATTGCCCATTGACTTAGCTGCAGCCTCTTCTCTTCTCTCCTCCCTTTCATCTCAAACTTGTCTATGTTACAGAGAAAATTGAAGCAGATGTGTGGGACTCTCACTGTCCTTTCCAAAGCCTCAAACCTCCTCCATCTGCTGGCATCATGCTCTCCTTCGCCCCTGTTAGAACTGAGGCTTGTCCCACCTCCTTGCACTGGACCCCATGCTTCTCCCCCTTTCAGGGGCTTGCTCATCAGTTAAACTTCTGTCTCTATTGTAATTGCAACTGTTCCCTGGATCCTTCACATCTCTAGCTTATTTCCATCTTACACACAACCCTCAGCCATTGTACCCCCTGAACCCCATATCCCACCCAGGTAGTACCCTATCTCTGTTCTCTATCAAGGCAGGCTTCTTCAAAGAGCTGTCTACACCTGCTCTCAGCTTATGTGTTCAACTGTATCATCTGATAGCTACTCCCCGACACCCCTGCCAACCCCAACTCCCAGCTGCCACCGCTACCAAAGTTGTTCTTGCTGGAGTCACAGATGACTCGCTGTTGCTGAGCGTCATGAACACTTTTCAGTCCAGCCCTTTTCATGCTGGACCTCTCAGTGGCATCTGTCACATTTGTCTACTCTGTTCTAGCTTTGGAAAATTCACGCTCTCCTGGTTTCCCTCCTGCCTTATCAGCTGCTCCTGCTCATTCTTTGCCAGCTCAGCCTCTTCTGCCTGACTTTTATTTTTTTAAACAGGTAATACATTTACATGATTCATAATGAAAAAGGACGTCCTCAATTTCATCAATTCTAGGATGAACATTTTGATATTTCTGAAAACATTTTAATGTCTGTGTCTTTAAAAATTTGGCATCTTGTCATTATAAGTTGGCAGTGTTTTTTCCTTTCTTTTGATAAATAAGATACTGATCTTAAAACTGATGGTGTCTTGGATTTGATGGTATAAAGATACATAGTAAAAATTCTTCTTCTCACCTACTCCACATCTATTCATTTCCTCTCTCCCCCAGGTACCACAGTTATTTTTTTCTTGATGTCCTGCTAGAGATTCTATGTGTGTATATTACCACATGCAACTATATATATTTCCCCCAACTTAAAAATATTTATTTTTATTAAGTATAATTGACATGCATTATATTACTTTCTTGTGTACAACTTGATATTTGTACAACATGGTGATATTTGTGTATATGGTGAAATGGTCACCAGAATAAGTCTAGTTAACATTTATTGCCACACAGTTAAAGAATATTTGTGTATGTGTGTGATGAGAAACTTTCAGATTTACTCTCTTAACAACTTTCAAACATGCATTACAGTGTTATTAACTATAGTCACCATGCTGTACATTAAAACCCATGACTTATTTATAACTGGAAGTTTGTACATTTTGACCCCCTTCGCCCATTTCACCCAACCCTCAGCCCCTGCCTCTGGAAATCACCAGTTTATCCTTTGTATCAATGAACTTGTTTTTTTGTTTGTTTGTTTTGTTTTGTTTTAGATTCCACATATAAGTGAGATCATAGTATTTGTGTTTCTCTGTCTGCCTTATTTCACTTAACATAATACCCTCAAGTTCCATCCATGTTGTCACAAATGGCAAGATTTCACTTTTTATGGCTGAATTTTACATAGATGTATACATATAAATTACATATGTAAACATTTTCTTTATTCATTCATCCATTGATGGACACTTAGGTTATTTCCAAAGCTTGGCTGTTATAAGTAATGCTACAATGAACCTGATGGTTTGTATATCTTTTTGAGTTAGAGTTTTTGTTTTCTTTGTCTAAGCACCAAGAAGTGGAATTGCTGGATTGTATGGTAGTTCTATTTTTAATTTTTTAAGGAAACTCCATACTGTTTTCTGTAGTGGCTCTGCCAGTTTACACTCCCACCAGCAGTGCACAAGGGTTCCGCTTTCTCCATATCCTTGCCAACATTTGCTATCTCGTCTTTTTGATAATAGCCACTCTAACAGGTGTAAGATGATATCTCATTGTAGTTTTGATTTGTATTTCCCTGATATTAGTGATGTTGAACATCTTTTCATGTACCTGTTGGCCATCTGTAGGTTTATTTCCTCAACTTTTTATTTTGAAAATTTTCAAAGCTACAAAAAGTTTAAAGAACAGTGCAGGGAACTGCTGTATTGTCATCTGTAATTTCAGTGCACTAGGGTACTTCACCTGCATTCACCAGTTAACATTTTGTAACATTTGCTTTATCTATCTATCCATCCCTGATTTTTTTTTTTTGCAGAACCATTTGAAAGTAAGTAGCAGAGAAGACACTGTATTTCTAAATGTTTCAGCATGTATCTCCTAAGAATAAAGATGTTCTCCTGCACAGTCACAGCACCTAAGAAGTTTAACATTGAACAGTGATATCTACTATTGATTCTATGTTCAAATTTCTCTACTTGTCCTAAAAATGTTCTTTACAGCTCTGATTTAAAAGTCCAGGATCACTCACTGCATTTGGTTGCATGTCTCTTTAGTCTCCGTTAATTTAGATGAGTGCCCTTACCAATTTGTATCTTTCATGACATTAACATTTGTCTTGGAGAATTTCCCACAATCTGGATTTGTCTGATTTTTTTTTTAGTAATTATTTTCAGGTTAAGCATTTTGGCACCAATACTACATAGAGAACTTTTGTCCTTCTTTGTGTATCACATCACAAGGCACATAATGTCCTTTCGTCCCATGGTCAGAAATGCTAAGTTTGGTCACTTGGTCTGCCAGATCCTCTCATTATGGAAGTTCCTTTTCTCTCTTGTGATTAATGACTAATCTAGGGGGTGAAACTCAGAAGATGTGCCTCTCCTCTTCCCCAGCCACCTTTCACCCAGTGGTTTTATCAGCCATTGACAATCCTTGCCTGGATCAGTTCTGACATATGGGGGTTGCAAAATGATTATTTTAAAAATTGTTATTCCTTTATATTAGGACTTTTCCTTCCCCCCTGCTTTTCTTTTGTGTATCACCGTAGTAGGCTTGTGCATTCTTTTCATTCAATGTGTTATAATCCATTACTGACATTATTCATATTTTTTCTCTAGCTTTTTATTTTGAAAATTTTACACTGAAATTGAAAGAATAGTATAAAGGACACTCACATGTCTTCACCCAGATTCACCAGTTGTTAACATTTGCCGCATTTGCTTTGATTCTGACTCTGTCTATCCATCCATCTTACTCTCTGAACTACTTAAAGCAAGTTTCAGACATCATAGTACTTTACCCCTAAGCACTTGAGCACATATTTCCTAAGAACAAAGACATTTTCCTATATAACCTCAATAACATAATTATGCTCAAGAAATGTAACATGGACACAAAAATATTAGCTAGAGCTTATATTCAAGTTTTCTCTGATAGTCCAGTGATGTCCTTTATAATGTTTTCCTCTTGAACCAGGATCCAATCAAGGTTCACACATCAGTTTTTATAGCCTCCGTTAGGTTAGAGAATCCCTTATCTTTTATTTATTTCTTTATTTACTTACTTACTTACTTACTTACTTATCTTTTAGGGTATTGGCATCTTTTAACAGTCCACAGTCCAGGCCAGATTAGTTTATAGAATGTGCCACAACTTGGACTTGTCTGGTTGTTTCTTATGATTAGATACAAGTTAAACATTTTGGGTCAGGACTGCTACGTAGGTGGGAGGCCATAATGTCTGTCTGTCCTGTTATTGGTGAGCTTGAGTTTGATCACCTGGTTAAGGTGGTGTCTACCAGCTTTCTTTACAATAAAAATGCCTGTTCCCCTTTGTAATTAATAAGTCATCTTTGAGACTCTCTGATTCCCTTCTTACCCAACAGTCTTTCACCCAGTGAAAGATTTAGCAGCCATTGAAGATCTTTGTCTGAATTAGCTATTACATTCATGATTGCAAAATTAGGAGATTTTCTAATTCTGTCACTCCTACATTTATAGCTAGCATTTTTCTGCAGAGTTTTCTTTATTCCTTCCTTCCTCCCTCTCTTTTTCAAAATAAGAATATCAGCGAAGGGTATAGCTCAGTGGTAGAGTGCATGCTTAGCATGCTCGAGGTCCTGGGTTCAGTCCCCAGTACCACCATATAAATAAGTAAATAAACAAATAAGCCTAATTACCTCCCTCTAAAAAAATAATAATAAAATTAATTAATTTAAAAAAAATATGGCTTTACCAATATTACTTAATATTTATACGTGACTCCTTTACTAGATAGTTACACCATTTATTGAAGAAAAAAATAAAAATAAAAACAAGAGTATCACTTTGGATTCACGGATTATTTTTTAAACACAGTATGTTATATTACTGTCATTATTTTTGATGCTCTTAATTGTCCCAAATTTGGCTGGTGATCGCCCCTTTAAACTGGTGTCCTTTTGACATTCTCCGATTAGTTGAATTCCTGCTTGTTTCTGGCACCACAAGATGTTCTAGGCTAATGTTCTGTTTCCTTGGCCTGGCTTGGGACCAGCCATATGTTTTTGTAAAGTCATGAGTTCATACTGATGCCTCCAATTGAAATCCAACATCACGGGACGCTTTCTTACCTTCCCATATTCCACATTCTATCTAACACTGAGAACCAGGTTCCAACAACATACACTCATTCTCTCGCCCATTGTCTGCTACAGTACACATGACAGAGTTTCAGAATCACCACACTAGTACCAGTAGTACCAGTAGACCTGTAAGATTTCAGATTTCTTTCCAGTTGTTTTTGTTCTTGTGATACATCCCCCTGAGAGAACACAGATACTGAGGTCAAGTTACTTGGCCAGTTCTTTTTCCTGTGTGATTGTGTTATCAGTTTGCTGCATGGATAAGCTTCATTTGTTTTTGTTTATTGCATTTTTAGACTTTCATTTCTTCCTGGTGTAAGTTTCTGCATATGTAAGACATTGTGTGTGAAAAGTATGTAAAAATCTTCCCCCAGAGATGCCTCACTACTCATCCTAGCCCTCCTGTCATGTGACCATTTCATTAGTTTCTTTTTGACTCTTCCTGTATTTCCTTTGCAAAAACAAGCTAACTTAGATACCTGTTCTTATTTCTCCTTTTTTACATAAAGGTATAAAAATAGTATGCTGTTTATACTTGTTTGTACTTTGCTTTTAGTATACACTGGAAATCATTCCATGGCGGTTCATAGACATCATCTTCATTCTTTTTTACAACTGTACAGTAGTCCATTGAATGATGTATCATAGTTTATTCAAACAGTTGCTCTTAGGTTGTTTCCAACATTTGCTATTGCAAAATAGTGTCATGTTGAATAACATGTATCCGTTGCTTCTTATTTGTGAGTAAATAACCAGTAAATAACCGAGTAGGATTCTGAGGGCAAAAGAAAAAAAATTTTTTATTCTCCTCTCCCCTCCTTTTTTTCAATATATTTGTTATTATTTTATTTTGTTTTATTATTTTATTTTTTGGGGGAAAGCAGTTGGGTTTTTATTTATTTACTTATGTTTAATGGAGGTACTTTGGATCGAACCTAGGACCTTGTGCTTGCTAGGCACTTGCTCTGCCACTGAGCTATATCCTCCCCTCCTTTTTTTTCAACATGAAAGATAACATACTATATAAACTATTCTACGTGTTGCCTTTTTCCCTCAATGCTTCGATTAATGCACCTGTGTGAAAGAATCATTTCATGCATGTCTCTGTCATCCCTGTCTTTAACGTCTGTGGTAGATGTTGTTATGTTTTTATATCTGTATTTGATTTCATATCACAAAGGGACCACAAAAGGTTATAATTGCCCACACTTAATTGGATCCAGAGGAATTTAACTGGAACCCTAGGAGGGTTTATTTTTCTTGTAAAGCAAACTTTCAATTGAATTATACATAGGAAAGTGCATAAATTGTAATTATGTGCTTGAGGAATTTTCACAAAGTCAACACCTCTATGTAGCCAGCACCCAGATCCAGTAACAGACCATTACCAGCACCCCAGATGCTTGTGCTCCCTTAAGGGTAATACTATCCTGACTTGAGCACCCTAGATTTGTTTTGCCTGATTTAAACTTTATAGATATCTCTGCCCAGCTTTTAGGTGTTGTGTTGCCTTAATGCTTGGTCATAGATCATTTTCTGTTTTTTATCATAGCTATAGCTATGTATCTATATACCAAAGTTACTGTTCTAGCAAAATGATCTCATTCGCTTTCTTAGCCTTAACTTGCCAGCAATTACCTGATGCATGTCTCAGCACAAACCTTCTGCTGAATCCTCGACCCAGATTTTTCCCAGTGCCTACAAGGCAGCCCTGTCTGGGGGTCTCACCACACCTCAGGCTCGTATGTCCGTAATGCAGCTTTTTTTCTTCCCTGGGGCCCTACACCTCTTCTCGTGGGTGCTCCCCATGATGGGGCTCTCAGTAAGCAGCCCCACCATCCACTCAGTGGTTTAAGCTGGCAGAGAGTCTTCATGATGCCTCCTTCCCCCCACACCCCAGATCCACCTTGGGACCCCTTCCAGCCTGCCTCCTCAGTGCCTCAGGGATCACACCCTGCCTGCCTCACCTCTCCAGCCTCCCCTGCTTCTTTCCTATGCACTCTCTGCTTTGGCCATGGTGGCTTTCTTTCCCTTGCTTAGAAGTGAAGCTCCTTCCTGCATGAGGATCTGTGCATGCTTTCCCCTCTGCCCAGAAGGCTGCCCTGCCTCAGGCGGCTCCCCTGTGTTCTTCAGGACTCCTTTATGGCTTACATTTAATTTCCATGACTCCTCAGACCTGGTTAGGTCACCTATCTGCTGTGCATGTTTTTTTTTTTGTTTTTTTGTTTTTTTAATGGAACTACTAGGGATTGAACCCAGGACCTCATGTATGCTAAGCATGCACTCTACCACTGGGCTACACCTCCCCACCATGTGCATGTTCTCATAGCCATCCTTCCCTTTTATATTATTCACTGCAGAGGTTATTGACTGCTTCATGCCACGGGCAGGGACCACCTGTCTTATTCATGCTTTCTCCCCAATGCCTGGCAGATGATACATGCTCAAGACATGAACAAATGACCGAAGGCAAAGGCAGGAGGAAGGGAGCCCAGCCTGTGACTGAGGCCAGGGCTCTGCTGTGTTCAGGGTCAAGAATAGAATTTCTTCTTTCAGGGGTCCCCTCAGGCCTTCTCTGTCACTTGACTTGCCCTGCCTGGAGTACCTCCCAGTTTTCTTTCCCACCCTCTGAAGATAGGTTTTTTTGCCTGGAGGCAAAGGGCGGGAGTCCCTGGAAGGATGTAGCTGGTGAAATGGTGGCTCTGTGAGATGGGAGCTGCTTCCTTTGGGTTCATTCCACTGTGGGAATGTGAAACAGGCCCTGCCCCAAGGAGTTTCCAGCCTGCTGGGGCTGAGGAAGGGACTGGGCTGCGTCGGCCATGATCCTTATTCTTCTCTGGCTTTTCTTTCCTTCCAGTTTAGGACAAAGAGGCTTGGACAGGCCACTGGGCCGGCTGGCGCCATCATGGCGGGTAAGGAGAGGGTGGGCCACGTGAGTAGGATACGACAGTGAGCATCGGGTGGTTGGCCCTCTTCTTGGTCCCTTTATGCTCCCTAATTTCTGCAGGTCAGATTCTTTCTGTTCTCTTGTCCCCAGGTTTTCTCTGACCTTGGGGACCAGAGGTGGCACATCCTGATGCCCTGGTCCTACTGTCCATCTGACTGATGAGTGGCATGTGTGGCCAAGTCCCTGGCCCCTCTGTCACCATTACTCCTTAATTTTCTAAGACCTTGTCATTCTGGTTTCTGAGTTGTCTGGTTTCCAAAGGCCCAGAGCTGGAGGGACCTTTAGGGATTATCTGGTTCAAGCCCCACCCCACTGGGTAAACTGAGGTCTGGAGAGGGGTGGTGACTCGCCCAGGAGAATGAACGTTGGAGTGGAGGCTGGAACCCACGTCTCCAGACTCACCCATCCTGCTTCCTCTGCCCAGAACTGGCCCCCACCGCACTGAAGAGGGTACTGCACCCCTGAAGGATAGCATTTATTGTTTTTATTCTTTTCAGAGACAGTGATACTGCCTCTGGGCCTTTGGTTACTTTGGGAGACCCAAGGAGGCGGGGATGGCTGGGTGGGGATAGCAAAGTGTCCTGTGGCCACAGGGGCCAAGAGGGCAGCCCAGACCAGGGAAAGAATCATTATACTGGATCGCTGGGGAGGGAACACTCAAGGTGATACCATGTGATGTGCCTTGCCCACAGAGAAAGTGAACAACTTCCCACCGTTACCCAAATTCATCCCACTCAAGCCATGTTTCTACCAAGACTTCGAGGCGGATATCCCTCCCCAGCATCTCAGCATGACCAAGCGCCTCTACTACCTCTGGATGCGTGAGTGCTGTGGGTTGGGGTGGGCTGTGAGGGGGAGGAGGAGGAGGGAAGGCTGGCGGGGATGGACATCGTGGGGGAGGGGTGCCTGCAGGCCCAGTGTCTCCAGCTCCACTTGCAGCATCTGCGTGGAGCAGTAAGCCTTTCCCTGCCTGACTCCTGCAGGCTCCTCTCCTGGGCCGACTCCCCAGCTGGGCCTCAGTTTCCCTCAGCTCCCCAGCTCTCCCTATCTCCCATTCACAGAGCATCCAGGTGGGGGTCTCTGTCTGTGGTGTTAATCCCTCTCTTTTTCCTCTCCTCCTTCCCACTGGAGTAGTTTTCCAAGGAACCTCTGGTGACTGCCTTAGGATTCTGAATTTGGAGAGGAATCCTTCCCTTAAAACGTCATTTTTCTTGCTTTCTTTGGAAAATTGCTCAAAAAGAAGCACATTCAGCTCGGAGTTAGGACATATGGGAGCAAGCTGGACTGGCTGGTCCTCCACTTCCCAAGCAGCAGGATCCTTATTTGTAGAAAAGAGGGTATTGGCTCAGTGATTGCTGTGGTTCCTGTAGCTCAGTGTTTAAAGTCCAGAGTTCCAATGTTCTAAGATTTTGAGGTCAAGAGTTTAAAGGCCCTCGTTTCTAATTGTCTGTGGCAGGTTGGTGGGAAAGGTGTCATGCTAGGGCGTTGGGGCTTGGCTGTGCCCAGCCCTGGTCAAAGGTACCTTTTAGGCATGTGCAAGGAGGCAAGCTGGCTGTCCTGTGCTGGGAAATAGCCCCTAGAAATGCCAGACACCTGCAGGGTGACCACAGCTAGGGTCTGCCACGTGTGATGTTGCCTTGAGTCAGGCCTGCGCTTACCTGGGGAGATGAGTGATTGTGCCAGAAAGGTGATGAAGAATGTTGTTTTTGTGGTAGGTCCTTCATAAAATGGTAGAAAGAATATAGGGACAGACTCATTGGCAAGTCCCAGCTTGGCTTTTGGGTGGAGAAGGAATCTTTCCCCGTGTAACATGAGTGAAGGAAGGGATGGGGCAGGTGTAGGTAGGTCTGTAGATATTGGGAATAGAGTGAGGAGGTTGCTTCTAAAGGCTCCCATTTTTTCCCCATCAAATAGGATGGACAGTGGGAATAGGAGCTTTGAGGAGAGTGGGATTAGAATGAGGGCACATTTGTGGACAGAGGGTGAGGACACTATCCAAAGAAATATGATCCCTAAGATTTCTGGGTCATGCACAGGGTCCATCTGAGGTTGGCTGCCATGAGTTTACAGTCCTACCAAGCTTCTCTTTGGGGCTAGTTTTTCCCTAGCGACATTCAGCACAGGTAGGTGGGAATTGTGTTCATCCAGAGTGAGTGTGACCAGAAGACAAGGCAGGGGAGGGAATAAGAAAATGAATGAGATAAATTATGATTCTAAGCTGGACAAAGAGAGAAGTGGAGATAGAAAAAAAGCTGATGGCTAGAGAGAGAGTGGCCAAGTCAATGTATATTTGCTCGGAAGAGTAGAGTTATTACAGCCGGAGCAGTAGATCAAGTGTGTGGGAGAGAGGTGGGACTGAGAAGAGAGATATAAACCAATCTAAGAACAGGTTAATGTCTATTCTATGTATAGAGCAAATAAAATCAGGGAGAACACCAAGATTCTAGAAAATTGAGGGGCAATAAACAGAGATGGTGGAATACGGCTGAAACACGCAGGAAGAAATGCTCACCCTTGTTTTGAGGAGCCCTGAGTTGGGTGTACCCACGCAGGTGACTGCATTGTGGGGCCAGACTTGGGGAGTACTTCACCTGACCCTGGGCTCTGGGAACTCTGCCCCTGAGAAGATCTCATCCAGGAGCTGGATTTAAGGGCTATAAATAGCTTCCTAAGTCCTCACTAGGTGCCTGTCAGAAGCTTTGCTCCCAAGGAAATGTATATAACCCTTGAGATGCTTGAGGGTTCTATTCAGAAGCCAAGACCAGAGATGCCTGGCTGTTTGAGGCCAAGATTAAGCCCGCCTTCCTTTGTTTATTCAGCAAGTCTTTGTGGGGCCTTAAAGGGACTGAGTCTAATGTTGGAGGAAGGGAGCAGCCTTAAGTCAGATACACTGGGTGTGTGTTAGTGCCAGCATCAGGTGAGGAGACTTGTGGCTCCTGCTGGCTGTGACTCAGTGATACTGTGAGTCCAAGGTTCAGCTAGCTTATGTGGGCACAGAGGAGGGGGAGCCTAGGTCTCACTCTTGGGGAGCTTCTAGTTTGGTGATGGGCTGGGATTTGTACTTGGGGAACCACGGGAGCAGCCCAAGTCTGCAGGAGGTCAGTAAGGAGGTCTGTGGGAGATGAATAAGGCTGCAGTAGTGAAAAAAGGCTTCTTGGAAGAGGTGGCATGATAGTTGTCCAAGAAATTGAACAAAGACTGAGATCCCAGCCCCTGCTGCCTGCCCCATTTAAATGTGGGGCAGATGGTACAATAGCTTGAAGAGATGTTTCCTCAAGGCCTTTACTTTCCTCTTTTCATGCCCTACTTTGCAAGAGAAGATGGAAGATGGTCTTCCTGTGCCCTGGGCATGGTGATTGCTGTGGGTCTGGGAGGGCAGGGGCTGAGGCTGCATTTCTGCCACACCGAGGCTTTGGGGCCCTTCAGCAGGGCTTGCCGGGCTGAGGCTCTGGGTTCCTGCTCTGGAGACTCTGTTCTCCAGATTTCTCAAATCCCTAGGAGCGGGTGTAGGGAGGGGTTGGTCTGACAGGCCTCCAGTTTTCTTTCTTACAGTCTTATTTCCTCTGTGTGTGTATGTGTATGTCTGTCTCATGTATCTGTGTGTGTGTATTCATTGACGTGGACTGCGGGTGTGAATCTGCATAAATGTGGTTTGCATGTGTGTCTGTGTGTGTCTGCATCTCTCTGTGCTTGTGCTGTTTGCGTGTGTTTGATTGCGGGTCTTTGAGTTGTGTGTGTGTGCCCTGTCCGTGTGCTCGTGTATTTCTGCATGGGCCTGGGCATCTGTGTGCGTGTCTGGTGTCTGTGTGTGTGTGCATGGGCTCCTGGGTCTGCAGTGAATAGCGTCACGCTGGCCGTGAACCTGGTGGGCTGTCTCGCGTGGCTGATCGGAGGTGGGGGAGCCACCAACTTTGGCCTCGCCTTTCTCTGGCTCATCCTCTTCACACCCTGCTCCTACGTCTGCTGGTTTCGGCCCATTTACAAGGCCTTCAAGTAAGTGATTGGCGCTGAACCCCAGCTCCTAATCCTATCTCTTTGCCTATCTCCTGCTTCTTCTCTACATAATGTCTCACTTTTTGGCGGGGGCCATTCTGCCAAACTCACTTTCCCTTTGTTTACCCTCAGCTAGACTGCAAGATAGGATTTAGGCTTCGTGGCAGCCCTAGGCTGGAGTAGGAGGGCTGTGAGTCAGAGCCTTCCTCTTAGTTCCTTCCTTCTTCACTCTGCCTTTGGGTGGGGGCAACATAGAGACCAGGCCTATTTTTGTTTTGCCTTCCCCAGGCAGCTGGCTGCATGATAAATTTTGCCAGTGGGGCCAGTTGTCTTGCTGGAGCTGCCCATCCTTGTACCCATGGGGCTAGCTGATTTGGTGCCAAGTGGACCATCTATCCATGTGCCAGTGGAACAAGCTATCCATATGCTCACTGACACTATTTATGTGCTAATGATGCCATCCATTTCTGTGCCAAAGGGACTACCCATCCATGTGTAAGTAGGGCTAGCTGTCCTGGTGCCACTGGGTGTCTACCTTGTGTCATATGGGATTTTCGGTCTTTGTGCCAGTGGGCAAAAAGGCTTTCAGTCTAGTTGTCAACAAAGTATCCTCCTCAGTGCCATTGGGCCTCAAATATCTTTGCCAATTGGACCCATCCATCTATGTGCCAATAGGGTGTCTGTTCTTGTGCCAATGGTACTTTCCATCTCTGAGCTTATGGGTCCATCCATCCATGTAGTGGTGAGCTAGGTGTCTTGGTGCCAGTAGGGTTGTTCAGCCCTTTGACAATGGGATTGTTTATTCCTGCCACAATGGACCCATCTGTTTCTGTGCCAGTAGGGCCAACCATCCATGTACCAGTGAGTGGTCCATTTATGAGATCTCTCTATGTAATGTTGTACACACAGGCCTAACACATGGAAACTTGCAAAGATGAGTAAACGCTGTCCCATTTTGGCCTCTCAATTAAGGCCTTTGAATGTCTTCTGTCCCCTCTGTACTCACTTAAACTTGCAAGAGCTTGGAGATCTTGAAGGCAGGGAAGCCCTGGCCCTCTGCCCAGGTGACAGGAACCATCTCCTCTGTTGCAGGACCGACAGCTCCTTCAGCTTCATGGCATTCTTCTTCACCTTCATGGCCCAGCTGGTCATCAGCATCATCCAAGCCGTGGGCATCCCAGGCTGGGGTGTCTGGTAAGAACCTGCGGTGTCTGGACTGACCCAGGGCTGGCATGGTTGGCACCTGGGGGTGTGTCCTTTGCTTACTTCTGTGTGCTAAGCTGCCTAGCCTGTGGGGACACCGTGAGTTATTGCAAGTGTGAGAGGATTCAGGACAGTTTAGTAGACATGGCCATAGCATGAGATGGGAAGGAGAACCTTGCAGTGGTTTTTAGGGGTGCTGAGGGGCCTCAAGCATCATAGGAGAACCTGAAAGAAGGAACCCTTATGTCTCAGGAGCTTGTTTCCTGAGCCAAGAGTTCTTCCTGAACGAGTGACACAGGCCCACTCATAAAAGGATCAGTAAGATGGTCCCTTTGCATCCAATGATATGGTCTCTCCCTGTGACTATGGGATAGTCCCTTATTATAGTGGGGTGGCTCCTGGATACCCCTCACCATGCCAGGCAGCCCCACAGCTGGCCTATTTCTGCAGCGGCTGGATCGCCACCATCTCCTTCTTCGGAACGAACATTGGCTCAGCGGTGGTGATGCTCATTCCCACTGTCATGTTCACGGTCATGGCTGTCTTTTCCTTCATCGCCCTCAGCATGGTATGTGTCACTTCAAGGGTGAGAGGGTGGTGTTGAGAAGGGACTATAATCTGTAACAGCCCTTCTTCCAGGTTACAGGAGGACCCAGAGGTCTCTAAGGGACTCACTCTGGAATGGCTTGGTGGACTTTTCTCCTAGTGCACAGGGCATGGTGGGAGGGAGAACTGGCTTTTACAATGACTTATTTCTGACTCCCACACCTTTCCTGGATGCGCTGCTTCTTCCCTTTGATTAACGCTTCTTTGTGCCCTTCTTCTACAGGTTCATAAATTCTATCGGGGAAGTGGGGGGAGTTTCAGCAAAGCTCAGGAGGAGTGGACCACAGGGGCATGGAAGAACCCACACGTGCAGCAGGCGGCCCAGAATGCAGCCATGGGGGCGGCGCAGGGTGCCATGAATCAACCGCAGACTCAGTATTCCGCCACTCCCAACTACACGTACTCCAATGAGATGTGAACCAGCTGAGCCTACTGAGCGCTGGCTAGGGGCCGGTGGGACGGGGGTTCAAGCCACGTGGTCTATTGTGGTGACCAAGCAGGGTTCCCCCTTCCCTTTTTCTCCTCACCCACTTTGTACAAAGAATCAGAGTTATATATATATATATATATCTGTATATGTATATCCCCTCCCCGCACCTTTTGGATTCTGCTCTCAGCACCCTGAGAGCTGAGGGCTGCACGTGGAGCTGTCCCGTGCAGTGGTAGCTGTGTCTGTGTCCCCTTGTGAACAGTGTGCAGTGGAAGTCTCTGTTGTTGTGGTGCTAGACGTATGTTTAGAACTAAACCAGCCCCCCACCCTCCACCAGGCTGCCCCCTCTGACCTTGGCCCAGAGACCCCTCATGGGGCAGAGGGAGGCATAGCAGAGAGGCTGGCCCCCTCCCCAGGGTTATGAGCTGAAACTGTTCCCACTTTTGGTCTTACTAGGAAGCAACAGTATTTAGCACTCATGGGGTTGGTAGGTGGGAGGGTGGGACCTGTAGGGGAGCTTCCCTTGCTCCTTCTCATCCAGGTTTCTCCCTCCTCAAACTCCTCCTCCCCTCCTCTCTTCCTGCTGTCACACTCCTGTGGTCTCTTCTGCCCAGGGTCTCTCTCTTTTCCATGTGGCTTTTCTTTGTCTTCCCCAAGGCTGAGTGTCCCAGTTCTGCTCCTGAGGCTGAGCCCATTCCCAGATCAAGGAAGCAGACAGGGGAGCTGGGCCTTGGCCTCGATGTGGGAGGGCACACAGCCAGAGTTACAGAGCCCACCTGGGGATCTGACTCCCAGGGAATGGAAATGCAAGGCAGATTCCTCTCTTCCCTGCCTTGCCTACCCCTCCTCTTCCCAGAGCCCCCTTGAGCCCCTCTGCTTATATCCCTCCCCATACTCCCAGCTTCTGTGTCCTAGTTCTCCTACCCTACCCCTACTGTGCGCTAGGTGGCATCTGCCATCCATGAGGACAGATTCCACTGCCTTTCCTGAAGATCTGGGTGGTGTCCAGGCAATTTCAGGTGTATAGTGCAGCTGTCACAGAGGGTATGTAAATAATTACTGGCCCCTGGGGACGTATGTTTAGCCCCAGCCCACTGGGCAGGTGCTAGGTGTCTGAATGACCACTGGATTCCTGGGAGCAATAGCTGTTCTGTTTGGGTCTGATAGAAGGGACAGGTTCAGAGGGTTGAGCCTGGAGGGAAGATCAGAGGAGAAGGCAGGCAGGGCCCAGTGAGAGGGGATCATGTCCCCCGCACCCCCAGCTTGCTCTTGGTCATAGGGCAGTTCTGGGCACTTGAACTCAAGGCCCAGGAAGAAGCACAGGCCCAACCCTGTGTGCAAACACAGTGGCCAGAGTGGGAGTTCAGGCGAGGCTAGGTGGGAGGGGAGGCTCTATGGCTCTTTTTTTTTTTTTTAAATCAAATCAAGATTACTTGCTGCCCTCTGCCTATCAGACTTGGTTCTTTGCCCTTCCTCACCCTGTCAGAACTCGTTTCCCTTCCAGGACTGTGCTTGCAGACCTGTAGGGCTGTTCTTTTCCAAGCACTGTGGGAATGTTGCTGGTAGAGGCCCTGGCTCCCTCGGAGGCCTGGAGGAGGGTGGGTTCTTAACCAAGGAGCAGCTGCCCATTTCTCACTCACTGCCCCCACCTCTTATCTAGGTTATTTGGCTTGAAAAACCAAGCCCCGCCTGGCCGCTCTGGGCTGGCTCCTGCTTAGAACCCAACACCTGGACTCAGGTGCCATCCTGAGCTTTGAGCTCCAGTACTCCACTTTCCTGCAGGAGGAGCCAGGGTTTACCACATTCTCTCTGGAAAGCAGTTGGCACAGCCCCTAGTACTGAACAGTGATCTGAGGTCTGGGTTCTTCCTCCCTTTTCCTCTCCTGCAGCCCAGGCCTCTGGCTCCCTTTCTCTTAGTCTCTGGGGCTCCAGGAGGCCTATGGTCCAGCTGCCAGCCCAGCATCTTTGACCTGTTGGATGCCACATCCAGTCAACTTCCTGTCCTACCTACCTTTCCTCTTTCCTGGCTCAGACCTAAATGGCCATGCCCTGGCTCTGCCCTTGGGAAGACCTGCTATCTGTGTGTGGCCCAGCTTATCCAGGCCCTGGGATGCTGCATCTCCAGGCAACTATGCACTTTCCTGGGGAGGGAACCAGTCTGAGAGGTGGGGGCTGGGCACAGATTCATCTCTGCTGGATGGTCTGGCTTGAGGGTGGGGTGTAGGAAGGCCCAGGTCAGTCTGGGGATCCTCGGGTTTGCGGCCAGCCAGTGACCAGCTTCTGCATTCTGTGGGTGCCCACTGCTCCTCCTTGTTTCTGGGAGACACAGACCATTCTCCAACTGGCAGTTGACCTGCCTGAGCCAATGTGTCTGTCTGTGGTAACTGAATGAACCTTAATAAAGGGAACATTTGGCCCTCTGTGTCCTGCTGTGTCATGTGTCTTTGTGTGGGCCTCACTGTGGGCTGTGGGGCATGGAGGTCGGGTGGGTCAAGTGGGTCTGTGGCCTGTCATTCCCAGAGGCCAAAAGTCATGCACCTCTGTGTGCTTCTTTCTCTGAGGCAGCCTTGAAACTGCCACAGAGGCCTCCTGCCTGTTAGGAGGAGTTCTGAGTTCCCTGAGGAAGAAGTAGAAGGCTGGATCAGTGGGTGAGGAGTGCTTTGGTCCAGGTGGTCACTGTATGCAAGGGCAGGAGTGTAGCACAGAGGGTCCCATCTCGCTCCATTGAAGGAGACCAGCAGCTGATGGAGTGGCCTCAAGGAACACAAGGGGATTGATCAGGGGGCCTGTGGATGCTGGAGAATGAAGGCAAGGGAGTGTATCCAGTGTGATTTCTCCTGCTGCTTTCCTTTTGCCAATGCTGTGTTCTGCACTTGGAGGGCTGTTTTGGCACTCATCTAAGCTCCTGGTCATCCTTCAAGATTCACCTCAAGTGACTCCTCTGAGAGGGCTTCCCTGCCTCTAATTGCTCTGCTTCCTCCTGCACCTTATGTAATTTTTTTGTGTGTCCTTGTTTGTCTCAAGAGCAGGAAAGAGTTCGATTTATATCTGTATCCTGTGCACTTAAAACGGAAGAGGCTCAGTAAATATTCAGTGTTAAGTGCCGCAGTGATGAGCAGTGTGGGCTGGGGATGGAGTGGGGAGGAGGCAGTACACCTCTGAGTGGACTACAACTCCCAGAAGGCGAAGTTGACTACGACTTCCAGAAGGCTGTGCGGTCCCGTAGGCTCTGGTGACGTTGCTAGTCAGGATCAGCGGGAGGGGCGGCTGAGATATCGCGATATTTGAGGGTTTTCCCGAGAAGCGCCCGGCGCGGGTGAGGAGTCAAGGGGGCCGCCGGAGGCTGGTTTCTCGCGGCGGACCGGGCGGGAGGCTGCAGAAGCTTCTTTGGCGACTTCGGGTCCGCGGCTGTGTGCGTGACCTCATTTTCCGTGTGTACGTGTACGTGTGACCTCACTTTCTTATCGGTACCCGAGAAGCTTTGCTCACCACTGCGGGTGTGCGGCTGTGTGGTGTGTGTCAGGGCGGTGGAGGCTGTGGGACCGGAGCCTTAGGGACCTTTTCCCGTCTCCCGCCTGAAGTGGGGGATTTCTGTGCCCTCCCATCCCGGCTTGTGGTCCTCTGCTGTTGTCCGGAGCCGTTTAATCTAGATTAAAAGGTGGCTCTCTCAGTTCCCCACACTTAACGCTTGCCTTAAAAGACCAAAAACCCCCATGAGCCTGCTTCCAAAAAGGGATAGGGGCTGTCCAAAGTACAAACTATACTTTACAAGTTGGTAAAAATAGAGAAAGGAAAGCCCTGAGATGTTACAGTTACCCCCTAGCTCCCCCTAAAAGTGCTGAGTGGCATTTAAAAATGAGAGTGAGACCAACTGTTGTCAGAGAAAACTGTCCTTTGAAGTATTGGAGGCCCAGGCCAGCTAATAGGCAGGAGAGATTTGCAAGGTGGGAAGGTGGTGGGTGTCTTGGAGCAGGAGTTTTCCACATCTCTCCCAGTGGCTGAGACGTGGCAGTACTGTGACACTCCCTCGCTAGTGTGTGTGTGTGCGTGTGTGTGTGTGAATGAATGTGAATGAATGTAATATATATCTATATATCCCCAACATGTGGCCTTGAGAAGGGGTGCCTAATGGGATTCCAGGAGCAGCAGAATCAAGCATGTCTGCGTCTAGTGGGAGATGAGGCCAGAGCAGAAGCCTTGGGCCGGTAGTGAGGAACTTTGACTTTAGGCTAAAGGATTCAAGCTCTTAATGAATCCCTGCCCACCCACTCACCCTTGCCTCCACCCCTGAGTTTGGTTCTGCCCGGTCCCAGGCTCCCTCTCCTCGTTCCTGTCTTGGGCTGGGTTCCTACCCCAGCTGGCTCTTTTTTAGCTCTGGTTCTGCCATGGCTCCACAGGTGCCTGTACTGTGAGTCGCAGGTATTTCTGAAACCTTTATCTCTGCCCTAATTAAACTCATCAGAGCAGGAGACTTACACATCACAAGCCTGCCACAAACTGAAACTCTATTCTGTCTGGCCCTGTCTTTCTAAAGGACAAAAGAAGCTGCCATTTGTCTGGCTGTGGCTGCATGCTTGTGGCTACCTGCATGGCTGGTACCCTGGGTACTCACAGTAATCACAGCCTTTAGCCCCATGACCTCTCTGCCTGCCAACTCTTTCTGCTACTCAAGAATTCCTGTGAGTCCAGCAGAGCCCAGGAAAATGAGGTGCTGTCCACAGTACCTTGGCTTTGCAAATAGATGGTTCTAACAGGGACTGGGTAGAGTAAACAGACTTACTGGTTTGGGATTTTATCTTTTTTTGAGAGTAAACATAAAGACTCCTGCCACCTGTCACCCTCCATGGAACTGTCAGATTGAACTGATTTGACTTTGCTTTCAGCTGTTGGTCAGATTATCCACTTTCTATTCCTCAAGTACTTATGCCCTCCCTGGCCCACCCACCGCCCACCCCTCCCTTTTTCTAGAAAGGTAGGTAGGCTTTGGTCCTTAACAAAGATTGTTCAGCAGTCTACATAGTAAGTCTTGGGCTGTACCACCTGCCATGGGGAAGGAGTTAAAGTCACCAACATGGATTCCTGCCCCAAGTTTATCTGACTGCTTTCAATAACCTATTCCTTAGGAATGATCAGGGGCTGTAGAGATTAAATTCAGCTTCTGGTTTTGCAGGAATCACCCTGTCCTAGCATCAGTTGTCTGGGGTGGGGCAGGGTCAAGGTTTGGGACCTGACAGGTAGGTTTCCCCTTTATCACCTCCTGTGGATGCTAACTAGCATGCTGATTAGTTCTGGGAAGAAGCTGGCTGATGGAACCTCTAGACCTTGTCGGTTGCTAACAGGGCTCTCCAGGCCCTGGAGTAGACAGACCCAGTTCTGCTCTGGGCAAGTGTGGCCCTGGCTGAGGCCCTGACATAGAGCAGAGATCAAGATCTCTGGCAAATAGAACTTTGAGAGAAGTCATGCTCTACAGTCTATGGCCTGTGCTTAACCTCTGTTGAGAAGAGTCTGGGCTCCTGGGAGATCCTTCCAGGTAGGAGTAGGATAATGGACCCAAACATGATCCTGAGCTCATGTGGGCGTGTGCCTGAGTCTTGAAGGCAAATAATGGGCAAAAAGGCCTTAAGGAGCCCAGGGGCCTGTGGAGTGAAGAGGAAGCCCCTGTGTGTGTGCAGCCACATACGTGCTGTTGGGTGACTCACCCAACTTCCTCCTCGGGGTCTGCTTTGGTCTCCGCCTTGTTGCTTCTACCCTTTTTGAATGCATCTCCCAGGATCCCCTTGTATAGAGAGTTCCCTGTCTTTCATGCATTAACTCAGAAGGTTTCTCCTGGAATGAGCTTCAGAGATCACCTGGTCCTATCTTTGTATCTTTCAGACAAAGAGACAGGTCCAGGGCGGGAGTTACCCTGGGCCAAGGTCACACTCCAGGTCAGGAGCACAACCCTGGACAGAGCCTAGGGCTCCTGATTCACAGGCCAGGCTTTTGTCCTCTGCCCCACTCTGCTTCAGAGGGTACAATTTATTATTCATGCAGCAGATGTTTAGGACCTATCAGGGGCCCATTACCTGTCTGGTGGTTGGTGTTTAAACCTGATCACATGTTTAGGGAGCTTGCTGGTGGCAGTGGTGGTGGGAAAGTGGAGAGGGAGAGTCAAGGAAACCAATGTACAGATTGAATCAGTGATCACCAAGAAGGTGCCTCCCAGAGAAAGACCCATTGCAAGTGATTTCAGGTGTGATTCCTGTTTTCTCAGTTCATGCACAGATATCCTGAGGGCAGCAGCAGTGTCTTCCCCAATTCCTTTGCTTGGTGCTAGATGTGGTTCTTGCTGATGGAGTGAGTACGTTTTGCTGGCCCAGTGGGCCCGAGTGTGGGTTTTCATGTGTCCATCAGCCACATTGTCGTGGACGCTCACTTCTAGCAACATCTGAGGGCAAAGGAAGAGACCAAGCTACTGATTTCATGTGGTGGCCTTCATCCTTATTCTGCTTGTCTTGGCCTTGGATTTGTAGGGTGGTGCCCAGTCTAATCCATGCGAATGGGGTCAGACAGGCAAATCTCTTAGCTCCCTGGGGCACCTAAGCCCCCTTGTTGCCTAGGGATCCACCTCACAGACGTGCCTGGAGCCTATCCTGTCCTGCCACTCTAAATTCAGCCTGGCCCACTGCAGTGGCTCCTTCCCCTGCCCCCTCCAGTCTCTCCACTACCAGGGCCCCCTCCATACTTGTCACCTGCCCCCACACTATCTTTCTCAAATGAAGACTCACTCTGGCCCTCACTGGTCTTGACACTAAGCCCTTGACCTGATTTTGCAGCCTTACCTCCTGTCCCCCTCCTTCCCCTCATCACACTTCAGCCTCACTGCTAAGCTACTCTGTATTTCCCAAAACTGCTACCCTCCTTCAGGCCTCTTCACCTCTGCAAGATTGCTCCTTCTTGCAAAGTTATTTCCTTCTTTCTTGGGAAAACTTCCTCGTCCTGCAGGACTCGACCTGAATTTTATTTCATTTTATTTTTATTTATTTATTTATTTATTTATTTATTTATTGGTCTCTGACTTCCTCAGATGGTTAGTTACTCCTGGGCAGCACAGCCCTAGTGTAGACCTTCCCCACGGCACTGGCCTTCTGGACTGTGTGCTCACAGAAGCTGGGACTGCTGACCCCTCAGGAACCCCAGGGTCTAACACAGGCGCTCAATATATTTTGGTCGAATGTATGAATGAAGCAGGCACCCCTTGTTCTGCTTTCAGATCCTAAATCCTGACCGAGCTTTATGGAGCCCAGTTGTGGCGGGCTTCCAGGACTCGAAGCCACCAGGCCCCACGTGAAACCAAAGGCCACGTGTTCAGCTGCTGCACCCTTGGAGGAGAGACGGTTCCGTGTCCTCGTGGGTGTCACTGGGAGTGTTGCAGCCCTGAAGTTGCCTCTTTTGGTGTCAAGGCTTTTGGACATTCCTGGTGTGAGTATCTACTGGACAAGCATGGCAGCCTCTGGCGTTAGAGAGCTGATGTTCTTGGGGCCGGCCCATTTTTGTGCAGTGCATGGGGATTTCTTTTTCTTAATCATGGTGTTTGTGGGAGTCCTCTGTGGGCATTGGTATATGGGGGACGCAGGAAACAGAGACCAGAGGGACACTATAACTAGGAACTAGATTAGATAGTGTAGATAGAGGATGAGGGGAGACTGGGAAAGGAACGCTATGGTGAATGGAGGGTTGGGGTTCGCAAACACTGACCTTGAGATACCCTGAGGTCCTGGCAGAGGAGAAGGGCTGGCTGCAGAAGTGCAGTGAGTTCTCAGTGCCCCCTTGACGCTTTGGGCTCCCTGACTCTGCTTTCGATCCATCCTGGACACCACAGCTCTATCCTCCTTCCTCGTTAGATACTATGACTGTCCTGTCGGTCCAAACATACTGGAACCTTCAGGGCTCCCTGTTACCTGTAGCTCTTGGTGTCAAACTGCTCCTTCAGGTGTTCAGAGATGCCCAGGGGTCACCAAAGTGTGTTGAGGATAGGGGAGTTTAACACCCTGTGCTTGGAAATATCACCTCAACTTTGATCAGTTTTATATATTGGGGTTCTGGGGCAGATTCTTTTGTGGGAAAACTTCAAGGCTTTAAACAATGTGAAAGCAAGCAGGTGATAGCCCCTCTTCCTCGTCTGGTATCCTCCGCCCTTCGTTGGTCTGTCACTTTCCCACTGCCCCAAAGCCACCCCAACAACCTTTGCTTTGGCCCAGTCCCTGGCAGGCTGTGCCGCCCTCCCTGCTTCTCTCTACCTTTCCAAATTCTGCACAAACACTTCACACAAAAGCCTTCCTGTCCTGCTTCAACCCACGTGGTTTTGCTCCCTTCCTTTTAAAATTCATTTGGTGTATTAAAGAAAAACCAGAAGTTGTTAAAGTAGGAAAAACTGATTTTATTCAGAAAAACATTGCAATAAGGGAAAGAGGACCTCAGTATAGAACTGGGTTTAATTCTGAATACATCAGGGAAAAGTGGAGATTTACAGCCAAAGAGCAGATGGAGGTCAGTTTGGATGGAAAATTACTAAGGGGAAACATCGGGGGTAAGGAGGATTTTGGCAAGACCATCCTGACAGTATTGTTGCTGACAGTGTGATCACTTGTCATTTGGGGGACTTTGGGGGACGGGGAGCCTGATGAGATATCCAGGCTGGTCAGAAATTGAGGGTGGGGGATTCTGGCCAAACCACCTTAGCAGGAATCTTGTTTTGGAGGACGAAGCCCAAGGATGGGCCTAGTCGAAAAAGTGGCTCAAAGGAGCCTGACCAAAGTTCGATTAAGGAGAGAATCTTGACCATGCTGTGGAACCGTAGGCTGCCTTTGACACTGCTGTGTTGTTGGACACTAGTTTTGTGAGGTGTTGTTAAGCCGCTGGCACCCAGGCTGTGCCTTTTCCTTGCTTTCCCGACTCAAGGTGGCACAGGTGGGTGTACCTAAAGGGTCCAGCAGGGGGCAGTGCTCACTCGTAGATGGCCATGTCAAGATCACAGGCGGGCGGGAAAGCTTTCTTTTATTTTTTTTTTCTTTTCTTTTTTTTTTTAACTTTCCACAAACTTCTACCCAGAAAGTCACCCCCTCACCCCACCCTCCAGGCTGGAATGAGCAGTGAAGCAGGCAGCCAGGGATGCCAGTCAGGCCAGAAGAGGGGAGGGTGGGGAGTGTTGTGGCTGCTCTGAGGCTGGGCCCTGATGCTGGTGGGGCAGTAACCCCTTTGGCCTGTCCCCTCCTCATGTCCTCAGAACCACTGGTAGGAGCTGGCCAGCTAGAGCCTTGAGGGTGGGAGGCCTGGAAGGGGTTGCTGCATCGACAGCCTCTGCTACCGCCCCCTGGGGAGGGAGGGAACCATGCAGTTCCCTTTTCCCATAGCCCCATAGCAAGTGAATTTCCGGACTGAGGGTGGGTGGGGGCAGGGAGCCCTATCCCAGGAAACAGATGGGCAGCCTCAGAGCAGAGGGAAATGGCAACTCCACCGCTTCCTGCCATCCCACACAGCCAGCATTTATACGGGTGTGAGGAGAGGGTTGCCTGAAGCAGTGAGGCTCTCCAGCCCACCCTAGGCCTTTGAGTCCAGCCACTGCCGGGGGACAGGCCGTGTCTGGAATGGGACTTGGCTCTCCCTCTCTGGCTGGAGTTGAAGCTGAAAGTCAGGCAGCCAGAAGGGCACTGACCTAGGAGGGAAGACTCCTGGACTTAGTCTCTGGGAGCCTGCTTTTCTCATTTTAAAATAAAGATGATGTCTGCCACCCATCCCCTCAGGCTGTTGTCAAGCATCTGAGCACAGCTCCTGGCACAAGGAAGCACTTAACAGTGTTTATTTCCTGTCCTTCATCCTCTCCTTTCTCCTTGTTGTCGTGTCCTTTGGGGCAGCCACGTGTGGCGTGGGGTGTCGGGCTGGTGAGACGGTCCATGTGGGAAGAACTGTGGGGAGCCACCGGCCATCTGCTAATGTGGAGGGGCCCACATTGTTTTCATCCTGCCGGCAGGCAGCTCTCCAAAGAGTCTAGGTTTGCTCAGTGAGGTCCTTATGAGCTGTTGGTCACCAAAGGGGGATCCCTGCTTGCCTTGTGTTGCCCCCGACAGTGGCCTTTCCCCTGGCACTTCCCCACACTCCCTAATGGTACTGAACTCCCCACTGTCCCCCTTCTGGGTCACCCCCATGAGGAGCCTTTGTCCCTTGGAGCAGTCCTTCCCAGCCCTCTGCCTAAGTCATGGGTTCACATGCTCAAGGCTTTCCTGAACTCCCTAGGGATCCCTAGATTTTGACAAGCAAACAAGCAGCTGGGCTGTGGGCGGCAGGGAGTGGGGTGCTTCTACGACCTGGCTCAGAACTGCTGATTCACCAATGTGTCCAGGCTTCTCAGGGGACCGCGGACTTGGAGCCAGACCACGGAGACTGTGAGAGGGTGATGGGGAGGGGTGGATTTGATCTTACACCTCGCAGACCAGCAGTGGGGAGAGTGGCCACTAGCAAAGAAGCCTGGAGCTTTATGTGAGGTGGGGGGCTTTGGACAACGGGAGCCAGCCCTTCCTCAAGAGAGGCCACTGGGCAAAGAGGATTTCTCACACTGGGACTCTGGGCAAGTCAGGTCTTTTTTATGGCCTCAATTTTCTTATCCCTGCAATGAAGTGGGCGCTGGGTACTCAGATGATACATCTCCAAGGCCTCTTCTGGCCTGAGTGGTAGAAGATTCTAGTTGTGAGGGCAAAAAAGAGCAGGACCTAGGGGGAAGGTGTGGCTCAGTGGTAGAGCACATGCTTAGCATGCATGAGGTCTTGGGTTCAATCCCCAGTACCTCCATCCAAAAACTAACTAAATAAATAAAACTAATTACCTCCCCTGGAAAATAAATAAATAAATAAGTAAATAAATAAAATTTTAAAAAATTAAAAAAAAAAAAAGAGTACGACCTAAGGGCAACCTGAGAAATTCCTGGAATGCAGGAGCTATGGCTGTTTGGCAGTTCGGTAACTGTCACATAATTGGGCCACGCTTGTGTCTGAGCTGTCAGACGTAAATTTGATGGTTTCTGTCCTTTGGTTGGCTCCCTTCTCGCTGTGGAGTAGACAGACACCTCTCTAGCATTTGCTGGGCAGGCATCCGCAGGGCTGAGAGCCAGAGGAGGGTTTCTAAAGGTGGAGAGAATCTCCCACCCAGGGAATTGGCCGGGCGTGGGCTTACAGCAGGGTAGGTTTCCAGCATGCCTGTCAGGACATTGAGGGCTGTTAAGGGTGAAGGAAGAAGGTCCTGCTCGTGTGCAGAATGAAGTAAAGTCTGCTTTTCTGGAGGACTCTTCCGGCAATATCTAGAGGAAACCAAAATATGGTCACAGCCCTTGATTCACCACTAGGATTGAACCCCATAGGGTAAGAAAATTCATCAGATGTACAAGGATGTTCATTATAGCATTATTTATAATATTGAAACAAAACGTCCAGCAGTAGAGAGCTGTGGTGCGGTTACATTTCAGCCTCTCAGTGGATTCTGAGGCAGTAGGTCAGGAGAATGGATGGGTCTCTGTGTGATGTGGGACAATCCTCAGGATATAAGTGAAAGGAGTGAGGTGTTAGCAAACCAGGCCCACAGGCCAGACTTCTTGCTGCCTATTTTCGTAAGGCCTGCAAGCCATACCAGTGTAAACCATTTACATTCTTAAATGGTTGAAAAAATCAAAAGAGGAATATTTTGTGACACGTAAAATTACATCAAATTCGGATTTCAGTGTCCTTAGTGTATTGGAACCCAGCCACACCCATTCATTTAAGTATTGCCTCTGGCTACAGTCTTGCTACTACAGAGTATAGTTGTGACAAAGCCTAAAATAGTGTCTGGCCCTTTATAGAAAAAGTTTGCCAGCTGCTGGCATACAGTGTGATTCCTTTTGTGTGTTCACATAGCTGAGTTGCTGCCCACAGTCTTCCCCCTGGAGGTGGTTACCCTTGTGGAGAGATGGGTCAGGAAGGGAGGCTTGCGTTTTGTGTCATTCTATTCAGTTTTGATTTTTTGACCTCTGTGTATATTTATTTTATTTTATTTTTTAAAGTCAGGGCAGCTTTCAGTGGAGATATTATAAAACATTCTTTGTAACTTTATGCTTTTTTTTTTTTAATGCTCACCAAAGAAAGAGAGTGGGAGAAACAAGGCCTAGTTTGAGGTTTTTCTTTCTTTCCGGGTGGGGACCACCTACCTGTTCTGTGGTCCTGCTGTGGAAGCTGGTCTGTTCAGCCGTAGTTCTCTGAGGCATTCTTATTTGGGCCTCCACTGGCTTGGCTGGCCCCGTCCTTCCCTGGCCTGCTCCTTCAGGGAGTGAGCTCTGGAGGCCATTGGCCAGAGGCAGCCAGCCCTGGGCTGAGGGGTCCTGCACCCATGGTCCTTCCCTGACACTCCAGAACAATGTCCTCATGGAGAGCTTCTACATTCGGCTTCTCTAGTTCCATTTGTGAGAATTTTCTCTAATTGGGGGAGGGCACAGAGGGATCGGCAGCTTGGTCCTGCATGAATGGCAGGAAGGGCCATGCGACCAGAATACCAGCTCCCCCAGGAGGCTCGTTTGGAGGCAGAGGAAAGAATGGCAGAGCCTGGTGGGAAAGGGCAAGAGTCACAAGAGCTGGGATGGCACAGTGAGCTGGAGGGGCCCTGGAGGCCCTGTGGTCCAAATGGCTCCTGGCTCAGAAGGGGAAACCAGGCCAGAGAGGAAGAATTCGCCCGAGATCCCCCCAGCCAGGGGGCTGGCAGAACTGGGGCTCGAGGTCAGGTTTCCTGACTGCTGTCAGCAAGTGAACCTGAGGAAGGCAGATCTAGAGCTCAGATTATGGGAATTCTCTGTTCCACCCACCACAGCCCTGAGGTGAGAATCCCTAGGCAGCTGTGGACTCCTGCCTGTCTGCTGCCTTGCTTTATGGCCAGGCACCTGTTAGTAACGCTGAGCCCTTACCAGCTCTGGCCCCATACGTGTATTAGGTTCAGCAAGTGTCTGTCAAGTGGAAACATCATTGTGAGCCACTGGGACACCCACTCAGCCAACTGGGACTCCCTCGGGGATTTGTTAATGAGGCCACAGCTCCCAGCTCCATGTGCTGACTGTACCCAGAGTGTACCTGCCACCCCCATGCTCAGGTGCACACTAGCTTCTCGGCAGGCCCTGGGCACTGCCACTGTCAACACTGGGTGGCCCCATGTCAGCGTCTCCTGCTGCGTGTGTCAGCCTGGAGACCTGAGCCACCAAAGCTCTGGGTTCCTTGCCTTGTGACAGGTTGAGTCATGGCTGGTGCTTCTCTTCAGAATCCTCATCAGCCTCCTGTGGCGCCACCTCAAAGGCCCTACTAGAAACACCTGCTCTTTTCAGGCTGCTCAGCTGGGGTTCCAGCTGGGGCTCTCCTTTAGTTGTATATACCAGAGCTGTGCTATCTAGCATGGTAGCCACTAGCCACATTCAAATTTAAATTTAAATTATTAAAACTAAATAAAACCAAAAATTTAGTTCCTCTGTCACACCAGCCACACCTCCAGTGCTCAGTGGTTACACGTGGCTAGAGGCTGCCATACTGGACAGCAGAGGTGTGACATGGCATCACTACAGAGTTCTGCTGGATGATTCTGTAGTGTAGTGGTTCTCAGCTGTGGCAGTTTTGCCTCGCAGGGGACACTGGACAATATCCAGGGACATTTTTGGTTGTCATATCTTGGGGATGGGGTGCTACTGGCTCATGTTTATAGTGAATAAAGGACAGAGATGAGTTTGGAGGTGGAAATTCAAGTCATGGGCTTTGTCTTATCCTGTAGCTGTGGAAGTGCTTCTCTGCAGGCCCCTTTGATGTCTGCCCCAGGAGCAGCCTGGGCCAGACTAGGGGCCTGTAAGTAGAAGTGGGGGTATCCTTCCAAATTCTGTATTCCATTTCCCTTTGCTGACTCTGATGCATCTTCAGCAGAGAAAAGGAAACCAGATTTGCCAACTGGTTTCAGGAAAGAATCTCTATAAATGTTAGGCAAAATGCAGGCACCTAATAACGGGGTCCGGCCAAGCCTTGGTCACATCACACATCTCACAGAGGTTCAGGCTGAAAATATTAGACGTAAAAACTGTTGGCAGGGGTCTTGCCAGGGGTCCAAGCAGAGAGCTGCCTTTCAGGAACTCTGTAGTGTGCAGGAGATTGTTGTAATGTCCAGCCCTGCTCCTGCCAGGACCCAAGAGGGTGTAAGAGAAAGCCGAGGAGGCTTTCTGTCCTCAGGAGTTTTCTGCCCTGCCAAGGCTTCTTAGCATTTGCTGGGGGAAAGGTCAAGGTGAATGAGTGAATAGTCTTAAGTTATTTAGTGTCTCAGAAGGTAACACAACATGTTTTTTTTTTTTTAATGTGTGCAAACCCAGAGCCTAGTCCTTGCCTCCCAGGTCCTTTTGGCAGCGTGAATGAAACTGAAAGAACAAAGCCCATAAGGCTGATGAATCAGATCAAGTGACATCCCTCTAAAACCAGAAAAACTAGCGTGGGCCTGCCGGATAACACTGGGGTCAGGGTCACTGCCAAGGAGAGACGGCTGCTTCAGAGGGGTCAGGGGAGGGGCACTGGGAAGGATGGGCTCATTACATACTCTTCACATTACTCTTTAGGTAAAGATGCTGACCCCAAGAAGCTCCTTATCAATGACTTTAACCTGGGAGGCTAGCCAGAGAGGGACAGACTGAGAGACTAGGGGAGGAGCTTAGAGGGAGGATCTCAAGCAGGGGCTATTGACCAGGGTGGGAAGTTTACCTGGACCCCCGGTTGGAGGTCCTCAGGAGTCAGGGGGAAGCAGTATAAAGGAGCTGAGACTGAGGGGGATGTAGAAGGAAAGAAAGGGTAGAGCTGAGAGGGAGGAGGGAGCCCCTGAACAGGGCCATCACCAAGCTGGGAATATTTCTGAAGGCTGGCCCCAGGCACAGTCCTGACTTGGAGACTGGCAGGCCATTTGGGAGTTGGGGAGAGCAGGGGAACTAGATCTTCAGGAAGCAGCTTTCCACATTTCAGAAGAGGATGAACTGGGGTGTTCTTAAGTGGCAAATTGTTCAGGCTGATTGGAAGGCTCTTAGGAATGAAAGCGGTCCCGTGAGGAAGAGAAGGCAGTGGCCGGAAACTGATATGGCTTCCTGGGAAGCCCTCTATTAAAGGAGAATGGAAAGCAGTTAAATGGAAAGGAGGACATGTAACCAAAGATGAAGGCAGAATGTGGTCCAGAGGCCACTAGAGTGAGCCGAAGCTTGCTGTGAAACTCAAGATGACCAAGAGGGCCGTTATGTATATTTGGAGAAGGAACAATGAAACAATGCCTGGTCCTGGAGGCCAATGGTATGATGTTGGAAGTAGGTGTGTGGACAGAAAGAAATGGGAGGGACTCTTGAGTCCTATTTTGTTTCTGTCTTTTCTTTTGAGCTTGAAAAAGTAGGACAAATGGTGGTAGAAGACACTTGAACCCAAGTTGGGCGATTCATCTCCTGACCCGGGCAGATTCTGTCCTGAGCTGCTGACGTTGTGGTTGGTGACCTACCGGATGTGCAGGAAACAGCGGAGGGGCAGGGGGCTGGAGATGACTAATGTCCATTTATCAAAAAGGCAAAGCAGGTAGGCTCCACAGATTACTCTAGACAAGGCTTGTGAGCACTTAGAAAAGCACTTAGAAAATTGTCACTGGAGCCTGATCTGACTCCTTGGGAAAAAGCCGTATCAATTTTAGTTCTTAGTTTTGTTTTTTCTGGATATTAGACAAAGTATTTTTGGATTTGATGAGGCTTTGATAGAATCTTAGGATACCCCCCTGGACCACCAGGTAATGTTGTCAGCATGTTTATAATCAGTGAAAGATCCTACTTGTAAAGGGTTCATTCTTTTTTAATCTAAAAAAAATTCTTTTTTAATTGAAGTATACTCAGTTACAGTGTGTCCATTTCTGGTGTACAGCATAATGTTTCAGTCATACATATACATACCTCTAATTATTTTCATATTTTTCATTATAGGTAACTGCAAGATACTGAATATAGTTTTCTGTGCTATACAGAAGAAATTTGTTTTTTATCTATTTTACATATAGTAGTTAGTATTTGCAAATCTCGAACTCCCAGTTTATCCCTTCCCACGCCTGAAAAGGGTTCATTCTTGATTTTTTTCCCCACCCCCAACCCCCTAGTCTGTGGACCTTGGGGGAGGGCTCTGCTCTTGACCTTGTTCTGTTCATGGTTTGGATTTGAGTCTTGGGGCTACTGATGGTAGTGCTGGCTGAGAACAGGCTAGAAAGACCAGGATTGAGATTTTAGAAACTCCTCATAGACTAAGCAAACAGTGGACCAGCTCTGGAAATGTGAGGGACTGCCTTTGAGAAAGTAACAGTGCTGGCACAGTTTGGGGCTTGTCGTCTAGTAGCAGCATGCATGAGAAGAACTCGTGAGATTTTGCTGATTGCAAACCCCATGAACATCAGCAGGAGGATGTGGCTCCCAGAAGAGCTGATGTGGGCTCAGGCTCTATTGACAGATATTTAGTGGGTGCCAAGGACGTGACACTCCAGGTTCCCTGAGCCTAACAGTGTGTCATCTTCTCAGACCCCTGCAGGCAAAAGAGATGGCTCCTACCTCTGAGTTCCTCAGTTTTGGGAACTTTTATTTCTTTTGTCATTTTCGTACCTCTGTTTTTCTGTTCTCTTTCTGCAACTGATTGTTAGTTTTTGGACCTCCTGAGTTATCTTCTGATTTTCTCATCTTTTTAAATACTATTATCTATCTCTTTAGCTTCTGTTCCACTTTCTGGAAGATTTCTTCTAAATGTACACTGAATTTTTAATTTCACTGTTTATAATTTTAATTTTTAAGAGTTTTTTTGTTCCCTGACTGTTTTTAAAAAAGTATCTGATCTGATCTGCTAATGCCTTGTTCCACTTCCATCTTCCAAAAATGTGTTGACATATTTTGTTTTTTTTTGTTTTTGTTTTTGTTTTTATCCTCTTCTTTTTGTTCTGGTGGTTCATACTTTTAAAAAAATTCTTTTACTTTTGTTTTGGTGGATATGGGGGGAGGGGACAGCATAATCTACTTTATTTAACTAAAAGTTTATTCTTCTGTTTAACCTTTATGTATCTTTTTGTTTTAAATGTGTCTTTTAAGACACATTTTGATGTGATTGATGGATTTTAAAATATCCAATATGAGAGTCTGAATTTTGATCGGGGAGTTTAGCCCATTGTATAATTACTGTAATTGCTGTTCTATTAGGACTCACTTCTGCCATCTTATTTAACGCTTTCTATTTATCATGTGTTCTGTCTGCTTCTGTTTTTTCCCTTTCCCGATCCTTTGTTGTGTAGATTGAATTTTCCTCTGCTGGTTAGAAAGTTGTATATTATTCTTCTTGTGGTTACTTCTAACACACAATGCGCCATACTTTACCTTATTACCGTCTTGTGTCTAAGATGAGTCTCAGCACCGTCCTGCCTTCCTCTGCTCTCCCTACCTGTGCTGGTCCTGTGACATCTTCTGGGCTGGGTCCTGTGGAGGGACAGCAGCCCTGTTCATTTACTGTCTTGTTCAGAACTAGACAAGACTTGCTCAGGGCTGTCCTAGAAGAGATGCCTGTGCTCAGTAGGAGTTTGATTTAAATGATCTTTAAAAAGGTCCTTGAGGTTTTGTGCAAGTTCTAGGGATGGTAGATTCCAAGGGGGAGTGAAAGGGAGAATGGACAAGTCTGAGAGCTCTTCAGTAGAGCTGGGAGCACCAGACTTTCTGAAGTTCTTCTACAGTCTGTCTGAGACTTCTGTTCCCTGATTCCAGCTAGTGTCCCACAGCAGGTGGGAAACAAATGCAGAGGGAGGACCTCAGTGAGAGGATAGGGAGGGGCAGGGACGAGGCTGAACTGGCCAGGGCATACCCCATCCAAAGAGTCAGCCTTTACTCAATACCACTGAGTGATTATCAAGCAGGAATGTGGGCCCAGGAGTGCCAGAGCATTCAGTTTTTTCGGAGAAGCCAGGAAATTGGATTTTCTGTGTGAAATCTCCCAATTTGTATATATTGGCCTAAAAATGTTTATAACCCCGTACGGGCCAAATAGCATATCTGGCCCGGACCCTGTCACCCATGACCCTTGCTCTGGTTAGTCAGTGTCACCCTTGACTCTTCCCCCTTGACACTGCTCCCTGCGAGGTAAATGTCCTCCAGAGACGTGACTTCCTTCACCCTTTCCCTCCCAGCTGCCTCTCCTGGGCCCCTTTACTCTGCCTGCTTGTTAGTCTACATCTCATTTTACAAATGTTGGGGGAACTGGTCTAGTGCCGTTCACACTACCTAATGTGCTGTTTCTGTTCTGTTAAGCACCTTAACCATCCCCTTTGTTTGCATTGTTCATTTATCTAGTAAATGAGTAGTGGGAAGGTAAACATCATTCTTGCCCCGTGAGTATAGGGCACACAGGTTTGGTTTTTCTGGAGCCCATCTGCAGCCAGAACCCATGAGGCTTTGTTCCTCGAAGTACCAAGTCCGAGAAGGGACTCTGCCTACTCACTTGCTGGGCCATGGTCGCAGACACCACGTGCAGGGCCCCAGGTCCCCAGTGTTTTGGCCTGTAGAGGGCAGGGCTGTGGTGTGGTCCAGAGCTCAGGACCTGGGAGCCTCCTTGGCGGCTTCTCCTGCCTGCCATGGCCTACATGGCCCTCTTGCCCTGGGTTCCCTTCCCTCCTGCTTCTGCCCAAGTGGCAGCAGCCTGCAGCTTTATATATGCTGAGCAGTTGGTGACTCATTCCTCAGCAGCCCCTCAGATAGGGAAGTGAAACAGTGAAACGGCCGCACCTGGTGGGGCCTGACCTTTGGGTGACAGCGGAAGTAGCTATGCAAACAAGGGGCTCCTCTCCGCAGCCAGGCTATGAAGAATGCTCTTGCCTGGTCTGGCCCCGTGTGGCCTCCAGGCCATTGGCTCTGGTAACAGTTTCTTTTCCCCTCCCTCCCCACTCCCCGCCTCCACTTTTTCTTGGTGACAGCTGGAAGTAGCAGTGGTCACAACTGAGAGAGCCAAACATTTCTACAGCCCCCAGGACGTTCCTGTCACCCTCTACAGCGACACTGATGAATGGGAGGTCAGTGCTGGGGTCCCCAGGGCTGAGTTCCATTGTGTTTGTACCAACAGGACAGGACTGTCCTCCCTGCAGCCTATGGTCTTGGTAGCCCGAGCAGACAGGCCAGGCTCAAGTCAGCGGTTAGGGCTCTCTGGGCAGAGGCGATGAGGAAAACATCTGTCTAGCTTCTGGCCTGCAGGAGACCCACAGTCTCCTCCCACCCCAGGCAGAGCTCAGCGCTGGCCCCATGCCTGAGGTTGAATGTCCTTGTACTTATCTGGGCTGATGAAACCACAGAGGAGCTCTGTTCCCACCACCCTTGTCCACGTGGCCCTCAGCGTCGGGGCTGTCGGGAGTGCCTCACTTCCCACGGCTGCTGGGCTCTGCTTCTGCTCTCCCGCAGAGGGGCGGGCACCGGCCGAGTCACCAGACATCGAGTGTGGGCCTCACAGGGGTGCCCTGCCAGGCATTTTTAAACATTCTCAGCCTAGAACATTTCTGGCTGGCCATCTTCCCCACCCCGCCCCCTCCGTTTCTCACTGCCCCAGAGCCCTTCCACGGGCTTGGACAACCCAAGCATCCGCCTCAAGCAGAAAGGCCAGGAGTTCCCTGCCAGATGTCAGTTCTCTTGAAAACCAAACCATAAAGGGAATAGCTCAGAGAGACAAGGGGCGTTTGTTTCCTCAGGCCTGGGTTCTCTCAGGCGGTTGGCTCCATGGCCAAAGCTCACCAGCTTAGCTGTGAGACGATGGTAGTGGACCGGGGCGTGGGTTGCCCAGGTGATCTCCCTCAGGTGCCTGACTTAGTGTACCTGTCTGTGCTGGCCCTTCCCTCCCCCCTCCACACGGAGCGAGCAGCCAGTCCAGTGACCCCTGCTTTCCCTCTGCCAGCTGTGGAAGTGCCGATCCGACCCAGTTCTCCACATTGACCTGCGGAGGTGGGCAGACCTTATGCTGGTGGCTCCTCTTGATGCCAATACGCTGGGAAAGGTGGCCAGTGGCATCTGTGACAACTTGCTTGTGAGTGACTCCCTGGGCCCTCCTCCCTCCCTGGGCCTCACTCCCAGTTGGCTGAGCTGCAGACTGCCTCTGTACAAGGTTCTCACCTTGGAATCCCTTTATGGTGGGCCTGTTTGCTCTGAACACCGTCCCCCCTGCCCGCTCCCCCCCCACCAGGTCTCAGCTGCGCTCCAGCAAGTGGGCAGAAGGCCTGATCCTGATGGGCTGACGTGGCTTGCTGTGCCTTCTGAGGTTGTCCACCTCTTACCTGCCCCTCGCCCATCTGCAGCTCTCCCTCTGCCTTTTGTTCATGGGCTGCCCTCGCCACGTTCTTCCACTGGTCTCCCTGCCCAGCCCTATTGCCAACCCCCCTTAGCTCTGCCTTCTCACCGGGACCTGGATATCCACATGGGCCATCTGATAAGAGTGTTTACTTCCTCGTGGATCTCTCAGGCACACTTATCTCTCCTGTAGCTTTAGCCGCAAGGCTGAGATGCGGTTTTCCTGTATATTACGGGACGCTTAAAGGGGAAGAGAGGAGAAAAGGTGAGAGGCACGAGGTGGAGGAGAGGAAGAGAAGTCCAGCTGTACAGAGTGGAGACTGTCTTAGGCCTAAGGGACCTCCAAAGGCCGTTGTCCTTAAAGAGCCTTTGTTTATATGATCATCCTGGGAAGACTGGGTGTGATTCCTCTCCTCCCTCCCTCTCCCTTATCACCTCACTTCCCTCATTCATTGAGCTTTTACCTACCAGGTACCAAGCCCTGTGCTGAGGGACACACAGGACACAGAGGGCTCAGTCTCTGCAGAAGAGGGTTTTTAGAGTATGCACTGGTGTGTGATACAGTCAGTCGCTTGACAGTGGAGTCACCACCTTGCACAGTGCTGGGCATGCAGTAGGCATTCAGTAAATACTTATTGTAGGTATGAGATGATTAGTAATTTTACTTTGGCAAACAGCCAGGAGGTTTCGGAGTTCAGTGTGATGAAGAAGTGAATAACAAAGCTGGGTCAAGCTTTTGGGGGATCAGATAGGTTAGTGTCCTCATATGTTTATTGATGTGTGCTTAAGGCATTCCTCAAAGAAGCTACTAGTGACTTCAGCCTCATTTGAATAAGAGCACAGGTGACCAGAAGAAGCGCAGCACACAGATTGTGTGGCAGGAGCAGGGGCAGTGTTGCCAAGAAGGCTTCCCAGTGAGGCTAGTGCCAGGGCCGACAGGGCTGCCGGAGCAGGTGAGGCTCCTGGCCACTTTCCTCTAAGTGGGTCAGCGTTGAGTGTAACCAGCACCATCCCACCAAGTCTCCAGGCTTCCCACTGGCTGGACACCAGCCAGCTGATGTGATGAAGCACACTGACTTCTAGGAGCTAAGCGCCAGCCTGGACCACTTCTCCAAGGGATCCTTCCTTCTTCCTGAAAGCTCAGCTCTCCTCTTGTCTTCAAAGCTGCCACCACTCCCTGAAATCTTTGGGGGTTCCCTCCTACTGAGCTGGCTCAGCAGTGGAATACATTCCCAAGAGCATCTCTGAGGCCCTTTGCCTCAAAGGTTTCACTTGAAGGCACAAATATTTCAAAGAACTGCAAATCTTACAAAGTTTAAACTGTTGTCATGGTGGCCTGTGTCTCTGTTCTCTCTAAAAAGATGTTTTCTCTTTATAGCCCCCCCAAAAATCTCGCTCTGCTTTCTCCCTCCTTCAGATCGTCTCCCTTTCCAGTGTCCAGAACTTGGGGTGTCATTAGAGCAGCGGGATGGGCATCAACTGGTGTCCCAGCCTCCAGGCCCTTGGCCTGGGTGATGTGCATCTCCATCTGCCCTCTGGGCCACTCAAGCTCTGACACTGCTTTGTGTTAAATGGCCGAGCAGATCCAGAAAGAGCAGGTGGCTTTCCTGGGCTAGCTGGGAGCTGGTCTTCTTTTTTTTTTTTTTTTTTAACTTTATTTTTTGTTAGTTTGTATGCTTACTTTTTAAAAAAGTTTTAAAATAGATTTTTTTTTCATTTTATTTAGGTTTTGGAGGGGTGGAGGTAATTAGGTTTCTTTATTTATTTACTTATTTTTTAATGGAGGTACTGGGGATTGAACCCAGGACCTGGCGCATGCTAAGCAAGCAGTCTACCACTGAGCTCTACCCTCCCGCCGGGAGCTGGTCTTCTGACCTGGATCCAGGCCTTCTCTCCGCCCAAGCGGATTCCCGGGACAGAGCCCGAGGTGCTGCACACAGCACTGGCCAAACAGAAGTGACTGTGGGAACTGGTGCCTTCTCTCATCCCTCCTGCTGCCGCAAGGCTCAGAGGAACTGTGGTTTGTCCGGGAAGCGCTGAGCTTCAAGATGAGGTGGGAAAAGCTAGAGAGGTGCAGGGCATGGAGGTGTGGGGTTTCTGCTCCAGTGGGTGAGCTTTGCTTTGAGTGCATTTAGAGACCCCAATCTCCACTCACCCCACACGCAGTCAAGGGGCTCTTCTAGGTATGCTCATGATTTCTGCAGAGGCAGCAGGTGGCACGGGGCCAAGAGGAAGTGTGGACTGAAGCTGTCCATTCATGGCCTGGTAGCCGCATTGCGAAGACTTGGTGGGAAACAAATGCTGGTGTCTGGGATGACGCCGGTAGCCAGATCGTGAGGCTGTGTGCTGTCCCACTTCCTTCCTGTCCCCAGGAGAGGGCAAGGGCACTGAAGAGGGCTGGCATTGGCCCTGGCCTGTTTGTGGCATTGTTCTCTGGATTCCCCCTTTTTTCCCAGACAGGCATCACTTCAGGGAAGGGGTGTGCCAGCCACTGTCTCCCTGAGGGGCCCACAGCTCAGGCGGAGGCGCCTGGAGCACTCAGAGCCCAGGGGAGCGCTCTCCTGTGGGCCCCAGAGCTTATTTCTCCCCCAGGCAGCCCCTGGCCCAGGGAGCCTATGCCTGTAATAATAACAGGAACAAATGTTTCTGGAGCTGGTGCTTTGTGCCAGGCCCTGTGTGAAGAGCTTTATAAGCGTTCTTACCCTCCTTCCTCACAACCACCCAGTGAGGGAGCTTTTGCAGAGAGGAATCTGAGACTCCTGGCATGAAATAACTTGTCCAAGTTCTCACGGCTGGAAACAGCAGATAGCACAGCAAGATTTGAACCTAGGTTCATATGGTTGCAAAGCCCACGGTGCTAAGAACTCTGTGAGCTGATCTGCCCCTTTCACAGCTTCTCTGGTCTGTGACTTGGTGGCCGTAAGGCTGCATGGTGCAGTGGAGGATGGCACCGGCAGCATGCAGAGTCTCACCCCGGATCATCATTTGGGTGTGACCTTGGGTAATGGCTCACCTCTAAAGTGCAGCTTCCCCTCCTTGAAATGGGACAGCACCTTCTTTACAGAGTCACAGTGAGGGTTTGTGAGATAACATATGGAAGAGAGTTTTGTCACATGGAAGATGTTTTCATTGCCAAGCTCTGGTTGGCATCAAGCAGAGCTGGTGTCAGGGTGGATGGGCCTGCCTGCTGGGCAGTCTGGTCCTTAGTTTTGTGAGAACAGCAAGGCCTGCCCCCTGCTCCCCAGGGTTGCTCCTGTCTGTGAGATGTGGCCGGCTGTGGTGAAGACATATGCTTGGGCACAGGTGGCCCTTTCTGCATAGGAGGGGAGGTCTGCTTGGAGGTGGCTGGGCCATTGCCAGTGTTGGTAGAGCACCTCCTGTGTGGTGCCCATGCCAGAGCCTGTGGGGAGGTAAGGGGGGCGAGGAGACATGGCCCCACCCCTGAAGTACATGAGACAGCTCCCTGCAGACAGTGGCTCCCAGTCATCCCAAGCCACACTGGCTGCAGCCCAGAAGTGGTGAGGAGTGTTGGCAGCGGGGCTGGTGTGCAGGTGGTAAAAGAATTTGTTAGAGACAAAGAGGAAGTTAAGAACAAAGGAAAGTTTAATAGGTCCACTGCTCTAGGCAACAGTGGGCCACACAGACAAGAGGTGCAAGAGAGACGGGGTGAATGTGCAGGGTCTTTTGTTGAGGGGAGGGGGCTGCGTGACCAATTCACGCACAGGTACCTGATTGGTTACAAGTGAGGTAAGACTTGTCAGGGGCTCCTCTGAGTAATGGGACTCTGATAAGGGCGGGATATGCAATGATGTCTGTCTACCTAAGGTACTGTGAGAGTAGCCATTTTCTGGGGTGGTTAATTTTGTTATGATAAACACATCCAGGGAAGATGTTTTAAGAAATGCTGGCATATGGAGGGTCCTAAAGTGAGGAGTGGGGGTTAAGGGTGCCAGTTGCTCCAGGCACACTGAGAGTCCTGGAGTGGGGGTTTATGGCTTTAGAGAGACTTCAGAGGGCGCCATCCAGCTCCACAGGGAGGACTTAGGATGACAGGGAGAGGTGGCAGGCACAGAAGCAGGCACCCCCCCTCTTCACAGACCTGCGTCATCCGGGCCTGGGACCGCAGCAAGCCCCTGCTCTTCTGCCCTGCGATGAACACCGCCATGTGGGAGCACCCCATCACCGAGCAGCAGGTGGGCCAGCTCAAGGCCTTCGGCTACGTGGAGGTCCCCTGTGTGGCCAAGAAGCTGGTCTGTGGAGACCAAGGTAGGTGTCTGGCCAGGCTCACAGCTCATCCTCACAGCCTGGGGCTGCAGAGGGCTCAGCTTCAGATCCCAGCCTGTTGTGACCTTAGGCAAAACCATTCTCTGAGCTCAGCTTTCTCATCTGGGAAGTGTAAATGGTAATTCCTCCCTCTCAGAGTTATTAGGATTAAAGGAGACAGAGATACTATATGTAAAGCACCTGGAATCCTCCCTCATATGCAGCCCATACAGTTCAAGAAGGTGACCATGACCACTCCTGAGGCCTATCCTGGGGGTTCCTCCGAAGGGATGTGATGGGGCTGGCTCAGGCCTGGTCCTGGCCTCCTCAGGCACCAGGCTCTGGGTAGGGCACTTGGGGAGCGCTGTGTGGGGGTGGGAGGGGGATGGTCCCCTGCCTCATTCGGCAAGGCCACAGCAGGACTTTGCTCCCTAGGTCTGGGGGCCATGGCTGAGGTGGGCACCATTGTGGACAAAGTGAAGGAAGTCATCTCCCAGCACGGTGGCTTCCAGCAGAGTTGAACCCAGGATTTCTGTCACGTGTGTCCCTCTGCCCTCAGCATGCTTTTAGGCTGAGTTTGGTGAATAAGGTGGATGTTGGCAAAATATGGTGAAGACTCCCACATTTGCTGAGTAGGGGGACTGGTCTGGGCCTGCTCCGGAGCCTCCCCAGGGGCCTGACCCACCCCAGGTTAAACTAGACCAAAGGCCCAGGTCCCAGCTCCTCTCAACCAGGAGACACTCGCTTTCTGGATCCCCTCCCCACCTTTTCCTGGGATAGGCACTGCAAGCCAGGGGAACCAGCCACTGTGTTGTTCCTCTGTTCTGGGAAGGGGACTGAGGAGTGACCGAGAAACCTTGATTCTGCATCATGCCCAGGAACTGCTTTTAGAAGGAGCCACAGCTGGAGATCGCTGGCCTTTGGAACTTCAGCTCCTTGGTGGGGCACCCAGTTGCCACGCAGTCAGGGAAGCCTGGGAGTTGGCAAGACCATGAGATTTCCCACAGACCATGCTGTGAGACCGGGGGCACTGGAAATAAAGATAAGTCACCTTTTGGGAGACTCTGTCCTTCCTTTAAAGCCTGTCCGTGGTCTTCGAGATCAGGGGCATCACTAGGTGTGGCTGGGGAACTGACCAGCACTCCTCAGTCCCCACGTCATATGGTGGTTAAGGGCAAAGGGCTTGAAGCCGGACAGCCCAGAGTTCAAATCCCAGCTCTGCCGATGTACCAGCAGTGGGACTTGGCTCAGGGCTCAGCCTTTCTGACCCTCACTTTCCTCGTCTGTATTATTCTACGCTCATGGAGTTGTTGAGAGGATTACATGAGATAATGTGTGTAAAATGCCCCCTCCCACTGCCTTTTACATAGTAAATGTCAAATAAATGGAAATTAAAGCTAGATATGTATTCATACCAGTGAGCTTTTCTAACATTTACTGAAATAGACTCTCATTCTGGGAGAAATAAAATCCCTGACCCTGAGCTGATGTGTGCACTTTATGCAAGTGACAGGCACACAGCCAGCAGGGTTGGAGCCTGCCCTAGAACCCAGGTCCCTTGCTTCCTGCCCTAGAACCCAGGTCCTCATCAGCTTTGCTGTGCCTGAGATGGGGCCTGGGTGTCTGTGCCTCCCCCACCCCCACAGCACACATGGATGGGGGAAGTAGACTCCAGAGCGACACATGCTCTGCCCTAGAAACCCTCCGCTACCCTGCCTTTGACCTAACTGCTGTTTGGTGGCTGCAGTGGGGAAGGGCTTGTCTGCCTATTTGGAGCTGAGGTTGGGGCTGGCTTCCTGCCCTCCTACCTTCCAGGCCGGGGTGAATGGGCACCCCATGCATGCCCTCAGACCATTGTGAGTAGAGGTGCCTTTGACAGGGCCCAGGAAGCATGCTGGCTGGAACCAAGGCCACCAGCAGCCTCTAAGAGCCTTTATCGCTATAGCACTTGACTTAATCAAGTGCTGGTGTGTGGTAAGAGGTAGAACTAAACAGTAGCATTAAGAATCGACTTCTTTGACTGGTTTGGGGGTTGGGGCGTGGGGAGGGCCTGGATAATTGAAATCCAGAGGCAATTCCAAGGTTCCGTTTAAATGGTTTCCAACTTCCCTCCTCCTGTCCACATTGCCCTTCCTTTCCCTCAGCAACCTGCTAATGAATGGTGAGGCTTCCAATTTTAACACAAACTGCTTCCATTTACTGAGTGCTTATTATGTGCAAGACTCTGAGCTGGGTACTTTAGGGAAGACAGATGCTCAGGAGACCTGCTACAAAATGCCTGTTTTACAAGGCCATGGGAGCAGAAGTTCATAGGCTTCTGTCTGATACTATTCCGGAGTCCAAGCACATATTGCTCACCCCACGACAGGCCAGTAGATCGAGGAACAAGTTGTTGGGGCAAGGAAAAGCAACTTTATTCAGAAAGCCAGCAGACTGAGAAGATAGTGGACCAGTGTCCCAAAGAATCATACCCCCTGAATTAGAATTCAGGCTACTTTTATACTAAAAGGGGAAGGGGCAAGTCCTGGTTCCCATCAAACTCCAGAGGGAATGTGTTAATTTCTTCCTTCCGGCAGCCATTCACAGGTGGGCCTGATCAGGAGGTTTTCTGTGAGCTACACACACACAGGTATTTTAGCTTACCACTCATTACACGGGCGGCAGGGTTCCCAGAAATGGACCATTATGTGTAGCTTAGGTTACAGGCAACATCCCTTTAGTGATTAGCTTGTCACAAAAGCAATAGAATACAAAGGTTAAGTAAAAGAAACAGATCCACTGTGGAGTCAGATTTGTTCTTCCCTATTACAATACTTCTGAAAACAGCTGTGGCTGCTCAGAGCGGAACTGAGCCTTGTTGGAAAGGCTAGAAGGAAAGAGCTGTCCCGTGGACGTGGGCCAGCTGGGGGTCCACCACTCCATCATGAGTCTCACATCCTGTTGCCCATTCTGAATGGGGGTCTGGATGAATGGGCGGGAGCTGAAGAGCCCAGTTTTTCCCTGAGCCAAGCTGGAGCTGAGGAGAAGGCAATTAGTGTCCAAGGTGCATTTACCTGGCCTCATCTGCCAGAGGAATGCTGCGGTGGGAGCGATAACCACCACCTTCTCCAGTAAAAGTCACAGCTCTTGAAGTTGTCATCTTCTTGGGTAGAAATATTTTTCTGAGAAGGTGCTAGCTTCCCCAGTGATTTTTATAGAATTCTGGAAGTTTGACAGAATAGAACATTTGGGTCTGAAATTCTCAGTCTTGTTTGGCAGCTGGGAGCCTCTCTAGGCTGCCGTGGCTGCTGCTGGGCAAGAGGCAGAAGCCTTCGAGCCAGGGCGCAGCCTCCACGCTAGACTGTCTCCAGTTCTTCCTCCCCGAGGCTGTTGTGTCCCCCTGCTGCCGCCCCGCTGCCTTGGGGTGAGGCCCTGATTTCTGGGCAGTACCCACTTGACCCTCCGTGATCTGACCCCTGTCTGCCTTCCTAGTTCCACCCCTTACCACACAGCAGCTCTGCAGGGCTCCCTGTCTTCTTGCCAGACTGGACAGTCTTGACTGAGCCCTTTTGCTTCTTGCTTCTTGCCTTTGCACGTGCTGCCACTTTTACAGGAAGGCCATTCTTCACCTGGTTGATTCCTATGCGTGCCACCTCTTTTGGAAAGCCTTCCCTGGCCAATTCAGGCTGGATTAGGTGGTCCTAACCCAGGTTCCCACTGCGCCCTGTCTTACTTATTTTTCCATGGAGTTGCAGTGATCAGTTTGTGTCTCCCTAAAATTGGGATCTCTTGGACGGCAGGAGTTGTCCTAGTCCTCACAAAAGCTAGCAAATTGTTCCAAGCTTCTTATACGGGCAGAATTTTTAAAAGGGGTGTGTGTGTGTGTGTGTGTTTGTGTGTGTGTAGGAGGTGTCTTACTTCTTTCTGAGTAAGGCATACAACCTAGGAGCCATAAAAGCAAAGACTGATAAATTTGACTACAGGAAAATAAATAATTCTGCCTAGCAATAGCCCAAAGGCAAGGTCAAAGACAAACAACAAACTGGGAAAATTATCTGCAGCTCATACATCAAAGGGCTAAATCCTCTAATATACAAAGAGTTCCTCCACATTGATTAGAAAGAGACCAAGAACACAAAAGAAAAGTGAGCAGAGGGTAAAAAGAGTCTACGCAAACACACACATGGCCCTATACATAAAATCTATTTAACCATATTCATGAGAGTGGTGCAAAACAAACTACACTGAAATGAAAGTTTTCGTTTATTAGATTGGCGAGGGTGTGAGGAAATGCACCCTCATACATTGCTGGTAGGAGTGTAAATTGATACAAAGTCTTTGGAGAACAATCTGGAAATATCTATTAAAATTACATATGCACCTTACCCTTTAACCCATCAGTTCTAGAGATTTGTCCCACAGATACACTCACATATACGACATTATATCTGAACAAGGCTATTTTTTGCAGCGTCGCATATGGTAGTAAAAGACTGGAAACACTCTCACCATTTAACAACTGAAAGTTTGTTAAATAAATCAGAGTCATTCCTGAACTCCACACAGCCACAAGACAAAGAGTGAGGAAGGAAGCTCTCTAGGGCTGATAGGGGACTATGTCTGAGATACATTGCTAAAGAAAATGCAAGATGGAGATGGTGTACTGCATGCTAGCTTGTGTATAAAAAAAGTGAGGGGAGAAAAGGAGGAAATATTCACATCGGCTTGTATTTGCTCAAATACGTATTGAAAATAAACAAGGCCATTGTTTGCCTCTCAGCAGGGGAACTGGGTGGTTGAGAAACAAAGGTGGGAGGCTGACTTCATTTTAAGTTTTGAGCCAGATGAATATATTATCCACCACAAAAGCCATAAATACATACATTTTTAAAAGGGTTCCTTCTGCCCTTTATCTAGAAGTTCTTAAAAATGACTTGGCAGGGAGTTAATGCAAAAGACTTGGCAGGGGCATCTGGAGATTTCCATCAAGGCCTTTGGAGTAAAAACAGTCTGTTTTCTTGTCATGAGCTAACAGAGGAAGATGACTTTTGAGTATCTGGGGGTGCTCCTTATAAGCCTTTGAGGTCCCTGATCTCAAGGAGCTTATGGTCTCATGGGAAGAAGACTCAAGGCTTTATAACAATGAAAACAATCAAATGACAGAGAAAATCAAAATGAGACTGTGTGGCACAGACTTTTAAGTGCTGTGACTCAGACTTGAGAAGCAGCCAGGGTGGGCCTTTCGGAGGGAACTCAGGCTGGTACTCACTGGAGGACCAGTGTAGTTGAAGTGGAAGTGGAGATGTGCTGCCAGGAGCTTGAAGTGGGTTACCTGAATGGGAACCTAGGCTCCACGTGCTGGGACTCGGGAGCTATCCAGCAGGGCAGCTGCACGGTGAGTGCGGAGCGTGATCCGCTGCGTGGTGCATGTGGGACAGATTGGAGACTGGAGAAGCTGGAGTCAGGGAGGAAGCCAGATGCTAAATCAGGAAAGCCAGGCTGTGCCGAAGACCTTGGCCACACCCATGGTTCTGGAAAGGGAGGGAATGCAAAAGTGAGTGATGATGTGAAGGAAAATCAGCATGATTAGAAAGTATAAAAACCATAGTCCTTGTGGCAAGTGGGGGGAAGGGGAACTTAATGACAATTGTGGCATGTTGGTGCAAGACCTGTAACTGTCCTCAGTTCCACCCACTAAAGAGAATTTTGCTTTGCTTACCACAGTTTTTTTCTCTCAGGATGGTCTTCGTGGTTCCTGGGCATTTTATGTTGTGGAACTGATAACATGGATTGAGATGTAGAACTGAGAAGACGTGAGGAAAGGGGGAAGGAATCTTGTTTAGGGGGTTGGTCCCAGAGTCTCCTTTGTCGTGGCAAGTTCTGGTAATGGGTAAAGGTAGAGAGAAAGGAAAACAAGGAGCAGAGGCTGGGTACCTTCCATCCTAAAGAGCTGAGAGGGGCCCGACGGAGGGATGGCAGCAGAGCCACGCAGGCCAGCTGGGAGTTGAGGTGCAGTTTAGGCGTTGGCTTCATAGAGTGTCCAGGCTGCTAAGAGGTATGAGAAGATGGGGACGGGGATGAAGGGATTTTTGAGAAAAGTTGCTGAAGATTGCAAGTTTGACACCCTTAACGTTCTTCCAGAGACCCAAGTAAAGATCGGATCTTTTCCTTTTTTAATAATTAATTAATTAGTATTGAAGTATAATTGATTTACAGTATTATATTAGTTTCAGGTGTACAACATAGTCAATATTTTTATAGATTATACACCACTTAAAGTTATAAACTATCAGCTGTATTCCCTGTGCTGTACAACATACCCTGGTAGCTTGGTTGTCTTGTACGCGGTCTAGCCCCATCTTACTCCTCCCTCCTTCCCGCCCCCCTCTGGCAACCACTAGAACACGGAGTCTTTTACACTCCTTTGCCAGCGTGTGCTTCTCTGAGTGTGACTCCGTGCAAGAGGGAGCCACATGGAGCCCCAGATTATATCCGGTTGTGTTTGTGTGTTATGTGTTCCCTCTGCTGCCGAGAGTTTCCTTGGTCTACCTTCACCCTCCTAACACAACAGCCTCATGACAGAATCAACTGGTACATTTAATTCCATTTTGTGACTGGGAGAGTGAGGGTCACCCAGCTAGTTTCTCTTTCTGCCCCAAAGCTGCCTCCAGACAGGCTGCTGCCCCTGCAGAAGCAGAGCTCTCCCCCTCAGCATTTACCTCCCTGGGATCTGGTGAAGCACCCCGTCCGCCACACACCGCTACCACCACCAGATCCCTTTTCTCAGTCACAGTCTAGCAGCTGCTTCATTGTTTTTCTTCCTTTGGCTTCCTTCATACAGATATTATGGTTTCTGGGGCAGCACAAAAATCTGAAACATCATGCAACTGCCTCTGAAAAAAGAGCCCTCGAGTCGGATCCTAGGGACTGACAGGTTGTTTACCCTGAGAGCTTCCTGGTGGAACCTAATATTCTGCAATACCCAAGGCAGGCGTGGTGTCACCTAGGGCAAGAGAAGGGGGAGGATCAGGCCAGGGGAGATGCTTCTTGTCTAACAGCAAAAGAAGGCCAAGAGTAGATGTGTGTGAGGGCAACAGGCAGGTGGGAGATGTGGGCTGCAGGGCCTTGGAGGACACGCTGCTAGTCCGGGTGTGGTCTGGGAGAATGTCACCCCTTGCTGCAACAGGCTGGTCTCGTGGTGGCTTTATCTGCCGAGATTGCATGGTTACCCTTTACCTGCTTTACCAGAGAGCAGGTACCTGGGGATTAAAGGCTCAGCAGACTCCCTTTTGGGCCTCCAGATTCCTGGAAGAGTGGGAGAGTTCAAAGGTGCCTTTTGCTCATATGAGCAAGATAGGTGAGGGCTGAAGTGTTTCCAGCTGTGACGATGGGCTTGGAGGCCGCCAGCAGAAACAGGTGGATGCGGGCAGGAAGGAGGGGCTGGAATGCTCCTCAGGGCCTGCTCTGGAGCTTGGGGGTGGAAATGAAGATTACTTCTTGCTCTTAAGAAAGATCCTGGCTTGGGAGCTCATATGTCACCTGGAACTTATAAAAATCACTCTCTTGGTAGGGGAGAAGTTGAGCTCTGGAGCCCTACTCTTGGGGGGAAACTGGCGTGATGGGAACCAGGGAGAGAAGATGGTGGAAGGAAACTCAGATTTTTACCTTATCTCATTTAGTCCTCTAAGCATCCTTCAAGATAGGCATTGCTATCCCCATTTGAAAAACAAAACCTGAAGCTCAGAGATAAGGGTATAAAAATCCCCCTAACTACAAACCAGACATGGCCTCTTGGATGGGAGACTACAAACGGGGGACGGTGCTGCTCACAGGCTGGGCCTATGTTGGGAGCAGAGGTACAGGTAGGCTGACCATGTGCGTTGTTGTCCAAAGTGGGCTCTTCTGAGAGTGAAAAGGGGCAATAAATATACCAGAACAAGAGGCAGCAACTGAGACTGTCCTGGGAAAACCAGGGTGCGTGGTCACCCTGCTACAGAGCGCCAGAGGGAAGCACTGCCCAGAAGCCATGCCCTGGAAAGTCACAGCTGCCATTTATAACGTAGTCCTCATAGCAGCCCCTGAGGCGGAGGCTATTATCCCCATTTGATAGATGAGCAAACTGAAGCTCAAAGATGTTACTTAACTTTCTCAAGGTCCCACAGCTTTTAAGTGGGGAAGTTCTGACCAGCTCCAAGTCCTTGTTTTTTCTGTGGGTCATGCTGCCTCCCAGGTCCAGGGCCTTTTGGAGGAAGACCAGAGGAAGAAACCAACTGGAGAAACAGAGCCAGAAGGTTTGGGTCTTGGTGTGTGACAGACCGTGTGACAGTCCCTGTGAGGCCTCTCCCAGGACTGGCATGCAAGCAGTGGCTGGGGAAGGTGGGTGAGTGTGTGGCAGGGGGCTAAGGCAGGGTGGAGGCCCCAAAGGCCCCTATAGCCTTCCCTGATCTTCCTGGAGCCCCAGGGGGCAGTGGCCAAACTTCACTGTGTTGCCCCCTGTCTATGATTAGGGAACAGAGACGCCGAGAAGTCGAATGGCAGGTATCCTGGAGCCAGGACTGTCCCCTCTGATCTACAGATCCTGCTCTGGCTCTGGCACAGTCCTTTTAGGGCACCGGAGAGGCTGTGGAGGTCTGGGATGCAGAAACACCCTAGGTTAGAGGTAGAAAGTCTGCAAGAACATGCAGACGTGGAGAGTTTCTGAGCCTTGGGTCTAGCCCCTGCTACGTTCACCGGCCAGCTTGACCTTCCAGGAGTGGATCAGCAGCCAAGCACAGACAATGGAGGGCCCAGTTCAAACCCCAGGTGGCCTTTGCAGCCTCCTTAACTTGCTGTATCACAGGTGGATGGGCAGAGAATTGGCCGCCTGTCATCCTGCTAGTCAGACCACACCACCTGTGTGTACTCAGACCTGGACTGGCAGGGCTGGCAGGGCTGACAAGGGAAGAGTAGTCCCTGCCCTTAGAGACCTGTCTGCCTGGGGTACCTCACTCAAGCACAGTTGCCTGAGACCTCTGCAAACCAAAATTGCATAATCAAAGGCTGATCATGTTTTTTCATTCATTTCGAAAATTTTTAAAAATTAATAGATATTTTATAGAGGAGTTTTAGGTTCACAGCAAACTTGAGTGGGAAATACAGAGTTTTCATATACCAATCTCCCCACACATGCACAACCTCCCCATATTCACTCATTCTTCAAACTCCGTGTTCCAGACACCATCCTGGACCAAGGCCCAGCCCTGTCCTCAAGGCACTCTGTTTCAGTGAGTAGACAGAAAAGTAGATAGACCAGCCCAGGGAAGGGGTAAGGGAGCCCTGCAGGTCAGCCCATCCAGCCTGCAGGGGAGGTCCGAGGAACCAGGATCTCAGAGGAGATTTTACCTGGGCTGAATTCTAAAGGAGGTGTGGGCATTAGCAAAGAGGGCAGGAGTGGGGTGCAGTGTGTGCAAAGGCCTAGAGCCAGACAGCACGTCTGACCCAGTTCTGGGTCTGGCCCTGAGATTGGACATGGTAGGTGAAGGCAGGAGGAGCCCCATCCTGCAGAGCCCAAAGCTAAGGGGTTTAGTTTGAGAGGGAAGGGTTCAGGTGGGTCAGAGCAGGCAAGAGGGCTTACCAGTGTGGGCGGGGCCAGCTTTGGCCCTTGAAAGAGTTGGCCCTCTCAGGTACTAGACTGTGCAATTTGTGACTTTAAATGTGTCCTGAAGATGCTTCAAGGGCTTTCACTGATGCCTCAAGTGCCAGCCCTCTGAGGACAGGATCATTTTTCTGATGCTCCAGGGGCTAATGCCCACTTCCCTTCTGCCCAGATATAGCCTTAACCAACAGTCTCACATCTCACAAAGAAGCAGAAGGTCCACCTGGTGCAAGTCTGTGTCTAGAAGGGCTTCTTGGATCACGTCATCTTTTCTCCATTTATTCATCCCTGATGGTGGTTCCAGGGAAGCGGGGCACAAGAAAAAGGAACTCTCTTCTAACAGAGCAAGCTGACCAAGGCACAGGGAAGGTGAGGACTTGGATCCCTCTCCCCAGCCTGCCTGAGGCAGAGCCTGAGCCCGCTGGGGTGGGCAGTAGCCAGGCCAGGAGTCGGTGAGAGTGCCCCATGCAGCGGGGGCTCAGAGCCTCTGCTTGCTGGGTCAGAACATGGAGACATTAAAGTGTACCCTTTCTCTGTGGCTCTGAAAGAGGGATGAGAATGAAGAGGTTTTGAGGCCATCTGAGAGCAAAGATGGTCCCAGATTAGAGAATTCCCAGGACAGTCCTACTGTGAGAGACAAACCTCTTCCCCGCCCCCACTGCTCTGGGCCTGTAGCAGAGGAGCCTGGCCCGGGTAATGAGCACCTGTCTGTTGGACGTCTTGGGATATGAACACACTCCCTCTCCAGCATTCTGGGAAGGAGACAGCTGTTCTGAGCATCGTGTGCTAGGCCCTTTGCATAGATGACTGTGCTTCATCTGTCATCCTGCTACATCCCCATTTTACTGGTGAGTAAACAGGCTGGGCGAGGTGATGTACTCACCAAAGGCATGACCTGGTGATGGCAGTGCTGGAACACAGGCCCAGTTCTGCCTATCTCCACATTCCACAGCTCTGCACTGTATCATCTTGCTCCATCTGGGCAAGATGGAGTGATGTGGCAATGGAGGGGCTTTGCCTAATCAGATAAAATAACACCATGCCACAGTCATTCATTCATTCACTTGATCCCTCTTCATTCTCCATACACCCTTGCCAGGAACTGTGCTCAGTGTTGGGGATACAGAGAGGAACAGAGGCAGATGTGCTCACTGCCCTCTGGGCTAACTATCTAGTGGGGCAGACCTTTTTCAGACAAGGAAGGGAGACACTGATAAGCATCATGGAAGAAAAGTAAGGATGAATACTATGAGAGGGTAACCATGGGGTCTAATTTAGTAAGGGGAGAGGGGAGCTTCAGGGAAGACTTCCTGGAGGAAGTGAGCAGAGAAAGATGAGCCAGAACATTCCAGGCCGAGGCTACTATGTGTGCAAAAGTGGGAAGGACAGGGCTAGCTGGGGGAAGTGAAAAGAGGGTCATGAATAGGGCAGAAGGTAGTGGGTGAAGGTGACTGGGGGGCACAGGCCCAGTGGGGCAGGGTTGGGGCATCCCAGCAAGTGACTGTGGGAACCAAGGCAGGTGCCTGTGAAATGAGAACTTCCTCTTTCCCATGAGCCAAAGTGGACAAACAACAATGCATGTAGCTTCCCTAGAAGTTCGGGCTGCTTTAGTAGTGGCAGAGCATCCGGGTTGTTCCTCCTTCTGGCTCAGACTGCACCTGAAAGCATGGAAGCCTGAGGTTACTGGGGCTCTCACCTTGGTTTGCTTATAGAGTGGAGGTTGCATGTTGGGAGAAGCCAGTTTAGAAGCCCCAACCCAGCACCCTTGTAAAGCAGGGGTGTCACTCCAAGACACCAGGTTCAGAGCAGTGGCACAGAGGTTTTGTACAGGGAAAGAGGAAGTCCATAAGAACAGAGGTCTGATGCTCTCCCCAAGGGAACTGACTTTATTTGCAACGGAGTGTAGGAAAATTCAAATCTATGGGTGCTCTTAAAAACAATGGAGCTATTGGTGGTAAGCAATTAAGAGAAATCTGGTAGCTCCATGAGGAAAACAAGCTAAAAATTAGACCAGCTAGAAGTTTGCCAGGGAGAAGCAAGCAAAGAGAGAACTGAGAAGAGCCCTCTTCAGGTCAGAACAAACTCCAAAGACTGGCCTCAAAGACTACTCCTGCAAAGGGGCTTCATTTCCTTGGATCAGACTGTGGAGCAATTGGTGCCCCAGGGCATTGTTGAAAAAATGATAGAGCAACTAGTCAGCAATTAGTGGAGACTAACAGCTGAATGTGATACCAATATAGACAGCTTAACTGAAAGGTCAAGGAAAGGGAGCCCTTTTAAAAGTGTTGTCATCCCAGGGTGACAGTGCACACATCCAAGGCTGTGCCTTTTAGGAATGACATCAGAAACTGCACACAGCAGGGGAAATACATTTTAAAATAATCCAGCCAGATCGCTACATAAACAAACAAATAAACAAGTAGCAAGAAGAAGCAGCTAGAGGGTGGGGTATGTATGGCTAGTATTCAGAGTTGCTGCAATATATTATCTGAAATGTTAACATATTTTTATATTGCAAAATTATACACACACACAGAGTTTTCACCAAAAATTATGAGACAGGCAAAGAAACAAGAAAGTATCACCAATACACAAGAAAAAAAAAAAAAGCAAGCAACAGAGCTGACTTTGAGCGGGTCCAGATGTCAGACTTAGCAGGCAAAGATTTGACAGCAGCCATTATAAATATGTTCAAAGAACCAAAGGGAACCATGCATAAGGAAGTAAAGGAAGGTATGATGATAATATCTCATCAGATAGATAATATCAATAAAGAGAAAGACATGAAAAAAAGAACTAAGTAGAAATTCTGAAGTTGAAAGGTACAAGAACTGAAATGAAAATTCAAACAGAGGGGCTCAACAGTAGACTTAAAATGGCAGAAGAAGAATCAGCAAGTGAAGATAAGTTGATAGAGAATATGTAATCTGAGGAACAGAGAGAAAAACAATGAAGAAAAGTGAACAGAGCGTTTGAGAAAAGGGAATTACTGTTAAGTATATCAACATAAGCATAATAGGAGTACCAGAAAGACTGGAGAAAAAGAAAATATTTGAAGAAGTAATGGCTGAAAACATCTCAAATCTGATGAAAAACATTCATCCACACATCTAAAAAGCTCAATGAACTCCAAGTAGGATAAATATGAAGAGAGCTACACCCATATACATTGCACTAAACTTGAAAGTCAAGGACAAAGAGAAACTCTTGGAAACAACAAAAGAAAAATGACTTGTCATGTCCAAGGAAATCCCAATTACCATCTCTTCAGAAACAATGGAAGCCATAAGGCAGAGGGATGACATACTGGAAATACTAAAAGAAAAAAACTATCAATCAAGAATCTTATATTCAGCAAAACTAGCTTTCAAAATTGAAAGTGGAATAAAGACATTCCCACGTAAACAAAAATTGAGAGAATTTGTTGCTAGCAGACCTACCTTACAAAATATACTAAAGGAAGTTCTTCAGACTGAAAGCAGGTGACCTCAGACAGTAATTAAAAACTATATGAAAATACAAAGAGTGCTGTTAAAGGCAGTTATGTAATTATAAAAGAGAGTATAAATCTGTTTCTTCTTTCTTCTCTTAACTGATTTAAAAAGAAACTGTATGAAACAATATATCTATAATTGTGTTGTTGAGTCTGTAACATATAGAAATGCAGCATATTTGACAGTAACAGCACAAAGGAGGTGGGTGGAAACAAAGCTGTATTGGAGTTAAGGACATGACAGCAGATTGTAAACTGCGTCCAGAGGAACAAAGGAAGAAAGCCAGAATTGGTAAAGAACAAACTATAAATATATACTTGCTCTCCTTACTTCTCTCAGCTTCTTTAAAAGATATACAAATCTATAAAAGTAATAATTATAGCAACTTACTATTGGATTTATAATTTACACAGACATACTGTACATAACTTATGAACATATTAATATATGATAACTATAGTATATAATGACAATAATAACATTAGGAAAGGGGAATAAATATATAGGAGTATATAAATAAATGTATAGGAATAATGTTTTTATATCTCACTGGAATTAAATCAAAATAAATCTGAATTGGATTTTGATAGGTTACAAAGTATATGGTAGATCCTAAAGCAACAATAAGAAAATAACTCAAAAAATAGTGAAAAAATTATAAAGAAATTAAAATGTTATACCAGAAAGTATTCACTTAGTGTAAAACAAAGCAGTAAAGGAGGATGGGAGGAACAAAAAGATATGAAACATATAGAAAACAAAAAGTAAAATAGCAGACATAAATCCACCTGTATCAATATAACACTAAGTATATTATACAATCTGGTCAAAAGGCATACTGGACTAAAAAAAGCAAGATCCAACTCTATGATGTCTACAAGAGACATGCCTCTGATTCAGAGGTACTAAGAGATTGAAAGTAAAAGTATAGATTAGATTTTTTTTATTGAGGTATAGTCGATTTACAGTGTTGTGTTAATTTCTGGTGTACAGCATAGTAATTCATTTATACATATATGTGTATATATATATATTCCTTTTCATATTTTTTAAATTACAGGCCATGACAAGGTATTGAATATAGTCCCTGTAGGACCTTGTTGTTTATAAAGATTTCCTATGTAAGAAACCAAAACAAATGAAAGCTGGAGTGGCTATACCAACATCAGACAAAATAGACTCTAAAACAAAACATGTAAAAAAGAGGTAGAGACATTTTATAGTGATAAAAGGGCCAATCCAGCCAGAAAACATAACAATTATAAACATATGCACTTGAAAACAGAGCACCAACATGCATTAAGCAAAAGCTGACAGATTTGAAGGGATAAACAGACAACCTAGCAGTAATTGTCAGAGACTTCAGTATCCCACTCTAAATGATGGGTAGTACAATGAGACAGGAAATCAACAAGGAAACAGAAGAGCTGAACAACACTCACTATAAACCAAATAGACCTAACAAATACCTAGGGAACTCTCCACTCAAACAGCAGAATATACATTCTCAAATGCACATGGAACATCCTCTGATATAAGCTATATGTTAGGCCATAAGACAAACTCAGTAATTATAAAAGGATTGAAATTATACAAAGCATAATCTCTGACCACAATGGAATACAATTAGAAATCAATAACAGAAATTTGGGAATTTCACAAATATGTGGAAAATAGGAACATACTCCTGAAAAACCAATGGGCCAAAGAAAAAAAATCACAAAGGAAATTAGAAAATACTTTGAAGTAAAAAAAAAAACGAAGACATAAAGTATCAAAATTGATGGTATGCAGCTAAGGGCAGTGCTTCAAGGGAAATTTATAGCTTTAAATGGCTATATTATATAATAAGAGAGATTACAAATCTATGACCCCACTTTCTACCTTAAGACACTGAAAAAGGAGTGCAAACCAAATCTAAAGAAAGCAAAGATAAGGAAATAATAAAGATTATAGTGAAATAAAGAGTAGAAAAACAGAATATCAATGAAACAAAAAGTCAATTCTTTGAAAAGACAATCAAAATTGAACAAACTTTTAGTTAGACTGACCAAGAAAAAAGAGAACGAATATTCAAGATACCAAAATCAGGAATGAAAGAGAAAACTTCTCTACTGACTTTAGAGACATAAAAAGGATTATAAGTGAATATTATGAACAATCTATGTCTTTTTACTGGAGTGTTTAGACCATTTATACTAATGTAAGTATTGATATAATTTGGTTTATGTCAATCCACGTCTCTATTTTCTTATGTCTTGTGTCCTTTTTGTTCCTCTGTGCCTCCTTTATTGCCTTCATTTGTGTTAAACAAGTATTTTTAGTGTACTATTTTCATTCCTCTGATAATTGCTTTAACCATATTTTATGGTTACTTTCTTAGTGGTTGCTTAAGGATTAAAATCCTAACTTAACACTGTCTACTGTTATAATGACCTAATTCTGGTAAAATATAGCACCTTCCCTCTGATACAGCTCCATTTCTTCTCCCCTCTTTGGTGCTGTTAGTTTCATATGTAATTTATGTATGTTATAAACTTAACAATACAATGTTATAGCTATTGCTTTATACAATTATATGCTTTTTAAAAGAAATTAAGTGAAATGAGTCTGTCACAAAAGGACAAATATTTGTCTGATTCCATTTATATGGAGGTGTACTCAAACACTGAGCCTGTAAGGTTTCCATTCTGTCAGTTGATCTGTTTGTGGATTGTGATGTAGGGAGAGCTGATGTAGCCCTTCTATGACTCTCTAATTTCCAGGATCTCTCCATTAAGTTTCTTGCTGGTGTGCTGCTCATCCCAAACAGGCTAGCAAAGCTGCAGGTTTTTCCCATTGTTTCCTACTTTTACTGACAATGCTGCTGGCTCAAGTTTTTGCCTGCTTGAATTCAACTGTGTCCCCTCTTGTGGACATACTTCTGATTTTCATGGCTATCCATACCCTGGTAACACTATCATTCTCAGTGACCAAGCTGGGGGACAATAGGAGCAGCCCTAGGCAAAAAGATAGCAAAATTCCACTGTTCTTACTCAAAGTTGTGGCATTTTTTTCATGAATAAATGCTTCTCAATTTGTTGTTTGCCTTTGGTTAATTTCCAAAGCACTGCACAGGCTTTTTTTTTTTTAATGTGTTTAGTTTTATACTTGTTTTTTGAGGAAAATACTTGCCAACCTCTTCATGCCACCTCAGCCAGAAGTCCCCCTTCCTGTTACTGACTTTTGGAAGTTCGTTACACATTCTAGATACTAGTCCCATATCAGATCTGTGTATTGCAAATATTTTCTCTCAGGCTGAAGCTTGCCTTGTCATCTATTTAATAGTGTTTGAAGAGGAAAACCTTAAAATTTTTATGAAATGTCATTTATTGATTTTTTTCTTTATGGATTGTGCTTTTCATATAATACCTAAGAAAGCTTTGCCTGACCCATGGTCACAAAGATTTTTCTACCTTTTATCGGGTTTATGGTTTTAGGTTTTACATTCCTGTCTATGGTCCATTTTGAGTTAATTTTAATACGATGCGGTTTATGGGTCGAAGTTCTTTTTTTTTTTTCCCTGTGAATGTCCAATTGTCCCAGTACACTTTGTTGAGAAGAATATTATTTGTCCATTGAATTGACATGGCAGCTTTGTCAAAAATCAGTTGACCATATACGTGTGAGTGTACCTTTGGACTCTGATCTGTTAAAAGATAAACTGAAGTACACTAAAATTTAGAAGAGTTTATTTGAGAAAACATGAATCCAAATTGGGTAGCACCAAACCGAAAGTGGTTAGAAGCACTCTACCAGCAGGAGTTATGAGTGAAGGCTTTTATAGAGCAGACATGGAAGCAAAGCAAGGAAATTATTTGATTCACTGTACCTTAAGCAGTTGCCTCATTTGGGAAAGTCTAGTTGGCTCTTTATTAGTTGTTCGTAAGTTTCGATTTCTTAACCTTGAGGCATTTATAGGAATTTACCCTGGATTAGGTTTTGCTTACTTACAGGGCATTAGAGCCACCTCAGTCTAATGGCCTCCTTGTCTAATGACTTTAACAGTGCCACTGACATATGTATCAATCCTTTTGTCAATACTATGATGACTTGAATATTGTAGCTTTATAGTAAATCTTGAGATAAAGTAGCGTACTTTTTTTTTTCAAAGAAGTTTTGAATATTCAAGGGCCTTTGTATTTTCACACATATTTTAGAATCATCGTGTTGATTTCTATGAAAGAGCCTGCTGGGATTTCGATTGGGATTGCCTGTAATCTATAGATCAAGTTGGGAAGGGTTGAACACTTTATCATATTGATGTTTTCAATACATAAACATTTATTTATGTCTTCTTTAGTTTCTCTCATCAATGTTTTGTTGTTTTCAGTATACCAAATTCTCACATATTTTGTTGGATTTATACCAAGTGTTTCATGTTTTTAGGCTATTGTAAATGGTACTGTTTTAAAATTTTCCATTAAAATTTTCCAGTGAAAATATGAGTACAGTTGGATTTTCTGTGTTGATCTTGTATCCTGTAGCTTTGCTAAACTCACTTGTTATAGTAGCTTTTTTGTAGACCTTTGTATTTTTCTATATAGTCAATTATGTATTTTGGTATTAGAAGCAGTTTTATTTCTCCCTTTATAATATGTATGCCTTTTATTTCCTTTTCTTGGCATTGCACTGGTAAGGACCTCCAGTTAAATGTTCAATAAGAGTGATGAGAGCATACGTCTTTGCTTTTTCTTGATCTTGGAAAGAAAGCTTTCAGTCTTTTACCATAAAATATGGCAATAGATGGAAGTTTTTAGTAGATATCTTTCTCTGAGATGTGGAAGTTCCCTTTAATTCTTAGTTTGCTGGGATGTTTTATCATGAATCTGTGTAGAATTTCTTCCATGTCTCTTAACTTCTCTTTTATATTTCACGTTTTTATCATTCATTGCTGAATTCTTGGTAATTTCTTAAGCTTTGTATTTCAGTTTACTAATTCTTTCTTCAGCTTTGGCTATTCTGCTTTTCACCTTGTCCTTTGAAGGTTTTATTTTGATTATTTTTATTAGTTAATTTTAATTATTGTAATTTTCATTTCTAGAACTTGAACCTGATTCATATTCAAATATGGCTAACTTTGTTAGTTTATTATTGTCATTTTTTTCTGTCATCATGTTTTTAATTTTTTTAACTTCTTGAAACATATTAAAATACTTATTTTCTATTCTGTATCTCATCATTCCATTTTTATGATATTTTGGCAGATCTCACTTTGCTGTGTTGTTTCTGCTGATTCATGATCCTTGTGGTTTGTTTCCTCATGAGTTTATTTATTTATTTTTTTTATGAGCTTATATTTCTTGGAATTCTTTGAGATCTATGTTTAAGATATGTTCTTCCAGAGAGGATTTTTGTTTGTTTCTGCCCATCATTTAGGAGTACTTCCAACTCAGAACAACTTTAAAGTTAATTTTTAGCTTGGAGTTTTGCATTTGCACAGGGAACATGATTTGGTTTGTGTCAGGTGAATATAGGAAAGATTTTTGGGGATGAGCTGGGTTTTCTCTCCCCTGTTTCTCCCCTAGAGCATTGACTTTTGAGAAACCTCAAATCTGAGGGAGCAGGGGATCCCTTGATAACGCCCCTTCCAGGCCCAGACCTTTTCTTCTCTTTCTTCTTCTGTTTCTTCTCCTGTTTTGGTTCTCCTAAAAGCAAAGCCTTCAGATAAAAGCCTGCATGTAGTTAATTTGGGAAGTGATCCCTGGGAGCAGGAGTAAGAGATGGAGGGAATGAAACAAAGAAATACGTGAAGCCAGTACAAAGTTGCTTTATCGAGGGGACCTCTGATACGTTTTTGATTCTCTCTGACTTGGAGGCAGGTTAACTATTCTAGGCCCCTTCCATCCTGCAAGGACCAGTGATTCATTATCACAGGATAATGTTTATTGCAAATAGCATCTTGACCAAATAATCCCAACCAGTAAGAAATATATTCATTTCAATCCCCAGACTCAAGTCACTCCAGAAGGATTATGCTAAGAGCTGTTCATCATGTTTTCCTACAGCGATTATACCAACATCCTGATATGAACTACAGCTAAAGTCTTAGGCTCCCATCTGTGAAATGATCTCCTGGATTCTTTACTCTGTGCTTTCACTAGCAGTCTGTACATGAACTCAAACCATCTCAGCACTCTCCTGACTGCCTGTATCTGGGGGTGGAATGTTGCTGGATGGCAAGCTTTGCTATCAGCAAAATGATGGTTGAGTTTGTAAAAGCCTGCTAAATACCTTTTTCCCCCTAGTTTATTGAGATATAATTGACATACAATACTGTTCAAGTGTAAGTTGTAGCTAAAATGCCATTATAAAATGATTATTTGTGTTATACCAAACCAAACCAAAACAAAAAAACTCTCAGAAGCTTAAAATAATAATCATGTATTACCATACTCATGGGTCTGTGGGTCAGCTGTACCTTGACTGATCTAGCTTCAGGCTCTAAGCCGTGGGTTGAGTTGAGGTGTGCTCTACATGTCTGTCATTCTCCTTGGACCAGCGGCAACCCAGGGCAAATGGTCTGTTCCCAGACACTCACGCCAGGATCCAGACTGAAGGAGCAACAGCTGTTTGGGGAATGTTCTTATCGTGGCCAATTACTGCCGCACAGGAGCGCGTGTCCTATTGAGCAAGCACATTTCAAAGCTGCTCTTGTCAGATTCACAAGCTTCCTACTGCTAAAGCAAGTCATAGCCAAACCCATAGTTGAAGGGGGGAAAAGTATTCTCTGTCCACTGTGACAGGGGTGCGGATGGAGAATTCTATTACAGGGGAGCAAAGATTGGACCAGCAATCCAGTCTATCTCAGCCCCTTCAGCTCCACGCCACTGCCTTGGTTCAAGCTCCAGCATTGGACAATAGAAACAGTCCGCTGGGAGACCTGCCTGCCTCCAGTCTGGTCCTTCCAAACCTTGCAGCAACCAGAGTGATCTTTTTTTCACTAGCTCTCTTCCACTTTTTTTTTTCTCTAATTGTGGTTAAAGGAAAAAAAAGTAACATAAAATTCACTGTCTTAGCCATATCTAAGTGCACAGTTCAGTAGTGTTAAGTATATTTACGTTGTGGCGCTACCGATCTCTGAAATTTTTTCATCTTGCTAAATCAAAACTCTATTCCCATTCAACAACAACTCCCCATTCCCCACTCCCAACCCAGTCCCTGGCAACCTCAATTCTTTCTGTTTCTATTAATTTGGCTACTCTAGAAACCTCATATAAGTGGAACCACATAGTATTTGTCTTTTTGTGATTGGCTCATTTCACTTAGCACCGTGTCCTCAAAGTCCATCAGAGTTGTTGCACACGTCACAATTTCCTTCTTTTTTAAGATAGAGTAATATTTCATTGGATATATGTATATATACCACACTTTGCTTATCCATTCATCCATTGATGGACACTTGAGTTTCTTCCATGTTTTAGCTATTATAAATAATGCTGATATGAACATAGGTGTACAAATATTCCTCTGAGACCCTGCTTTAAATTATTTTGGGTGTATGCCCAGAAGCAGAATTGTTGGATCATATTATAATTCTATTATTAATTTTTTTAGTGACTTCTATACTGTTTCCCACAGTGGCTATACCATTCGACATTCCTACCAATGATGCACAAAAGTTCCAACTTCTTTGCATTCTTACCAACACTTGTTATTTTCTGTCTTGTTTGTTCGTTTGATAGCAGCCATCCTAATGGGTGCCAGTTTTTTTAATTAAACTTTTTATTTTGTGATAATTGTAGAGTTGCATGCAGTTGTAAGAAATAACAGATTCCAGGGGAAGGGTATACCTCAGTGGTACAGTGAGTGCTTAGTGTGCATGAGATCCTGGGTTCAATCCACAGTACCTCCATTTTAAAAAATTAAATAAATAAACCCAATTACCCCCCCCCCCCCCGCCAAATAGATTCTCTTCACTTGGTTCCTGTCCCTCTGTTTTTGCCAATGGTAATATCTTGCAATAGTACAATATCTGCACCCTGGAAATTGACATTGATACAATCTACCAGTCTTATTCAGATTTCAGCAGTTTACATGATCTTTTTTGACAGATTAATCTGGTCATATTACTTCCCTGTTTACAACTTTTCTAAAGATATTCATTGCATCATTTAAATTAGTAAAACAAAAATTTAAGTAGAAATTAGAAACAATCCCAAATGTTCAGCAATAGAGGAATGGTTTAATAGATTACATTATATCATATAATAGGCATACAATGAAGCCATTAAAAAGGACACAGTGGCTGTATGTGTACTGATATGAACTGGTTCCTGTGGTCCATTATTTTCCTACTTGAGAAGAGCCAGGTGCAGAAGAGTGAGGACCCTTTGGGTATAAAGACATAGGGAGGATAGGAAAGACGCTGGCTATAGCGGTTGTCTTTGGAGAGAAACAAACTGTAGGCTGAGATTCAGGGGTGAGATGAAGGTTTATTCACTCTATTTTGCTGTGGTTCTCAAACTTTTTGGTTTGGAATCCTTTTATACTCCTCAAAATTACTGAGGACTCCAAAGCACTTTTGTTAATGAGGGCTATTAGAAGTTAAGGCTAAGAACATTAAAAATATTAATTAATATTTTAAAATATTAATTCATTTTATTTATTTGTTTCTTTCATCCTGCCCAGTTATGTGGTGATCTTTCTTGCACCTTTGGTTGTATGAGATCTTCTGCCAGCATTCAGTAGGTATTCTGTGAGAACTGTTTTACATGTAGATATATTTTTGATGTATTTGTGGGGGAGCTCCACGTCCTTATATTCTGCCTATTAATTAATCTCAACCTAATAATTCATTTAAAAATAACTATAATAAACCAATTGCATGTTAATATAAAGAACACATTTTTATAAAAAGTAACTATTTTTTCCAAAACAAAAAATTTATTGAGAAGAATGGCTTTGTTTTGCATTTTTGAAAGTCTCTTTAATCCTTGGCTTAATAGAAAACAGCTTGATGGTCATATCTGCCTCTGTAGTCAGTCTATTGCAATGTATTGTTTTGGTTGAAGCAAGTGAAGAAAATTCAGAGTCGCAAAGATATATAGTTAGAAAAAGAAGGAGCCTTTTAATAACCTTTAGATAATATTCTCTGACAGCACATTGAAATTCAACGAGTAGCAATTTCTTAAAGGTTAGTTTCAATGTAGAATCTGATATGATAGCAAGGACATTTTCATACTCTCTTACATTAAAATCTATTGTTCTGTTGTGCATTTTGAATGATTTTTTTATGTGTGTATGGTTTTGTAACATCATGCATTTGTCATTTGGAAAATATTAATCGAGTTTTGCAGACCTTCCAAATTTTGACACTTCTCATTGTACAATATTAAAAAATCACATTTGTTACTGTCACTACTACTAATCTCATCAGAAAAGTCTTTCAGTACTAGTAAGAGAAAAAACTGCTGTTTCCTCTCTGCTCACAACACTTCTGACTCCAAATGTATGGGTTTGTTTTTTTTGGTTTTGTTTTGCTACATAGTAGTTCTCTGGACACCACCTGGGTGTCCTACAATTCAATTCTGACACTAACTACTTGAAGCCATAGCAGACCCTCACAGGTTAAGGGCTCAGTCCCACAAGACTGTCCCCACTTCAAATGCCAGCCACGTGGCCCAGGTTGTCACTTGTACTTCCTACTAATCAGCTATAACTCTGGGATTCCCACAACCCCCTTTTCAGTTTCAATAATTTGCTCTAAGGGCTCACAGAACTCAGGGAAACATTTGCATCTACTGGTTTTTTTATAAAGAATAAAAGATACAGATGAACAGCCAGATGAAGAGGTACAGAAGTCACGATCTGGAAGAGTCCTCAGTGCAGGGGTTCTATCCCCGTGGAGTTGGGGTGCACCGTCTCCCAGCACATGGATATTTTCACCAACTCAGAAACTCTCCAAACCCCTTTGGTTAGGGTTTTTATGGAGGCTTCATTAAGTAGGCAAAGTTGATTAAATCATTGGCTATTGGTGATTAAGTCAGTCTCAAAGCCCAGCTCCCCTCCCTGGAGGTAAGGGATGGACCAAAAGTTCCAACCGTCTGGCAACCAGCCCACGTCTTTAAAGGGTCACCTCAGTAGTTGAAAGGGGCTTATTATGAATAAGAAGAGACCTCTTCTCACTGCTATCACCCTGAAATGCCTGAGGGTTTTAGGAGCTCTGTCCCGGGAAGGGGAAGAAGACCGAATACGTATTTCTTATTCTATCACAGCATCATAACTAGGACGTTGTCAGGCTCACAGTAGTGGACACAAGTTTTCCAAAATTCTAACTCTTGCTTGAAATTTCAAATTTTATCATAAGCAACAAATAGTTGTTTTTCATGGAGTGACAGGCTCACTTCACTCATTTTCCAGAAAACGTCTGCCAAATACTGGAGTCTGAATCATCATCGTTTGTCAGTCTTTTTTTCAAATAAAAATGGTATTCCGTGAAAAAAGCACCTAGTTTGGCTGGCAACTCAAAGAATCACACAAATGCTTTTCCTTAAGACAACCAACATCCTTTGATAAGCAGCGGAACTGCTTCGTGAACCCTTGCCTCTTTCTCACACAGAATATTAAAAAGACGAAGACATGTATCACTCACAGATTAAGATTTAATAAAATTAATATTTTTTACTGCTCCATCAAGGACATTCATAAATGAAACTTTTTTTTTAATTGCAAATATATGGCAATAAGGAATACAACGACTAGTGTAGTTCAATGTGATGGGGAGGGAAAACTTTCCCTCTGCCCTCTTAGGTTCAGAATCTGGGGGCCTGTGAATTAAACTAACAAGAGACAGATTTACAGGAGAAAAGGCATTATAATTTTTATTAATATTTACATGCATGGGAGTTCACAGAAAAGAAGTGAAACTCAAAGAAATTGTAAGAGTTGGGGACTTAGATACTAACATTCTATTCTAACAAAGGAAAGGGGGTTGGGGGACAGTAAACTGTGGGAAAGGGATGAGGGAATACATGAGGGAACTGATGGAAGGCAGGATTATTTTAGTAAGGTCTGTCTATGCAGACTCATCTTGGTGTCCATTCATCTCCAGTGATGAGTCGTTCTTCTCTCCCTGGTACTGGGGGAAACACCTTCACAAAGGAAAGCTCATGTCCTGCTTTTGGGTAGATAAAGGGAAGAGAGAGTTTGCAGACATCACCCTCTATGCTTCAGGGAGTGGGTGTGGGAGGATGTTGTTGTGAGTAGCTACTGGGAACTCTAGTGGAACAGTTCTTGGGCTACCAGATAAAATACAGAATGCCCAGTTAAATCTGAATTTCAGATTAAACAATAAATTTTTTTTTTAGTATAGGATGTTCCAAATAATGCATGGGACATACTTATGCTAAAAAAAGAATATTCAGCATTTATCTGAAATTCAAATTTAACTGGTGTCGACTGAAATAAATGCGCAGCCTGTAAGTTGAGAGTTATGTTTTATTTGGCGGGAGGACTGGAGCCGGGATGACAGCCTCTCAGATGGCTCGGAGGGACTGCTCTGAAGATGTGGGGAGGAGCTAGGATATACAGGAGCTTTACAACGAAGACCAGGGAGTTGGAACAACAAAAGATTACTTGTTGTCTAAAGAAAACCAGGCATCTCAAGTTAAAGAATTTAGTGCTCTTCTATGTATGGGAGGAAGCAAACATTTGGGCTCATTGAATTCATTCCTTTGACAAGCATCTAGCTATCTAGGGCCAGTATCTTGTCCTTTCTTGTTCTGGGTCCCCTCAGAGTGCACCATGGTGAGTGGCTGCAGAGGCCAGGCTGCAGGCCTGTCTTCACTGGGGGGTGGCGGCAGCCGCTGATGACTTGATGACTTTAGCGTTCTTTGTTTACTGATGTTGTTTGCAGTATTTTTTGTTCACAGGGTCCTGGCTGGATGCCTTCTGTTTTGTTTTGGTTTTTAATTTAGGGGGTGTGTGCAGGGAGGTTAGGTTGGTTGGTTGGTTTGTTTATATGAAGGTACTGAGGATGGAACCCAGGACCTCGTACATGCTGAGCACGCACTCTACCACTGAGCTATACCCTCTGCCACTTCTGGTCTAAATAGAATGGTTTCCCACAGGTGTGGACACCTAGATCAGAGGGTACTAAGTGGCACAAGACTGCCACCGCCCTTGTCATTTGCAGGCTCGGGGCAAGAGTACGTACAGAGGCTCCTGCCCGCGGCTGGCCCCCCTTCTCTTCCATGACATACTGCGTGTTTCAGAGGTGGCCCCTAAAATGTACCTCAGTGCCTGTGCTTACCATGTGCTTTGACACTTGTCTCAGTGAGAGGTGGCACCTGTGTGCCCTGCCCTCTCATGTGGGCAGCCTTATGACTCCAGCAGAAACGATGCTCTATGGCTTCTGTAACTGGCTCACAAAAGGCGATACAACTTCTGCCTGATTCTTTTCAGGACTCCTGCTCTTGGAGCCCAGCTGCTATGCTGTGAGAAGGCCCAGGCCCACGCCAGTGGACGTGGGGGTGCACTGCCCGCAGCCCGCATCTGAGTGAGCAACTTTTGGACTGACTTTCGCCCCAGCCACCCTCTGACTGCCACCACAACAGAGACTCCAGCTGAGCCTGGTGACTCCAGGCCTGTGAAGAGAACAATAAATTGATTGTTCTTGTTTTCCACCACTAAGTTTTGGGGGCAGCTGATTCACAACAGTGACTGGAACATATTCTATCACAGGCTCCTTCCTGTACCATGAGCGGCCTTGGACTCGTGTGTGGGCACCCGGAACGTCTGTTCAAATTCTGTACTCTCCCGTGTCCTCCTGCACAATAGCCACCGTTGGCCAGCCCTCAGGCTTAGAAGTCCATGTCCTTGCTGCCCTCGGAAGGTAAGGTGGCAGAAACCAGCTCAGGTCTGGAACGTGGACTTGGGGCCTTATAGGCCAGGGACGCAGAATGTAGTCTAGAAGGGGGTGAGGGTTCTCCCCTTGGTCCCAGTGAGGCAGGGAGCAGGCAGTGGAGGACCAGAGTGAGGCCTTCTAAAGCCTGGGCAGGGCCCAGGCAGGGGCAGTGCTGGCTGAGGACTTTATATCTACCCTCTCCCGATCCTCCCCCAGCCCTTCCCTGCCGGGCCCATGGTCTTCGTTGCCCACAAGAACACAGAGGTTCACAAAAAGTCAGGCCCAGGCTCCGCAGCAGCAGCCAAGGTCAAATGGTGGCCTTTGTTAGAACACACAGCTCCCAAGGCCCTCCTTGAGCTTTTCTTAGACATACAGTCTACTTACCTTTGTTTAAAAACCAAACAAATCTGTACCCACTTTAGACTTAAAGAGGAGGCCCAGGGAGCCTGAAATAGGAGAACCCAGCCTTGACCGTGGGGGATGATAGCAGAAGTCGGAGAGCCGGAGGCGCTCAGCTGCCGTCCACCCAGGAGCCCCGTCCTGGTGGATGTCACCAAACCTGCTGGCGGAGACTCATTTATCTTTTAGCTCCCCAGCAGGGGATCTCGTTATCAGCTGCCCAGTCTTAAACCCCTTGTCCAGCCCAAGTAGTGCCTCTTAAAACCGTTTGGCCTTGAGAGAGGCCGGCTGCCCCTTATCTCTCTGTTTCGTTCTGTGCTGGCTTCCTGACGGGTTATCAGGGGAGGCTTTGGTTTCTCTGTCTCCTGTTATCTCCCTGCTGAGTTTCAGAGCTGCCCTCTCAGCAGCTCCTGGCCTAAGCTGGTGCCTTGCCCTGCAGAGGCTGGAGAGCAGGAGGGGCAGGAGCCTTGCCTTCCAGCCGGTGCTTCCTCATTCCCCACTCCTGGAACTCGTCTGTCCCTCGCCCGCCTCGGCCGTCAACCAGACTGGCTGGGTGTCAGTTATGGCTTCTGCAGGGACATAGGTGAGCCCCACAGAGCTTAGCTTTGGGGAGTTCACAGAGCAGCCACTTTTTTTTTTTTAATTAGGGAAACCAACATAGGCTTCTCCCTTCACTTTTGTATGTTTATTGATTTGCCAAATACATTACAAAAAGCAACTTCTTTTATTTCTAAAGAAAGGATGTTTTGACTCCCAGTGAGTAGAAAGGTAGATTAAAATAATGGTGTCAAGGGACACCACTCCCCTGACATGAAAGGACGGCTGGCAGCCTCACGTGATCCCAAGGGAAGACCTTGTCTGGGCTGCATCAGCACCTGGACGGGTCCCGAGACCCAGATCTGAGGCAACGAGGCTCCGGGAACTCCACAGAGCTGCCAGGTCCTCACACACATCAGGCCGTGCGCCTCATCCTTGCCCAGGATGCTTCCCCTTCTTCTCCCCAGCATGCTCACATTCCCGCCTCAGACACAGCCAGGCGACTCCTCCTGTAAGCAAGGCCTGCTTCGTGGGTGTGAGATCTGTGCGGTCACACAGGGCCCTGAGCTGGGTTTAATGCTCTGCCATTGCCGTCTCGAAATCTGGGTGAGGGGCCTCACGTTTTCATTTTGCACTGGGCTGTAGCCGGTCCTCCCTCCACACCATCTTTCTGGTGTGATCTCTCACCCTAAGCTGAGTCTGGGGCCTCCCCTCCACTGCTCACTCCCCAGTCACTCCACACAGAAAGCCCTGCTCACTGATCTGTCTCCCCACCCCATAAAGGCTGGGGCAGAGGCTGCATGAGCCCCGCACCAGACGTAGCAGAGGACAGGTGCTCAGTAAACATACATTGATTTGAACAGCCCAAGTGAAGGCCTGGCCCAGTTCCTTACATGATTCTGTCCAGAGCTGGGTTTCAACCCACTTCTCTTGCTTTGGGGCCAAGACAATCTTCCCTGCCCTGTTGCTCTCCTGACCAGTGGCCGAAGGCCAAAACCAACCCAGACCAAAGCCAAACATAAATCTGTTTTCCTGACCTAGGACCCAAACTAATATATTTTGTTTTTCCCCAAAGGTACGCTACTATTTTCTAGAGTAGTTAAACCCAACTAACCCAGAACATCCGAACACCCTCGACTGCGCAGGGCTCGTGACGCAGAGCCAGGGTGAGGACCAAGCACTGCCCAAGGAGGACTGGGGCCCTGCTGCGTCACGAGGGACTCAAACTAGGTCCCAGATGTCAGGAACTGGTAAGCTGTGGGCGGGGAGAGTGGCAAGTGCTGAGGCTAGATTTTACAAGAGCAAGGAAAGGAAGGGCATGGCTTATACCATTTCTGCCAAATCTGCCATGCAATCCCCTTACAGCCTTTCATTCATTCATTCATGCAGGGATATGCTAGTGAGGAAGATTCCAAGCTTTTTCTTTTCCTCTCATTTCACCTTTTTTATTGCACAGAAGGTGACATACCATATATTTTCTTTTCATTTTCCTTTTTAAAGTCAATAGTATGTGAGGATTGACTTATCTGGTGAATATGGAGAGTAAATATAATTAGTCTTGATAATTTCTGTTGTCTGAGTGTTTCCCTGAATTATTATTTTAAAAAAATTTTATTGAAGTATAGTTGATTTACAATGAGGAATATTCCAATCTTTTGAGTGCTTAGTTTCCAATCTTCTTTGGAACAAGGCAGAGTCTATAAATAATAGGGGGGAAACAAGCCATTGGTACCCACCTGGCTCCCTGCTCTGAACAGAGGTTCCACAGATACACCGTCCCCGCTTTAGCTGCCTTTAATGGCAGCCCTCTCCTTGCTTTGGGACCCAGGCCCAAGCCAGTGGTTATCTGATCATGCAACAGACAGCACTGTGCTGTACTCTGAACTTCCCCAACTTCCCCAAGGCCCTTCTCCCCTCCCTTAGCTGAGCTCTCACCCAGCTGCTCCGGGCCCCACCTGATCAGTCGCTAGTGGAAGTCAGACATGGAGCCGGGGGATCTCCTTCTGCCCTGGAGGCCTGGCGGGTAGAACGAGCCATGGCCCCCAACAAATATTGGAACTCTCTGAGCTCAGTTACCCTGAGGAGGGTGTATCCAGCCTCAGAAGGGAAGGGATCTGGTCTGCCTCCTAGAGCTCTGGTCTCTGTTGTGGGCACCAGATGAAGAGGAGGAACGAATGACCAGGCCTGGGCAGACTACCTTCTGAACAAAGCTGGGGCACAGACGGTCAGTGCTTATCTGGTGAGAGAGGGAGGAAGTCAGGAATGTGGGGAAGGTGAAAATAAAACCTTTCTGTTCTCTAAGTTTAAAAAAGGAAAAGATTTCTGGGGCCAAGTCCCAAGCCACAAATAGATCCATTTTAAACCTGGCCCAAGTAATCACTGATAGCTTTACTTCCCTGTCTGAGAGCCAGCCAATCAGCAGCAGCCTTATTCCTCAGAGCTAAGCTTCTGAAAGGCAACCAATTCCTTAACTTTCAGGCTGAAAGAGCCAATCTGCAAACAGCCTGGCTTCTGAAAGTCAGCCAATTGCTGAACAGCATGCTTTCTGAGCTCTATATAAGATTAGCTCTTGCATTGAACTGATTCTGTGCTTTCACTGCAAGTAAAGTTTTGTTTCTTCTTTCCGCAGGTAATAAATTCAGCTTCCCTATTTTAGATACATATCCTGGGGGAGGAGGTCTTGCGCTCAGACACGTGTCCCTGTGGGAGCGGTGGTGGTACTGCCCTCCCAACCCCGCACCTGACCTTGGTTCCTGGGTCTCCAGGCCACTTCTCTGTAACCTTGTCCTCTTCTTTCCCCGGTGATGTCTTGAGAACTGGGGAGGGAGACTGTGGCTGAGGAGAAAGTGTGTTGAGGGTGTCTTCACAGGGTCCTCTGTGGGGTCCTGTGGGGGGGGGGCTCAGCCTGAGGGGGATTCACTGACAGGAGACAGCCCTGCTCTCCCAGAGCTGCTCTGAGAGGGACACTGATGGATGGGGACACATCCATGACATCACGTCTGATTGGGCTGATGGCGGAGGCAGGACACCTGAGAGCAATCAGCAAAACAGCCCTGGAGCTCCCAAGCCACACGTAGCCAGGCCCCTCTTCCCTGAGGTGGGTGGGAAGGGTAAGTCAAGGAGGGCTTCCTGTTGGAAGTGAGGTTCAGGGGGCCAGAATGCCTCCCCTAGTGGTGCTCACATCATTCCCCAGCACTCTGGGTCAGGGAAACGAAGATGACAGCACAGCTCCCCTCTCTGTCTTCTCCCAGTCCTGTACCCACCCCACAGGCTGGGTCTCTGATGGGTGAGCCCAAGGCAGAAGATTCTTTCAGAGTAGAGCTTCTGTGAGCTTCTTGGAAGAGAGCCCTGGGGCACTCGGAGTGACTGGTGCGATAAGCAGAATCGGCCTCTGGAAGATTCTGCATCCTCTGCCTGCTTCGTCCCACCCCTCTCCTCCCCACAGACACCTGTGTCCGCTCCCCACCTTCACTGACTAGATGAAATATGTTAAGGTGTCTTTTTTCATCTGCTGGAATAGACCTAAACTGGCAACCAACTATCTCAACAAGTCGTGCTTTATTAACTCTGGGTCTGGTAGGGAGTTTGAAGTGATTTTGTACCCTTCCTTGTGCAGTGGGTGCAGCACCCACCCATGTTCCCTCCCCTCCTTCCTTTGGCCTCCCACCCCCACCCCCATGCAAACCTCCAAAAGGCGGATTTGCATAACATTTTGCCTGTGTTTGCCTAGTGGCTCCTCTCTCCTTTTGGAGCCAGCCTGGAACTCCTGGGTTCTGACACCAAGGAGTTCTGCCCCTCCACGCTGCCTGCAGGGGCACTAGGCTCCTCAATTCTTCTCCCCGGACATTACACTGGGACTAGGGTAAGACCAGCAAAGTGCCTACACCAAAAAAAATTAAGGAGGTATTCACTCTTAGGTGCTGACCCTGCACTCCCAAAACCCTGAGGGCGAGGGCCTCCTTAAATTTTGCCCCCTAGGTGCCTCACTTGCCTTACCCGATCCCCTGCTGGAAGTGTTCAGGCCTTGGGGGTCTGAAATCAAATCTTATCAAATGTGCCCTAAAAGCTGTTAGTCTCGAGTCTGTCCTTGAGCTGGCCTTGCTACCCTCTTCCCTGGCCACCGACTCCTCTTTTTGGAAGGGCAGCTAGAAGAGGTAAGAAAGGGTCTGAGGTGGGCCAGACTGTGAGATCAATGTCAGGATGGAGGATCAGAGGGAACCCCAACCCCGCACCCACCCAGGAACTGAAAACCATGTTGAAGGACCCTCAGGGTGACCTGCCTGCAGAGGGAACCAAGCAGGCCAGACAGTGATTGGGACCAAATGTTGATGAGAAACCCAGAACCCTGAGCTAAACTCGACCCCACCACAGCCTATCCTGAGGATTACCAGACCCTTCCCAGAGAGGTCTGAAGGGCCCTGAGAAAGACCAGGCTGAAGCAGGAGGTTTAAACTCCAGGTCTCTGATTGGAATTAACTGTGAAAGGGGACGGTTGTGAGACCAGGAGAGACAAGGCAGTAGAAGACCCGTCTGCATGTGTGTGTGTTGGGGGGGGAGGGTTGGGGGAGGTCAGCGGGCACGTGCCCACATCCGCATGGCTAGCCCGCAGGACCTGCTCAGGCACCGGGCAGACTTCCCCTTCCTCGGCCCTGCCTGTTCCTCACTCTGCAGGTAGCTTCTTCCTGTCTGCTCCTTGGGCATCTCTCCTGCTTTCACAGCTCGTCCAGAGTCTGGGACCCCTCTGTCTGTGGCCTCAGGAAGTGTTTTCTTGAGTCTAGCTGAAGGAGAGTGGGCCTCTTCTAGAGACTGGGTGGAGGTGGTCCGCAGACCCTCGTGGGCAAGATGAGGGGTGAGCCAAGTGCAGGCTGAGCGTCCTCCTGTGTCTGGGGAGGTGCTGAGCCAGGGCTGGGGGTGGGTGTGTGTTTGTGGAGGTGCCCCCGGGTTATTCCAGGCAGGGTCTTCTGCATTCCCTGCGTGTCTGGGAGGCCGAGCTCACCGGACAAATAGCACCTGGCAGCTGGCTGGCAGGCCATTGTTTTCAGGAGGTATTTCCTTGCTTCCGTTGGGGAAAGGTGAAAACAGACGGCAAGAATTAGCTAACGGTTCTGAGCCTCACCTCCCCCAGGGTGAAGCGATCCTAAACTCCCCGCCTGCCTCCCGTGTTTCTCCTCCCACCTCCCCAGGGCTGGAGGAGCCCAGGAGCAGCCTGAGGCAGCCCCCACCCGGCACTGAGGAGATAGGCAGGCCTCTAGCTTGACTCGCACCCTCCAGTGACTTGTGCTCCCCGTAGAATATGAGGCGCTAAAAAGCAGGGCAGACTTTGCAGACTGGCGGAGAAGCGGCGGCCTGGGGAGGCTGGAGGGGATTGATCGTAAATCAGAACTGGTGGGGCAGACCCCACACCACCAGCCCCACAGCTTTGATAGGCAGGGGAGCAGAATGTGCACCCCAGAATGCACCACTTCTGCACGTGAGTCATTTTGAACCAAAGACAGTGGGGGCCCAGGGGGCTCAGGAAGAGCTTTTTACCTCCCCCTTAACTGCCTTAAAGAATTTAAAGAGGGGCCTGTGCCCAGGAAGAAAGCCCTTACCAGAGAGAACTTTTCATATCAGGAAGACGTACCTGCATGGCATGACAAACATTTGTTTACCAAACATTTGCTCTTCTCAACTTCCTCTGAATTGTCTTCCTCCCCTTTGAAGCCCCAGACTCCTACCCCCTTCTCCTTAGCTCAGGATGGCATATAAGCCTCAATTACCCCCAACTGCCCTTGGGAGTCTCATATTTTTATGGGGATCCCCTACATATGAAATTTGTTTTTCTCCTATTAATCTGTCTTATGTGAATTTAATTATTAGTCCAGCCAAAGTACCTAGGAGGGAAAAAGGGAAAAATTTTCCACCCCTACAAGAATGTCTGGGGCTATGCCAGCCAATGTGGTGAGTTCCAGGGACAGAGGTTCCAGCTCAGAAAGAAGGGCCTTCTCTCAGCAGAGCTGAGGGGCCACGAGGCTTTCGGGGAGCTAATGAGTTTTCTGTCGCTGGAGGAGTGCAAGTAGTGGCCTGTCAGCAGGGCTGTGAGCGCTTCTGGAAGGACCCCTCAGACAGGGTCCAGCCGACGGGACAGGACTCCTCCAGGAGCATGACCAGGAGGGGTATCTCTTCCCCAAATCCAGCTGGCCTGAGAGAGGGGTGGGGGCTGGAGGGATGGGCATTGCCCGGATATCCCACTCTCAGGACAGGCTTCTGCTCTGGGCATCGGTAGTTGGCCCTTGGCTTCCTCCCCTATTTCTATCCCAGCTCCTGTCACCTGATTCAACTCATTCTCACAGCCAGGTGAAGGCAGGACAGGCCACCTGTACCAGCTGAGGAAACCCTACTGCCCAGCATCAGACCAGAGCCCTGCAGGCCCCTCAGACTCTCCAGGGCTGGGCCCTACCTCCCTCTAGTGCCTCTTGGACCCAGGTGAGTGATGGGCTTCCCTTCTCAAGGCCCAGACTTGCTGCTCAGGTGAACTGTCTGGGGTCAGACCAACAGACCATTCCCCTCCCTTGCTGCTGGCCTCACCTCTCCTGGGGAGAACTGCTTCACACCCAGGCTCAGGAAGGGCGAGGCTGCGTCAGGGACGGGCATTGATGGGGAATGGGGTTCTGTGATACTGCACAGGGGAGGCGGTGGGGGCCAGAAGGGGTCTCCCAGAGCCCTGGGATCCTATAGGTGGGCCTATTCTGGGTGTGAGACACAGGGGCCTATTCAAATGAGATTCAAATCAACCCTGCAGTGCTGCAGCCAGCCGCCAGGCCTCCCTGGCTCTTCCTGCCTGACTGTCACAGGGAAGCCAAGCTGGGGCTGAGCAGTCAGCAAGGGGGCTTGGAGCTGGGTCAGTTTCCTGCCCTCAGTTTCAACCCTGGGAGAGTTTCCTTCCCTCTCATAGCCTCAGTTTCCCCACTTGAATTAGTTCTGAGAGCTTGTTTCAAGTGAATTGAGGTCTAGGAGGCTGTCTGGCCAGAACTCAGGTTGGGGTGGAGCTGTATGGGTGGTGGCGTTTGGAGGCTAGAGAGAGAAGTCTCTGCCCTGGGGCCCAACATCCCAGCAATGTGGCTAGCCAGCCTCTGGCTCGAGAGTGACAGGTGATGGGCCTGAGGGTGGGGACAGCTTGTGCTAGTAATGTACAAAGGTCAGGATGGTGGGAGCTGTATACTCCAAGTGGAGACAATAGTGAGGCAGGAGCATTGTACACAGAGAATTTTAAAACAGTAACAAAATAGAATAAAGCTTATCTGCCTTGTATTCTCACCATGTGCTGGCAGTTCTAAACCTTGTCAGTGATAGAATACTCCTCTCTGAGTCTTTTATTGGTTGACGTTCTAAACAATTGTTCTAATTACTGTTGAATTTTTGTAATAAATAAAATAAGCTTCAGGTTAGCACCTTTACCTGCATATTCATTAATAAATGCTGTATCCTGCATGAAAGCTCACTCAGAGGATTCCCTGTTACACTCATGCTGGCCAGACTCCAAGCACGACTTTGGACTTACGTTTGTGGTTCCTAACTGGCCCTCTTGCACGGTCCGTACCGTCCCCACGTGTGTCTAGTCCCCGAGGCGCATATTCCCATGTTTGAACAGTGGATTCTCAATCAGCAAGGACAGTGCAGTGATTGTAAAGACAAAGAACCAGAACTTGAGGGCTTTCCATTCTGCCATCCTGTGGGACAGCTTGGAAGTTTTATTTATGAAACTAGAGCCAAGTAGGAGGCATAATATTTTTGTTTGATAAATGCAAACTTTAGTCCATTGTGGAATGTATTCCTCTCGTTTTGCGATCTTTACAGTGTAATCATGTAAAGGAGGAAGTGTTAAAGAATGCTCCACCGTAGATCTAATGCGCTCAGTATGCTGCTGGGTGGTACAGATCTGCAAGAGAGGGACCCGGCCAGTTCTCCACCCTCAAGACCTTGATGTCATGAGAAGGGCAGGGAAAGGGGTCAGCCACAACAGAGGAATGGCCTGGGGACCTTCCCCACCCAGCAGTAGTGCCCCCTCCCCCATTCCAGCTTTATTCACCTGTGGATGAAGTTCCCTGGTGTAGCCTGCAGCCACCCCATTGCCCCAGGTGGGAGGGGCAGGGGGTGGAATGTCTCCAGCAAGCTCTGATAAGGAGCAGAGGCCCAGATGCCCTAACCTCAGCCAGGGAGCAAGTCTGGAAGACGTCTAGAAAACTGACAGGTATCCTCCAGCCTTCATCGCCTGTCCTACCCTACCCTCTCCTGTGTAATGAGGGAAGGGGTATAAAATATACCACTGTATCCTAGGAATTATTTTGAGCTGAAGATATTTGAGAATCAACAGATGCAGGAAGAGGCTCTTCTCTGAACTTCCCCTTACCTGTCTAAAGGCAGAACCTCCCAAAAGAATTCAAATGTCATAAATTCCCTCCCTGGGAGTTTCGCAACCAGAGAAGATTGACTCCAGTCACCTGAGACCAGGATAAGAACTCACCTTACAAAGTGTCACAGCACTCTCATAGCTCCCATGTATTCTCCTGAGAGCCCATTTATCTTTCCTAAAAGTTATTTGTTTTCCCACAAGTGCCCTTTCTCTTCTTCCCCTATTAAGTGGTGTATAATATCTGATAAGGGGCTAATATCCAAAGTATCAAAGAACTCATACAACTCAATAGCAAAAAGGAAAAAGCAAAAATGGGAAGAAGAACTGAATAGACAGTTTCCCAAGGAAGTTATACAAATGGCCAACAGGCACACGAACAGGTGCTTCGACATCACTGATCTTCGGGGAAATGCCAATCAAAACCACAGTGAGCTATCACCTCCTCCCTGTTAGGATGGCTGTCATCAAAAAGACAGAAATAACAAGTGTTGGAGAAGACGTGGAGAAAAGGGAACCCTTGTACATTTTTGTTGGGAATGTAAATTAGTGCAGCCACTATGGAAAACAGCCTAGAGGTTCCTCACAAAATTAAAAACAAAACTACCATATGCTCCAACAATTCCACTTTTTGGCATATATCCAAAGGAAATGAAAATGGGATCTTGAAGACGTGTCTGCACCTCCATGTTCATTGCAGTGTATTCATTTACAATAGCCAAGACACGAAAATAGCTCAAGTGTCTATCAACAGATAATGGATAAAGAAGATGTGAGATATATACATATATATATATATATATATACACACACACACAATGGAGTATTATTTAGCCACGAGACAGAAGAAAACCCTGCCATTTGTGACAACAAGGAGGAAACTTGAGGACATTTTGCTAAATGAAAGATATGGCACTAGACAAATACTGTATGGTATCGCTTATATGTGGAATCTAAAAATATTGAACTCATAGAAATAGAGTAGAGTGGTGGTTGCTAGAGGCTGGGAGGGCAGGGGGAATGAGCACATGTTGATCGAAGGGTACAAACTTTCAGATGCAAGATGAATGAATTCTGGGGATCTAATGTACAGCAGGATGATTAAAGCTAATAATGCTGTTACATACTCGAAAGTTGCTAAGAGAATAAATCTTAAATGTTCTCACCACAAAAAAGAAACAGTAGGAGAAGGATATAGCTCAAGTGGTAGAGTGTGTGTATGAGGTCCTGGGTTCAATCCCTGGTACCTCCTCTAAAAGTAAATAAATAGACCTAATCACCCCCCCACCAAAAAAAAGGTAATTACATGACAAAATGGAAGTGTTAGTTTATGTTATGTGGTAATCATTTTGCAATATGTAAGGTATTAAATCACCTACTGTACCCCTAACTTATACTGTGAAGGAGAGGCTGGGCTGGGCTAACAAGATAACTCACAAATCTAAGTACTGGAATCCTGATCTGAGTTCTGCTAGACTAACTTGTAAATCTAGGTTAATTAGTGTTGGTTTGCTGTTCATGTTTTTTTGCTAGCCAGCTGGGTTTTCAAAGATACATATCTGGCTTTGGAATGTTGGTTTGCTGCCTCCCCACCTCCACTTTTGTGATGATAATGCTGCTAAAGCTGTTCCATGCCTATTGGCCGAATACCCCAAGCTTGTACTTTACCCTATAAAACCTCATGTGCACGTCTTGGAGGTGCTCAGAGCTTTGGAGCAGAAGCCCCTCTGAGCCCGCCGGCGTAATACATCTGAGTACTCCAACCCTCCGAGTGGTGCTTGTTTCTTGACTGGCCTGTCGTTTCCGTAACAATACAGTATTATATATCAATTGTATTTCAGTAAAGCTAGAAAACAAAATAAGATGGTATATAAGCCCCAAGTTCTGACTGCTTCTTTCAGCCACGTTTTCTGTGAGCTCCTATGTAGGTAGATGAATAAATTTTATCTTTTCTCATGTTAATCTGTCATTTGTCAGTTTAACTCACAGGTCCCCAATCACTGGGATCTAAGAGGGTAGAGGAAGCTTTTCCTTCCCAACATGATTATAATAAAACAGTACTAATAAATAAAAATTCATTGAGCATGTGCTCAATATGCCGGCTGTTATAAACCTTTAATCCTCCCAGCAGCCTTTGAGATGGTGCTATTGTTAGTCCCGCTTTATAAATGCAAAAATTGAGGCATAAAGAGGTCAAGTTTTTTTTTTTTTTTTGAACCTAGTCATACCCAGAGCTCAAGCCTGTGAGCTGGGGTTAAGTCACATGTATCGGGAGTCCTGCTCTGCCTCTCCTGGGCTCAGTTTCCCTGTCTTCATGGTGGGATGATAAGGTCTCTCCTAGCTCTGACAGTCCTCAATCACAGGACACCAGGGCTGACAAGGAGACCAGCTTTAGTGTGACCTGTCTACAAGGTCAGCAGAGAGGATGGCAAGAAGCCACTGGCTGCAGAGGGAGGGGTTCTGAAGGCCTAAGACTTGGGATTCCCACCCATCTCTGCCACTGCCTTGCCGTGGGCCTCTGGGCCAGTTGCTTGCTCTCTCTGAGTCATGGTGCCTTCATCTCTCATCTACTTGGTCCTCAGTCTAGAGGATCCAAGGAGAGGGTATAAAATATATAGAGCATACGCAAAATGTGGAGTATATGACTGCATGAATTATGACTCCTGAGTTCCATGATATGGTGCTACAAAACCTTATCAGTATCAACATATGAGGGTTGCCTAATTTGCATATTTATCAGACTTACAGCCAAAAGTGAGGGGTTGTGGAGCCAGCATGGATGCACCAGTCCTGTCAAGTCACACCTGAAGTTTAGATAATTTGCATACAACCAATCATAGTGAAGAAATAAATGGCAACACTGTTAGGGGAACTGTGGTATGATTAAAAATATTACGTATTATATATTATATTTATATTATAACATTATATATCTTATATGTGAATATTTTATATATAATGTACATGTAATATCTATGTATTTATTATTTAAATATATTTATATGTATAAATGTATCTATAAATTTAAATATATATATATAAATTTAAATATGTATTTATTTATTCCTGGCATAGAGCTCCTAAAACCCTTGGAATTTCCTGTGTGATGGGAGTGTCTTTTATTATTCCTTAAGAAGCTTCATTGATTAGAGAGAGAGAGAGAGAGAAGAGAACCTACACCAGCAGGGAGTCACAGTGGACATCCACCTAGAGCTTAAGGTACCATCGTCCTTTTACTCTTGCCCTTAAGGAAGGCATATATATTTTACGTACTAACAGAAACTTTTATCTGAATAGGTGGAATAATTCTATATTGGGATTTTTTATGTCAAATAATTCTGTAATAAATATGAATAATTTGGAAATGCTACCTATCATATCCTGGGTCCTCTGAAAAACAACTTGATGCAAGGATTAAGGTACTAATACTTTATTTGGGAGGTGCTAGCCCAGGGCAGCAAGGGTGAAGAAAAGAGAAGTAAGGTGGAGAAAGCTGGAATAAAGCAGATTGCTCCGGGAACCTGAGCAAGCACCAAGGTTTGCACCCCCCGATGCTATTCTGGTTGGGTTCCAAAATTGCTGTGAAGCCAGTAGAATTAGTGTAATACATTCATTGCAAATTGATACACAGCTTCTCCACCTGTGAAATGAGGGAGCTGGCTGAGGATGACAGGCCTCCCTACTCCAGTTCTGACTGTTTCTTGGAGGGGAAGGCTGCCAGGGGCCCAGCACAGCTCACTCACACCCCACCTTCTGCTGCCTGTGACCACACCTCAGCTCTTTCCAGGGGATGGCCACTATAAGGGCCCAGGCTCACAGCTCCTCTTAATCCTTGGTGATCTTAGGCAAGACCCAGAACATATCCAAGCCTCAGTTTCTCCATCTGTAAAATGGGGCAATGATGCATATCTTCAAAGTTGTGGTCAGAATTCAACAAGATGCATGTGTGTGTATTTGTGTTTTTATGTCGGGCACAAAGCCAGTGCTACAGAGGGGAGGGTATAGCTCAGTGGTAGAGCTGTGAGGTCCTCTTGTCCTTTGCCCTGACTTTGTGGCCTTCCTCCCTGGTGAGATGCCCCTTCCAGCAGCTGGCCCTGAGCATCTGGTCACAGCTGAGAAATAGAATCCATACCACCCTGGCTTGGGGCCGGTGTGGTGTGAAAAGTGCCCCTTCTACATTCTCTTTATCAGGAAGTAGACGCCTGGGACATGACAGTCATTCCCCTCCAGGGAACAAACAACCATTCTTGATAAGTGAAAATATTTTTTTAAGCCAAGAAGCTGCTGCTCTAAATTTGCTAAAACTGAGTCGATATTTGGCCTCATTCCCCAGGACAAATATCAGGATGGAGAAAACTTTTACAGTTGTGGGTGCTCTATCGACCAATGAATGCAACCAGTTATGTATTGTGCAGATGGGCAGTGAACTGGATGTTTGAAAATGTTACCTTTCACTTGTTAGGAAGCAAAAGACACATTTTTCAAAAGTATTTACAAAAAGAGGAAAGTGGCACAGTGCAAATATGAAATGGAAGAGCCGATGTGGATCATTCATGTTCCGTAACAAGCTGCATTTTTGTTATTGTTGTTGGACAAGTTGTTGCCAAGTTGCAGTGCCCTGTGAATGCTCCCCCAAAGTGGGGGGATTTCTCTCTGAGGAGGGAGGGCTTGGGAGTCTCCTTGGCCTTTCCTCGGCCCAGGACCCCCAGGTTTCTCAGACTTGAAGACTGAAGAGCTCGGGAAGGAACTTGTGGGGCCATTCATCCCTCACTTGGAGGACACATACAGTCAGAGCTGGCTTCATGGGTCTGAGACCAGGCAGCCCACAGGGCCCTGCACTCAGAAGGGCACCGAGCTTGGTTTAATGCACTGGGATTAATCAGCATCTTGAAATTCTTTGTAATTTTATCTTTGAATTTGGGTCTTGTAAGTGAAGTCCAGTGGGGTGAGGGAGCCAGTGCCTGAGGCCTGGGGCCTCCTGCTCACGGCGTGGTCCTACCTCCTGCTACCTCCCTGCCTCCCTGGAATGAGTTTTCATCCTCTGATACGCCGGTCTCATCTCGCCTTCTCCTCCTCCCTGCAACCACTGGCCATCTTTCTTTGGACCAGCACAATATGGTGTGTTCAGTGGGATGACTTGGACAGGGCAAGCCTTTCTCCCACTCCCATCCGGGTGCCTAGCATAACCTGGCTTGCAGGTTGGGACATGGATGGGAAGGGAAGATGCCTGACTCAACTTCCTGGAGCATCTGTCTGGTGGCTGACAGGAGGGGCCACTGGTAGTTGGTGGACTCCAAATGTGCATGCCAAGTCTTGGGGCTTGCCTACCCCAGTGCCTGCCTGTGAGGGTCTGCACTTGCCCCATGAGTATTCCCATGCTAGAAGGAATGTGACATTAAATAAATAAAAAGAGCATTATGATGGGCTGAAAGAGAAATTGCAGAAAGAAGGAAAAAGCTTTACCTTTCCCCCTGTACAGGGGATCCTGAGATTTCATTCTGCACTGGGCCTGGCAGATTACGTAGCCAATCCTGTATGCAGTGTTGTGCTGGAGCCAGCTCTCCCTGGCTCCCAACTCCACGTTGGGTGATGTCATGTTAGAAGCTTGAAAGGGCCGTGGTGATAACATTAACAACACAGAAAGCAGGCAAGTGCTGCAAAATAGGACATTGTTTTCGACCTGGTTGTTAAACATTGACCAGCACACCATTGTACAGAGCACTCAATAATGCTGAAAACTTCTTACTCTTGTTATTTCATTGACTAAAGCAGGCCAGCCTAAACTTCTAGGGGGACAGTGCAGAGCCCTGGATGGAAGACTCGAGAAGAAAACAGCACTGACCCAGACCATTCCACCACAGTTTCAGGGATGAAGAAACAAGCTCAGAGAGGTAATGGACTCACTTAAGACCACACAGGAGGACAACTACTGAGCTCACATTGGGGCCCAAGGTTCTGGCTCTTAGAAGAGGCTCTTTAGAGCCACATGTCCCCTGTCCCGTGCAGTGCCTAGCACAGAGTTCTGAACTGCAGGAATAAACTGGGATGAGGGGGCTCAGGAGGAGTAGGCAAAAGGGAAGCTGGGGGAAGGACTCAGAAGTCCCAACCCTACACTTTTCTCATCTTCCAGGATCCTCACAGCCTGAGGCAGAGGCCCGGGCAAATGGGCAGTAGGACAGAATGTTCCAGCAACCACTGACTAGATCAGAGACACAAATATTTGCTAAGCCCAGGGGCCTCCCAGACATGCTGGCAGGGTTCAGAGGAACAAGTGTATGGAGACTCTCCCTCTGGAGCCAGGGAATCCAGGAGAGGGAGAAACCCCTCAAAGAGTTCCCCCCAAACCCTCGACCCCATTTGCTTCATCACATTTGTATATGAGCCCCTCACACCCTCAAGTATGTAAAGCCGAGTCACAAAGCACCTTCTCAGCCATGAGCAGAATAGGGAGCTGACCCCCATTTTACAGATGAGGAAACTGAGGCCCGCAGAGGGAAGAGGGCACGCCCAAGGGCTGGGGAATGGGAGAACCTGAAGTGGAGGCAGGATGGGAAAGCTCACCCCCAACTCCGACAGTCTCGGATCCTGCATCTGGTCTGCTGCTCCCCTACTCGAGAACTGCCCTGGACGCTCACTGGCCTGAATGAGTTAGTTGCTAGTCCCTACTGACCCCTAGACCCTCTTCTCTGGCCAGACCTCCCAAACTCAGTTTTTACAGCTCCCACAGGCTGCTTTCTCCCCAAGGGAACCTCCTCTCTCTTCTTACCTCCCAGCTCAGGAAGCCCTTCCCCCCTCACACTCTCCTCAAATCTGCACCCTCCTGCCTTATGAATCTCCAACCTGGCCTCAGTGCAGGAAGCCCTCCTGGACTGCTCCTGCTCACACAAGAGGGCTCTTGTCCTCTCAGGAGTAGGAGCCAGAGGTGTCTGGGTCCCTTTCAGGAGTGGGAGTTAAGCAGGGGTCTATGTCCTAGTTGCAGCTTTGTCACCAACTTACTGGGTGACCTGGGGCTACCCTGCTCTGTCTGAGCCTCAGCTCCCTCATCCGGATTCAGTTTGCCTGCCTCACCAGGGAATTGAGTCTGGGTGGGAAAACTTTGGCAGTGGGCACAGATCACAGCTGCTGGGGTTCTTGTTGGCATCAGCATTGCTCCAATCTTGGGCTCCATCCAAACCCATTGTCAGCCAGCCACACACTGTCTCTACTTCTGCCTTTTCCCTAGGGGCAGGAGGCCTGAGACTGGCCTGAGAGCTCAGCTGGGGTGGGTGCTGGGAGCACAGGCACTCCTGTCCTCCTCCACTAGCCCCAGACAGCCAGGCCTGGGTATGGAGCTGGGAGGGGATGCACTACAAGAGGTTGGAGGCCACCTTGAGTCCCAGCTCCTAGGCAATTCTGCCCTTCAGCCCTCCAGGGTGTTAACTTTTCCCAATCAAGAGCAAACTCTATCTCCATGGCAGCAAAATTAGGAAGGGCCCCTGGGAAATGTTGGAGCCCTCCCCTCCCCCAGGCAGACTTTCGGAAGGCCCAAAGAAGTGTTCCCCACAATGCCTAGAATCAGAGACTGTCATGGCAATGCATCATTTAGAAGCCTGCTCCCCATCGTACAGATGAGGAAACTGACACAGAGAGATGCAGTGACTTGCCACCACTGCAGTGAAGACGCTAGGATGTTCAGATAGCAGGGCCCTGGTCTTGAAACTGCGTGCGCATAGCAGGCTCCGGCTTTTTATTAAGTTTCAAGGTTATTTTGAGTTGCTTTGGGGGCTCAGGCCCTTTCAGAGTTACGATTGGCACCGCCACTCCTCCAGGTCTTAGAAGGTCTAACGGTGAAACAAGACCAACACCTGGAGCTTTGCCCAGGGGCTCTGGACCCTTGGAAACCGAGAGAGCACGGAGCAGCGCTCCTGCAGTGAGGGGCGTGGGCTCCGCGGGGCGGGGCGCGCCGGGGGCGGGGCCGAGAAGGCCGTGACTCCACCCCGGGTAAACTCTCCTCTCGGGTAAACAAGCGCCGGCGGCGCTTGGGGCTTCTTCTGCAAGTCCGGCGCCAAGTTACATCACGGTTCCCGGGAGCTTCCCGCCCCAGCGGCCAGGTCCCCGAGGCCATCGCTCGCCCGCCCGCCGCCTGTGTCCGAGGAGCAGAGGGCCGGCCAGGGCAGGAAGGCTTCCAAGTTTTCCCCGGAGGCCCCTGGGACTTCGTTGAAACCGGGTTCAGCTCGAGGATAGGGGCACCGCCGTGGCCGCACAGGAACTGCACCTCAGTTTCCCCACCTGTGAAACCAGGAGGCTGCGTTAGTCTTGTGCCTCCCAGCTCGGGGAGGAGAGATGCGCCCTGAGCCCAGGGCGAGGGGCCGCCCCCAGATGGCTGTGACTCGGAGCCGGGCTTTCTACTTTAGCAGTGTAGTGGGTGGTCGCAAAGCTGAGTGTTTCAGAACTCAGACCCTCCCCTCCGACGGGCCTGGGTGAAAACTCAGGGGCGCAGAGCAAGGATGACTTTGTAGGATCCTAGCACCTTCCTCTCCCGACTTGCTGCGGGACACCGACCCTCTGGGTAAAAGAAGACCTGCGCATTACTCTCACAGGGGGTTTGTATCAGCGCTTTGGAAAAGGCATTGGGTTGCATAACGAAGACGAAGATTGCCGCTCAATATCAACTGCTTGCACCTCGGAGCCTGATCGAGCAACAGACTGCGTGCAGAGGCAGAGCTCCTGGGAGAGGCTCAGCGGAGTGTGGGCCGGAGCTGGATAGGGAAGCAGCAGAAGGGATGCTTGCCGGATCTCCAGGAGCTGCCCAGTCCTGGCACTCCGCTATTTGGCGATTCTGCACCCGCGCTGTCCAATAAGGTACCCATGAGCCACGTGTGGCTGTTGAGTACTTGAAATGTAGTGTGGGGACCCACTGGAACCCAGAGTTGGCATGAAGATTATTTTAAGCTGAAGATATTTGAGATTCAACAGATGCAGCAAAAAGCCTTCTGGGAGCTTCCCTTATCTGAGGAAAAGCAGCAACTTCTGGGAAATGAGGCTACCATAAATCCCCTCTCCAGGGGAGTCTCATGGCCTTGAAGAAGATAAGAGACCATTCATACCAGTATAGACAAATAGTATCACAAACTTTCTTATTTTCTGTCGATTCTCCTAAAATCCCATTTATTAGTTCCTAAAGAAATGTGTGTTGTTTTTTTTCTTCCATAGAAGCCACTATTCCCCCTCCCTTTTCCCTACTAGGTTAGGTTTATAAACCTTTAACTTGAATCATTTAATGAGCCAGGTACTTCCTTTGTTGGCTACCATATGCATAGGAAATACACTTTTTTTCTCCTGTTAATCTGTCCTTTGTCAGTTTAATTCTCTGGCCTCTGCAACTGAACCTAGGAGGGTAGAGGAAAAGATTTTTCCTCCCGTGCAGTGGCTTCTTGGCATTGATATATGTGAGAAGTGTAAAATACACACAGGATTTCAAAGACTTAACTTGAACTTGTGAACGAAAAACCCTGCAAACCATATCAATAAACAAAGAATGCTGAAACCATCAAGTCACCAGTGGCTGCCGCCACCCCCCAGTGAAGACAAGCCTGCAGCCCGGCCTGTGCAGCCACTCACCATGGTGCACTCTGAGGGAACTCAGAACAAGAAAGGACAAGATACTGGCCCTAGATAGCTAGATGCTTGTCAAAGGAATGAATTCAGTGAGCCCAAATGTTTGCTTCCTCCCATACATAGAAGAGCACTAAATTCTTTAACTTGAGATGCCTGGTTTTCTTTAGACAACAAGTAATCTTTTGTTGTTCCAACTACCTGGTCTTTGTTGTAAAGCTCCTGTATATCCTAGCTCCTCCCCTACCTCTTCAGAGCAGTCCCTCCGAGCGATCTGAGAGGCTGTCATCCCGGCTCCAGTCCTCCCGCCAAATAAAACATAACTCTCAACTTTTAGGCTGCACATTTATTTCAGTCGACAAACTAAAAGAATGTAAAGTATGTCAATAAAATCATATATTGATCACATGTGAAATAATATTGTGGCTAAATTGGGTTAAATGAACTATATTAAAATTAATTTCACCTGTTTTCTTTTTCTTTTTTTGTGTTCACTAGAAAAAACTTTAAAAACATATGTGGCCGGTATTATATTTCTATTGGATAGAAGTACTAAATGTCAGGTGACCTCGTGCCTTTGGGTTTACTTTTTACCAAGTAACATCAACACAGCTTTATTAACTAGAAGCTCTGTGTCAGGTCCTGAGCAGCTCGAGGTGGGGCGTGGGGTTGGATGGAGGGTCAGTGGGAGAAGGCAGAGGCACTGTGCCAGTCCTCAGGAAGCTGCCAAGCCCCTCTTGGCTCCCAGCTCAGCCTGGCTGGGTTGCAGTCCACCCTCCCCTCCTCCACAGGACACTCAGGCCAGCATAAGGCTGGGCAGAGGGTTCTGGGGCCTGCCAGGGCTCTGGGAACTCAGGGAAGGAACTCCAGGCAGGCAGGGTTCAGAAGACAGTGTGGCCTGTGGCCAGAAACCATGGCTGGCCCCTGAGAGCTGTTCCCAAAGCCAGCACCACAGATGAGCCTGTCAGCTGCCCAGTCCCAGGCCTCACTGCACAGCACCTCCTGGCCATCTCAGTGCCAGCAGAACCCTCTACCAGCCCTGCCAGCACCACATGGCAGTGATGGAACAGGCTCCCAGCTCGCTCTTCCTCTCTGCCACCTCCATTCCGCAGGCTCTGCTTGATTAAAAGATGTTCCTGACAATCATTCAGAGATACAAGCTGGAGTCTGGGAAAGAAAAATATCCCAGGCTCACACACACAAAACCGTACAACTTCTGCAGCTGGCGTTTCTGATTAACAGCCCACACCTGGTAATTTGGAGGGCTGGTCCTGGTTGATGACCCACGTTTAACCCATGCAGCTGATATGAATGTGACAGCTTTACAGCCCTGTAAAGCTAACCAGAATTGTACATAGTTAAACAACCTTGTCTAACATTCCTTTTTCTTCTCCTGTATAAACTTGCTCATAATAATAACAGCTAACACTCTTAATATGTCTATTGTGTGCCAGGCACTGTGCTAGTAGCTTACATATATTAATTCATTTAATTTGAATTCAATCCGATTTCAGGCACAACAGCTACTATATGAGGTACGTACTATTATTATCCATTGTTCACGGGTGAGGAAACCGAAGCACAGAGAGGTTAGATCAATTTGCTCGAGGTCATATGGCTAGAAAGGGGCAAAACTTGGATTGAAACCAGGCAGCCTGGGTTTAGTGTTTGTGTTCCAAATCACCTCATTACACAGCTTCTCCCAGGATACTGGAAGAAACTATTGTGTTTTGTTTTCCTTGACTGGTTCCTTTGCTAACCAGTTTATGATAAACCTGTACCATGTGTTCACAATCTAAAACATGTCTGAAATTGGCTCTAACAAGATTAAAAATGATGCGGTGGGAAAGTGACCAAACTCATGAGGAGGAAGGAAAAAAAAATCCCAGGAGAATAATCATTCTTGGTCCATTTCTTTCTTTTTTTTTTCTTGGTCCATTTCTCTACGTGGGTGGGCAAGAAAGCACTGTCTGAGAGCAGGTGCAGCTGGTTAAAAGAGAAACTGCAGCTGAAGGTTGTGAGGCCTGGGTTGATGGGTGCCCTTAGTTTAGCAAGCTGCCTGGGCGGGCTCAGAAATGCAGAGACACAGCTGGTTTGCTGGGGTGGGGGTGGGGGTGGAGGGCTAAATTGCTGCGAGTGAGGATGGGAGAACGAGCATTTCCGATGGGCGTGGGGGGAGCCCTAGGAGATATCAGCAAGCTGTGACCTGAGTCGGGTGTGGCAGGACAGGAAACAGCTGATGGATTTGCAAACAAGAGGGCTACCATTTCCTTGTCTGCCCTGCTTAGCTGTGATGTCGTTCCTTTCCATCATCCTGACTTTTGGTCAAAGCCTAACATCAGTGCTGCTTGTGCCGTCAGTGCTGAGGGGCCCAGGGGCTGCAGTGGGGGTGGGGGCGGGGGACCAGCTTGGGGAGGAGGGGGCCTGGAGGCCACGGACACAGGGCGAGCTGTTGGGTGGGAAGTCTGCCAGGAGAAACATAAGCCACCCTGCCAGCCTCAGAGTTATGGGGGGGTCCCTGGGTTCCCACCAGTTGCAGGTTGGGCAGTGCACAAGGGTGTCCAGCCAAAATGGCATCTAGCTCCTGAAACTCAGCACGTGCTCTGCTCCCAGGCCAGGGCTCTGGCTCAAGGCTCTGTCTGCCCGGAGTGGTGCCTCTTCCCAGGCCGCGTGGGCCGCCAGCAGCCCTGTGTGGAGCCTCTGCCTAACGATGAAGACTTGAGCCCCCTCAGGCAGCAGCCGCTTGGCTCCCACACGCAGTGCAGGCTCTGGGCTGCTGCTCTAGACCATCCTAAGGCAGAGGAAGCCCCATTGGGCCTCTCTGGGCTTCATCCTGACTCGGCCTCCCACCTCTTTCTGGGGCCGCCCCAGGCCAGCCTCCTCTGGGCAGCCTGCCTCTGCAAGTGTGTCCAGGCTATGGGACTGCAAAAACATGGAGATGGGGCCCACGGTGGGGGTCCAGGTGATAGGCTGTAAGCAGTAGACCATCTGAGTTTGCTAATCAGGGTTTGGTTTGGTTTCGAAGAAGTCAGAGCAGACTCAAGGGTTTGTTCATTTATTTATCTGTTCGTTCCTATTGTTTACAGGGATCTGTACACCAGATACACTGATTTTCTTTTCTTTCTTTTTTTTTGTTGGTGGGGGGATTAGATTTATTTATTTATTTACATGGAGGTACTGGGGATTGAACCCAGGACCTTGTGCATGCTAAGCATGTGCTCTATCACTGAGCCATATACCCTCCCCCTGATTTTCTAATTTAGTCTCACAGCATACCTTTAAGTATTTTTCTTCCTAAATTACAGATGAAGAACCTGAAAGGCCAGGAGTAGCTGGGACCCAGCCCCTGTCTGGATGGTACAGGTCTTCTAGCTGGGTAGGGTGGGGTAGTGGCATCCCGGGGTTCGCATGGGAGAGGCTGGGCTGGCGAGGGCTTTGCCAGCGCTTTTCGTTCCCTTCCACAATAAGAAAGTAAGAAAGGCGTAACATCCCCATGTCAGAGATGAGAAAATGGGCCACATGTCCAGTGAGTGACTAGTCTGAGGTCACCAAGCCAGACTGGGGTGCGGCCAGGTAGCAAACTTGCCTTTGCCGGTTTGGTGGCAAAACTCAGCTTAAACTCCAGAGCAGTGGGTGCCAGGGACAGGGCTGAGGCTGGGGGGAGGTTTGCGGGGGAGGTAGGGGAGCAAAATCAGAGTGGGAGGCAGTGGGTGATTGAACATCCCAACCCCAGCACACACCCTGCCCTGGAACCTCCTTATTCTGGGCTAGGAAGGAGAGGTTGGGGCCCTTTTAGGTCCCTCTTGCCTTAGGTGACGCACAGAGGTCATGCACACCCTGGTATGAGGTCTGGAGGAGTGCAGGACACTGAAAAAGAACCAATGAGCAAATGAGGAAGGAAGAAAAGAATGAATGAAAAGCCACACTCAAAGGTGTGTCTGTCTGTAGGTGTGTGTGCTCCTGCGGGGTCACATCCTTGTCCTCCTGGTCTTCTAAGCTCTGTGAGTCCGGCCTGGCCGGAAGGGCTCTGTTTGGGGCGTCCTGGCAGGAACACAGGGCTGGGAGTGAGGACTCCTGTGCTTGCTTGACCCCTGGATCTGCTGCTCCCTGGCAGTGAGACCCTGAGCGAGTCACTTCACCTCAGCCTCGGCCTCTGCACAGCAGGCTACTAACCCATAGCTCAGGAGGCTGTTGTCCACAACAGTCCACTAAGCTTCACGAACTATGAGGCTCTGGACCACTATTATCCTTGTTACAGGAAGAGTCAACACTCCTGGACAGAGTCCACAGGCAGTGGGGTGGGCAGGAGATTGGACAGGAAGTGGGGAGGGGAGGGAAGGCTTCAGGCTGAGTGAGGGCTGAGAAGGGGCAGTGGACGCCCCAGCAGGCTGGTGCTGGGGGAGGGGTGCTCTTGGTTGTCCCAGGCCAGACAGTCCCCTACATGCATGTGCACGCCCCACTGCACAGCCCAGCTCCATCCTGCCCACCCCTCAGTTTCACCTCCTTCAGGAAGCACTGAGCGTTGCCAAGCCCCAACTCAGCTGGGTTCCTCACAGTCACAACTTCACTGAGTCTGCCTGATTGTCCCAGGAGGTGGGTGACAATTATCCTGAGTTTATACCCGTGTAAGCTATGTGTCAGGGAGGTGAAGTGATCTGCCTAAGGCAACACAGCTAAGAAGCAGCAGAGGCAGGATTTGAGTGAGAACCCGGCACCCATCTTCCCCTGTGCTTCCAGCACAGAGTATGGGCCCCTGCCCTCCAGGCCCCCTCCCCCGGGAGCACATTTTCAAGCTTAGGGAGGGCCCTCGTTCTGCTCTGTGAGGCCTGTCTCAACTTGTCACTGTGTGGGGAGCCCAGCATCCTGGTAGAAGTGTGTCAGGTCACGGTGACAGTCCTGGCTCCCCAGGGACTGGCTCCCAGCCATAGCCCTCAGGAGCAGTTAGCACTCCACCGGCACTGACCCAGAGTCACAGAGTCAGCCAGTCAGGGAGCCCCTCAAAGTCCATAGGGGTGCTTGGGACAGGAGGGGTTGCAGGAGTGGATGAGAGGTGGCCCTGGTTCTGGGCAGATCCTGGCTGAGAAATAAAGAAGGCTGTTCATGGAAGGAAGACACGGGCTGTGGTTAGATGGGCCGCGGGGAGCTGTGCAGGCCTTTCACATCCAAGCCAGATCCACTTCTTTGGTTCACCAGCATCCCCTGCTGCCTCCCACAGCCTGGCCAAGCAGTGGCCTCCACAGTTGCTCCAAAATGCCTTCACAAACCCTTTGCCCTCAAGGCTTCATGCTGCCCCTTCTGGGGATGAACAGGGGCCATCATCACAGGCAGGGCTCAGACTGACCAGAGCCTGACGCAGCTACCCTCCACCCTCCGCTGTCAGCACCCACTGTTCAGTCACAAGAAGCCCCTGCGGACTTCTGGAAGGCGCCACTCAGAAGATCATTGTGGGCAAAAACCATGCCAGGGGCAGCAGGGGTCCCTCTGGTGGCACACCGGACACAGGAGCCACAGGGGTTTCTGAGTCCCTTCCCCTTAATTGAGCAAACCCGTCTTAAGGCCTTTTGTCCCTGTAAAGATTGTCCTGGTGTGTTTCCTGGTGGTTGTCTTAGAGCTGGGATGGGAGCAGGGCTAGGCTGGAACTGGGAGCCAGGATTGGGCTGAAATGGGCTGGGAGCTGGACACTTGAAAGCAGGAGATTTTTATTGGAAGGACTTGGCTGCCCTCTCCCTTCCAGCACTGAGCCTTTGGCGAGAGGAGGGACTGGGGAGGTGATTTTGGCTTTCTGGCCTTCCCATCATGACTCACAGAACTTCTCCTTTCCAGACAAGGGAAAGCAGACTTTGACCCCACACTTTCTCAGGGTCCCAAGGCCTTCTCAGGAACTGGCCTGAGGAAGGAGGAGGAATACAGGTTCCCTGAGGGCTTACTGGTGTCTAGGCCCCATCAAGTGAGGACACTGGGCACTTGAGCCTCACCACTAACTTGGGGCAGGATCATCATCCCATAGTCAAAGACCCTGGAGCTCAGAGCGGTGAACAGCCTTGCCTGAGGTCCCATAGCCATGAGTGGTAAGTTGGGATGCGGGACTGGGTTAAGTGGCTGATGGCTTTTTTTCACCAGATCATCCTTAAGATGGCAATGCTTACAAGGAAGGAGGCACTGCTAGAGGGGTTTGGCACCAGAACAGTGAGGCAGGAGTTTCAAAGTGCAGGGCTTTTCTGGACTAAACTGGAGACTCTCTGCAGGGGCAGACCCCCCACCTCTGAGCCAAAAATCCTCCCCCCGTTGTGTCCTCCCCAGCTGCGTGTATTTGCCTTTCCTGTTGCTGGGGCGCGAGTCTCAAGGCTGACCACGGCCCAGTGTCAGCCCCAGGCTGCCCTGGTCTGCGGGCTTTGACGTGGGGCGAGGCTGACTTCCTGCCTGTCTGGCTCCCCTGAGCCACTCACACTGGTTGGTTGCCCAGGCCCGACGTGCACTCCCTCACTCCCCACTCCAAGCCTGAGCAGTACCTCGGTGAGACCCCCACCCCGGTCAAGGCCTCTCTCCCTGGGCCAGAGCTGCTCTAATTCTGGTGGAGGGAGGCAACAGCTGGCTTCCTGTGGTGCTCACCTCCTGCCCTGTGGTCAGGGTGTCCCTGCCACCTGCCTCCCAGCCCCATAGCACTGTTGCTCAGCCCTACACCCCGCCCTTCGAAACTCTCTCTAGAACCTGGAGGCAGTTACTATGACTGTCTCTATGTTAAAGATGCAGAAACTGAGCTCAGTCAGGGGACATCTTGGCCTGTCCCTGACCCCAGAGCCACTCCACTGTGCTGTGGCCCCACACACTCTGACAACCTCTCAGACCTCGCGCATCTCCTTTTGTCTCTTGCAGGAAGCCTTCTCTGACCTCACCAGCCACAGCCCACCCCAATCCTACCCTCAGCTCCCTAATCTGACCCCAACTGGCTTTGCTTCCTTCCCAAGGGGACCTTGAGGACTTGACTGTCCTCTTACCCTTCCCCCACCCACCTCCCTGATATCGCAGCCAGCCTGGGGTCCTTGAATAAGTAGAGCTGGTGAGGAGGTTTGTGGGTGCTGATCCAGGGTCCCAGGGATTACTGAGAGAAGCCTTGTCTTGGAAGGGGCTCCTCTGCCTCCCAGCTCCCTACTCCAATCCCAAACAGATTCTTCTGTCAGCTCCATTGCCGTGCGCTGGGAAACCCGCTGCAACGAAAGCTGGGGGCACCTGTGGGTGCAGAGCGACTGACAGGGCCTTGCAGCCTGGCCCCGTGGCCTGCCTGAACTTGCCCCAGCCCTGGGCCCTGAGGTCATGGAGACCTCCTCAAACCCCTTCCCAGGGAAGCTGTTCAAAGGCAGACAGGCGTGATGAGGTGCTAATTACCGAACTAACTGGAGCCAAGTGAGCTTACAGATGGCCTGGTTGACAGGAGGTAGGGACTGCAAAAGGGGAGGGGGCTGCCCACAGAGGGTGAGGAGGGAGGCCACAGCCCAGGTCCAGCACAGGCTGTGTTTGTTCAGGAATTGTTGATTCACTAGCACTGACCAGCTGCCTTGCAATGCGTCCTGGTCTCCTCCACACCTAAGCACTGGCCCTGGCTTTCTCTCCATGACAAGATTTGTGTTCTGAGACTACGCTTATTGGAAAGGTTCACTGAGAACTGGGGGCAGGGTGCTTTGCTCTGAGCGGGTACTGGAGGATTTGGGAGGCCGACCCCTCATCCTGGGGCCTCCAGGCCTGCTGCAGCCCAGGCAGACATGGGCTGGGGGCCCCAGAGATAGCTTGTGAGGACAATGGTGACATCACTGAGCTGGGTCATCCTGGAAGGGTCTGGGGCTCATGCCAGCTCTGACTTTCTGGACCTTGGCCTGGGCCCTGTCCCTCTGAGAACAGGCCTGTGTGGCCTCCTGAGGGGGCCTGAAAGCCCAGAGAGATGGATTTGCGCTTTGTGATGATAGAGGCCTCACAGATGGGGGACGAGATTGACCTCCAGACAGAGGGCAGAAGAGTGAGTGCGGCCACTTTGATACAGTCAGAAAGGAAATACCCAGCGCCTTCTTCCCTCCCGCAGACTCCTCTCTTCACAGCCCACCTTTCCGGCACAGTAATTCTCAGCGCCCTGGAGCTAGGGGGGTCTTTGGCCACCTCGGGCCTGTCTCAGCAGGACAATGTGTGACTGTCACTCACAACGGCCTAGGTGTCTCAGCCCACCCTAGCTCTAGCCCCAGTGGCTCCCGTGGCTCCTGACCACACTCTGCCCTCTCTCTGATCTCCAGGCCTTTGTTTCAGCTGTTCCCCCACCAAGCATCCCCTCTCTGCTCCCTCCTGCCCACTTAAGTCCTGTCCACTCTGCAGGCTGTGGTTCCATTTGCATCCCAGACTGACTTTCTGCTTGACCTGCAGCCCCTGTCCCTGCTCCTCCACACCCTTCAGGGGCCCAGGACCCCGACCAGACAATCAAGAGAGAAAACTGTGAAGCTGAACACCTCCTGTAGGTGAGTGCTTGTCCTCATTCTCCTTTCTCCCAGGATGCTCTGAGAACTCAATTATGGGTATGAGAGGCCATTGGCGGTACTACTGGTTTAATAACATGATAATTGTTCTGATTTTCTGAGTCCCTATTTCTGAGCAAGGCATTATGCTAGGTACTTTCCAGGCATATCTTCTCACAGCAACCCTCCAGGGCTGGAGTTTCTATTATCTCCACTTGTCAACAAGGAATTGGAGGATCAGAGAGGCTAAGCAACCCATTCAAAGTTACACAGTAACTAAGTGACAGTCTGGGGACTCTCAAATCACTACCCTCACAATGGGGGGGTGGTTGTTATTTTTTTGCCAACCTGTTTCCTTGCCCCTTTCCCCTCCCTCCCTGCCTGTTATCCTCCGCCTGGTGAGTTTGCATCATTACTAGGGCCCAGGGGTCCAATTAGGGGACCTCCCCAAGGGAGCTGACTGAGGCAACCCTGGTCCCAAGGGGGCCTCCCTGAGCTGAAGTTTTTTTTGATTTTTTTGTTTTTTTGAGCTGAAGTTTTAATTAGCCATCACTGCTCTTCCTGAAACTCTGACCTGCCTGTGGCTACACCAGCCCAGGCTGGCTTTGTGGCAGGAGGCAGGACTGGCATCCAACCCAGCAGCACAGCTGAAGCCAGCCCAGTATGGGAGGGAAGTGTGCCTGGGCCTCTGTCCCACCACAGCTCCCTGGGTCCATATCAGTATTACCTCCTTTAATCCATTGAATGGATTAATAAAATAAATGAATGAAATGACTTAATCCACTCAGTGGATTACATAAGTTAATCATGTTAATATTTGTGGAGCATTTAAAACAGCTCTTGGTACATGGTTATGGCTATAGGAGTTTTAAAAAATCAGGTCAGCAGGAATGGGGGAGCAAGGGGCAGAGTTGGGGCACAAGGACATTGTTGGATGTGAGGATGGTACTTTCCTGGGTCACCTGGCAATGCCGGGTGGCCCACGTGTGGGCTGTCAGCATCTGTCATCCTTGCTCCCTTGCAATGTGGGAAGCTTGGGGTGAGTACAGGGTGGGGCTCGGAGAAAGGGAGCAGACAGGTACGGAGAGGAGGCCACGTGCCAGGCACAGCACTGGCATGTTATAGACTGTGCACTGCCTGCTGAGACAGGGGTTATCATCCCATTTTTACAGACGAGGCAACTGAGCTCAGCCAGCCAATCAACATGTCCAAGGTCACACAACCATTGAGAGACAGAGCAGGATTTAGACCCAAAGCCTAAGCCCTGTAACCTGGGAAACCTGACTCCTCGTGCCTCCCACCTCAGTCCACAGGGTGGTGGTCAGTAAGGCCACAGGGCTGCACCCCCAGTCCCTAAAAAGGGAGAAGTGCCCCCCTCTGCTCCCACTCAGCCTCTCAACTTCCCAGAAACCTGAGGGCCCTGACAGTGGGCGTTTGTGAGGAAGACCCTGGTAACCCCTTTCCTGGGGCAGGGCTGTGAGTCTAAGCTGAGAAAATGATAAGGAGTTTCTGAGGTTGCAAATCTGAGGCACCGCTCTCACCGCTCCCGGGTACATGAGGCCTCCTGACCGTGACCCTGGCCTCGCTGGCCTGACTGCATGCGTTCCCCCTCAGCAGCAGTGGCTGTGCCAGCCTGAAGCCAGGGCCCAGCCCTCAGATGCAGTTGCCTGGTAACCAGCCCTAAGTGATGGAAACCCCAGTGGGCCACTAACAAGGGGGCAGCACCAACCACCCGGCCCAGACCCCACTGCCCCCACCAGCCTTAGGAAGTCTTAGAGGGTCAATCCACCCAGCCTTCCCTGGTAGGAGAGGAGGGTGCTCTGGAACCGAGGGAAGGGGCCAGGACACGGCCAGGAGGAGCTGGATTGGCAGCCTCCCATGACCCTTGAACTGGGGAGCTGGGGGAATGTAATTCCCTGTGGAGGCCAAAGCCTAACTGAAGGGAGGTGGGCACTGAGCAGGAGTCAGTGTTGTGGGTACAGGCTGCCCAGGCCCAAACCACCATCTTGGAACAGCTGTGCTGCTCTGCCCAGGGCACAGGGGCCGGGGGAGGGGATCCCCAGGGAGAGGCCCTGGATGCGGAAAGGAAAGGAGGTGATTAGGGAGGTTGGCAGAAGTCCAGACACGGGGTAGGGGGAGCAGCCTCCTGCAACACCGAGGGAGAAATGCATCAGCCTCTCCCCTTCTCTCAGGGGTCCCCCTCCCTTCTCCTGACACCCCCAGACCCAGGCTGGGGGCCTCTGAGGAGGGGGCTGCAGGCAGCACGAGGCACGAGGCACACAGGTGGAGCTCAGCCAGGTGTTTTTCCCTCCTAGGTCTGGGGGTGGGATGCGGAGGGAGAGCTGGCGTCCGAGGCCTTTGGGAGGGTTCTAGGCCCGCCTGCCCCACACCCTGGGCATATGGCTGCCCCTCTATGGGCCTCAGTTTTCCCCTGTTGACATGCAGGCTGGCAGAGGCTGCTGCTGGTCTGGGGTTTGCTGTCACAGGTCCTGAGAGGCTGAAAAGGGGTGAGCAGGGGCTTTTGGAAGCAGAGGCTCCTCTTAGACTCTCACCTCTGGGCCCAGGAGGTTTTTCTGCCTTTCTTCCCTTTCAGATGTGTAGCGCCCCCCTTTGGCACAAACCTTCACTCCATAACCATGGTCTGATTCCGCCACATGCTGGACACTGGAGTCCCAGTGCACAGGCAGACCCAGGCCCTGCCCGGAGGGAGGTCCCTCCCCAGGCTAGCAGGGGACCCAGGCGTGTAACCAGGCAGTTTAACAGCTAGAATGGAGACGAGTTCAGAATGCTATTAAGGCCTCAGAAGAAGTGACCAAACCCAGCCTGAAGCTCAGGAAGGTTTCCTGGAGGAGGTGGCCTGAGCGAAGCCTTGAAAGCCGACAGGAGTTGGCAAAGAAAGATCTGGACAGAGAGAACATGCTTCAGATCCTGGAGGTGTGACCCAGCGACGAACTCTGGCTGGCTCCAGAGGCTGCAGTGACAGGCTGGCTGGAGAGGGTCAGTGGGGAGGCAGGCCAAAGCCGGAGTGGGAAACTGGATCCTGAGGGCACTGGGGAGTCATGGGAAATGCTGTGCTGAGGGGCAGGGTGTCGCACATGAGACAGGATCAGACATGAGCACGAGAAAGACCTCTCCGGAGTTGGGGAGGGAATGTTTCCCATTGCTTCCAGCACCCAGTCAGAGCCCCTCTGCCCCTCGAGCTGGGCTACGGTGCAGCCAGAACAGGGACCCTCCCCAACGCAAGGCCCAGTACCCTATTCCTCAGGCCTCCCTTGGGCTACAGCAGCCCTGTCCCCACACGAGCACACATCACACTGGAGTGCCATGGTCTCTTTTACATCCGCCTCTCTCACTGCTCGGGAAAGCAGCACCAGGGCCCACTTCACTGCCGGCATAAAGCCTGGGGGTCCTCAATGTTTGGCGGAAGGAAAGATAGGAAGGGCAGTCAATCCACCCTGGCTGTTAGTTAATCAGAGCATGTTCCCCCTCTGCAGTAAGGTCCCCAAATTATTGTGTGGAGGCTTTGTTTCTGGCCAGAATGCTGGTGGTCATGGTCTTCAGAGTGTCCTAGTGAAAGGCCTTCCCCCTTTCTTGGTCTTTGGGATCTCCCTTCAAGAGACTCTGATTTCCTCTGGAGGTGAGGTGGGGCTCCTCCAGAGTTTGTGGGGGCTCCCTGCTCACCCAGGTGGAGTAGCAGGTTACTGCTCCCCATCGGCCATCCCTGCAGAAGGGAACTCTGGTTTACATGCACATCTTTGGGAGGTGGCTCTGATCAGACCCCATCACCATGCCCCACCTCAGGTCCCATCTTACCCAGATCCCCTAGGATGCCCTGAGCCCAGGCTGACAGCCACTGGTACAGCTCACCTCTCAGGCTCTGCGTGCTTGAGTGGCAGAGGGTTCCTGACTATCACCTGTGCCTAAGCCTTCTTTCAGAAGAGTTTGAGGTCATACAGTCCTGGGGTGGGGGGAGTCCCAGGTCCTCCATTTCTTGGCTATGTGGGCAAGCCACCTCCCCCTCCTCCTCTAGAGCTACCACTGGTTGAGGACTTACTATAAAACAAGCTGTGAACTCGTTGGATGTTCATGCTTATTTGACTAATGAGTAAACTGAGAGGTTAAGGGGCTTGCCTAAGGTCACACAGCTCAGTAGGAGAGGGATGAGGAAATAGAGATGGCAGAGAGTGCTGTAATAGCAATCTGGGGGCCTCCCTGGAGGAGGCAATTTCTATAGCCAGGTCTGAAAGGATTGGGGAGAGCATTGCTGTGTGATTTGAGGAAAGGCACCACACTTCTCTGTTTCTCTTCCTGTAGAGTGGCTGCCAGCAACACATCTCTCTTCTCTGGGGTGAGAAGAAGCTCCTCTGAGAAAGGAAAGAGATTTGTAAATAGCAGGTGTGGCCCCATTAGAGAGAGTGACATTGTTATTAATAACCATGTGTAGGTAACGAGCTGAGGTTCAGGGAGTTGACCTTTTATCTCATCTTCCCAGGGAGCCAGGAGGAGTAGTCAGTGTCTGGGTTGGGGTGGAGCCAGAGAATGTGCAGCCCCAGTGTGGTGGGGGTGGGGCAGTGTGAAACCTCCCTTCCAGGCTTTTCTATGCTACTGTTCTTTGTTAATACCAGCCAGGAAGCCCACATAAGGACAGACTGTTCCCTTCTCTGCTTTTGCTCACACTGTTCAATCCAGCCACAATACCATTTCTCCTCTCCGAGATCACAGCCTAATAAACACACGGGGCGGGGGCTCCCAAGGCAGCCACCTGGTACTGGTTAGCTTCCTTCATCCAACAGAGGCTTAATAGGCACCTCTCTCCACAGGCTCCGCACATGACCCTTGGGGTAGAGAAGAAGGCAAGGTCAGCCTTCAGGAGCTCACAGTCAGCTACCACTCTACGAGATTCTCATCGTTTATGAGCAATTTCCCACGCTGATTTTGTTAGACACTCACCTCCATCTGTGAGGCACGTTTCATGGTTCCCATTTTGCAGGTAAGGAGATTGAGGCTCAGAAAGTTACAAAGTGGCTCCCAAGTCTCCTGCTCTATGATGTTTCTTTTGTAGTTCAAGGTGTTTAAGTGATACCAGAAAGGAACGGACAAGACATTGATTAAGGGAGCTGCTGTCTTTGTGAAGTGCCCTTGAATTAAGATAAGACTCTGTGGGGCCACAGAATCTTAACTGGGCTCCCTAGGGTCTCACTAGGCTCATCCTGGCTGGGCCGGGCCCCACTCAGGCTCAGAGAGATTGGAGAGAACACCGACCAGCTGAGCATACAACCTGGGAGTCCTAGACCCTGAGAGCTGAGAATACTGCCCTCCCCTCAACTCCTAATAACCAGGCAGAGGCGGGGGAATGGGTGTCGTGGAGGTGGGGACAGAGTTATTGAGGAGAAAGGGTGAGGAGGAACAGCCTGGGAGCTGAGGCTTGGCCATGACCCCTAGTTGTCAGTACACAGATGCACTTTCCTGATTCCAGCCTGCTTTGGGAAAGCCTCAGCCTTCTCTGAGTCTCTGCTCCACAGCTCTCTCCAAACTAAGGACCCTCCAGCTTTCAACTAAGTGATACCCACTCTGCTGCCCCCAGGTGACCTTCACTTACTCTTCCTCCCGGCAGTGTCCGCTCCTCTTCAGCCCCAGCTGCCCTAGCTGCTTCCTTACTCTTGGAATCTGCGGCCTCAGGCCTGCTCTACCCTCTGACTCAGGCAGCTCTGACCTTTGGGATCTGAGGTGGTGGCCTGGGTGGTTTTGCACCATGAACTTGCACTGACCTTTGGCATGTCCCCCTGTCCCATCCCTCCTCCCTGCACACACTTGTCCCCAGTCCTTGGGCAGCCCAGGAAATGTGAGGGACCAGGTTTTTCAGAGAAGGTAGCAGCGCTAAGGGGTTTCTCATCCGATATCAGAGGGCCTAGAGAAGGCAAATGGGGACAGCCCTTCCACCCCTCCAGCCCCTCTCCTGGTAACAGACCATTCTGGGCTGCTGGAGATGCTCCCCCCATCCCATCTCCCAGGCTACACGTGCTCAGGCCTGTCTTACTGAGGGAGATTTGCCAAAAAGGTTCAGAGATACCCACTGAGGAGGCCACTTAGCAAACCTCCCAGCATCCTCATTCCTGGCTCACTCCAGGGATGGGGAAATCACCCTTTCCTCAGACAGGCGTGGTGCCCCTCAACAGGGGTGGAGATACTTTTGTCTGCAATTTGCCTTCACTGGCTGCACCAAGATGAGGGGACAGACTAAGGAGTCCCCTTCAGCCCCTAATGCAACTGTACTGGCCCAAAGTGCCAAATATTTTAATGCAAACACTTATAAGCCTTAAGACACAGCACCATGATATAATATCAGTTTTACTAAAATCAGGAAACTGAAGCTCAGCGAGGTCAAGTGGCAGGCACTAGATCACATAGCTAGAAAGTGGCAGTGAATGAATGATCTAACGGAGTGACTGGAGACGTCTGATGGTTCGGTGGGTTCAGACAGTGCACAGAGCCCGCGGCCTGGTCCCAGGAGAGCTGGACGACGCAGGCCCTCCGCACTCCCGGGCCCAGGGGAGCGCAGGCTCCCAGAGGCGCCGCCGGGCTCTGCCCCCACCGCGCGGGCCGCCCCGCCCCCGCCCCGCCCCCAGCCCGCCCCGCCCGGGACCGCAGACGGCGCCCGGCGGCGGCGCGAACGGCCGTGAGGAGGGTGGCTCCGGCCTCGGTGCTCACCGCGACTTCCCGCGCAGGGTCCGGCCGGACGAGGACCCGCAGCCTCGGCGGCGGTGGAGAATGCGGTCGCGGCCCCGGGCAGCAGCCGCGGGAAGCCGGTTGCCCTGCAGGTAGGAGTTCGCCCGCTCGGCCGGCGCGGAAACTTGGGCCGAGTTTGCGGGCGGCGCGTGGGGAAGGGGCGGGTGGCGCTGCCCCAGGGCGCCCCTACCGGCCGGCCCGGGGATGGGGCGCGCTGGGTCTGGGCCGAGGTGGCGTGGCTCCTGGCTGCTGCCGCAGGTCCCCGGCGGGCGGGCTGCCGGGCAGGGGTCGCGCTGCTGCTCCGACTTCCCTCGGACTACGAGGCCCCCGGGGCCTGGACCTCCGGCGGGGCGCCGGATCCTGCGCAGGGCTGGCGCAGCGGAGCTCAGGCCGAGCCCTCGGGCCTCCCACGGGGTCCGGCTCACGTGGACTGCGGGCGGAGATGAGGGGGTGGCGGGGGTCTAGCCTGGGGGACGGCGGGCCCTGAGACGCCGCGGGGCCCTGGTCGCGCCCTGCTGGGACGGGACGGCCCTGCGGTTTCCTTGCTATGGCTTGACTCACTCTCTGGCTGCAGCCCAGGCTGGCGGGATCGCCTCGAGGCGGTGGCTGCCCAGACTCTGCGGCCGAGCCGCCCCCTGCCCTGTCCCTCCCGCCAGTCGTTGGGTGTCGGTCCGTGGGGCCCGGTGCGCGGGTCTGTCTGCATGCACACGTGTGCGGGGGCCCGAGCTAGGGGAGAATGCAGTTCTGGAGGGACGTGCATGCAGATATGGGCCAGGAACGTACTTGCAGACATGGGTTTGCATAAGTGGTGGCGGCCTGTGTATCAGCCTGCTGGGGTGCACGTGCGCCCCAGTGCCGCCGGGCAGGGCGTGGGAACACCCGGAAGCCTGCGGGGTCGGGTGCGGCGGCAGCCCCAAAGCCAGATCGTCTGAGGGCCCCAGGCACTAGAGTTTTGGGCGAGGCAGGTAATGGGAAGGGGGTGGAGCCAATCCCGCGACCCTTCCTCCTCCCCTGGAGCCTAGGCTGCCCCTAGGTGCGGTTTTAGCGTCAGCAGGGCCGAGAGCCTCCGCTGGGGGAGGTGTGAGAACGCGGGAAGGGGGCCCGATTCCGCTCTCTGAGTCCAGTCGCTGGCACAGCTGGCAGGATCACTCTCTTCACCCTGGTCTTGCCTAATGTCCATCCGGGGACCTCTTAGGAGGTGGAAGAGGGAATTGGGCCTCGGAGTTGTTTGCTCCCCCTGCTGCTTATGGCAGGGGTGGCAAAGCGGGGGTGAGCTCTTCTGGACCCCGTGAGAGGTTGGTCCTCTCAGCCCAGCCCCGACATCAGCCAGCGAACAGCTCAGTAGTCCAGGCGGTGATGTGATCCTGCTCCCTGGGGTCCTGCTCTTCTTGAAACGATTGCTTGCCTCTGTGTGTGTGTGTGTGTGTGTCAGGGAAGGAGGCACCTACATTTTGGCTACCATCTTGAGTGGGGAGGCGCCTACCTTGAGGGAGTGTATACTGGGCTCTCCATCTCCTACTGTCAGGAGGTAATGTCACCCCCATACACTTAATAGTCTTCTGCTGGCTCTCTGGAGCCTCCACCTCTCCCCCAAAGACTCTTGAGAATCCCAAGTAGCCTCACCTTTATTGGCTGGGTCCTGGGGGTGTCTCAGGAAGTCTCCAGGGCAAGGACATGCAGTGGACAGAGCCCAGGAGAGAAAGAATTCTGGGCCCTGGGCTGGGTGGGGAGCAGGCCCCAGGGAGTACGTCAGAGAGGTGAGATAGAGTGAGCACTTAATTAATCCAGAGCTCCCCAAGGACCGGGGGACTCAGCACCCCCAACAGCATGCAACCTCTTCTTGCAGAGTTGCTGTGCAGCGGGGTGGGGGCTTTCCCCTTGGGATACAGGGCCTGATCCTAGGGCATTGCCATGGGTTTTGCTTTGCTGACGCCCCTTCCTGTCTTCTCAGGAGCATTCCCTTCTCCAGGCTGACCTGAGGTGTTGGATTCTGGCCAGGAGATGAGCCAGCTTGCTTTCTGAGAGTCTTACCTGGCCTTCTTGGTGCACTTAGGCTGGGATGAGACTGGGCATTGGCCCCCCATTCTACCCTTGTCTTTTCCTGTCCCCAAAATGTGCCAGTCTAACTTGGAGCCTGTGGCTGGCATTGGCCACCTGCCAGAAGGGAAGAGAAGGCCAAGAGAGGAAGTTGGTCTTGGCTTGGTGGTAGAAACCTGTGACACCTGGCCCATGGCCTAATCATAGCAAGACGGCTGATGCATCCTTTCTAAGCCACCTGAGGGTTTTGGGGAACAGGGCATTGACGCAGGTCAATGTGGCCCTAGCAGACTGGCCTCAGATGACCCCTTCTGGGCCACTGGGTGCCTGCTGCCTTGAGGAAACCCACACTTGACCTCTCCGGGCGTGGGTCCCAATCCTTGTTTGGCCTTGCTTCAGGACCTTAGTCTTTCTCTGGCTCTCAGGTTTTCCATCAGTACAATAGGGGTCATTGCCAACTAGCATTCTGTGGCCCCCGGGGGCTCCCTCCCTGGAGTCACATCCTCCCACCTCCCCACCTGCTACATGGTCCTGTGCTGCCCCCACGTGTCTTTGAATAGCCCCAGCTTTGGGGCTGGGATGGACACAGGCTTTCCTCCCCTATGCTTTTGGGAGCTTCCTGTTGGCGCGACAGCACCATCTGCTGACAGCCTTTGCTCTCCGGTTGGGGGAGGAGCTAACGTGGGGGTGGGGCTTGTACAAAGGAACGCCCAGGGCCACCTCTCCTGGGGGACTGCCCTCCAAAACCAAGCCCAGTGACTGTTGTTCTGGGCCTGGGGACCTGGGTTGCAGGCCTGGCTCTACCATTTTTGATAAGACTGGCAGGTCAGAAGGCAATCTAGAGTACCACAGGAGATCAGAATTTGTAGACAATGCCTGATTCCACATCTTGGCTGCAGGGGGCATCTTGAGATCACTATGGCATCTTGGAATAAGAGCTAGTAGTAGGAGGTAGGAAGGATAAATGGGTCTCCTCATCTGTATATGGCTGGCGGGGTGGGGTGGGAGCGGGAGGGTAGCTAAGCAAAGTGATCCTCAGACTGGACCTTAGAAAGCCTGAAACCCCAAGGAAGGGGTCTTGGGAGTCATGTGGAGGAAAGCTGAACAGACGGGGCTCCTGGAATGGGGCTGGGAGATATGTTAGGGTTGCCGCCCAAGAATTCCTTAAACAAAGAATTCTGCAGCTTAAAAAATAAAGTTGGCTTGTGCATTCATTCCTTCATTCAGTCTTTATTGAGCATCTACTGAGTGCCAAGTTCTCAGGCGTGGCAGTGAGCCAGCGAGAGCAGCATTCCTCTGTTGCTTTGCCTGTAGCCTGTTCTTCTGACAGCCCCTGCCTCTCTCCTTCTCTCTTCCAGGTCAGCGGTTGAGTAGCTGGGGCCCTGGACGGCTTGAAGCCTTCGCAATGGCAGAGAAGCGGCCCCTGGGGGCCCTGGGTCCTGTGACATATGGCAAGCTGCCCCGCCTCGAGGCCGACTCCGGGCCCGGGCACAGCCTGCCCCCCTCTGCTGGTGCCCAGGACCCCTGCAGCTACAAGGGTGCCTACTTCTCCTGTCCCATGGGGGGTCCTCCTAAGACAGGATCTGAGCGGTTGTCATCCTGGACCCCATACCCATCCTTGTACCCTACCAGCGTGGCAGGACCCCCACTTCGGGCAGACAGCCTGCTGACCAGCTGCCTGCTCTACCGCCCACCCACAGAAAGTGCCGAGAAAGCACAGAACTCTGGCCCTGTTGAGCTCTTGCCCTTCAGCCCCCAGGGCCATCCCTACCCGGGCCCACCACTGGCGGCACCCAAACCTGTCTACCGCAACCCTCTGTGTTATGGGCTCTCGACTTGCCTGGGGGAAGGGGCAGCGAAGAGGCCACTGGATGTTGATTGGACGCTGATGACTGGATCCCTGTTACCCCCTGCTGACCCATCTTGTTCTCTGCCCCCAGCTCCTGCCAAGGGCCAGTCCCTGGATGGCACCTTCTTGCGTGGGGTGCCAGCTGGGGGATCTGGCAAAGACTCCTCGGTGAGCTTCTCCCCGTGCCAGGCATTCTTGGAGAAGTATCGGACCACACACAGCACGGGCTTCCTGGCCTCCAAGTATGCAGGTCCTTACTCTGGGGACCCCAAGCCGGCATTGTCTGAAGGGTCCCCCAGTCCTTGGACCCAGCTGGCCCAACCCCTGGGACCAGCCTGCCAGGATGCGGTGCCCACCCACTATCCACTGCCCCACCCTGCACAGTCTCTGCCTTGCCCTCCAGCCTGTCGCCACCCGGAGAAGCAGGTCAGCTATGGCTCAGTGCTTCCCCTGCAGCCTCTGGGAGCCCACAAGGGGGCCGGATACCTGGCTGGTGGGCTGAGCAGCCCCTACCTGAGGCAGCAGGCAGTCCAGACACCTTATATGCCCCCAGTGGGGTTGGATTCATATTCCTACCCCTCTGCCCCACTCCCAGCACCCTCGCCAGGCCTCAAGCTGGAGCCACCTCTTGCCCCACGCTGCCCACTGGACTTTGCCTCTCAGACGCTGGGCTTTCCTTATGCCCGGGATGACCTCTCGCTCTACGGAGCATCCCCAGGGCTCGGAGGGACGCCACCCTCCCAGAACAGTTTGCAGGCCATGCCACAGCCCAGTGCCTTCCAGAGGGCATGCCAGCCTCTGTCTGCCAGCCAGCTGTGCTCTGAGTCCGTGAGGCCTGCAGAGAATCCCGTGCGGGAAGTGGAGAAGATGTGGCTGCCCAGCTGCAGGAAAGAGCAACTCCAGCCCCAGCTCGATGAGCACCCGGGGGCACCCATTGTCATTGGAGACAGTCCAGTTCCCCGCACCCCACCGGCACTCCCACCCTGTGCCCAGGGACGCCAGTCTCTGCCACCGGACGAGGGCACATTGCCACCTAGCTCTCCACCGATGCCTATTATCGACAATGTCTTCAGCCTGGCCCCCTACCGTGACTATTTGGATGTGCAGGCGCCCGAGGCCACAGCTGAGCCTGAGCCTGAACCTGCCCCAGCCTCCACTCCCACTCCTACTGAGAACCACGACAAAGACTGCAGGGGGTCCCTGCCTGCCCAGGAAGCCCCCTTGAGGGTGCACTCCTCACTTAAGGAGGAGGTGGCACTGGACTTGAGTGTGAAGAAGACTGTGGCAGAGGCTCCTCCCGTCCAGGTCCCTCGCCCTACCAAGCCCACCGCAGCCGAGGATGCATCGGGCATTGGAAACACAGTCTCAGGTGTGTCAGGTGTAGGGGACACAGTCTCAGATCTGGAGGGCCTGAAAAAGATAGTCACAGAGGCACCAGAGCTGCCCGGGGTGCCAGTGACCTCAGAAGCCACCCCAAGGACCAACTTCCACAGCTCCGTGGCTTTCATGTTTCGAAAATTCAAGATCCTTCGGCCAGCCCCCTTGCCTGCAGCCGTGGTCCCAGCCGTGCCCACCTCGGCCCCTGCCCCTGCACAGCCTGCACCCACCCCTACACCCGTGCCCTCTGGACTACAGATTCTTACCCAGCCCTTGCCCATGGCCTGCTTCAACCTGGCACTGCCCAGCCCTCCACCTGTAGCCATGGCCTCTCCCACCTCAGCCCCTGCCCTGACTCCATCGCCTGCACCTGCGCTGGTTCCAGCTCCAGCTCCTGCTCCGGCTCTGGCTCCTGCTCCAGTCGCAGGCCCTGCTCCAGCTTCTACTCCCGTCACAGCAGACTCCTCAGAGCAACACTTCGCAGGACTGCACGCCTCCCTGTGTGACGCCATCTCAGGCTCAGTGGCTCACTCCCCACCTGAGAAACTGCGCGAGTGGCTTGAGATGTCTGGACCTTGGGGCCGGGCAGCGTGGCAGGACTGCCAGGGTGTGCAGGGGCTGCTGGGCAAGCTGCTGTCCCAGCTGCAGAGCTTCGTGTGCACGCAGCGGTGCCCCTTCCCCCACGTGGTGCGGGCCGGGGCCATCTTCGTGCCCATCCACCTGGTGAAGGAGCGGCTCTTCCCGCGGCTGCCCCCCGCTTCCGTGGACCATGTGCTGCAGGAGCACCGCGTGGAGCTGCGGCCCACCACGCTGTCGGAGGAGCGCGCCCTGCGGGAGCGCGCGCTGCATGGCTGCACTTCGCGCATGCTCAAGTTGCTGGCACTGCGCCAGCTGCCTGACATCTACCCCGACCTGCTGGGCCTGCAGTGGCGGGACTGCGTCCGCCGCCAGCTGGGTGAGCATGGGGCGGCCCCAGTAGCCACCGGAGCTGTGTGAGCGAGTGACAGGTGTGTGGGCTGTGTGAATGTTCACAGCCAGGGGCTGAGGGATTCCTGGGCCTCTGGAAAGAACTTGTGCTGGGGAGGGGGCTGGCCTTTCAGGGTGGGCTCCATGGACCCGCAGCCCTCTTCATCCCCAGCCTCAGTGAGTGTCTTCACGGCCTCTTCTGTAAGCCTCTGAACCCCATGGGAATTTGGCCTTCCCTGGCACGGCGCCCTCCTAGAGTCTCTCCTCTTCCCCATCTGTTATGTCTTTCCTGTCTTTGATGAAGGCTTCTTCTCTGGTGTTCCTGGGGCTCTGATCAGGCCCTGTTTTCTATCTGAGGTCATTTCCCCTGTGTCTGTTTCCCGCCCCAGTGCTCCTCTTCTGAGCCTGAGCCCCAAATACCCAGCTGCATGCCGGACCTGGGATCTCTCTGACCCTTAACTCCTCCCAAACCACACTCCCGAGCTTTCCCCTGAGCTCATGTCCCACCCCAGTCTTTTCCATCTCAGTGAGCAGCACCGTGCTTACCCAGCACCTCATCCCCCAAACCCGGCAGGAGCCCTACCCTCCGCCCCGAACATTTGCCTTTTAAATTGTAGGTTCCTATTCTCCTGGGTATTTACACTCACAGAAGTGACCCATAAGTCAGCGCGTCGTTTTATGGTTCGCTTTTCCCTACGACATGATGCCTGTGCCTGGTGTTCGCCAATGTGCTCTTTTCATGTCTGGGAGAGTTGTCTGAGTCAGTTCAGGTAGCTCGAACTTGCTCTCCGGAGCGGGCACGGTGTGCATGATCACATTTCTTCAGTCAAGATTCGGGGGATGGTGCCTCACCTGCATCAGAACATCTGGCATCGAGGCCTGAGGCCCACTCTGTCGTCTTTCTCTCCCCACTCCCCTGCCTTCTGTCCTCCAGGCCTCTGGCTGTCTCTGTAGGAGCTATTCCTTGTCCCCTTTCCATTCTAGCACCAGGTTGGTGTGGAGAGGGGGCCTGAGGAGTGAGGTGCAGATGTGGAGCTTGGGGTCTGGGTGACAAGTGTTGCTGACCCCGAGCACTGAAGAAGTTGGGGCATTTGTCCTAATGGGGTGCAAAGAAAATGCAAGCACAAATCTTCTGTTCCTGGGTGAGAAGGAGTGAGGGTGGGTGTCATGTGTCATTCTCAAGCCCCCCAGCCTGTCTTCTCTACATTTGGGCTGTCAGGAGCCCAGGGAAGGACAGGTCCATTTTTCCTGGGCTGCCTGCTGGGCAGTAGGGCCTGGTAAGCAAGTGACTGGTGCCCAGCGTCCTGCCACTGGCTGCATTTTTGTGTCCCCATCCCCCTTCCCTCCCTGACCTGTGAGTCCTCCCCTGTGTCTTTGGAGCAGGGGCCACCCTACAGTGGTGTCCTTAGAAGTGCTCTCCTGACAGCCTCCCTTCCCAGCAGGTGTGCTCTTGGTCAGGAGCCCTTCTGGTTCCCTCCACTCCTCCCTCTATCCCCTCCCTCCAGGCACTGCTCTCAGGCTCTTGCTCCGACTCTGGGGGTGGTGTGGCAGAAAGATGATGGCATTTGTGTGGCAGGGCCCTCTCTGCTTCAGCTTCCCTGCCTGTCCAGTGAGCCTGTGGACCAGACCAGTGGTTCCTGGCCTTTGTAGCCCCTTTCCTCTTGTCCTTGCATCCAGACAGCTTCTCCTGCAGGTACCCTCATCATAGAGTGCTGGCGTCTCCGGGGAGAAGCACACCCTTTCAGCTTGATGGGCTAACCATGTGGCCGGTGGGAACGTGCTGGGGAGGGTCATGATGGCTGTGACCCTGCCGGGGCTCTCCTAACATGGACAGTAGAACCACTGGTCTAGATGGCTTTGGAGGCGAGGAGATGGGACCTGAGGGTGTTGAGGGTCTGCAGCCTGACTGTGTGTTCATTTTCCAGGTGACTTTGACACTGAGGCTGGATCTGTGGCCTCCTCACAACCCACCGTGGCCAGAGAGGAGCCAGACAGCCTAGCCCTGGCTTGGAAGTCGCCTGCCCCCAAGGCCAAAAAGCCCGGGAGGAAGCCACCAACCCCTGGCCCTGAGAAAGCAGAGGCAACCACTAGGGGAGGGTCCCCTGGCGCCTCACCCACCCCTGCTGCCAGTGCCAGCCCCCCCAGCCCAACGCTGAGGGCACGCTTCCGCAGCCTGCTGGAATCCGCCTGGCTCAATGGACTGGCCCTGCCCACTTGGGGCCACAAGGTCCCAGGACCAGACCGGACCGCGCCCCGCCCACAGCTGCTGGGCGGCCAGAGCCATCACCTGTAGCCTTGGTTGCCACTGCTGTCTGGAGAGCCGGGGGTCATTCTCTATACCCCTCCCTTCTGCTGGTCTAGCTGCTGAGGGCCAGGCCAGGAGTGGGCATGGCCTTGGGGTTTCTCCAGCTCTCACCCCGCCCCCTGCCCCAGGCTGGCCTGAGAGCCCCTGAGCTTTTAACTTGAGGGCCTTTGCTAGAAAAGACTACTTCCTGTTTCTTCCTCAGAGAAAACGCGTGGGCTTTGGAGCCCTGCAGACTTGGGCTTGGACCCTGGCTCCTGTGCTCCTTGCTGTGTGACCGGGCGGGCCACTTCCTCCTGTGCCCTCAGCTCCCTGTTTGTAAAATAGAACAACGCAGCCTACCTCACGGGGTTGTTGTGGGGTGACGCCTGACACACACCCACCTCGGTTTGTTCTCTGCTTCCTGCCCAGGACAGGAGCATAGATCTCAGCCAGGGCCTACAGTAGGAGGCAGAGACCAGCAGAACCTTCCTCTAGAAAGCCTTCATGTGTCATGGGACTTGGTTTTCTGAGTGGTACATTGTCCAGTGTATATGACTCACACGCTTTCTAGAATCATCTCCCAGGAAAGCCTAGGACTACAGCCCCAGAGTTTGGGGTTGGGCCCTACCCCCCGAGCCTGGAGCTCCCTAAGGGAGCCTTCCCTTCCTCTCCCCTGCTACAGGGGGTCCAGGGATACAGCCTGGGGCTGGCATCCTTGTCCTGGGCCTGCTGCTCTCACCCCTGGGAGGTCCCAGGCCTGTGCCGAACTGACACCAGTGACTTCTCTGAGCTGCCTCTCCACCTGGTGCGTTATCCCAAGAAATTGTGTATTTGCCGGGAGCCAAGCAGCTGCAGGGACTCAGGGACTAAAAGGGACAGGCTGAGTGACAGCTGAGTCCTGGGAGGTCTCCAAAGACATGGACTGAGGACCTGGCCCTCCTGAAGTCAGGGCCTATCAGCCAGGCCTGCTGAGGGTTCCCTCCTTGCAGAGTGCTGAACTGAGCCAGAGGCTGGCAAGCTGGGCCCGTGGCCTGGCTAAGGTTTGTAATAAGGCTGTGGGCCCTGGAGGCAGGCCATTAAACATTAAAGCATTTGGGTTGTTTTTGGACCTGGGGCCTGACTGTGTGTTTGAGGGGGGTGGGTCATAGGCTCAATATGTCATCACCAGGTCCCAGCCCTTCACTTGCAGGCTGCAGCTCTGCAGCACCCTGTGCCTGCTTGCTCTGGCCATGTGGGCCCTTGTCACATGGCCACTGCTCAGCCGCTTCTCTGCTCAGGAAAAGTCTCTGCCTCCTGAGACCCTTGTGGGTCCTGCTGGTTGCTGGTCTGTGGCCCACTGCCTGGTGAGAAATGCTGGTCACCAGCATTTCTTGTGCCCCTTTCCCTGGACCAAGGATGTGCCTACCAAGGTCTATGTGGAACAGAGCTGTCCCCGCCCCTCATGCAGGTGGCTGTATCCCCCTGAGGATGGCCCCTCCTACACTTTAGCTGGGCTTGGGTTCCCCCCAGACACCCTGTCTGCTGGGCTCTGTTCCCACAGAGGTTTGTTCCCAGGGCTGCTGAGGTAGCTTCCTGGCCATAGTCTCCCCCTCCCCCTGGGCGGGGGCCAGTCCACGAGGGCTGGTCTCACCTGCCAGCATCAAGTCGACCCTAACCTGTGGGTCTTACCTGAGCTCAGCTACACTCTGTGTGGCCCTGTTGCCTCCTGTATCCAGACAGGCTGAGGAATTCCCTGACCTGTGAAGCGGACAGGCCAGGAGATGAGCAAACTCCAACACACATGGTCACGGCGCTGACGAACTGCAGGAAGAGTGCCATGGATGCTCAGGAGGGGCCCAGCCTAACCTGGGGCTGAGGCGAGGTCCTGGATCCCGGAAGAGGTGCTGCCTGAAGGGGGCCTGGAAGACTAGTAGGAAGACGTAGGTAAACACGTAGGTGTCGAGCACAGCCCGAGTGAGGTGGACAGCAAGGAAGGCCTAGGGGTGCGGTACTTGGAAGAGGGTGCAGTTGGAGTGGGGATGGGAGGGGGCGGGGCCAGGAGACGAGGCTCAAATCCCTCAGCTTCTAGCACGGCAGCTCACTCAGTCCCGCAGCCTGCGGAGCCGGGGGTGTGGGTCACGCCCGCTGCAGTGCGGAGAGTCGCTCAAGGTGACCTGTGTAGGGGGAGGAGACCGGACTGCAGCCGGGGCGGAGTCACTGAACCTCAGGCCCTTGCAGCCCCACCAGCCGCCTCCACCCGACTGCCTGGGCCTTGCTGGATTTGGCTCTGATTCTTTCCTTCTTGATTTGTTTCTCTTCCTTCCTTTTTCCTCTCATCCTTCTTCCCTCCTTCCCCGCCGCTCCTTCCACACCTGCTGTGCCCGTTACCAGGCAGGTGTACATCTCGCCAGCAGTTACAGGGCCGGGTCTGGGGCCTCGGGACAGGGCCCAGCACCGGAGTCCCTGGGCCCACCTGTGGCCCTGGAGACCCGAATGGTGCAGAGTTGGGGCTCGCGGGGGAGTGTGGCTGCTCCCCTCACGACAGCTCTGTCCTGGGACCTCAGTTTGAAGAGAGAGACCTAGCTCCTGCCTGAGGGTCCTAGTAAGGGAGGAGATAGGACAGTGTCCCAAGGAGCCCCAGCCTCAGGCGTTGGGGACAGGACCAGAGCGCTGCCCTGGAACTCCTGTTAGGCAGGCAGTGCTACCACCCCTCACGGTTTGTCACAAAGCGTGTTCCATTCATCGGTAGGAATATTGATGGCTAAGAGCTGAGGGCCAGGAAGGGGGGCGGAGGGTGCCCCCCACCCTTCAAGGAGACTGGAGCAGGGCTCGCTCTGCCTTGGATGTGGCTCTTCTGTCCCCGGTTCCCCTGTAACTGTCCAAGACTTCCGGCTGGGCTCCCAGGCAGGGCTTTTCAAACAGAATCACCTGGAAATGGTTTCCTGGGCCCCATGGAGAAGGGTCTTAGGCAGAGCCCAGGAATCTGGGTTTTAACTGAACTCCCCAAGGTCAGGAGTTCAGGAACTATATTTTCAGTAACATGGCCTCCTGCTCCCTCTAGGTCACAGATGGGGAAACAGGTCCAAGAACTTGCTGATGGTCACATCAAGTCAGGGGCTGTCAAGCCCCAGAGCCAGTCCTGAGGGTTCTGGGCCAAGTGGGGAGGCCAGGAACCCTCTGTACCTGGCTTTTCTCCGCCTCCTGTTGGCCTAGCGCAGGCCTGCCCTGGTTGAGCGTCTCTCCGCTGCACGGGGCCTCACTAGGCAGCACGTGCCTCTCTGGCCCTCAGTCAGTAACAGGATGATGGGGCTCAGGTGCGCCTCTGGTTGAGTGAGGCCCTGCCCCCGGCTGCCCCGCACCCAGCCCAGTACAAAAGGCCGAGGCAGCCATCTTGCTAGCTGCGCTACCAGGAGATGCCTGCAAGGAGGTGAGTAGGGTGGCAGCTCTGTCTCTTGAGCTGGCGTCTTGGGAGGAGGAGAGCAGGGCTGTGCCCAAGGTGGGTGTGTATGGAGACCCCCGCCTTCCTTGATAACGTCCAGGGCTTCTTGCCTGGCTGGTTCTCACGAGGGGGTTGGATTGAACGGGCTGCTCCCGCCTGACTGCATGTGCTCTTCTGACCCCACAGGCCCCTGTCAAGATGGGAGGGGTGCCTCCAGCCCGTGGGGCCCGCTCCCCAGCCCAGTCCGCTGCCCCTCAGGCCCAGCCCCAGCTAAGGAAGCCTGGGGAGGGCGTGGGTGTGAGGAAGGCTGCAGGGTCCTCCCGCCAGTGGGCACTGGGCCCTGATGTGTCTCTCAGGACCTCTTCCCTGGGCAGCTCCCCCAGCCCCCACCCCAGGCACCCCCAAGGGGGAGCCCTGGCCCAGCCTAGTGCAGCCGTCCAGGGCCAGGGCAGGAGAGGAGCTGCAGAGCCCCTCCTTTCTGTCCTCCCTGACTGGACGCAAGCCCCTGGACTGGACTGAGGTTGGCAGGCAGATGGGGGCTCCTCCGGTACTCTGCTGCCTCCTTGGGGACCCCAACTCTGGGCATTCTAGCTGCTGCCCACTCAGGCTCAAACATCCTTGGAGCTGCCCACACTGCCTGACACCCACCCTCCACCCTGCCCTGGCCTCAGCCTGGACAGGTCTTTGTGCCTCCAGCACCCCTGCTTCTGTCCTCTAAGGACCCAACTCCCAGGCCCCGGTGCCTTCTAGGGGCAGTGAGAGCCTGGGCTCCTGGGAAGGGGGTGCTGAGCCCCAGAACCCCTTGGAAGGACCTCACGAGGCCCCACCTCTGATTACTAGGCCTGACAGGGTGTCCCTTGCTTCTTTCTCCACCAGCCACTGGATAAAATCATCTGCAAACTCCTTTCCTTCCCTGATGGGGGAGCTGTGACCAGGGCAGGCTTCCCTCCTGCCCATAGTTCACAGCCTGGGACTCCAAGCTTGGTGGCTACTTCTCCTCAAACGCTACAAACCTCCCTTACCTGAGCTCCCCTGTTAGAGGGACTGGGGCTTTGGCTTAGGGCCCCACAGCCCAGAAGCTAGGGGCTTCTGCCAGCCTCTTCCTTGCTGGGGCCTCAGCTCTTCTCCCTCAAGTGTCCTCGGTGAGGCCTGCGTTCCCATCCACCTTGAGTGGGCAGGAGACCCTGGAGAAATCTCCTGCTTGAGGAGGCCTGGGCCCCCCAACAGACCTGGAGTCGGCCTGCCTTTCTGCGAGGCTTGGCGCCTCTCCGGTGTAGCCATGACCAGTTTATTGCCACCCCTCAGCTTGCCACCTGCCAGCCCTGAAGACACACCAGGACCCCAACTTCCAGAGGCCAGGTTTTCCCCAGCCTGGTGACCACCCTGGCATTGCCATGTCCAGCAGGGTCCCAGGCCACCAAACCTGGTTCCCAGCAGATCTGCCTGGTGCTTCCCCAACACAGTGGGCATCCCAGGCCCCCAGTTCTGGTAGCCCAGCCCTTGCCAGTTCAGCTTGGAGCCTCTTCCAGCCCTGATTGCTGCTCCATCTAGAGATTGCTCAGACCCCAGTCCTGGTCTCGTTGGCACCTCTGGCCCCAGCCCTGGCAGCCTCCTCTCTCCCGGCGTCCCTCAGAACTGGTGAGGAGGCCTCTCCCCACGCAGCTGATGCCACTCACTGTACCCCAGACTCACTTCCCATGCAGCCGCAGCAGATAACCCCTGGTCCCTGTGACCCCAGGCCCCACCTCCCTGATGTGGGCCCTAAACCTCCAGCTGCGCCCGCCCTGCAGAGGAGGTGGCTGTGGCTTCCGCAGTAATCCCTCTCCTGCTGGTCTCCCTCCCAAGGACCCCTCTGACGTCTGGTGTCGTGGACCTCAGCGGGCCGCAGCCCAGTCCCCCTTCCCCTTATGGGGCACTCTGGGTCCACCAAAGCCCCTGACTGTTGCAGGACCCACACTAAGGCCTCAGACCACCCTAAACCCATGGCCCCTTTCTCTTTAACTGCTGGTCCGTCCACAGCCTGGACACTTGAGCCTCTGAGATGTGTAATGACTCCCAGGATGTCCCTCCCAAGTAGAGAGGTTACTTGGGACCAGCCCCTGGCTCTCTGGGTTGAACTGGGCAGAGGGAATGTCTCAGGCCGCCTGGGCAGAGGGGCTCAGTCCTGAGGACCGAGAACTCACAAATCCTGCCATGTTCCTGTTGGGTTTCCCACCCTGAGGACCCAGCTCTTCTCCCACTCTGGCTGCTGGGACCCCCATCCCAACTCACTAGGGATTCATGGAGATCATCCCAGGAGGCCACGGCCAGCTGGGCGGGGTGCCTGGTGTTTCTGCACCCCTTTTTATGGTGCTCCCTTGTGCAGAAGGCTGTGGACTTTGGGGGGACTACAGGTCCCCTCTAGTCAGCTCAGGAGTCTGACCCGAGGATGGGACTGCCCTTGTCACAGAGGCAGGTCTGAGTAGTCCAGGCCCAGTCGTCCCCTCAGGAAGAGCCGCTCTGTCTTTCCAGCTGGCCAGGAGGCCCATAGCTCCAGTGATGTGAGAAGTGACCTATGTCCCATCCTACTGTGTCCCTGGCCCCAGTGGGTCTGGCTGCAGTCCTGGTCTAGAACGTGTATCTTTTAAGTTGGAGGCCACAGCTGGCAGGTGGTTCCAGCACGGCCTGCCTGTGGCTGGGACAGGTGCCATGTCAGAGGCCCTGGCCTGACCCCCAAGGCTCCCATGCACGCTCCTGATAAATCCGGGCTCTGTCACACCCCCGCTCCCCGGCTCAGCTGGGAAGTCGTACTGAAAGTGAGAATAGAATAGCCACCTGAGTCATGGAGAAGCTGGGTTGGGGGGTGGGTGGAAGAGGGGGCCCGAGGCAGAATGTCTGAGAGTTTCTCTGCCTGTCTTCCTTTCTCCTTGGACTTCAAAGAAGGCAGTTTTCTCCACGTCTCCTACCTGCCCAGGCACGTCCAACACTGCTCCTGTTCTTTCCCTCCCTAGAATGTACCCATCTATCTCGCTGTGGGACTGACGTTTGGTTTTGCCTCAGGGTCCCTGTGAGAGGCAATTATCCCTCCTTTCCTCAATGAAAAGGGCCAGCTGAGGGGGAGAGGTGGACTGTGCCCTCACGGCCCCAGCTATTAATGGTGGGGTGGAGACCAGCCCTTCCCTGGGTGGTCACGTCCGGTGGATTCCAAAGTTAGAGGCCTCCCTCTCCTCGGTTCAGGTGCGTGCTGTGCTCCGTGCCGGCTTCCCAAAACCCACAGTCTGTTTCTAGTAAGTCTTCTCAGCTCCCTGGGGTTGGGTGGGCTGCTAAGCCTAGGGTTGGGGCCTGGCCTGCCTCCCAAGCCCCTTGCAAGCTGGGGAGGGGCCCAGCCTCCATCACTGGCTAGCCCACTGGTCGTGTCCTCTCTGCACCGGCTCCCTGCAGTCAGAGGTCACTGTGGGCGCACAGCCAGGGTGAAGTCCATGGCAGACTGCCGGCCAGCTCAGACCTCGTGCGCACCCTGCCAGCTGAGGTTCGCCAGTGCATGGGTACCAACTTCCCTTGGCATGTGGGCCTGGCCTCGCTCAGCCCCAGTGGTGAGTGGGGGAGTGCCCACTCTCTTTCAGAATATGCTCCTCACCACACCTTTGTCCCTCCTGCGTTCCCTGGCTGACCTTGTGAGGATGCCTGTCACCTACCTTCTGACTGCCTTGTGGCCCAGCTCAAAGCGTCCCTGGGTCTAAGAAACATTTCCTGAAGGGTCACTCCCCACCCTCCTGCCCCCTCGCTTTAACGTGTTCTGTAGAGGTTCATGTTAGGGCTGGGCTTTAGGGGAAAGCACGTGAAGGTCTGGGCTAGGACCCAGGTGATTGTGATTCCCTCAGGACAAGGCGCTCACCTGCCCCAGCCTCCCCTTCCAGAACGGCCCAGAGCCCTGCCTCCTTTGGTCTTGAGTTTGCTGGGAGCTATGTTTGCCCTTGTTTGCCTTCTGAGGCAGCAGTGACGTCCCCATGAAACAGTGGGAAAGACTGAGGTCTGGCAGGGATTGCTCCAGGTCAGTGTCTGTTCTCAGCCCAGGGTGGCCTGGGGTCTCTGTTCAACATCTTAACACCCTCCTGGTGTCGTGCTTTGCAAGGTAGACCTCGGAGCGCCTGGAGCCCGAGAAGCTGCCCGTTACCTTGGTGATCCCGGGATCAGGCCAATTCAAGCCTATGAGCCACCTGAAAGCAGGTACAGCCTCTGGGCTGGGAGGACATTGTTCCCAGGGGCCCGGAGGGCAAGGCTGCAGGCTGTCATCTCCAGGGGTAGCTCTGGGCTCCAGGGCTGGGATCTCCTAACCTGGCCCTTCCCCGTGAGCCTCCTGGCCCCACAGGGAGGGCCAGAGCAGGACCTTGGCTCCTCTCACTCAGCGGCACTTTCTCTCCCCTTCCCCTCCCGGCGCTAGAGAACCTGGATGGGGTGTGTCCTAAGAAAGCCTTTGCTCTCCTTCACATCTGGTAAGGGGTGGGAGGGAGTAGGAAGGGAACAGTGGGCCTTCCCTGCCAACTCACCTCCTATTTAAGGAGAGATGGTGTCTGGGCTGCAGCACCAGTAGCCTGGACTCGGAGGGCATCCTCCACGTTCTTACCTGGCCTGGGCAGGGCGCTTTCATGTGCTTCCTGCTCCAGGTACCCAGGACCTTGAGTCTGTCTCCGAGAGGTCCTCAGACCCCTGCCCCAGGCACTCCCCCCTCCCAGCCCTAGGGGACCCAGGGCACAGCCATCTGCAGGGCTGTCCCATTCTGGCCCCTGGGTGGACACCCAGCCGGCAGCTCCTGGGCCCTGCACCTGGACCTGTGGGTTCTTCCGTCCTGGATGGGTCTCCTTGGCAGACACAGCTCTGCTGGATGCCCCGGGCTGGGCCGGGCCCCCTCCCCACAGCACTGACATCTGTTTGTGGAGCCTCCGTTAGGCTGTGAGCTGAGGGTAGGGATAAGGTATGACTTAAGTGGACAAGATGTCCCAGGATGACATTTGCTTAAGCTCTTGGCCCCTGTGGTCTCTTTTGGGCACGATGCCCCCCATGCTTAGGTGCCTGCATTTGGCCACGGGTGCTTCTCCTTCTACCCTCCTTACCTCAGGCCAGCGTCAGGCACCTGTGGTTCCAGGCAGGAGCCCACGTACAGCGCCAGGAGTAGCAGATGGTCCCCGGGCGCTGAGGGACGTGGACCTGAGCTCCCTCACTGCGGCTGGCGAATGACACCCCTCCCCCAGCCTGCTGTCCCTCCAGGGGCCAGGCCTGGGCCCAGCTGAACTCTGTCTGCTTCTGGCCCCTCCTGTGCCTGCTAGGCTCCCGCTGAACAAGACTGTCTTGCCCGGTTCGTTGACTGTCCTTAACAGGAAGTTTACAGAGCCCCTCAAGGAAGCCGAGTCTCTCGTCCACTAGGCTGACAGGAGATAGGGCCGCCATGGTAGCCCTGGAGCTGGCCTTGAAGTAGCCAGGGGTCCTGCTCTCCTTCTGGGACCTAGCCCCAGTGGTTCCCATGGGTCCTTCACCGTCTGAGCCATGGCCTGGTGGCCAGTGGCCCCTCCTGCCCTGAAGGGCACCTTGAGGCGGAGGGAAGAAGGGCAGGCAAGGGATCTGTTCCTTTCTTAACCAGTGAGGTCGCTTAGAGGCAGTGCCACCCCTGCCTGCCTCCCCCTCCGCAGGCGCAGCTGGAGCCGAGCCCCTCCCCCGCCCGCTGGGTGTCCCGGCTGGGGTTGGGGGGGCCAGCTCACAGCACTGCCGCTGGCCTCCAGGCCCTGGAGAACCACTGGCCAATGGGCTGGATTGTTCACTGCCCTGCCGCCGCCACCACCGAAACCCTGACCCCTGGCAGGCAGAAGGTGCAGCAGGGTTCCCGCCTTTCAGGAGCAGATCCTAGACCCGCCCCTGCTGCGGGGCTGAGGTGGTCAGGAATGCAGGCTCTGGAGTCAGGTGGCTGGGGTTTGAGCCTAGCCTTGTGACTCTGTGACCTTGGACATGCCATTTAACTTCTCTGCCTCCCTCTCCTGAGCCTTGAGATGGGGTAACAGCACCAGGTTCACAGGTACTGGGTTAGCATGAACGGAGTGCTGGAGGAGGGGCAGGAGGCATCACCAGCAGTGTTACATGTTCATCTTGCTGGGCCTCTGTTTACTTATCTGGAGAATGGGGCTGCACAGCTGCAGGATTGCTGAGAATTAAGTCTGTGTAATTCTGGTGGTGGGCCAGGGGGAGTGTCCTGCAGGCCCCATCCTGCCCACAGGAGAAGAAGATGCACTTTGGAAAGACTCTGGTCTGTGTGAGGGAGCTGGTACTCCCAGGCCCCCGGGGCCCCCCAGGCCCAGCCCCTCGGCCATCCTGCAGACCCTGGTGGTGTCCATCCAGCCTGATGGCCACCGGCCGGCTCACGTTGACAGGGAGACCCCTCCTCCTCACATGTCGCAGTTACTATCACATCACCTCCAGAGAGACCACGCTAGGCGTGTGGGTTCCCTTCCCCATGCCCCCCCCCAACAGCTACTGCGTTTGCTGGGTGTGTCTGAACTATGCCTCGTGCAAGGCCTCGCACGAGGCCCCACGGCCTGGTTTAGGGTGGGCCAGGAAACCCAAGCCAGCTCAGCCCCCAGGCTCTGGCCTCGTTCAGCCCACCCGCTTCTCTCACGTCTACAAGGACCCCGAGGTGACGGTGGCAGCGCGGGAGAACAAGGCTGGCATCACCTTCCCTCCCTAAGAAATACTCGTGGGAATGGGCCAGGCATCCTGACAGGAGCGTCTCCCAGGGCCCTCGAGGTGGACGTGTGGAGCGTGGGGGCCGACCCAGCACAGGTGTGGGTATCAGGCTGGTCTTCAGGGTGCTGGGGCAGAGGCCCCTCAGGGGCACGAATGAAAGGCTGTGTATTCCAGAAGTACAGAGGACCCTGCCTGCCACCAGCTGCAGTCAACCCCTCCGTGCTGGTGACCTTCCTGTTGACCTGCTCTGGCCTCTTGGTGCTGGCTGCCATCTCTGGCCAGGTAAGTCCGTGTCTGGGCCCTGGGCTCCTGGGCCCCCTCGCTCGGCCTGCCAGCTCTCCTGTATGTGGAGGGAGCCTTTGGGGTAGGACTACACTTGAGACCCCCTTCCCTTCCAGTCATGGGTTCAAAGACCATCCCCTGTACTACCAAATCTCTCCTGTCCGCTGGAGCTCTGTGGGTCAAGGCCTTCGCCTTTCCGGGTATCCCGCAGGAAACCCCCAAAGATGCTCCCCCCTCCACAGCCCCACCCGCAGGTGAGAGGCTGTCAGTGTGGCCTCCGTCCCAGTCAGGCAACCTGTTCTGTGAACCTGGCTTGCCCAGCAGCTCTAACCTTCCCTGGCAAAGCCCACACACCCGGCCTCACCTCGCCCACCAGCACCCAAAGCCTGTTGGTCTGAGCGTGATCGGCTCTAAGGCAGAGGGGTGGCTGGGCCCAGGCCTTGCCCCCGAGAGCCCCCATTCCCACCCTTGGGTCTGTCAGACTTCTGTCCGCCCCTCCTCCTGGAGGCTCTATGCTGACCCTCTCCCATGACCTCATGGTGGATGACTGTCTAGAAACAAAAGCAGTCTTTCATACCAACTTCTGATTGCTGCTCCACATTTAATTTTCCATACCCCAAAGGCCTGGAGTTTATCTTAAGACCAATAATAGATCCAGCCCCACCCCTGTGCCAAACCAGGTGTGAGGGAGCCTGCTCTGTTCCCCGGCCAGCATCTCCTGCAGGCCTCCACCTTGGCCTGTTCCGCCCCTCAGGGCCTGAGCTGAGTGAGCAGGATGAAGCTCCTCGCACTGCGCCTGTCCCGGCCCTGGGACTCCAGTCCTTGGGTGTCCTAGGAGGGACAAGCCCCTTTGCTGTGTGACCTCGGCTGGCACCTTCCCTCTCTGACTGTGGAAGGCTGGTGGTGAAGGAGAGGCTTGGGGTTGGGTTGCAGGGGAGGGAGCAGCAGCCTGAGGGGACACCTGGGGGCAGAGTCAAGAATAAGTGAATGTATCCCAGAATGGTGCTGCCTGCCCTCCCCCCGCATCCAGTGTGTCCCCACTTCTTCCAGGGCCTGGAGGAGCCACTGCAGGGTCCTCGGATGGTAGAGGTAAGCTCCCGTCCCCAGATCTGTTTCCCAGTTCTCTTTGTCCACCCAGCCTCTGCATCACCTCTGGTGTCATGGGAAGGGAGGCAGGAAGGGGCTGGAGGGAAGTGGAGCTGGTTTGAAGGATTCTGCCTGATCACTCCTGGGTCGCCCCGCCCTGGCGGGGGGGTGAGCTTTTGGGGCACAGTGACTGTACCAGCCAGGCTGTCAACACTGGGAAATGTCTGCACAAGGCCTTGGCAGCTGGGGAGCAGACTCCACCCAGAGTGAGCGCCCCAGGGGGAGCAGGGAGGAGTGACCCTCGTACCTCACCCCGTGTGGCTGAACCCTCGGAACCTGGCCTTCCACTTCAGCACCTGGGGCAGGAAAGGTGTGGTCGGGCCAAGTTCCCTGGCTGGAAGCCCCTCAGCTCCAGTGTGTGGGTTCAGGTGAGGAGTGACCCCTCAGCTCAGCTCGGCTCAGAGGGTCAAGGGCCGAGCCTGTTTCCCAAAGAAGAGCCCCTGGCCCAGTCAGACACTCACCAGGACAAGTGCAATAAGCAGGAGGCCCAGGACAACGAGAGCCACGGCACAGCTGGGGAGGGAGGTGTCAGGCTGACCTCAGGCTTCAGACATGGGGGTGCCTGGAGCAGAGCAGGGAGATGATGGCTGGGGTGGGTCCCCCTCCCGGACCACAGACCCCTGAGAAAGCAAAGCCAGGCCCACAGAAGTCCCAGGCAAGGGGTCCTGGCCCAGCAAGAACAGAGCTCGGAGCCACCTTGGAGGGCTCCCAGGAGGAGGAGGGGCCAGCCTGGGTCCTAAACGGCAGCCCTCTGGGGACCAGCCGGGGAGGCAGGCTTCCGAATCAGGGTGCAGGAGCAGCAAGACAAGGAGCCTGAGGGGCGGGTAGAGGACCCAGAGAGGTAAGCAGGGGGAGAGGCGCTGACCGAGGTGTGGGCCGACCACCTCCACTGAGAGGCCCTCCACTTCCTGCAGGGCATGCAGACCCGGGAGCATGCAGTCCTGCATGACAGCTCGAGCTGGCGCGGCCTTGAAGAAGGTGGCATCCACCCTGGCGGTCAGTGGGTTGGGTCTGGCAGGAGGATCACCATGGCTGTCAGGGGGCTGGACAGCCTGGGGGTCTCAGGGAGGTCATTTCTCTGAGCCTCTGGCTCCACCCCCCGAGTCCAGCCCTGAGCCCAGGTCACCCAGAGCCACCAGGGACTTACTCCACCACCACTTGGCCAAAGTTCTGCAGAAGGCTGAGGACGGAGGTCAGCTAGGGGTCAGGAGAGGACGAGGAGGGTCACAGCTCTACTGAAGCCTTGTTGGGTCCCCTCCGTGAGGCCGCCTGCTCCTACTGCTCCTTGCTTCCCCACCTCCACCTCGCCCATCTTGTCAGCATCCCCCGAAGCTCCTGGGACTTAGGGCTGGTCTTGTCTTTCAAGGCCTCTGTGAAGGCTTGGCCCAGGATTTGCAGCCGCACCTCATAGTGCACCAGCTCTGCCTTCTCCCCTAGAGTGGCAGGGAGGCGGGCATCAGCGTTAGCCCGGGCTCTGGGACAGGACCAAGCCCTGCCCGAGGGCTGCGCACCCCAAGCCCTAGTGCTCTCAGCCAGCAGTTGGCCAAATCCAGTCTGAGGTTCAGTCCAGTCCAGCCCAGCTGCCTGTTCAGGTACGGCCTGTGAGCTAAAAATAATTTTCACATTTTTAAGTGGTTGAAAAACATCAAAAGGATAATATTTTGTGGCACATCAGAGTTATGTGAGATACAAATTTCCGTATCCATCAAGCTGCACTGGCCCACAGCCACGCCCACCTGTCTGCAGACAGTCTGCGGCGGCCTTCTCGCTGTACGGGAGCAGTCGAGTACTGACAGATCTGATGGCCACAAAGCCTAAAATAGCTCCTGTCTGGCACTCAGCACAAAAAGCTTGCCGCCCCCTGCTCTAGTCTATCTAGTGGAATGATGGGACCCACCCCGCTCAGTCCCACAACTGATGTGGGGCCAGAGGTCCTGGTGCTAATTCAGTTCATGCCTTTTTGGGTTTTGTTTTTAACCTTTCCCTGTTCTGGTGAGAGAAGTAAAAGAGTGTAAGAGAGGAGGCTGGACCATCCCCTCTCTCTGATCCCAGATTCTCATCTCTGTCCAGCTTCCCATCCAAGGCTACATATCTGATTCCATATCCAGCACATGAGTATTTGTGGTTAAAATAAATTCTATCTACTCCCAGAGAGGAACGTTGAAATCCAGAGAGACTGAGAGGCTGCTGGCCAAAGACACCTAGGGGTCCCAGCCCTGACTCACCGCTGGCCGTGATGCTGGATTTCTGGACAGTGGGCTGTTATGTTCCAGGCCAGGTGATTGGCCAAGCCTTGGAGGTGGGTGCCTATGGGGGTCTGGAATTTGTATTCGATGTAAACGCCCACCCACTGGTCCTCATTAATAGGGTGAATTCAAGGGGAGAATGCGTGGGTTACAAGCTCCTTCCGCACATGTTTCTAGAAGCAGGTATCCAGCCCCCTACCCCGGCACATCCTCGGGCATGGGGCTCCCTGCCTCCTAGGGCAGAGCTTTACCCGGCTAGCTGGAGCTACCTGCGACCAAGCCCTCCCAGGGGTGGCCCCCAAGCCCATGCCTCTGAGTCAGGGGGTAGAGCCGCCCCTCCGTCCAGGAGAGGAGCAGGGCAGGCTGGGCAGCAGGGGGAGAACCCGACCCACCTGAAGAGGAGCAGGGGGCCTTCCTGGGGACGCACTGTATAGAATCCTGACACCACGGGTGTGACCTGTGGGGTGTCCTGGTGGTCAGGGCAGGCACAGGAGCTGTCTCTCCTGAGACCCCACGTGGGGCGGGGCAGGACTAGGGTGAGGCGAGTGGAGCATGGCCCCAAGGGGCAGTGTCTCCTTCAACATTGTCCTGAGTGCCTCACTCGCTCACCCTAGTTTTGGCCTAGGGTAGGGGTGTCTGGTTATGGAGCCTGGCCATATGCACCCTGAGACAGAGCTGTCACCGGCTTCAGACAACCCTGGCCCCAGGCAGGGCATCACCCTCAACTGGGGGCCCACAGGGCAGGGCCGGTGCCCTCCATGCCTGCCTACCCCACAGTGCCATGGCTGGGTGCCGCTTCACTCCCAGGCCACAGGGCCCTACAGTCAAGGAAGGCAAAGGGAGTGTCCCAGGCCTCAGAGGGAGGGCAGGAAGCTGCCTCACCTGTCGGAGGATCTTCTTTCCCAGCAGAATAAAGGGGGCAGAGCCAGGCACAAGGAGCAGGGGCTAGTAAGGCCTCATGACCGTGTGGCAGAGGCTGATGGTCTCCAGCGCCAGGTCGGTCAAGTTGGACCCTGCAGAACCATGGCTGGGAGTTCAGGCCTCCTCACCCACCGCAGCCTGCTCCGGCCAGGGCAGGAGTTGGCCCCTCTAGGGAGCACTGCCCAGCTTTCCCCATGGGTGGGTGAGGAGGCACCGAGGTCGGGAGGAGGCAGGGGCAGAGACTCACCATCAGAGGCCAGGCTGCTCTCATCCAAAGACAGGTTCCCCAGCATCTGCCCTGCAGCCTTGATCTTGCTGTACAGAATCTAGAGGACTTCACGGGCAGAGGGTCCTGGGGCATGGCTCCAAAACACAAGGGAAACATTACAGCTGCAGACCCAGGCCTGTGGACAAGACACATCCTGACCAGGGCCCAGGGCGGGCAGGGAGGGCCCTGGAGGCTGGATGGGGACCTGGCTGGTGCACAAGTTTGCCAGTGTCCTGAGGGAGGGGAGCCCACTAGGGAAGCCATGGACTGATTCCCTGTGTGACATCTCCTCCTTGGTAAAATGGGAACAATGACTCCTTTGCCGTGGGGTTGTATGAGGACTGATGGTGCAGCCAGCAGAGTACAAAGCAGATGCGCAGGGAAAGCAAGTTCCCTTGGACACCCCAACAAACTGGCTCTAATGAGAACACTGGGAATCCCACGCAGGGAGACAGTGGCTGTGAGCAATCAGGAAGTCAGCCTGAGCCAGAATGAGAAAAACATCTCTGGCAGCATCAAAAAAGTAGCAGGGGGTCTGGAGAGAGGGAGGTGACAAGCCCGAGGAATCGCTGAAAGCCTGTGAGAGGTGGACCAACTGTCCATGTCCTGAGGAGGCAGCCTGGCCTCAGCACAGGGTTAAAGGAGTTTGTGGGGAGAAACTTGGAAACAAGCAGGCTCAGGATCCAGTATCATTTTCCTCCATCCTTCCGCTGAGTACCTGTTTAGTGTGGTGTCACTGTGGAGTTGGGGAGACCAAACTTCTGTTCAGAGCCAGGACAGGGAGTTCAGAGAGGGAGATTTCAGTTCAGTAAGAGGGGAAACTTTCTAACCGGCTGGGAACAAGGCCTGAAGGATAGTGACAGTGAGCTCCCCATCACTAGGAGAAATCAAGCCTCTAAGTGACTGCAGTGGAAAAGATTTGCCTATAGGACTCAAGATCCACACTGAGCTTACAACTCAAGTCGGGTTGGACCTTCTCAACCTTCCTTTTGAGACTGCTGGGCTAATCTGACCACTGATAAATATGGCTTTTGGTTTCCCCCAGCATCCCCAGAAGCTCAGAACCACAAAGGGCCCCACCTCAGGGGATTTGCATCTGTTTACATGTCACTTAGGGGCTCCTGGCTCCAGGGAAGTCCCCGCCTTCTCCATGACACTCAAGACAATGCCTGCAACCCCTGCTCAAATCCTGTAGCTTGAACTTGGGACTCAGAGCAGACAGGAGGTTACCTGAGGTCACACAGCACAGCCAGGGACAGAACCAGATGTGAGCCTCCTGCCTACCTGTTCAGGGCTCTTCCTGGCCCCCAAGGTGCTTCTGGCCATGGTGGGGTTGGGCAGAGCTGGCAGCCAGGGCGAGTATTCTTGTCGCCCAAGAAGGCACCAACTGGCTGGCTGGCAGGTGGTGGACCCTGAGAGACTCGCTCACTCACCTGAAGAGCAGGACGCCAACATCCTCAAAGCTGGAGAAGGCCTTGAGATAGATGGACTGGAGCTGAGGACAGGCAGAGGCAGCTGAGGGTCTTCATGGCCTCCACTTCTCCACAGCATCAGCTCACCCTCATCCATTCCCATTATCTCTGCTCTGGCCCCTGCAATGGCCTCACCAACCACCTGGACTGTCTGGGACCACCCAAGCCACTGCCCACGTAGCCGCCAGAGGTCACCTGCCAATCACCCTCCTGAAAATCACAGGGTAGCTCCAGCAGTCCAGCAAACACACAGCCCTCCTAGGCCTTTCCTTCTCTGTGGGTTGAAAATTGCTGGCCACTCCAATTGTCCCCACAGCTGCCACCCAGCCATCTCAGCCAGATGACAGCTTCTCCCTCTGCCTCCTAATTGTTTCCAGTCCTTTCCTGCCGCCCCCCCCCCGCCCTACCTCACATCCTTCTCTGTTCTCCCTACAGCCCCTCCTGAGCCTCTCAGCCTCTGCCCACCTTTTCACATGCTGTGCCCTCTGCCTAGGAAGCCCCTCCCCATTCACCTGGCTGCCTTCTCTCTGTCCCAGTTAAACTTCCCCTTTCTCAGAAAGGTGTTGTCTGGGCAACTCCCTAACCCCAGCAATGGGAATCAGTCTTCTGCATGTCCTGTCTGTAACAACTCCTTTACGCAGCTTACGATTCTAATAACATCTGGATTTGTTTGACATTAATTTGACATTTGGTCACTGTTCTCCCAGCACTTAGCATGGTGCCTGGTACAACAGGCACTCTATTAGATATATGAACAAATGAAGCAACTGAACAGATGGACAGAGACTCAAAGTGCCCCCTGGAATGACAGACAACAGGCAAGAGGCCAGGGCACGTCTCTGTCCATGGTTCTGAGGCAGGAGGAGGGTTTGGTTTGGGCTGTGGGAACTCTCATCTTGCTGGTGGGGGCAGGGTGGGGGAGAGGGTTGTTGAGAGCCTGTTTGTTTCTGATGGTACTTTGTGCAGAGAAGACGGCCACACACTGATCCCCATTTAATTCCCTGGGGGGACCAGGTCATCCTGGGAGGGTCCTCTCTCCAAACCCACTCCTTGGAAGGGCCTCTGCCTGGCTCCCCCTTCCTGCTGGAGCAACTCAAGGGAGTTTTCTATTTCCTGGGCTCCCACCTTGCCCCCCACTTGCTCCTCCCCACACCGAGAAGAGGCACAGGGTGGGTTTTGTTCATTCACCACTGCCAGAGCCCTGTGGATGCCCGGCCCTTAACTGGCAGCCCTCAGAGGGCTGAGGTCTGCGGGAGCAGCAGGCTGGGGATGGGTGCAGTGTGGGAAAGGCAGCCACCAGGGGAGGCGTCTATGAGGAGGCAGCCTTCTCCAGGCAACAAGGGCAGCAAGGCGGTCCAGGGAGGAGGAACAGCACGTGCCAAAGCACAGAGGCGCGCCAGGGCCTACGTGCTCAGAGGCAAGTGGGGTGGGGCGGGCTGGGGTCAGCACTCCTCAGTGGGTGGGGGAAGAAGCCAACCTGGTGTCGGATGCTCTCACTTAGCAGCTGGTACTCCAGGGAGGCAGGGTTCCTGAGCGCCGCTGAGACGGCTTCACTGGTGATTCTGAAGGCCACGGAGCGGGTCACACGACTGGGTCCTGGGGAGGGGGATCCTGAGTCCTCCAATGAGACAGCCTGGCCAGGATGAGGCAGGGAAGATGACTGGGGGGAGGCAGCACCTCCAAGGACACCCAGGCAGCCAGAGGGAAGGCGAAAGGCACATGCAAGGGAGAAGGTGGTCAAGCGGGCTGGGATGGCAGGGACCATCTGCCCGGGCTGGACTGTCCACTGAAGAGCGGCTGTCCCTGTAACCATTAGGGGTGGCATGGCAGGTGGGATGCTGGATACATTGAAGATAAGGCCTGTGCCTGTGGGTGGGAGCACAGACACAGAAGCATCTAGAGAGGTTCTGGCTTTGGTGGTGAAAGAGGAAACTGGGACCAGGACTGGTGACGGTGATGTTGATGAAGACAGAGGTACAGGTGATTGGAAAGAAGGTAAGGATGACAGTAGCAGTGACACTGATGACGACCCTGAAGAGGGTGCCACTGAGGGCAATGGCAACATTGAAGGACCACTGGGACCTGGGCACAGGCTGGATGCCAGACCACTTCTGGGTGACCCTGAACCCACTGTGAGGGCTGTGGAGGCCGTGTCCAGCCCGGACCACCCTGTTGCTACAGGGAGAAGAGGTGCTGTGGCAACCAGCGTGTTATGGATGGATGTAAACACAAGTGGGCCCTGGGGTGCTGAGGACACGGCCTTCTCTGGGGCCGCTGGAGCCAATGTCAGATGTAGGGAGGCCCCTGGCCCCAAGTTACTGGCCCCTGATGCAGACGGCCTCCAGGCATTGGGGCTGAAGGTGTGCCTGCCCATGGGCCAGGCCGGCGGTTGTGGGGATCCAGATGTGGGTGCAGGAGTAGTGGGGGGAGGGGGTGCTCCAACTAGCTTCTAGGTTGATCCAGAGGTGACAGATATCCTCAGTGTTGCAGGGGCAGGAGCATGGACTGTCACAGGCAACCTGCGGACCTCACTGGACTTTGGCCCCACATCAAGATGCCATGGGCTGGAAGCCAGCCATGGCGATACAGCAACCATCTCTGGAGACCCAGGAATCAAGCTCTCCTCTGCAGATCCAGCCACATAGGACACTGGCTGGGACTTGGAGGCCTTGTGGGCTTCAGGCTCAGCCACTGTCAATGGAGCTGGTCCAGGTGTGGCCCTGCTGGAGGAGCCACCAGTTCCCAAAGGGGCAGGCTGGCCCAAGTGGAGATTCAAGGCCAAGGGCAAGCCTAGAAGAGCTTCCTGGATCCCAGATGCCTCTGCGTTTCCTTTTTGGGCTCCTGCACTCCCAACTGAGGGAAAAACTCCAGCAAGGGCTGTCACCAAGGAGTTTAATGACATGAGTATCTTCTTGCTGCTACCTTGCAAAGCAGATGGGCCAGAGGCCAAGGAAGACCGGCCCAGGTCTTTGTGAGCAGAAGGAAGGGGCCGAGCAGAAGCCGAGACCACCAGGACAGCTGCAGATCGGAAGCCTGTTCTGCCAGCTGCTCTGTGCGGTGGGATGGGCCCACAGCCCTGCAGACACCTGCCCTCCCTGCCACCTCCCTCCTTAGGGGCCTGAGGAGATCCAAACCCTGTCCCTGGCTCTGTCCCCAGCCACTGAGCAACCCCGGGCAGAAACCGCCTCTCTGATCCTAGCCCACCAGAGACAGGGGACCCCTGCCCTGCCACCCAGGAAGGGGGACTGTGAGGGTAAAGGGGCATACTTCAAGGGTCTCTCTCTCCTCTCCCATGCCAGCTCCACCCCCTCCCCAAGGGAAGGCTCTGCGGTGACACCCAGGCCACTCAAGGGTGCTGGGAAATGCTGTTCAACACTCCACTGAGGGAACAAGACAATTACCTTATCACTTTCCCAGAACAGGATGCTTCCTGAGGGCTGAAGGGGGAGGAGCTGGGGGATGGAGAAGCGACTCATCTCTGAAAGCCTTAACACCACACCTGTCTACAAGGGCGCACTAAGCCCCATGGGGGGCCAGCCCCATGCCAGGTTCCTCCGAGTGGGTGGCGCTGAGTGCCCCCAGGGAACCCCATGCCTGGGGGACTTAGGAGAGGGTCCTGGCCCTGTCCCAGAGCTGATCAAAGCCGGACTTACACGAAGACAAGGAAGGTCAGCCCTGATGTGGGAGCCATGGGAGTCCCCCAGGTGAGTGGGCGAGGTCTGGGACAGGTTCCCCCAGGGCCAGCTCGCCGCACCTCCACTTACCAGCCAGGAGAATCCCAGGGGCCGGAAGCCACTGCCCGCCCATGCTGAAGGCTCCTGCTCAGGTTCCCAAGCCTCCAGAACCAGACGGAAGGTGGCAGACAGAAGACTCCCGCTCAGACCCCCTTCAAGAAAGGAAAGTTGCCCAGCTGTGAGCTCTGGTTAGCTGAAGCCTCCAGCTACCTCCTGAGCTGTGTTGGCCTGGCCCCTTTCCACAGTTCTGCCCTGCAGCTCAGGGGCAAGCCCCTGCTGCCCCACCCCCCAGAGGGCCCTTCTCCCCTTGGGCTGTGGACTCTGTTGAATGGGGACCTTACATGCCGGCCCCACAGCCTGAGAGGTTATAGGCCTGGAAAGCTACTGAAGAAGAGTGAAATGTCTGTCCAGTCTGCAAATGTGAGGTGGGGTGCCCTTCATGGAGGCGGGGGGGGGGGTCTCAGTGGTGGCAACGGTCTGGGTGGGGGGGCCAGACATGGTAGAGTTGTGATGAGGGCGGGAGCCCTGCTTGTGTCCGAATGGGATGGGACTTAGCGCAGGGCAGTGATCCTAACAGCCCCGCCCTATCCCATCAGGCTAGGAGGGGACTCTGGAGGATGGCAGATCAGAATAGCCCCCGGCTTGCCCACTACATTGGGCCCATGTGCCATCCTGGTCAGAGGCCTGGACTGGGGATACTGGGTGTGGAGGTGGGTGGGCTTTGGGTAGAGGAGTTCTTTCTGGGTCTCCCTGCAGACGGGCATTCTGGGCAGACCCAGAATGGTGTGGGGTCTCAACCAGAGCCCCCTCCTGGTCCTTGCTGCAGTCATTCCTGCCTACCTCTCACCCCCCTCCCTCCCCACGCTCCTGCAGACACAGGAGAAGGGCCAGGCAGCCTGAAGAAGCTTTAAGCTGCTGAGGGCAGGAAGGGGGTGTCTGGTGCCTTCCAGGGAGCCAGGCTGGGGCTCAGATCGTGCTCCAAAAGCCCCACCCCAACGCCCCACAGTAGCCATATGAAGTTTTCAACTCAAAGCCTTTCCCACCAGGCTCCTGGACTGTGTGTGACCTCCAAGAGGGTCAGTGACTTGCTCTGGCCACCACCCAGCAAATCCTACTTGGATGCACCCCTCCCCCTAACCCATTCCCCACCACCTCACCTCAACCTGACACACGTCATCCCAGGATCAGGCAAACCCCTCAGCCCAGCCCTTTACCCACTGTTCGATCATGGCTCATCTTCTTTGTAAACCTGCACTCAGAGGCTGCCACCTGCATCCCCAGCTCCTTTTGGGTGAAGAGGTTAAGGGTCGGGCCCCACCAGGTTGTGGGGTGGATGCCCTCCTGCCGGTCCTGGTTTCACTGCCCCCATTCTCACCTGTTCTTCCACAAGCCCCTCTGCCCTGGCCCGTGACCCATCCCCCAGGCCAGCCAGTCCACGCTGGCGCCTCATTCCCTCTCCCTTGCCTGTGCTCCCAGGATGCCCAGGTCTTACCTGGTGATGCCAGGAGGCCTCTGACTCCACAGAGCCGGGGCTGAAAGCGACACCAGCACCCTCTGCCCAACCCCCGCCCAACCTGGCAGGGCCACCCCTTTCCCAGGCACCTCAGGGCGAGGAAAATTTGTTTTCTCATGGCTCCAGTCCAAGAGCGAAAGCCACTCAGAACCCAGGAGACTGGGTCCTCATCTCCAGTGCCCCTCCAGGCCAGGGTGGGCTGGGGCCAAAGGCGGGGGGCAGGGCTCTGGCAGACCCGGACCTCCGCTAAAGATTCCCTCAGCACTGAGGCTGGCCTGGCAGCGGTGGTCAGAGCAAGAGCTCCCAGCGACAGGGAGGGGGTGATGGACAGAACCACGCCTGAGGCCGCTCTGCACCAGCGGGCAAGGGCTCTGGGATCAGGCTCCAGTACTGGGAGCTGGGCACACGCTCATTCTTACCACCAAACCCCTCCTGATGAAGAAGAGTTTCACAGAGAAAGCTCAGTTAAGAACTGGAGATCCCAGCTCAGCTTATGTCTAGATCAGGGCTCAGGCTACGGCCAGGGTGGGGGCTCAGTCTATGACAGGGTTGGTCCTGAAGTTCGCGTTTGAACTGGGCTAGACCAGGGCTCGCTCTCTGCTCTTCCCCTGCACCCCTACAGGATGGCCACCCCAACCTGCAATAACCCGTCCTAATACCTGAAATAAACTGAGTGTGAATTCAAGCCTCAGATCAAGGATTTCAGTAAAAGAACTTTTAGAAGATTCATAACCTCTGGGACAGGATGGGGACCCAGCGCCAAGGGCTGGGCACTATTCCTCTTCTCAGGGACCAGCCCAAGCCCCTCAACCAGGACCTTCCCCGGCCCTGCAGCCCACGCCAGGGCCTCCCTCCTCCCCTGAGCGCTGCAGCCCTGACGGGACCGCTGTCTAGCCTGGCAGTAACTCAGGTGGGGCTGTGTAAGGGCTCTGCACCCCACCACGCCCGCTCCCTAACACAGCCGAGCACAGAGCGGGCCCCTCACTCTGTGATGGTGGGGGTGAGACAGTGGTTTTCTGCAGGCCTGCCTTCTGCTAGGCTTCCTGGGGCAGGAAGAGGGGGCGAGCATTGGGGGTCATCCTGTGTCCCTAATCCAGCACCAGAAGAACGAACGGACAGCAGTGGACAAGGTGGGACCCCAAGGGGAGGAACAGGGCGGGCCACCCCAAGGCTGGCCAGGCAGACATTTGCTTAGACACACCAGTAGCAGTGGGGCCAGCGGATGCTCAGCTTTGCCTAAGTACCTTCTAGAGGTAGGGCCTCTCCAGCTGCAAAGATGGGAGCAAAGCTCACCTCCCCTTCCTGGCTCTCTCTTCTGGGCTCCAAACCCTCCAGTGGTGGGGGGAGCAGGGGCGGGGGTTGGAGGGGACGAGCTTACACTCCCCATGTGCCCCTTGGCAAGTGCCTGCCAGATCCAGACACTAAGCCCCCTTCTGTTACCTGGGTCCTCAGAGAAGGGTTGCTCTGAGGGCTGCAGCCACCTGACCAGGACAGAATGGGGGACTCATAGGAGGAATGGGGAGAAGACTGTGGGGGAGCCCAGGACCCTCTCCACTCTTTGCCAAATTCTCAATTCTCCATGGACACTGGAGGCCTCTGTCTGCTGGCTCCAGCCTGCCTTGCTGACCTCAGCCCTGGCCCACTCCCCAGCCCAGCACCCCTATCTTCCCCATGTCCTGCAGTGATCGCTGAGGTAGCCACGTGCTGGCTCTGAGGAAGGCCGGGAGAGGCTGTATGAGAGAGGAAATGGCATCTTCCCCCCTCAGGGAGGGTGCTTCCAGGGAGGGTGCTCTAGGCCCAGAGAACAGCCTTAGCAAAGGTGTACAGGTGAGTCAGCTCCCGCACAGGAGGGAGGGCAGAACCATCCCCCCATCATCCAGCCACATTCTGGAGCCTCCAGTTCCCCAGCTCAGGGACCCAGCCAAGGCTCCCCCAGCATCTGGGAAAGGTCTCAGGTTACAGCCCTGCCCACTGCCCCATCATCCAGGTATCCTGGACATCACCCCCGCCTCTTCCAACAAGGTTGACAGAGTCAGAAGCATTCTGTGATTCCGTGAGCCCTTGTCAGAAGCAAGGACAAGCAGACGTCCCTTCGGAATTAGGCAGACTGACGGCCGTCCTGCCTCTCCCCTGCCCACCTTTGCCCACCTTCTGCCTGTCCCTCCTCCCTGGGAGTCATGTGCCCAAGTAGGAAACCTGACCCCTTACCTGCCCTTTATCTCCAAAGGCATGGCCTCCAGGTCAGGGGTCTGACTCCCAGTGCCATTTTTGCCTGCGTTTTTCTGCCCAGGCTGGCGTCTGTCCTACCAGAACCTCTGGCTGGATTCCCCGCCTTACCAAGTTAGGCTGTGTGTGGTGTCAAAAGGTGAAAAAGAGGGGAAACCATGATGCTTATATAGATAAAAAATGAACATGTGTTCAAGACTGTGTTTAACTCAGTATTAACGAGGGAAACAGGCAGATGATACAATCAGTTTAAAGAACTCAAAGAAGCCTTGATTTATATGGAATAAAGGAATGTTTAAATAAATTTACAAACAGATATATAACTGGCTTTTTCCATTGGCCAGGGTGGGGGGTGGTCAATTAATTCCCCAGTGCGCAATTTATTTGCATGATTATAAAAAAGAATTATTTTGCATTGCTATCATCTACAATGTACCAGTTGTGAAAAAAGAGATCTTTTTTAAATGTACAGAGCACCAGAATAGTGTATTCTAATCAAAACTATGCATAGTTTTCTACTGGAAACATCCAATATATTTTTTTCTTATTCAAAAATTCCTTACAGCGGTCAGACTCTCTGAGCTGTGGAGCAGAGGAAGTGGGGCTTAGTAAGTCCTGGAGATATCAGGGAAGGCCTCCTGGAGGAGGAGGGGACAGGCTAGGAAAGAGGAGGGCACTAGCAGAGACCACCAGTTGTCCCTGAATATTTCTTCTCCTATCCTTCATTACTAGTAGTATCCCCTGTTCTTAGCTGGGCAAGGGGTGGTCCAGAATGAAGGCTGCATTTCCCAGCCTCCCGTGTCGGTGGGTGTGACCATGTGACTCAATTCTGGCCAATAGGGTAAGAGTGCCATGAGGGACGTAGGGTGCATGCCCGCAAAAGGAAAAGGTATTACTCTTTGTCCTTCTCCTTTTGCTGACTGAAATGGGGAATTCAAGCTCTTGGACCATGAAGCAGAGTCTATGAGTGGAAGATGGCGGAGCAAGAAGGAAGGTCCTGGGGCCCCCTCGTTGAGTCACCCGACCAACTGTGGACTGCCCACCTCCAGATTTGTTTGGTGTGAGAGAGAAATAACACCCATCTTATTCAAACCACTGTTATTTGGGGTTTTCTGTTTTTCGCTGCCCTCGCCTCGACTTTACACCTGCACTGGGTAGAAGCTGGGCCTGCCCCTCTTCTCTGACTCAGCTGACGTGAGCGGGGCTCACTCAGCGGAGGCTCAGGGGGGTCATCGGGACACTCGTCCCTTTCAGGAAGCCCACACTTTTAGGGGCTCGTAGCCCTTCATGACTTTCCTGTCTTCACCCTTCTCCGTGTCTCCCCAACAAGCGCCCCCCCCTCCAGCTAAGCGGGAGCCCCCACTCTTTCCAGGCTCCTTCCCACCTCCGTGCTTTTGCCCCTGACTCAAGGAGGAGCGGGCAGTGTGAACTGCCCATTAACCACGGAAGAAACTGGGAAAGCTGTGCAATTTTTACCGTTAATAAAAACTCGGGCTGGAGAAAAACAAAAATCAGCTTGAAGGTATCAGAGAGTCAACACAATAGCGAAGAACCCCCAGACCGAGACACAGGGGCAGACAGAGCCCCAGCGCGGCGCGCACAGCCTGCAGAGCCGCTTCTCGCGTGGGGGTGTTCCCAGCCCTAAAAAGGCAGCCGAGACGCTGACTGGTACTTTGAGCAGCTTCTAGGTCGTGCTGCAGAGACAAAAGTTGGAGTCTAGGGCCTGCCAAAATTTGGGGCAGGACGTGTGTCTGACACTTATAAACCCACCAGCCATTGGGTCGGGACACTGAGAGGCTGGACTGTGGGAGTAAGGGTGACCTGGAAGTAAGCTGCACCTCACAGAGATGGCAGCACAGCTTTGAATCTCAGTCCCTAAAACTGGATTAAAATGATCTCGAATTGCCAGTGAATCCAGGTATCTGGGACAGGGAAACACAGTGGTCTCTGGAGGAAGCTAACATGACCTTAATCCTCAAAACATTCTCCAAACTAGTATTTAAAAATGTCTGGCTCACAGCTAAGGCAACCAGGCACAGGCAGAGACAGGACAATGCGAATCAAGAGCTAGTAGAAATAACCGAGACCACAAACGCCCTCAGAGGGTGGTTGCAAAACCCCTGACTTCAGGCCGGACTGGGGCTGGGGCTCTTCGTGAAAAGCAGAAGCTCTTGAGTCCTTAAACCAATTTGAAGGAGTCAAGCGAACTTCTGAGGAGGGTTTGAAACACAAAGCAGTCAATCCTCAGCTCAGACAGGGTTTTCAGAATACAGAGGCCTGGCTGGCAGAGAGGAGCATCATAAATGCTTCCAACATGCCCAAACTGTGCCAGAAGTTGGCGAGTGACCCCAGGACAAGGCGGCTCACTGATCCTACCTGCCGGAAACTGCCAGAGCCACAGTGAGACAAGCTGTCTGACTGGGCAGAAACTGCAAACCCCCCGACCGTGACTGCCGTCAGTGTCCTCCTCGGTGTGGATCCGGGCAGCGCGGATGAGAAGGAAGAAGTTGCAACACCTCCACCACCACCTCCTCCCAAAAAGGAGACCCATCCAGAGCCAATGGAAGTTCTACCAGAGAAGAAGCAGCCACTGAAAGAAAAAGAATTGGGGAATGATGCTTATAAAAAGACAGACTTCGACACAGCCTTGAAGCCACTATGACAGAGCCAAGGGCCTGGACCCCACCAGCGTGACTGATGTGGCCCATCAAACAGCCGTGCACTTTGAAAAGGGTGCAACACTGAACGCCAGGAGCTTTGAGAGAACGCCATTGAAGTGGGCCAAGAAGACTATCGACAGATTGCCAAAGCTTATGCTCGAACTGGTAACTTCAATTTCAAAGAAGAAAAGTACAAGGATGCCACCCATCTCCACATCGAGTCTCTGGCAGAGCACTGGCCCTCAGATGTCTTCAAGAAATGCCAATAGGAAGAGAAAATCCTGAAGGAGCAAGAGCAGCTGGCCTGCATAAGCCCTGGCCTGGCTTTTGAGGAGGAGAACAAAGGCAATGAATGTTTCAGAAAAGGGACTATCCCGAGGCCAGGAAGCTTTATACAGAAGCCATCAAACTGGACCTGAAAGATGCCAAACTGCAGCAATCCAGCTGCCTGCTACAGCGAACTTGGGGAGATTCAGGGGGCACTCGAGGACTATATCCAGCTAGAATCGACCTTCATCAAGGGGTACATGTGGAAAGCAGCTGCCACAGAAGTGATAAAAGACTACACAAAAGCCGTGAAAGTCCACCAGAAGGTACCAGACCTGAACTCCAACTGTACGGAGGCAGCAGACAGCTACTGACGCTACATGATGGCCCAGCCGGACCGACACAACAGCCCAAAGATGTGAAGGGGGGATGGGCCGTGACCACCTTGAGGTGCAGCAGATAATGCGTGACCCGGCCATGTGGCTCACCCTGGAACAAACGCAGAAGTACCCGCAGGCACTCACTGGACATTAAAGAATCTCTCAGTAGCACAGAAGGTTCAGAAGCTGACGGATACGGATGTAACTGCAGTGCAGTGATGGCTTGCCCATCCTCCCTCTTCCTGTCGTCCGTCCTCATGTGGAAAGAGGAGCTGGGATTGCAGCAAGCAGCACGGAGCAGAAGCGGGAGGAGGGGCAGAGTGATGATGTATCTCTGCACATCTGTACAGACCTACGTGGAAGATACAGAGATGTGTGCTCATGCTACTTATGCAGACGCTGCCTCTGGGCCCTCCCAGGATATGCACGGTCTCTTCTGCTCCCTTGAGTTCCAGGCCTCCTTCCCTGACCCCCAGTCACTGTCTCAGCTGCTCTCTTGTGGTTGGTTCTTTTTCATTTGGGACAGTGGGTATGTATGGGAGGGGAAGACATTCTTCCCAACTGCCTTCACATTGTTAACTCCATGCCCTCTTCTCCAATAAACAAGCCAGTCGGGCATGGTTATAAAAAAGAGAGGGAAAAGAAAAAGAGAAACCCTCTCAGAGAGTCCAGATATTGGGCTCATCAGACACAGACTAAAAAAACATCCAAGCTTACTATGTACAAAAAGATGAAAGGCTGAGAAATTTTAAAGACCACAAAACTATAAAAAATGGCACAGATTTGAAAAAAATTAAAGTAGAAAAGCATAACTAATAACCCTGTGTATAGTTTTCACAGTCAATCAGACACAACTGCAGACAAAACTAGTAAACTTTTTCAGAAAAAAAAGATCAGGAAGACAGGTCAGAAGAAAATATTCATAATTAAACGTGAGGGAACTATATTCAATACCTTGTAACAGTCTATATTAAAAAGAATATGAAAAGAAATATGTATATATATACCTGAATCACTATGCTGTACACCAGAAACTAACACACTGTAAATTGACTACATTTCAGTTAAAAAAAAGAATTAAACACAGAGAGACAAAAGAATAAAACACACAGAAGAGAGAACAGGCGATACAGAGGATACAATGAGTAGGTCAAATATGCCTTTAACTGGAGTCAAAGAGGGGAAAGAGGTAAGGAAGTTGACGCAATATTTAAAAAAATGATGACTGAAAATGTTCTTTAAATACTGAAGCCTTATGAATTCCAAGCAGGATAAATAAAATTATACACCTAGATACATTATGGTAAAACACTGGAAAACCAAACACAATTTTTTAAAAATCTTAAAAGAATTTGAGGGAAACAGTCAGCCTGCCTTCAAAGGAGCAAGAATGAGGTTGACAGCTGAACTTCTCAACAGAAACAGCAGGAATCAGACCACAGAACGACAGACTTTTCAATGGGCTAAAAGAAAATGACTGTAGCTTCTAGTTCAAGACATTGCAAAAAATACATGTCAGAAAAAAATATGTATGTCAGAAAAGGAGGCAAGATGAAGGTATTTGCAGACATGTAACAACTGAGAGAATCTGTCACTAGCAGACCTAAGAGGTACTTTCAGGCAGAAGGAAGGGGATAAAGATCTAGACAGATACATAGATAGACATAAAGATTTATTTGTTTATAAATTTACACACATGTACACCTAAATTAATATTTTTACCTCCTTTAGTGGAAAATTTCTATCTACATAGAAGAAAATAATAGAGCAATTCCACTATCATCTTCAATAATTATCAACATATAGACAACCTTGCTTCCTCTGTACTCCCCACATTCTGCTTACACTGGAACATTTTACTCAAACCCCACGCTTCATATAACATCACCTATGGGTATCTCAGAGGTATACCTTCAAGATAAGGATTTTTTAAAACAAAAGCACAGGACTATTACGAGACCTAAAAAGTAAAATGAAGAATAATTCCTTAAAATCATCAAATCTCCAGGCAGTCCATCATTCAAAGTCTAGTTATTTTGTCTCTTTTTTCAGATGGATGTTCACATGAAGAATCTTAAAACATCCTTTTATTGTATTTGGCTAATGTGTTTCTTGTGTCTGAGTTTCAAAAATTAATTTAAAAAAACCCTTTTAATTTTGAAATTTTCAAATGTGAACAAAAGGAGAGAAAATAGCATAAAGAACCTCGTGGGAGCTAGGGTGTGTAGAAGGACGCTGCCCTCCAAATACTGGAGCTTGGTGAGGATTGCTGACGGCAGCTTCTGCTCACAGAGGTGCAGAAAGAGGAGCGCAGCCCCTGCTGCTGCGCAGCCCTGCACTGTTGCAACCCCACCACATCTGATGAAGTGACATCCAGGAGATATAGAGGGCTGGCACCATTTTCACCCTCTTCATTTTTCATTTTTCCCCTTTTAGGAGCCAGACATTGAAAAACAACTGGAAAACTAGTATGTTCAAAACCAACTGCAAATAGGAGAAAATTAGAAATGGACCGTGCATACCCCAAAGAAAGGCTCAGGAAAGACCTAAGAAGACATTATAAGTTTATACCTCAGGCTGATCCTCAGCACACAGACAGCCTACAACAATAAAACACACACACACACACACACACACACACACTAAAGAAGATCAGTAACAAAAAACATCCTTGAAGAAGGGAGAGACTTAGACTTCTAGCATTACCACATTATTAGATTCAAATAACCAGTGTTAAACAAAAAGTATCTCAATGCAGAAAAAGAAACAGGAAAGTACGGCCCATTCAAAGGAAAAAAGAAATCAACAGAAACCATCCCTAAAAAAGACATAATGGCAAATATACTTGACAAAGTCTTTAAACAACTGTCTTAAAGATGTTCAAAGAACTAAAGGAAGATGGGATAAAATCAAGAAAACGATGTGTGAACAAAATGGAAATATCAATAAAGAGACAGAAAAACCTAAAAAGGAACCAAAAATTAATTCTGGGGCTGTAAAGTAAAATAACTGAAATGAAAAATTCACAAGAGAGATTCAAAGGCAAATGTGAGCAGGCAGAAGAATTTGTGAACTTGAAGACAGGACAATGGAAATTATTAAGGTTGAGGAATAGAAGAGAAAAGTATGAAGAAAAGCGAACATAGCCTAAAGAATCTGTGGGCACCATCAAGTGGACATGATACACATCGTGGGACTCCCAGAAGGACAAAGAGAAAGGGGCAGAATATTTGAAGAAATAATGACTTAAAACTTCACAAATTTGATGAAAGACGTGAATATAAATATCCAATAAGCTCAATGAACTCCAAGTAAGATGAACTCAAAGGAGATCCACATGGAAACACACTATAACCAAACTTTCAAAAGACAAAGAGTGAATCTTGAAAGCTGAAAGAGTGAGGCAAATAAATACACAGATTCCTCAGAAAGATTACCCAGAGATTTCTCACCAGAAAATCTGGAGCCAAAGAAGGAAGTGGGCCAATATATCCAAAGCGCTACAAGAAAAAAAAAAAAACTATCAGTGAAGAATTCTATATTCATGAAAATGGTCCTTCAAAAGGGAGGGAGAAACAAGATATTGCCAGATAAAGCAAAGCTGAGAGAGTTCGTAACCACTGGACCTGGCCTGCAAGAGATGCTCAAGGGAGTCCTGCAACATGAAATGAAAGGACACTAGGCAGGTACTCAAGGCCATATGGAGGAAGAAAGATCACAATATAAATACTACACAGACAATTATAAAAGCTAGTATTATTGCAGCAATGGTTTCCAACTGCACTTTTTGTTTCCTATATGATTTAAGAAAGTAATGCATTTAAAAGAATTATTAGTGTATGTTCTGGGGCACACAATACATACAGATGTCATTTTGTGACATCAACAACCACAAAAGGTGGGGCCAGAGCTGTAAAAGAACAGAGATTTTGCATGTTTTTGAAGTTAAACTTGTATAATTTCAAATTAGAGCGTTATAACTTCAAGATGTTAACTATAATCCCCATGGTAACCACAAAGAAAATAGCTACAGAATATACACAAAAGAACATGAGAAAGGAATTTAAACATTTCATTACCAAAAAAAAAAAATCAACTAAACAACAAAAGACAGGAATGCAGGAAATGAGGGACAAAAAAAGCTTAGGGCATGTAGAAAACAAACAGCACAGTGACACAAATCCCTCCTGATCAATAATTACTTTAAGTGTAAACAGATTAAATTCCCCAATCAAAAGACAGATTGGAAGAATGGATAAAAACACATGACCAAACTATACACTGTCTACAAGAGACTTACTTGAGATCAGAGACACAAACAGATTGAAAGTGAAAGAACGGGAAAAGATATTCCATGCAAACAGTAACCAAAAGACAGGAGGGCTGGCTATATTACTATCTGACAAAACAGACTTTGAATCAAACAAGTTTACAAGAGACAAAAAAGGACATATATCAATAAAAATTTCAATACAGCAAGAATATATGTAACAGTTATAAACATTATGCACCTAATGACAGACCATATAAAAGGAGAAAGATTAAAAAAGTTGAAGGGCAAAATAGACAGCTCTACAATAATAGTTGGAGACTGCAGTACCCCTCTCACAATTATAGACAGAACAACCAAGAGAAAGACAAACATCACAGAATATGACTTATATGTGGAATCTAAAAAAAAAAAAAGATACAAATGAACTTATTTACAAAACAGAAAGAAGATAAAATACTTAGGAATAAACCTGACCAAGCAGATGAAAGACTTAAATGCAGAGAACTGTAAAACATTAACTAAGGAAATTAAAGGTGATTTAAAGAATTGGAAAGATATCCCATGCTCTTGGGTTGAAGAATTAATATTGTTAAAATGGCCATACTACCCAAAGCAATCTACAGATGCAATGCAATCCCTATCAAATTACCCAGGACATTTTTCATAGAACTAGAACAAACAATCCTAAAATTTATATGGAATCACAAAAGACCTAGAATTGCCAAAGCTATACCAAAGAAAAAGAACAAAGTTGGAAGAATAACTCTGCCAGACTTCAAAGTGACAGTAATCAAAACAGCATGGTATAGGCACAAAAACAGACATGTGGATCAGCGGAACAGAATAAAGAGGCCAGAAATAAACCCAGACATCTATGGTCAATTAATCATTGACAAAGGAGGCAAGAATATAAAATGGAGAAAAGACAGTCGTTTTGACAAGTGGTTGGGAAAGCTGGACAGCTGCATGTAAATCAATTAAGTTAGAACAACTCCCTCAGACTATACACAAAAATAAACCCAAAATGGCTTAAAGACCTAAACATGAGACAGGAGACCATAAACCTCCTAGAAGAGCACATAGGCAAAACATTTTCTGATTGATACAAATCTTAGCAATTTTCTCCTATGGCAGTCTACCAAGGCAATAGAATTAAAGCAAAAATAAACAGATGGGACCTAATTAAACTTACAAACTTTTGCACAGCAAAGGAAACCACAAATAAAATGAAAAGACAACCTACAGAATGGGAGAAAATACCTGAAAACAGTGCAACTGACAAGGGCTTAATCCAGAATATATAAACAGCTCATACAACTCAATAATTTAAAAAAACAAAGAACCCAATCCAAAAATGGGCAGAAGACCTATACAAGCGATTCTCCAATAAAGACATATGAATGGCCAACAGACACATGAAAATATGCTCAACATTGCTAATTATCAGAGAAATGCAAATCAAAACTATAATGATATATCACTTCACATCAGTTAGAATGGCCATCATTAAGAAGTCCACAAACAACAAATGCTGGAGAGGGTGTGGAGAAAAGGGAACTCTCCTACACTATTGGTGGGAATGTAGTTTGGTGCAGCCATTATGGAAAATAGCATGGAGATTCCTTTAAAAACTGAAAATAGACTTACCCTATGATCCAGCAATCCCACTCGTAGGCATACGAAATTCTAATTTGAAAAGATGCATGCACTCCAATGTTCATAGCAGTACTATTCACAATAGCCAAGACATGGAAGAAACCCAAATGTTCATCAACAGATGACTGGATAAAGAACCTGTGGTATATATACACAATGGAATACTACTCAGCCATAAAAAAGAATAAAAATGCCATTTGCAGCAATATGGATGGACCTGGAGATGGTCATAATAAGTAAAGTAAGATAGAAAAAAAAAGAAAAATACCATATGATATCACTTATATGTGGAATCTAAAAAAAAAAAAGACACAAATGAACTCATTTATAAAACAGAGACTCAGACATAGAGAACAAACTTATGGTTACCAGAGGGAAAATGGGGTAGGGCAGGATAAATTGGGAGTTTGGGATTTATAAATACTAACTACTATATATAAAATAGATAAACAACGAGGTCCTACTGTATAGCATAGGGAACTACATTTGATACTGTGTAATGGCCTATAATGAAAAAGAATATGAAAAGGAATATATATATATATGTATACATAAATGAATCACCATGCTGTACACCAGAAATTAACATAACATTGTAAATTGCCTATACTTCAATTAAAAAAAAAAGACAGAGACTCACAGACATAGAAAACAAACTGATGGTTACCAAAGGGGAAAGGGTGAAGAGGGATAAATTAGGGGTTTGGGATTAGTAGATATAAATTACTATATACAAAATAGATAAACAACAAGATCCTAACATATAGCACAGGGAACTATATTCAATATCTTGTAATAACCTATAATGAAAAAGAATATATGTGCATATAACTGAATAACTATGCTATATACCAGAAATTAACATAACATTGTAAATCAAATAAACTTCAACTAAAAAAAAAAAGAACCACCAGACAGAGGATAAGAAAGGAAACTGAGAATTTAAACAACACAATAAACCAACCAGATCTAACAGAATACTCTAGTCAACAACAACAGCGTATGAATTCTTTTCAAGTGCACAGGGACATTTTCCACGATAGACCACGTTAGTCCACAAATTAAGTCTCAATACATTTTAAAAGATATCATATATACAGTGTATCTTCTCTGACCAAAATGGGATGAAGCTAAAAATCAATAACAAAGAAAACTGGAAAATTTACAAAATTGTAGAAATTAAACAACATTTTTAAGCAATCAATGGATCAAAGAAGAAATCAGAAGGGAAATTAGAAAATACTTAGAGCCAAATGAAAATGAAAACACAACCACCAGTACTTACAGGACTCCGCAAAATGGCACCACGGGGGAAATTTACAGCTATGAATGCTCACATTAAAAGACAAGAAAGATCTCAAATCGATAACCTAACCTTACTGTGCAAGAAACGAGACAAAGGACAAACTAAACAGAAGAAAGGAAAGGAAAAGGAAGGAAAGGAAAAATAAAGATGGAGCGGAGATAACTGAAATACAAATTAGAAAAACAATACAGAAAATCATGAAACCGAAAGTTGCTTCTTCAAAATAATCACAAAACTGACAAACCTTTAGCTAGTAAACTAAGAAAAAAGAAAATTCAAATTACTAATATTGGAAATGAAAGTGTGGACATTACTAACTCTACAGAAAGGATTATGAATACTATGAAAAACTGTATACCAACAAGTTGGATAACTTAGATGAAATGGAAATTTTCCTAGAAACTCCAAAATCTGCCAAGACTAGATCATGATGAAATAGAAAGTCTGAATAGGCCTATAACTTGGAAGAAGACTGAATCAGGAATCAACAATCTACCAACAAAGAAAAGCCATGAATCACTGGTGAACGCTCCCAAACATGCAAAGAACTAATACCAATCTTTCTCAAACTTTTCCTTTTCCAAAAAGTTGAACAGGAGGGATACTTCCTAACTCATTCTGAGGCCAGCATGACCTTAATACCAAAAGCAAACAAAGGCACTATAAGAAAAATACAGACCAATATCCCTTATGAACATTGATGCAAAAATCCTCAACAAAATACTAGCAAACAGAATTCAGCAGCATACTGAAAGAATTATACACAAAGACCATGTGGAATTTATTCATGGAAAGAAAGGATAATTCAACATATGAAAATTGATCAATAAGCCACATCAACAGAAGAAGAAAAAACACATGATCATCTTAATGCAAAAAAAAGGCATTAGACAAAATTTAACACCTTTTCATAATAAAAAGCACTTTAAATAAAAATAAAATAAAAACAAGATGGAAATAGAAGGAGACTATTTCCACTTAATAAAAGCCATACACGAAAACCCCACAGTAAACATAATATTCAATGGTTCCTCTAAGATTAAGGCAAGGAGGTGGAGGAGGATATAGCTCAGTGGTAGAATGCATCCTCAGTATGCATGAGGTCCTGGGTTCAATCCCCAGTATCCCCATTATAAATGAATGAATGAATAAAACTAACTACTCCCTCCAAAAAAATAAGGCAAGGACGCCCACTTTCACCACTGCTACTCAACATAGTACTACAAGTTCTAACCAGAGCAATTTGGCAAGAAAAATAAATAAAAGCCACCCAGGTTGGCAAGGAAGCAGTACCATTACTTTCTTTGTAGATGATATGATCTTGTAAGTTGAAAACCTAAAGATTCCACCAAAAAACCCTGCTATGACTAGTAAGTGAATTCAGCAAAGTAGCAGGATACTAAGTCAATGCACAAAATCGGTTGCATTTCTATATGCAATGAGCAACCTGAAAAGGAAACCATAAAAACAATTCCATTTACAACAACATCAAAAAGAACACAATACTCAGAAATTGATTTAACCAAGGAGGTGAAAGACTTGTACAATAGAGACTATAAAACATTAAAGAAATTAAAGAAGATATAAATAAATACAAATATATCCCATGTTCACAAGCTGAAAGACTTCATTCATATCATTAAAATACTACCCAAGGTCAACTACAGAGTCAATGCAATCCCTACTAAAATCCCACTGAGTTTTTTTTTCTTTTTTGCAGAAATATAAAAATCCACTGTAAAATTCCCATGGAATCTCAAGGGACCCCAAATTACCAAAACATTCTTGGAAAAGAAGGATAAAGTTGGAGAACTCACATTCTCTGATTTCAAAACCTACTATAAAGCTACAGTAATCAAAACAGAGTAGTAATTGGCATAAAGACAGACATATAGACTATTGGAATAGAATAGAAAGCCTGGAAATAAACTCTTGCATATATGGTCGAATAATTTTTGACAAGGGTGCCAAGACTATTCAATGGAGAAAGGACAGTCTTTTCAACAAATGGTGCTGGGAGAATTAGATACCCATATGCAAAGGAATGAAGCTGGACGCTTACCTAACACCATATACAAAAAATAACTCAAAATGGATCAAGGACCTAAATGTAAGACCTAAAGTAATAAACTCTTGGAAGAAAACATAGGACAGACACTTCACAACATAGGATTTGGCAATGATTTCTTAGATATGACACCAAAGGTACAAATAACAAAAGAAATAGACAAGTTGGACTTCATGAAAATTAAAAGTTCAGAAGACACTATCCACAGAGTAAAGAGGCAAACCACAGAATGGGAGAAAATATTTGCAAATCACATATCTGATAAGGGATTAATATCCAGAGTATATAGAAAACTCCTAAAATTCAACAACAAAACAACAAACAACCAGATTCAGAAATGGACAAAGGAAATGAATAGACATTTCTCCAAAGAACATATACAATTGGCCAACAAGCATATGAAAATATGCTCAACCTCACTAATCATTGGTGAAATGCAAATCAAAACTCTAATAAGATACTACCTCACATCCATTAAGATGGTTACTATAAAAAAGAATAGAAGTATTGACAAGGTTATGTGGAAAAATTGGAGCCCTGTGCACTGTTAGTGGGAATATAAAATGGTACTGCCACTGTGGAAAACAGTATGGTGGTTCCTCAAAATATTAAAAGTCGAATTACTTTATGATTCAGTGATTCCACTTCTGGATTTTACACACACAAAAGAATTTAAAACAGGGTCTCAAAGAGATATTTGTACACCCATGTTTACAGCAGTATTATTCACAATAGCTAAAACATGGAAGCAACCCAACTGCCCATCAACAGAAGAATAAGAAAAATGTGATATATACACACAATGAACTATTACACAGCCTTAAAAAGGAAAGAAATTCTGCAATATGCTATAACATGGATGAACCTTGAGGACGTTACATTAAGTGAAATAAGCCAGTCACAAAACAATGCCAAATGTATAGTTCTAGGTCATTCTATCACATGTAGATCTGTGTAACCACTTATGATCAAGATTCAGAACTATTCCAACACTACAAAGAGCTACCTCTGCTACTCCTCTATAGTCACAGTTTACCTCCCCCCTGTCTCCCACCATCTCTATCCCACAGGAACCACTGATCTGCTTTCCATCTCTACAAATTTGTCATTTCAAGACTGCTGTATAAATGGAAGCATATACTATTTGACCTTTTAAGATTGGTGCTTTTTCCATTCAGCATAATACCTTTGAGATCCATCCAAGCTGTTGCATGCATCAATAGCCTGCTCCTTTTTATTGCTGAATAGTGTGAAAATAAAGGGAAATCTCACTAAAACGGAGTCCAGAAGGGGGAGCTCTCACACAGTACCACTCCACATCTATTACAGGAAGAATTGTCAATTACAGATCCCAACAGCAAAAGACAAACATTGCATCTTCTAAGAAACTGACTACCTCAGCACCTCAGCCAAAGAGAAACCATCATCATCCTGAATTCTCACTTTTCTCCAATGGCCTTTCATTCAGAACAAACCCTCTCTCTTAGCCACAACAATCAGAGAAGAAAAAGAAACAAAAGGAATCCAAATTGGAAAAGAAGTAAAACTGTCAGTGTTTCCAGGTGACATGATACTCTACACAGAAAATCCTAAAGATGCTCTCAGAAAACTACTAGAGCTCATCAATGAACTTGCAGAAAAAGAAATTAAGGAAACAATCCCATTCACCATTGCACCAAAAAGAATAAAATACCTAGGACTAAACCTACCTAAGGAGGCAAAAAACCTGTACTCCAAAAACTATAAGACACTGATGAAAGAAACTGAAGATGACGCAAACAGATGGAAACAGATACCATGCTCTTGGATCGGAAGAATCAATATTATTAAAAAGGCTGTACTACCCAAGGCAATATACAGATTCAATGCAATCCCTATTAAATTACCAATGACACTTTTCACAGAGCTGGAACAAAAAATGTTAAAATTTGTATGGAAACACAAAAGACCCCAAATAGCCAAAACAATCTTGAGAAAGAACAGAGTTGGGGGAATCATGCTCCCGGACTTCAGGCTATACTACAAAGCTACAGTAATAAAAACACAAAAACAGACACATAGATCAATGGAACAGGATGGAAAGTCCAGAAATAAACCCACATACTTATCAATTAATCTATGACAAAGGAGGCAAGAATATACAATAGAGAAAAGACAGTCTCTTCAATAAGTGGTGCTTGGGAAACTGGACAGCTACCTGTAAAAGAGTGAAATTAGAGCATTCTCTAATACCATATACAAAAATAAACTTAAAATGGATTAAAGACCTAAACCTAAGACTGGATACTATAAAGCTCCTAGAGGAAAACATAGGCGGAACACTCTTTGACATAAATCACAGCAATGTTTTTTTGAACTAGCTCCTAGAGTAATGGAAATCTAAGCAAATGTAAACAATGGGGCCTCATTAAACTTAAAAGAAGCTTTTGCACAGCTAAGGATATCATCAACAAAACAAGAAGACTACCTACAGAATGGAAGAAAGTATTTGCAAATGATGAGACTGACGAGGGACTAATTTCCAAAATATACAAATAGCTCATACAGCTTAATATCAAAAAAACAAGCAACCCAATCAAAAAAATGGGCAGAAGACCTAAACAGATATTTTTCTATAGAAGACATACAAATGGCCAACATATGCTCAACATGACTAATTGCTAGAGAAATGTAAATCAAAATTACAATGAGGAACCACATCTCACACCAGCCAGAATGGCCATCATTAAGAAGTCTACAAATTTTAACTGCTGGAGAGGGTGTAGGTAAAAGGAACCCTCCTGCAATGTTGGTGAGAATGTAAATTGGTGCAGCCTACAGTATGAAGGTTCCTTAAAACACTAAAAATAAACTTACCATGTGATTCAGCAATCCCACGCCTGGGCATATATCCAGAGAAAAACATAATTCAAATAGACACATGAACTCCAATGTTCACAGCAGCACTATTTATAATAGCCAAGACATGGAAAGAACCTAAATGTCCATCAACAGATAACTGGAAAAAAGTTGTGGTATACACACACACACACACACACACACACACACACACACACACACACAATGGAATACTACTCAGCCACTAAAAAGAATAAAATAATGCCATTTGCAGCAACATGGATGGACCTGGAGATCATCATTCTAAGTGGAGTAAGCCAGACAGAGAAAGAAAAATACCATAAAATATCCCTTATATGTGAAATCTAAAAAAAAGACACAAATGAACCTATTTACAAAACAGACAGACTCACAGACATAGAGAACAAACTTACAGTTACCAGGGGGTAAAGGGAGTGAGAAGGGATACATTGGGAGTTCGAAATTTGCAGATACAACTATATATAAAATAGATAAACAAGTTTTTACTGCATAGCACAGGGAACTATTTACAATATCTTGTAGTAACCTGTAATGAAAAAGAATATTAAAATGAATATATGTCTGCATATGTATGACTGACATATTATGCTGTACACCAGAAACTGACATAACATTGTAAACTGACTATACTTCAATTAAAAAATGTGAAAAAGCAAAAAAAAAAAGAAAACCCTCTCAACTTCCTCCTTTTTCTCGATAAAATAACATTCCTTCCCTTTGTTTGTTGGACTTGCTCATGCCTTTTACTATAGCTTGCTTATCCCGAATTTCAATTCCTCTGCCATTTCCAAATAAACCCATTTTTGCTAGTAAAATAATTGCTTTATTTTTAAGGTCAACAATAGTATTTCATAGTATGGATGTAAAATGGTTTGCTTAACCATCATTTGAGGGATATTTGGCTGTTCCACTTTGGGGCTATTACAAATAAATGTGCCATGAACAATCATACATAGGTTTTTGTGCAGACATAAGTTTTTATCTTTCTGGGATAAATGCCCAGGAGGCAACTGCTAGGTCATATAGAAGGTATATGGTTGGGTTTTAAAAGAAATTGCCAAACTATTTTCCAGAGTGTTTGTGCCATTTTATATTCCCACAAACAATACATGAGAGATCCAGTTTTATCTGAATCCTCACTGGGATTTGATACTGTCACCACTTTTTAGTTCAGCTCTTCTAATAGGGACGTAGTGTTCTCTTTCCCTGGTCTTAATTTGTATTTCCCTAATGGCTAGTGATGTTGAACATCTACTCATTTTTAAAACCTAAACAAATGTATTTTATTATTTTTTAATTGAAGTATAGTTGATTTACAATGCTGTGTTAATTTCTGGTGTACAGAATAGTGATTCAGTTATATATACATATGTTCTTATTTATTTATTGAAGTATAGTTGATTTACAATGTTGTGTTAGTTTAAATAATGGTATTTTAAAAGGCAGCTTGGTAAGTGGTTCTCAAAGGGCGGTCCCTGAACCAGCAGCAACAAGCATCACCTGGGAACTTGTTAAAAATGCAAATTTTCAGGCTCCACCTCAGATCTACCGAATCAGAATCTCCGGAGGGTGAACAAGTCCTTCAGCTGATTCTGATACACCATAAATGGAAAGCCGGTATCATTTACTATAAATAGAAGGTAACTATAAGAATGAATGTATTTGCATACCACCTAAAATCATCTTGCTTTACCAAAAGGTTCATGCACCAGACTTCGGGCAGGGCCCATTTATTGCTCAGCTCTGGGGGCTCCATTCACAGAGATGATGATGAGAACACCCCTCCCCCACTCCGGAGTTCTGCAGTGCACAGCCTGGCCAACTTTAAGTGGCGGTTTCGACTCTCAGACACTCATCTAGCACTACCCACACCCCTCCCTGCCCTTAATTTGACCAAGAAAATCAAGGCTCTGAGGAGAGAAGAGATTCACCCAAGGTCACCCAGCAACCTGTTAGACTCCTCCTCCAGTGCTCTCCCCTCTGCTGGGACCCAGGGTGGGACCGACACAATTCTGAGCCTGTCCAAAGCCTGCCACTAGTCACCACTGAGTGAAAAATCAGGTTCCAAAACACAGTATGGGGTACGATACCATTTTATGAAATTTATATTCACAGTCGCTAAAAGGAAAAACTCTATTCCTCTACATACTGAATACTCTGAAATCAAATACGAGAGTTTTCCCCCACACCAACCATCTCCCCAGCTGAGTGTCCTACAATCCAGTCCTGACACTGTCTGCCTGGAGACAGCATCAGACCACACGCAGAAGGGCTCAGCCCCCACCTCAGACACCGATCAGAAGTCGTTGTTCCACCCCTCCCCTCGTTACCCGCACTTCTGTCCAACCTGGCTACACATCAGGGTTCTCACAAGCCCCTCCCCAGTTTAGATAATGTACGGTGACAGCTCACAGAAGTCAGGGAAAGACCCTTCTCCAACAGGTGAGATCAATTCCTTTTTCGGCCGCCTCCTGGGCAGGAAACCTGGCGTGGAGTGGGGGGTACAAAGCCCAGTGTTTTCCATGCCTGGGGAGGCAGACTGGATGGACACGGGGCTCGTGTTGGGTCTTGCAGGAGCAGTGCTGCTGCGGGGCTGCAAGGAGGTGGCCAGCCTCAGGAGGGCTCATCCCTGGGATCCCCCCCGCCACCGCAGCCGTGGCTGTGCGGAGCGGGAAGGAGGTGCACGGCGGGTTGTTTCGGACTGGCCACCTGATCCAGCCTGAGAAACTCGTCCTGGGCCTAAAACCCTAGCCCCTCAGGCCCCCTCAGGGAGACACTCACCTTCAATGTGGGGCTGCAGAAGTGTGGCAGGTAAGAGGAGAGAAAGGCGAGGTGGGCCTTGGCGTTAGAAGCCAAAAAATCACATCCTGACCGGAGGCTGGACTGAGCGTCCTTCGTGATCTGTGCGGCAAAGCACAGGGTCTTCAGCTTGCCCCAGGCTTCCTGGGCCTGGCTGGAGTCCTTCCCTTATGGGCTCAGGGACTTGGGCTGACCCTGCTGCTCCCTGGGCCTCCCCTCCCCAGGACTGGGCTGGGGCTCTCAAAACCTCCCAGCTCTGAACTCCGCCTTTCTCTCAGGCTGGCAGGAGGCCGGACAAACGAGGCATGGACTTCCCGGCCTGCCTCCAGCTCCTTATGAAGCCTTCCTCTCTCCACCTGTGAGGTGTGTGGGGCTGGAATGGCGGGCGCTCACCTGTGGGCCTGGTGAGCCTGGTCTACACCCAGTGCTCCAGCCTCCCCCACTGGCCACCCAGCATTCTGTGACTTTCAACTGTTCTTCAGATGCTTCTCTTAGATTTCCTAGATAGTGTGTCGTCTGCAGATACTAGTTTATTCTTTTCCAACATTTATGCTAATAGTTTTTTCCAGGGCTTATTTAACTAGAATAGAGTTTTCAACAGCAGCACTGTTGACATTTTGGGCTAGATAATTCTTTGTTACTGGGGACTGTCCTACACTTTGTGGGATGTTAGCAGTATCCCTGGCTTCTGCTCTCTGGATGGCAGCATCACTCCCCAGTTGTGACAACTACAGATATCTCGAGACATTGCCAAATATCCCCCGGGAGGCAGAATCACCCTCAGCTGAGAACCACCGGCCTTACTATCTCTAGAACAACGCTGGATCACAGTAATGAGAACGCATTGCTGTTCCCGACTTTAAAGGAATCCGTCTAGCATTCAAGTCCACACTAGTATCTGTGCCCTGCTGTCCAGGGCTATACGTGAGCATAGTGTATGAAAGCTTGACTTCCAGAAAATGAAAAACATCTTTCATTCAGATATTTAATTAATCAGTAAGATGGTAAAGTTAGTTCAAGGAACATTTTGAGAAGTATTTCTAGCGCTTTGGGAAAGGCATTATGAAGTGTGTGCTGAGTTAAAGACAAAACGTAACAATGTCCTATGGGACAATAAAACTGAAATCTTTGGGGTTAACTTTTTTACTGGGCAGAAGTCTGTAAGTTAACATACAATTTCTCAGGTACATTTTCCTACCTTAGTGATTTTCAAAGTAAAGTCCCCAAACTGAAAATACCAGCATACCTGGGAACTTGTTAGGAATGCAATTTTTCAGCTCCCACCCCAGACCTCGTCAACTAGAAACCCTGGGGGTGGAGCCCATCATTGTTTTAACGAGCCCTGCAGGTGATTCTGATACCCTCTAAAGTTTGAGAACCACTGCTCTAAATAGTCAAATAATCTTTATTTGTGAAACAAATCTGAGACAATGCTCCAGTATGACATTAAAAGGATAAGCCACCCACCTTTTGGCCTTATTTCCAAATTTAAATTTGTCAGTTTGATATCTCTTGTTTTGTTTTCCAAATACTCTATCAACTTAAGGCAGTTTTCATCTATTCCTAATTTTTTCTTTTTTCTCCTTTTTGATAAGAAATGGTTTCGCAAATTTATCACTTGTTTTCTTCTCACCTATTGAGATGATGAAATGTAAGCTGAACAATTCCTATACTCTAAGTTTTTCTTTGACATGGTGTATTTTAACACGCTGTTGACTTCAACGTGATTATGATTTTTTAAAAAGCTCTTCATAAGTGAGATCATTCTATCAGACTGGGGAAGCTTTCCACCTCTAGGGAGCTGTTTAATTGTCATGGGTTCTGTCTGTCCTTTAAAACTTTAAAAGCCTTCAACAATAAAGCCAGCTGAGCCTAGCCTACGGGTGGGGGCATGGAACTGAAGAGATTTCAAACTGCTCAGTTTCTTCTTTGGTTATTAGTCTATTCTCTAGTGTATTTTTATTGTTGCTGTTTGGTTTTTTTTATTTTTCTCTCTTCAAGTGGACATCGGAAACTTAGTTTTCCTCGACCATCCATTAGCTCAAACTCGCCAGTAAGCAGACCGAAGCAGTTTAAAGCCACCTATTTTACTCCCACTAAATTGAGAAAAATTAAAATAAACATCTGATGTTGGTAAAGCCACAAAAGAGTTCACCTGAGCATGTCAACTGTTGCAGGCCTTTTTGCTAGGCAACTAAGGGGACTCCTCAAAACGAAATAAAATACCCCAGCACCTGAAGGAGGTATCTGGGGTACCGGTAATGTTTCCTTATTTGGGTGCTGATTACATGCAGTGTACAGTTCATGGAAGTTCATTAAACTTTGTACTTACACTATATGCAATTTCTTGTATGTATATTATATTCCAACAAAGTTTTAAAAAATACGGGGGGGGGGAGTGTGTGGCTCAAGTGGTAGAGTGCATGCTTAGCTTGCACAGGGTCCTGGGCTCAATCCCCAGTACTTCCTCTAAAAATAAATAAATAAGCAAACCAAATTACCTCCGCCTAAAAAAACCAATACGTCTTTTGCCACAGCCCACAGCTATGTGTAAAGGCATTGCTTACTGACGCAAACCGTGGAAACGACCTGAATACTCCCGCACAAGGAGTAAGACACTAAGCACCAGACCCAGGCCTGGGCTCCCGCTCCCTTAAGGTGAACAAATTAAACGGTTTCCCCTCCCTGTTCCTACCGCTTAGGGCCTGTCCTCGGTTAACCTGCGGGTTGGCGCTGGGCCCCCGCGGGGAAGGCTTCCGGAGACTGAGAAGGGGGCCCCGTGTTACGCGCCGGGCATCTCGGGGCAGGACGGCCCGCCCCCGCAGAGGCCCCGCCCCCGAGGGAGCCCCGCCCCTGGCCACGTGACCACCACGTCAGCTGACCGGGCCCGACCGGAAAGGAAGGGCTGGACCCGGGCGTCCCGGCGCAATGGTGAGGCGTGAGGGGTGATGCGAGGCCGGGGTGCTGGGGGCGGGTAGGGCAGGAGCCCCCAGATCTCACCGCTACCGCTGCGGGAAGGGTGGGGCGCTGTGAGCGAAGAGATAGGGAGTCTGCCGGGTTCCCTCAACAGACACCTTGTGTGCAGTCGTGAAGCCCGAGGGTCTAGTAGAGAAAAGCTCCCTTCCGCCGCTCTCCCCAGCAGGATGGGTAGGGCGGGGCAGGAGCTAGGGTTCGTCCCTCCAGGTCTTTCTCTACCCTGATAATAGGACCTCCCAAAGGTGCCCACTCCCCAGCCCTCCTGTGGGACTTGGGGAAGAACTTGCCTGGAATTAGGCTCAGTCTTCTGCAATGTTAGGCAGGCCCTTCACTGTTCTCTGTCAGAACGGAGTAGGTTTGAGGTTGGGACTCTCCAGCGGATCCATCCATTCATTCCTTCAACAGATTGTGAATGTCTTCTTTATACCATGCACTGCCAGACACTGGGAATTCACCTGCAGGAGGGAAGAGCAAAGTTGGAGGCCTGAATGAGCAGTCATAGTTAAGACGTGAGGGGAAGGGGCCTAACTGACCTAGTGTAAGTAAGGAAGGCGAGGATGACATCACCTGAGGGCCTGGGAGCAGGAAGAAAGGTGGCTGGGTCAGTGCAGTTTGTGCACCACAGGGTAGGAGGCATGGCGGGGGCTGCTGGTGGGAGCTACGTCTTCAGATGGGAACAGCATTTAGAGACTCAGATGAGAGAGAGCATGGCTTCCTAGAAATGAATGCGTTTCACTACCTGGAAGACTAGAAATTGGAGGCTAGTGAAAGATGAGGCTGGACAGGTAAGCAAAGACCAAAGCTTGCTGGGTCTTGGGAGCCACATAGAGGAGACTGGACTGTAAGAAGAGGGCACTGGGATGCTAGAAAGGGCCTTTCCGCTAACTTGTGGAGGGAGCAAGAGAGAAACAAATTGCCCAGCCTGGGGCAGCAGGAGATGGAGTGGAAGGTGGAGAGAACAGAGATGGAAGTGGAGGAAATTAGGGCTCAGGAGTTAAATGCATGAGGGAAAAGGGAGCTGGAAGGGTCTGGGCTTGGTTCTCAGGTGGTGGTGCTCAGTGGGGTGGGAAGCCCAGGAGAAGGGGAGCAGGTTTCAGTAGGAAGAACACCGGTTACCTTGGTACACGCTGGGTGAGTGAGGTGTCTGAGCTGCCCACGCAGCTGGCTGGCTAGGAGGCAGTCTAGATTTAAGAGTCTGGAGCTCAGAAGAGAATCTACAATGGCAGTTATAAATTTGGGAGTTGTCAGCATAAAGATGATCTTTGAATCCTAAAAATGTGTAACCTTTCTCAATGAGAATGTGAGTTGGGAAGAGAGGTCCTAGGGCAGAGCCTAGAGACATGCCACCATTTTAAGAAATTACACCAGGAACATGCTCTTGTGGTAAAAATGTAAACAATATAGAGATGATAAAAGACGTCTGTGGGTAAAAGTCAGGGGCCCAGGATCTTAGGGAAAATATTACATCTTAATTTTCACTAACTTCAAACTGAAATATATATTTCCTTCAATTATGAATGTTGACAACAAAGCCCAGTGTTATTAGCAGCACCTGTGACATTGTCACTAAGAGAAGTCAGGTATTTTCACGTCACATCACCGCTGCTGGCATTGTTTACATCTTGTTTAGGCTCGTTTCTAAGTTACTATGGTTATTAGACTTGAAATATATGTCACATCACCAGTTTTAAATATTTCGATAACTTTTAATTAGGTTCTTTTATTGTGTATTTTTTCTATGTATTTTATACATTTAAAAATGTTATTTTGAGAAAGGTCTATAAACTTCACCAGATACCAGATGAGTCCAGGGCACAAAAAGGTTAAAAAGCCCTGGAATAGAGAAGTGAGTGCAAGACTGTCCTGAACACCCTGTCACCTCGCCAGCAGTCCCAGTCCCTGGCTGCAGAGTAAGGGCCGCAGGCAGTCTGATCACCATTTGAGGGTTGGGGAAACGAGGGTGAGGCAGCAAATGAGACAGAGGCCAGGCCAGAGGGAGGAGTACAGAAGGACATGCTGCTTTGAGAAGGCTGGGTTTGTGTCAGATGCTGCTGAGGAGTTAAGGGAGAGGATGATGGGACTTAGTGGTGAAAGTCACTTGTGACCATAGCTAGAGGACTTCATTGGAGGCCCGAATAGAAGCCCCACTTTGGACAGGGAGTGGGGTCCCTGAGGAGCAGTTGTGTGGGAGGCACCTGGCCACACCCCAGCGCGCCCTCCAGCCTGACCGCCTGCCTCACTCCCTTATAGAGGTTCCGGTTTTGTGGTGATCTGGACTGTCCTGACTGGGTCCTGGCGGAGATCAGCACACTGGCCAAGATTGTTGAGTGCACAGGGTCTTGGGGGTGGGGGAGGGAGGGATGGGGTCTCTGGGGATGGAGAGTGGTGAGGTCACTCTGGGGTTGGGGCCTCAGCACTCTTTGGCTATCCTCGAATGCTGTGTGACTTTGATCATGTGGCCAGCCCTCTCTGAGCCAGCCCCCCCAGCATGGCGGGGTGAGGTGGGCCAATCTGGCTGATAGAAGGCCTTCCCTTCCAGTCTTCCGTGAAGCTGAGGCTGCTGTGTAGCCAGGTGCTGAAGGAGCTTTTGGGACAGGGGATTGACGTGAGTGCAGGGCCCAGCACCCCCTTGTCCCACGACCCTGTGACCCCTCTGCCTGACAGCGCACCAGACCCAGGGAGGTGGGTGATCAGTGTCCCGCCCTCCCTGGATCCTCCCGTCATTACCACAGGGTGCAGGCCGGGGGCAAAGGGCTGGTCAGCAGGGGTCTGGCACTGCTGAGGGTCTCCTTTCCCTGTAGTATGAGAAGATCCTGAAGCTCACTGCTGATGCCAGGTTTGGTGAGTACCCCACTGGGTCCACAGACCTCTGGGCGACCCTGGGTATTCAGCCTGGGGCCTCGCACCGAGGCCCCTCCCCCCACAGCCCACCTTGACTCGCCTGCCTCAGCAGAGGAGCATGAGGGAAGATGCTACCAGTCCTGCCCCCGGTGTCCTCTGCCCGCTCCTGGTGGGGCAATAGCTGTGCTCAGGGCTCAAGGAGGCCTTGGGGCTCTGTACTGAAGATAGTGGGGCAAAAGGATGTGGCAGAGGCCACAGTGACACCCCCTACTCCACCCACGGGTCCCCCCAGAGGCAGGTGATGTGAAGGCCACGGTGGCAGTGCTGAGCTTCATCCTCTCCAGTGCGGCCAAGCATAGCGTGGATGGCGAGTCCTTGTCCAGTGAACTGCAGCAGCTGGGGCTGCCCAAAGGTACAGGGATGAGGGCAGGCAGGTGGGGAACCTGTGGGCCGAGGGCTGCTGGGCAGAGGCCAGGCTGTGTGACCCTGAGATGCACCTTGCCCTCTCTGGGCCAGGAGCCCAAGACTGGCCCTCTGACCAGCCTATGCCCCAGCCCCCACCTTCTAGCTCAAGGACCGCCCTCTGCCCCCAGAGCACGCGGCCAGCCTGTGTCGCTGTTACGAGGAGAAGCAAAGCCCCCTGCAAGAGCACCTGCGGGCCTGCAGCCTTCGAGGTGAGTGTGGGGCGGGCTAGGGTAGGGGCTGGGCCCCATCCTAGGTGTGTGCAGCCCAGGAGGTGCCTGTCCTGAGAAAGGAGAGTTAACCACATCACATGTTGGGCAGTGACAGGGCTGGGAGTCCTGTCTCCCGCCCAGGCTTCTTTCCTCTGAGGTCGGCTGTGGGTAATCTGAGCTTCTGATCATTCAGCACCTGCCCTGGGTCAGAGATGAGAACTTCTCAAAGGCCACACAGCCCTGAAGGGTTCAGGGCTGAGCCAGGGTGTGGGCTGAGGGCCACCTTGCTCTCCTGCCTGTGACCCTGAGCCCCTCGCCGTGTCGCAGTGAACAGGCTGGCAGGCGTGGGCTGGCGGGTGGACTACACGCTGAGCTCTAGCCTGCTGCGGTCCGTGGAGGAGCCCATGGTGCACCTGCGGCTGGAGGTGGCAGCTGCCTCGGGTGCCCCGGTCCAGCCTGTGGCCATGTCCCTCTCAACAGACAAGTTCCAGGTCCTCCTGGCAGGTGAGGCTCGGCTGTACCTGGAGGGTGAAGGGCCCCCCAGATCCTGCCTAACTGCTCCCCGCCTGCCTCCCTCTTCCCTTGCAGAACTGAAGCAGGCCCAGACCCTGATGAGCTCGCTGGGCTGAGGAGGAGAGTGTCTGCGTCCGCCCAGAGCTGCCCTACCTGTGGCGGGTGGCTGCCCTCTGAACCTCCCTTTAGGAGGTGGCCCCAGCTCCGGGGTCTCTGGCTTCCTGGGTCATCGCCTGAGTGTTCAGTGTAGGGATCCTGAGACCTCTGCCAGCATTGCCTTCTCTCCCCCGTGAAGGGCACTTGTCAGTGGTTTTCATGAGCAGGAAGAATAAACAGACGTGCAAGAAGTGTGAAGGAGCGTGTGCATGGGTTTCTTTTGGGTTCAGAGCCATTTTCGTGAGAGAGACCAAGTGACATATGGCCCTCCCTGACCCATCACGCATTTTTCTCTTCTCAGCTGCTGATTGAGGCAGCTCGGGTGAGGCAGAACAAGGGCCGAAATTAAACAGCTTATCCGTAGACAGAACAGCCAGGGTTCTAGCTCCCAGTCCTCCCGTGTCTTGGCTCTGCCGTCTCTGTGCTGGTCTTGTCCGTAGGCTGGCAGCAAGTGGGTGTCCCAACACCAGAGCCCCAAGTAGAGAAAGGAGAGAGCCCTTGCCTTCCTGCCACCTTCGTTAGGAAGAGAGAAGGGCCCATGCCTGAGCCACTCATTGGCAAGAGAAATGCAATAATGGACTGAATGTTTGTGACCATCACCCCCTCTCCCAATTCATGTGTCAAAATCACTCCTAGTGAGCTGGTTTTAGGAGGTAGGGCCTTTGGGAAATAATTAGGTTTAGATGAAGTCATGAGAGTGGGACCCTCTGGATGAGATTAGTGCCCTTATTAGGAGAAAAGACTCTCTCCCGACAAGCATGTACCAAGGCCACATGAGAATGTAAGGAGACAGCTGTCTGGCAGGGCAGGAGAGAGCCCTTACCAAGAACTGCTTTCTGCCTTGAACTTGGACTTCCCAGCCTCTTCTATGAGAAATAAATGTCTGTTGTTTAAGCCACTTAGTCCGTGGTATTTTGTCATAGCAACCTGAAAACACCAAGACAAATGGCCCCCCAGGGCTGACTTAGGCCAGTCAGGGGCCCTGGTAGAAGGGACTGATTCCAGGGCTGGGGCAGAGAGAGAACGAGGTGAGCCTAGAACATCCTGGGGTACAAGGAAGCCATCAAAGAATAATGTGTCAGGTCTCTAGGCGCCAGCTCGTCCCCCTGGCCAAAAATGGGATGATTTAAGCATCAAAGAGATAAGGACTGACTCCCTCCTGACTTCTGGAAAAATGGAGCAGATGGGCTTTTCCCTGTTTATCCCACTCAGTACAGCTTGGACATTGTACATAAAACAAACATAAGATTGTGAGAGGGCCGAGAAAAAGGCAGACTGGCTGGGATCCCCAGGACCTGAAGAACAACACAGCAGAGCATTTCTTAGATTTCCTCTTTGCTTCATGTATCCCAAGCTTGGGTGCTGAAGAAGCAGGCCACGTGGAAACACCACCACACAGACACAAGAAGCCCTCACAAAAGCCTGCTCTCTCCAGGCAAAGGCCTGGCAGGACAGAAGAGTTACAGACAGTAGCTGCTGTGCTCCAGCCAGATGCCCCCTCCCGCCCCTGCCCGCACAGGCTGAGTGGGAGCCTAGACTCCCAGCCCACCTGGCAGTGAGGAGGTGGCACACCCCTTTCCCCACTGGCACCGATGTAAGTAAGATCCAGGGTTTTATAACAATACCCAAAATGTCTCAGATTCAGATTTTAAAAATCATTGTACCAAGAACCATGAAAATCACAACTTGAATGAAAAAAGGGAACAGATGCCAACACCAAAATCTTCCTATGCCAAGCATCTTAAAGCAGCTGTCATTAAAAAAAAGCCTCAGGCCTCAGCAGAAGGCATAAGGAACCAGGTAGAAATTTTTAGAACTGAAAATTACAATAACCCAAGTAAAGATCTCAAACAGTAGGAGAAAGGATCAGTGAATCTGAAGATAAATCAATAGAAATTATCCAATCTGAATAACAGAAAGAAAATGCTTGGAAAACAAACGAACAAACCTCAATAAAACAGGGCCTCAGGGACCTGTAGGATTGTAACAAAAGATCGCATATTTGTATCTTCAGAGTCCCAGAAGCGGAGGAGAGAGGGTGGGTCAGAAAAGGTATTCAAAGAAGTTATGGCTAAAATTTTCAAAAATATGGCAAGAGACACAAACCTATAAAGAAACTGAATGAACCCCCTGCAGATTAAACCCAAAGAAATCTCTGCCAGGACACATCATCATCAAACTTCTGAACACAAAAGAAAGAATCTTGAAAGCAGCAAGACAGAGATGACGCCTCACCTACAGGGGGAAAACAGTTCAAATGACAGTGAATTTCTCACCAAAAACCATAGAGGCCAGAAAGAAGCAGCACAACATTTTTCAGGCCCTGAAAGAAAATATGTGTCAACCCAGAATCCTCTATTCAGCAAAAGTCGCCTGAAGATGTAAGGGGGATAAAGAGTGAAACTGGAACATCTCTCACACCATATACAAAACTAAACTCCAAATGGATTAAAGACCTAGATGTAAGACAGGAAACTATAAAACTCAAAGAAAACACAGGCAGAACATTCTTTGACATAAACTGTAGCAGTATTTTTTTGGATCTGTCTCCTAAGGCCAAGGAAACAAAAGCACAAATAAATGGGACCTAAGTAAACTAAAAAGCTTTTGCACAGCAAAGGAAACCATAAACAAAACGAAAAGACAACCTACTGAAAGGGACAAAATATTTGCAAATGATATGACTGATAAGGGGTTAATATCCAAAATATATAAATAAGTCATACAACTCAATATCAAAAAACAGACAACCCAACAAAAAATTAGGCAGAAGACCTGAGTAGACATTTTTTTCCAAAGAAGACATACAGATGGCCAACAGGCACATGAAAAGATGCTCAGCTTCACTAATCATCAGAGAAATGCAAATCAAAACCACAATGAGGTACCACCTCACACTTGTCAGAATGGCTGTCATCAAGAAGTCCACAAATAACAAATGCTGGCGAGGAAAACAGTATGGAGGTTTCTCAAAAAACTAAAAGTAAACAGCCATCTGAGCTAGCAATTCTACTCCTGGCTGTATATATCTAAAGAAAACAAAAACTGATTCAAAAAGATACTTGCACGCCAATGTTCATGGCGCCATTATGTACAGTAGCCAACATATGGCAACTTAAGTGCTTATCAACAGATGAATGGATAAAGAAGATGTGAGATCATTTGTATATATGTGTATATGTATATAAATACATATACACATATTACTTAGCCATAAAAAAGAATGAAATTTTGCTGTTTTCAAAATATGGATGGATCTGTAAGGTGGTCTATGAAACAAGTCAGACAGAAAAAGATAAATACTGAATGATATCACTTATATGTGGTATCTAAAAAAATAAACAAATGAATATAGCAAAACAGAAACAGCGTCATAGATATACAGAACAAACCAGTGGCTAACAGTGGGGTGGTGGAAGCGAGGAGGGGCAAGATAGGAGCAGGGGAACAAACTGCTACGAACACGGTAAATAAGCCACGAGGACATACTGCATCAGGAAGGAAGAACAATGGGAAGAGTAAAAATATGGATGCAGTAAACTTTCCTTCTCTTGAGTACTTTGAAATTATGTTCAATAGTTGAAGCAAAACAAAAAATTTGTTGGATGTGGTTCTCAATGTATGTAGAGGAGATATTTATGGTTATTATAAACGGGAGGGTAAAGGGAGGTAAAGTTTCTATATGTCACTCAAATTGATAAAGTGTCGATACCAGAGCACTGGGACAAGCACATACGTGTGTAGTGTGTGTACAGTGTGTACAGTGTGTGTATGGTGTGTGTATAGTGCAATACCTACAGCAACCACCTCGAGGGCTATACAGTGTAACACAACCCAGGTACGTCAAACCAGAGTTCTAAAAGATGTGCAAGTAGCCCACAGGAGGGCAAGAAAAAGAAGACAAAAATGAAGTGGCAGACAAAAAGTCACAAGGAAAGTTCTAAGTCTCATCAAATGTATAATATAAGCTTGCTTTCCCACATAGCATTCCCTTGTCTGTGTTATCACAGAATCCCACAGACACCCTCTCGTTGCTATTGTAACCCTGCATTGTAATTTTGTATTTACTCACTTGCCTTCTACCAGCCTTTTGTAAGGATGGGAATTGTGTTTCCATGTTTGTAGAGCCCCAGTGACTAAGAAAGTGCTCTTTCAATAAATGAGGGAAAGATAAAGATTGCAACAGATTTAAAGATCCTGAATGTGAAAAAATCCCTGAGCCCACGAAAGATAAAGTCTCCCCTCCCGACCCCATCTGCATTTCAATCCTAATTTGTCACCATTGGATGTTACTGCACCAAATTCTTAGTCTGGAAACAGATCATAAAAGAGAAGAATGTCAGAATGTATTCTGTCTTTTTGGTATTTCAGGATAACCAAATAGCCCTAGTCAATGAGGTAAAGCTTTTCTTCACCGAAGAATCCCAGCTATTGTAGAAGGAATGACAGAATTAGAAAATCACCATTTTGGGAAGGAGGGCATAGCTTAGTGGTAGAGTGCATGCCTAGCACGCACGAGATCCTGGGTTCAATCCCCAGTACCTCCATTATAAATAAACAAAATAAACCTAGTTACCTCCCCCTCCGAAATGAAAGAAAGAAAGAAAATCACCATTTTATAACTCCCAATTAAATATGTGATTGAGGCAAGGATCACCAAGGATGATAAAGCCATTAGATGAAAAGTTGATGTAATGTGAAACCAGGTATTTGCATGGTACTGAAGAATTGCCTCACGTAAAGAACCCAATGTTCCTCAGTGGTAAGTGGATAAACACGCTGATATGTCCACACAGTGGACTACTACTCAGCAATCAAAAGGAATGGACTGATTAAGCATGACAACGTGGATGGATAACAAATGCATTATGCTGTGAGGGAGAAAGCAGACTCAACAGGCTACGTACTGAAGATTGCTTGAAGAGGCATACCTCGGAGGTGCTGCAGGTTCAGTTCCAGAACACGGCAGTAAAGCAAATATTGCAATAAAGCAAGTCACAAGAACTTTTTGATTTCCCAGTGCATACAGAAGTTTTGTTTATGCAATACTGTAGTCTACTAAATGTGCAATAGCATTGTGTCAAAGGAAAAACAATACGCAAACCCTAATTTAAAAACACCTCACATATATCTGGAGAAAACTCTAAATTTGAAATGATACATGCACCCCAATGTTCATAGCAGCACTGTTTACAACAGCCAATACATAGAAGCAACCTAAATGTCCATTGACAGATGAATGGATAAAGATGTAGTATATATACAATGAAATAAGACTCAGCCGTGAAAAAGAAAAATCATGCCATTTTCAGTAACATGGACAGACCTAGAGATTATCATACTACGTGAAGTATGTCAGAGACAAATATCATAAGCCATCACTTATATGTAGAACCTAAAAAAATGATACAAACTTATTTACAAAACAGAAACAGACTCGCAGACATATAAAACAAACTCATGGTTACCAAAGGGCAAAGTGGGGTAGGGGAGGGATAAATTAGGAGTTTGGGATTAGCAGATACAAACTACCATATATAAAACAGATAAACAACAAAGTTCAAATGTATAGCACAGGGAACTACATGCAATATATTGTAATAACATGTAATGAAAATATGAAAATGAACGTATGTATACATGTATAACTGAATCACTGTGCCGTAGACCAGAAAGTAACATACTGTAAATCAACTATACTTCAATTAAAAAAAAACTTTATTGCTAAAAAATGCTAGGCCAATGCAGGGTTGCCACAAACTGTCAGTATGTAAAAACATGCAGTATCTGTGAGGCCCAATAAAGTGGAGTGGAATAAAACGAGGTATGCCTATGTATGATATTGACAAAAACTACAGGGGTAGAGAACAGATCAGTGGTTGCCAGGGGGTACCGTGGAAGTGTTGACTAAAAAGGTGCATGGGCAAATTTGGGGGGATAATAGAAATATATTATCTTGATTGTGGCGATGGTTATGTGGGTGTATTTATCTGTCAAAACTCACAGTCTAAAAAGGATGAATTTTACTGTATGTAAATTATACCTTAATTTAAATAAACAAAAGAGACCGACAAAACAAAGAAGTCACCCCTGGATAACTCAGGGGTCACAAGGTATGAGACTTACCTTTACAACGCAGAGATCTGGCTGTCACAGCCTCACCAGTGATCAACTTCAGCCTCACAGAAGTGGGACAACCAGATGTTGGGTGCCTCCTAATGTGATGTGATTTGGAGTCAGAGCAGAACCTAGGAAATGTATGTACCTCCAAGCCTTTAGATCTAATTACCTGTGTGCAGGGGAAACTACAGATAGAGGAACAAGTTAACGACACCCAAGGAAACATCAGACAAATCTAGAATGTGACGGCGCATCTCAAATGACAACTGGTTTGGACTTTTCAGGAAGGTCAGTATCATGAAGACCAAAAAAAAAAAAAAATTACCAAAGAGACATATAATCCTTGTTGGGACTCTGCCTTGAACAAATTAGCTATAAAAGACATTTTGGGGACAATTAGGAAAATTTGAATGTGGGCTATGTATTAGACGATATTAAGACATTATTGTTAACTCTTTGGTTTGATAAAGGTATCGTGGCTTTGTAGGGTATCACTTTCTAGAGATGCATGCTTAAGTATTAGAGAGGAACTGTCATAATTTGTCTCATTTACTTTAAAATACTTGTCAAAATAAATGAATAAATAGATGAAGAGGGGAGGAACAAGTAGTGGGAAGGGGGTAAATCAGGGCTATGGGTCAGGCACAGTGCCCACTACCCTTAAGATGAAGTGCAAATTCCTTAAGGAGGCCTCCGGAGGCCGGACAGGACCTGACCTTGCTGTGTGTCCGTCCTCACTCCCAGCACTGCCCCCAGCCACACACGCCTTCTTTCAGAGGGCCAGTCGCTCTCTGGCCTCCAGACCTTTGCACCGACTGTTCTTTCCGTCTGCCCTATTGACCTGACCCCACTCTTTGCCAGATGGCTCCTTCTGAGGTCTCAACCTAAATGTCACCGCAGAGGGACCTTCCCCCACATCGGAAGTGGGTTCCGCTTCTAGGCCCCTGCTTTTTGTTGCTTGGCCGCACTTCCCACTCGACAGGTGGTGATGACGTTCTGTTTATGCGTTCTGCCTGACTATGCGTAGACACTTAGGGCCAGCACCGGGTCCCCAAAGCCTGCATTTATCGCGCACCTGTGCGCGCCCCGCGCACAGCTGCAGGCGCCTCTGCATCGGGACGCTGCTGTTGCTTCCTGCTGGGAGCGTGGACCCTGTCCCGGACTAGCCAGGTGACTTCCCACAGCCACGGAGAGACAGCTGCAACCCCGGACCTCAGGCCTGACCCTGACCCCGCCGGCGCCAAGCAGCAGGAAGCCAGGTTCTTCCGCTACCTCCCAGCCTTTCCCATACCCCGGGCCCCCCAGCTCGGGGGCCCCACAACCTGCCTGAGGAACTACACTTCCCAGCAGGCGCTGGAGCAGCGACCACAGGCCCCGGCGCGCTCCTAGGCGCCGCCCCGCCCCCGGCACTAAGCCCACGGTGGCTGCAGGCCGGCGGGAGCCGCGCGGGGCGCAGGTAGCCTGCGGCGGGGGCCGGGGCCGGGGTGGGGTGTGCAGTAGAGCTGAGGAGAGGACGGGGCTGGGGATCGTGGGGAGGAGAGGAGCCAGGCTTAGCCGAGGACAGGCAGCGGGGGTGGGGGATGTGAAGGTGGGAGGCGAGCCATAGAGCGTCCACCCCTAGCGAAATTAGGCACCTGGAAGTTTACCTTTTCCCGCAAAACGAACCCTTTCGGGTGCCAGCCCGGGGCGGCGCTGAGGTTGGGGATGGAAAAGGGCAAAGGAGTCGGCCCTGGCTAAATACCTCCCTTCTTCCGGACCACCATCTCCGCTTTCGATCCCGCAACGCCCCGGGGAAGAGGAAAGTGGCAAACTCCTCCCTCCGCCCGGTGGGAACCGGCGAGGGTCAGAAAGAGGGGTACGCGCCTCTCTCGGCCTAAAGCCCTGACCTGGGTGTTTTCTCTGCCTCCCGGACCACGGCCTGGAGCTGGGGAGCCCTTCCTGCTGCCCCTGCCCTCACCTCGGAGTCGTGTAGACCTGGCTCCCTCGCTGATGGACCTGGGGACACCTATACGCCTTCCTCCTTGTCCTCCTGATGGTCCTGACAAGTGGGTGGTGACAGGCTTGTCTTCACTGCCTGCTGAACCTCCGAGCTTGATTTTTTTCAGCTCTTTTCTCCCAGGCGGGGTCAGGTTCATTCTCTCAGTCATTGTGGCAACAGATGCAGGCCTGATTCTCAGCGATGGGGTGATGAGCAAGCAGAGCTTCCACTCTAGGGTGGGGGTGAAGGTAGAGGAAGACAGGACAAAATAAAATAATTTCAGGTTCTGGGAGTGCCCGAAGAAAGGAAAACGTGCAGGGCGTGGAGTAGGGGGATGCTGTCTTGGATAAAATGGTCAGGGAGGGCCTCTCTCAAGTGTTCCGGGACTGAGGGGGCAGCAGGGGTGAAGGTATGCGTGAAAGAAGAGCCGTGTGCTTGCAGCAGGTGAGCTGGGGGGAGCCTGGGAGGAAATGAGATGATGGCACGTGCCCCAGAAGGATCTGGATTTTATTGTAAAATCAGCAAGGCTTCATGGAAGCCTGTGGAAGGTGTGTGTGAGCAAGGCAGTCATACTTTCCCATACCGAGCTCCCCACTGTCCTGGGCTTTCTCAGCATTTTCTGGTGGGGCCAGGGGCTGTGACCAAGCCAGTTGACTTTCCTGCCAGCCCCAGCTGAACATGGCCCCCTCTGACACTCTGGGTTCTCCTCTGAAAATAATGTGAGGTGATAACTCCTACCTCACAGGGTGCACACCCAGGCCAACCTGTTGTCATCCTCCCCCACAGGGCCTGGCCACCCCTCCCACAGAATGCCTGAGGGCCCTGAATTGCACCTGGCGAGCCACTTTGTGAATGAGGAATGCCGGGGGCTGGTGTTCAGCGGGTGCGTGGAGAAGTCACCTGTCAGCCGCAACCCGGAGGTGCCCTTTGAGAGCAGTGCCTACCACATCTCAGCCTTAGCCCGTGGCAAGGAGCTGCGCCTGATACTGAGCCCCCTGCCTGGGGCCCAGCCCCCACGGGAGCCACTGGCCCTTGTCTTCCGCTTCGGCATGACTGGCTCCTTCCAGCTGGCCCCCAGCGACGTGCTGCCGCCCCACGCCCACCTGCGCTTTTACACAGCTCCACCTGGCCCCCGACTCGCCCTCTGCTTTGTGGACGTCCGTCGCTTCGGCCACTGGGAGCTTGGGGGCGAGTGGCAGCCAGGCCGCGGGCCGTGTGTCTTGCTGGAGTATGAGCAGTTCAGGTAGGGCCAGCACCAGGTGTGATGGACACAGTCCTGGGCTCCAGGCCTGGCTCTGTTAGCGCCTTGCTGGCCAATGAGCAACAAGTTCCAGCCCCCGCTGGGCCTCAGTCCCTTCCTCTGTAGACCAAGGCAGTGTCCTTCCCTGTGGCAGCTCCCTGAGATAATGGGAAAACCCAAAACTGATGTGGGAGGAGGTGGGGGCAAGAGGTGGATGGGGAGGCATGCCCTGAGGACATGCCAGTTAGTGTCAGAGCCGGAGCTCATGTCAGCATCCCACACTGCTTCTTGGCACCCTCAGGAGGCTAAGAAGAAAGAAAGGTGGAGGGGCTTTAACAACAGGATGAGAAGGGAAGCTGAGCAGGAAGGAATTGCTTCAAGGGGGTGGGGAGGGGGCTGCCTAATGATATGGTTTCTGAAGCAGGTTTTGTGGTCTCCCACATTCTGCCTGCCCACTGGTCTGTGTCTCATGGTCTCTGTGACTGTCTTCTGCCTGAGGGAGGGCCCCACTGGAGTTTCTCTCACATGATGAGCATCATGGCTGTTTGTTTAGTCCTCCAGCTGCGGAGCCTGAGGGGATCTGCTCCCCTTGGGGATCTGACCATCTTAGCACCCAGGCTAGCCTTCCCCTCTTACCTTTTCCCCAGAACTCTGAACAGAACATATGATCCTGTGCCCATCACTGCGTCAGCCTCGCATTAACCCTTTTCCACAAAGAAAAAAGATGCATTTCATGGTGATGAGGAGAGACCCATGACCCTTGGAGGAGGGATGGGGGCTGTCAGGGCACGGCACTCACCAGCCAGGACTTGCCCCTCACTCGTGCTGCACAGAGCCAGTACCAGCTTCCTGGAAGATCTTCAGCATCTTGAGAAGAGCTGACCCCACCAATGTCAAATCCTCATATCTAGCCAGAAGTCCTAGACAGGGAGTTCCAGACTGCAGGCACACCCAAGGTCCTGTGATCACCTTGTTCTCAAAAATGTCTGAGTCTGAGGCACTTTGGTGATATATACACCATGTACAGACTCATGTTTTCTTGAAGATGCTGCTTTTGATTGATATTTTTTACCTTTTGTAATGAATTAGAATCTCATATTGTTGTTCCCATTTATCAGAAAACTGAGGTCCCTGCTGCCAAAATACCACTGAGGCTGGGAAAAGGGGAACTGGGACTCCCTATTTCCTTCCCTTGCACCCTAGCAACTCCCCCCCAACCCACTGCAAGGCAGGGAGGGGTGGGACAGGCAGAATAGGTTTCATGTGCCCAGGTTGTGTTCCTCCAGGGAGAACGTCTTACGAAACCTGGCAGACAAGGCCTTCGACCGGCCCATTTGTGAGGCCCTCTTGGACCAGCGGTTCTTCAATGGCATTGGCAACTATCTGCGGGCAGAGATCCTGCACCGGTCAGCAGGCAGGCCCTGGGCATGTGGGCTGGGGTGGCTGGGTGTGCTCACATTCCCCACTGCTTAGCCTGGCTCCCTTGCCACCTCACTGCAGGCTGAGGATACCCCCCTTCGAGAAGGCCCGCACGGTTCTGGAGGCACTGCAGCAGCGCAGGCCGGTGAGGGTGCAGGGAGGGGTGCGCACACACCTATCAGTGCAAGGTTGATGGGTATGGGCTCGGTTGCATGTCTCCAGCTTTGCTCAAGCAGGTCCCTTCTCCACTTCTAGCCTGTTTCCCTTTCTCTACAGTGCTGGGGGGCGGGGCAGAGATGAACCTCTCAGAGTCCTGCCAAGTTCAGAAGGGATTCCCTGGGGGTCAGCTTCTTCTGAGTGGCCCTGCCTCATACTGACAGCCAGGTCCTCCCCCTGCCCCTTCTCCAGAGCCCAGAACTGACCCTGAGCCAGAAGATCAAGGCCAAGCTGCAGAACCCAGACCTGCTGGAGCTGTGCCACTCAGTGCCTAAGGAAGTGGTCCAGCTGGGTGAGGCCTGGGAGGCAAGGATGGCCAATAAGCTCTGTTTCAGCATGTCATGTAACCTGGGACAGCTCCTATCCACCCCTTTCTGGGGCCTGGGTCCCTACCTGGGGAATGGAAGTTTGTGGACCTAGTTTTTGTAAATGGACTAGGCCTCCTTTACTGATGTTCACTTGTCAGGTGTCTATGTCCTCTGAGCTGCCCATGAGGCAGGTAGGGCAAGAATTCTTTCTCCAGGATGGGAAAGCCATGGTCCAGAGTGGGGAAGACACCAGCCTGAGGTTACACTGCTAGAGGAGGGAGAGCTTTGGTCCCCTGACTCCGTCCATCAGCTTGTGGAGCTGAGGTCTGAGCCAGGTCTAACCAAGTTCCCCCTCCTCCCAGCGTAAGTCAGCCCTCTGACCTCCGCCTGGTTCCTCTGTCCCACAGGGGGCAAAGGCTACGGGCCGGAGAGCGGAGAGGAGGACTTTGCTGCCTTCCGAGCCTGGCTGCGGTGTTATGGCATGCCAGGCATGAGCTCCCTGCGGGACCGGAATGGCCGCACCATCTGGTTCCAGGTTTGGGTCCTAATGCTCACACAGGCAAAAGGAGTCCCTGAGGAAGCTGATGGGATGAAAAGACCTGGGGTCACACTGTTCATGAGGGTCAAAGCCTTCCCTGTGCTATGCCTCTCCCCTCCTCTGAGTCCCACGGTCCCAGCTAGTGGAGCAGCCCAGGGCTCTCTCGCTGTGTTGGCTCTGACCTGGGGGGAGGAGATGGTCAGAGAGGCTTCCTAGGAGAAGCCTGATCTGGAAGGATAGGTGTGAGTTCTGCCTCTCCGAGAAAACTACCCTGCCAGGGTGACTCCTGAATTCTCATTCCATTTCAGGGGGATCCTGGACCCCTGGCACCTAAAGGTAAGCTACTCCTAATGCAGTAAGAGACTAGGTGCCTGCAAGGGCTACAGCACCCTCCTCCATCCCAGTCCCCACTCTGACCCTGGGAGTCACCCCAGAGCGGAAGAATAGGAGTCTGGAGAAGGAGGGCTGAGGCCACAGGATCCTCCAGCCCCATCAGCATCAGTGTCCTGCAGGGGGCAAGTCCCGCAAGAAGAAATCCAAGGGAGTGCGGCAGGGTCCTGAGGACAGAGTGGAGGTATGGCTCCCTGCTCCCACCTCCTCCCTGCACTGTCCCCTGTCCTGGCTATTCCTCCCAAGCCAGGCTCTGGGGAAGCTCCTTCCCTTGGCAGTGGAGGGCAGTGGTGGGTCCTAACCAACCTCTAAACTGCTGAGCTGCTCAGGGACCTGGGTGTCCTCCACCCAGGACCCTCCACCTCCAAACAAGTCCCCTTCAAAGACACGCAGGGCACGGAGAGGCCTTCCTGAGCAGACTACAGCCCAGCAACCCAAGGGGCCCAGCCTCCAACAGGACCCAGAAGTGCCCCCAGTCCCTGAGAAAGGGAAAAGGAGGAGACGACCAGCAACCTCAGGTGGGTCTTTCTCAGCGAGGTAAGGGGCATCCCCAAAACAAGCTCCCCAGGGGAGGAAAGGATGGCAGAGCCAGCAGGAGGGACATGTGGACAATGGTGGGAGGGAGGCCGTTGGGTCAGTCCTCAGCCTGGGTCTGAGCTGCCATCTCACCTGTCCTTCCCCTAGGCCGCCATCGACCCCAAAAAGTCAAGGCTCACACCCCATCCTTGGAGCCTGAGGGGACCTCGGCCTCTTAGCAGAAGGGAGGCTTGCTTGCATCCACCCTTTCCCACTGCCTTGCCCTGGATCTGGGAGCCTGTGTGGCTTCCTAGAATTTGCAGGGGACTGGATGCCCCTGGCCCTCTGGCTGTTTCCTGCACAACTATGATGTTTTAAATTGTACCCCACCTTCTCCATTTTTTAAGCCACGTGGAAAATGCTGTAATTTCCTATAAACTGATAAAGTTGAATTTCTTGGCACTTTTTGGGCTGCTTGCAGAAGGTGTGGAAAGGCCAAGTGTGAAGGGCCTGCTGCCCAGCCCTGGGGACGGGAGGGCCACTGCCTCAGCATGGCATACTGAGCCCCATTCCAGGCCTCAGGGCCCTGGCTCTCAGAGGACAGTCTGCCTCTGCAGGGACAGCCCTTCACAGGTGGTGCAGAGACCCCTGGCCCAGGCAGCCCAGGCTCCACATCTCCAGTCCAGGATTCCTCACAGCCGGCAGCTGCTCCCCTAACCTGCTCCAGACTAGTCAGTCCCCTCCTAGCAGGGGCCAGCCAGAACCCACCCGCTAGGCCTTCCCCAGCCCCAGGCCTTCCCCCCAGCCCCAGGCCCTCTGCCTGTGGACACAGGGGAACAACTTATCTCGTGGTCTCTTAGTCAGCTTATGGTCACTGAAATCCCCAGTCTCTCTCATGGGGGATGCAATCCAGACCGTGCACACACAGGTAACCGTAGATCTTGCCCCTGCCCCCAAATCCCTGGCGTAAAACCTTCCCCTCTCAAAGCCTGAGGATGGGTGGGCCCTGAGGGGAATAAGCAGGGGCTACTAACAGGGTTTCCAAGCCAAGGGTTTATTGTTCAAGAGGTGACTGAGCCTTGCTTCAGGCTGGGACGCAGAAATGAGGAGCCTCCAAAGCCTTCCATAAGCAAAACCCCATCCTCGGGGACTCAGTTCGGTGGGGGCTGCAGCACGAGCAGCAGGGACTGCACTTGGAAGGGAGAAAAGGTGAGCTTCAGGCGGGCGTCCTGAAGGGGCAGGGGGCCAGCAGGGTCGCGCCGCTCCAGGAGGTCACAGCTAGAGAACAGGAGGGGCCGTGAGGGTCCCGCGAAGGCAGGAATCCCACTCCTACCCCGCGCCCCCACTCACAGGACGGCCTCCTGAACTGGCAGCGACGTGTGCAGCCAGCAGTCGACGTGGCTGCCGTGGGCCTCGTACAGCCTCAGGACCAGCGTGCGGCCCTGGGGGCTGGTCTCTGCCTGCGGAGGGAGGCAGGCGGTGGGCGGTGCTGAGGCGGGCCCGGCCCAGGACCCCGCCCCGGCCCCCGGCCCCCAGCCCCCGCCGCGGCCCCCGCCGCGGCCCTTGCCTGTTTGACCGTCTCCAACACGACAGCGGGCGAGGACACCGAGAAGGCGCTCCAGGCTGCGGTGGGCGCCGGGCCCGGGGCGGGCAGCGCCAGCAGGGGGAAGTTGAGGCTGTAGGCAGCGGGGATAACGCCAGCATCTTGGAAGGAGCCTGGGTGCGAACCAGAAAGGGACGCGTGGTGGAAATGAGGGTAGGGGCGAGGGACGCCTGAAGTTTTCCCCACTGACCCTTGGGACAAGCGAGGCTAGGAAGGGCAGAGGGGCGTCGGGGCCGAGGCACTCACCCTTGTGCGGCATCAGCGCGTAGGTGAACTCGTGACGCCCCATGTCAACCGTGGCGTCAGGGGACTTAGGTGCCCGCAAGCTAGGGTGGGAAGGGTGGGTAAAGGCCGGGCTGAGCTGCTTAAGTTTTGGCCCAGGAAGACTGCGCCCCCACGCTCCCATGCCAGTGTCCCAGGGACACCCCACTCACAGTGAGAGGCTGAGGACACTGCCTCGTACTGACGCGCCGTACTTGCAGTCATTGAGCAGAGCCAGCCCAAAGCCATGCTCTGACAGATCCATCCAGCGGTGGGCCCACACCTGGAGGGTAGATCCGTAGATCCCAGACCCACTTGGTGGCCCCGCCTCCTCCTTGTGCTCCAGAGCTCCTGTCACCAGACTGAGGGAAGCTCTGGGACCACAGGATTGCATTCTAGCTCTCACTTATAGGAGGCCCTGCTCACACCACCCAACCTGTCTAAACCTCAGTTCCTCATCTGGAAAAAGGGGATAACAGTACTTAACCCACCGAATGGGCATGAGTGTCAAACTAAACAAAGCATTTAGCACAATGCCTGGTGCACGTGTTAGGAACCAGTAAATACTGATCATCACCTTCCTTCTCCTCACCCCATACCACACAACTAGTTTCTCCTCAGCCAGGGAGGATCCAAACCCCCACCCCCCCCACCCCATGTCAGACCTCAAATCGAGCCCAGTCCCAAGAAGTGTTGTAGTGGGTAGGCCTCTGCAGATGTCCAAACTGGACCTCATAGGTGGCCTGGGGGCTCCGCACACGGGCGGGGAACTCCACCTTCAGGAACTTGTGGGCCTCATGCCAGTGCACCTGAGGTAGGGGTGGGGTGCAAGGGGAGGGATGGGCCTGGGCTGGCCCCTCCTCACTAGCCACACCCGGGGAAGCTACCTGCCACCCTGCCCCTGCTACCTCGGTGTGGAAGCGGACATAAGGGCAGCCAACGTCCAGCACGACCTCCTGGCTGAGCCTACTGTTGGGGCTGATCTGCAGCAGGAACCAGGCACTGCCCCGCATGCCACCCTCAGTGCCCACTGCCAAAGTCCCTGCCTGGCCCAACACTGGCTTCCTGTGGAATAGGGGAGGGGAGGGAGGGAGGCGCTGAGCCAGGGAAGCCTGGTGGAGGGGGCCCAACACCCTTGTATTCCCACCACCACCCCAAGTGCTGTCCGCCCCGCACCGTGTTTCTAGGTGGTAGTCCATGACGTCCCATGCATCCCAGTACAGAGGGACGTCATCAAATAGTACGAACTGGTTCCCCACGGCGCCCTCAGCAATGGCCTCCCTAGAAGGACACGAGGATTGATATTTTACAACTCTGTGACCCTGGTCTCTTCAGCTGTTCCAGGTATGTGGGCAGGGTGAGTAGACCCAGGGGACAGGGGACTCCTAAACCAGCCTATCCCGCTCCATGTGTGGGTCCCAGTCCAGAGCCACTGGTGGGCTACTGTGGGCAGCTGTGGCCAGGGGACAGAGGGATTGAGGTCTGGGATCTGCCTGCCAGGCACTGGGAGAGGGCAGTGAGGGGTTAGCACCTGCCAGAGGCCACCAGCACCAGGGACGTCAGGTGGCCAGTTGGGTCCAGCCTCACCCGGATGATGCCGTTGTCCAGAGTCACAGAACCGTCAATCTTGGTGGGAGGGGGCCTTGAGGCTAAGTCTGCAGGGGCTTCCCACAACCAATAGCTCCCACAGCCCCAGCCCTTCCTTACCACTTGCTCCAGGCTGGGGAGCTCAGAACCCCCATGTTGTTAGGCACAGCCCGGGACAGCCCCCCACCACCACGGTGACGTGCCAGCACTCACCTCCTGCACAACGAACACAGGCTGCTGGGGCAGCAGGGGCTGCAGTGAGGCGGGGGTGGGAGCAGGAGCATAGCCCATGCTGGGCACTGTCACCAGGGCTGGGGATGAGGCCTGGGCATCAGTGCGGCCTCTCTGACTTCTCAGGAACCTTACTCGGGGTGGGGGTGGAGGGGGTGAGTAGTAGCTGTCTAGCCTGAGGCACCCCCAGCAGAGATCCTCGACTCTTGGTTTGGCCTTGATCTCCCTCCTGCCGTAGTAGCCACCCTTCTCCCAAGCTGGTACCTAGGCTGTGGGCCCCGCCAGGCCTGGGTAGGGCCAACACTTCCGTGCGCTTCCAGGGCAGCGTGTTGACAATGAGGAGGCCCTTGGGACCTGGCTCCCCAGCACACAGGGCTGCGGCTGCGGCGCTGAGCAGTGTGTTTCCATGGGAACGGATGTCTGGGGAGAGACTGGTCAGTCATGGCTGGCAGTGGGTCTGTATGATCCCTGGGTGTCCCACAGGGGACACTCTGAGCTCTGTCTTGAATGTTGCAGAGAGCAGTGGGGATGTTGCCTGTCTCACCTTCGTAGTGGCACATGGCCTCCTCTGCCACCAGCTGGATGCAGCTTCCAGTCACCACATCATGGAACTGGTTCAGGAGCAGGAGCCTGCAGGGGCCAAGGGCAGGGCTGGGGAAGGCTGGGAGGGAGGGGCAGCCACAGAGGTGTCTGGGGTGAGGTCGGTGGGTGGCAGGGGGCAGAAGCTGGGCTGACCTCCAGAGGTCCCGCAGCTGGGCCGCCGGGTATAGGAACTGGGCACTGCGGGCCAGGGCCAGGCTGCTGAGCAGCTCCACGTCGTGCAGGATCCGCTCACACTCCCGGTTCTCTTTCTTGATCTGAGCCCAGGGTAGGGGGATCAGTCTAGAATCTGTTCAAGCATCCCAGGACACCTTCCAAAGCCTTTCCTTGCTCAGACCCGGGATGGCTCCCCAAGGCTTCCTGGATAAAGCCTCTTATGGGTGATCTGCCCCAAATGCCTCCCACCTCTCCCCTAGCCCAAGCCCCTCCTCCTTCAGGGATGCTCAGTCCTTCCTCCTTCAGGCTCCTGATCCACCTGGCCTCCTGCTCTTCTCTCCTCTCAGCTCGTCTGTGGAACACAAGCCTCTTCCCCTAGGTCTGGGCTGGGTTCCGTCCCCTGCTCCCTCCTCTGACCCTCTGGGCCTCTCAAGGGCACACTCTCCCCGCCTGGCTCAGCCACCAGCTCTGACCTGGGCGTGGGTGGTGTAGGTGCCATTGTGTAGCTCCAGGAAGAGCTCCCCGACCCAAGTGCACAGCTGCCCCGAGTCCTTCTCCAGTGCTGAGAAGAGGCGCCCCGGAGAAGACAGCTGCACCCTGAGGGGGACCGAGAGCTTAGGTCTCCCAGCCTTGGCCACGTGACTCACCCTTCTTCCACGCAAGGGCAGACAAGATATCCAGCCCCGACTGACAGGGGCTGACCCCAGAAAGCTCCCTGTCCACACAAAGCCAGTTTGGGACACCCCAGGAGATTTCTCTTTCCAGTGGGTTTAAGCCCTTTCCCACCCTCGGCTTTTCCCCACCCTCCTCCCAGGGTAGAAGTTGGGAGGCGCCCATGGTCCAGGATTGGAGGGGGACAAGGTCTAGGGTAGGGGCTGGGCCCAGTGTTTGAGCAGAAGGAAGAGCTCCAGGCAAGGGCTGAGGGTGGGGCTGAGTGAGGCCAGGCCTGACCTGGGCAGCCCATCTGTATCGCACAGCCGCTTCAAGCGGTCCACCATGGTCTGGGTGGGGCCACCACCCCCATCCCCAAAGCCAAAGAGGAAGGCACTGTGGTTGGTCCGCCCCTTGTCCCGGTTTTTGGCCACGGTCTTCAGCACCTGGACAGGCGGGGCAGGTCAGCATGTGTCAGCTTAGGGCAGGATACCCAGCCCTGTCCAGCCTGCCCCCCATCCCCCACCTCGGCCATAGGTGCCCTCTCACCTCCTCCACACTGCCCTGCATTCCATATGAGTCACCAGGCGGGAAGTGGGCCAGCACACGGGAGCCATCCAGCCCCTCCCACAAAAAGGTATGGTGCTGCAGGCAGGGGACGGAGCAGGAAGAGAGAGGCCAGAATCAGGGCTGAGGCAGAGCCAGGCCTCCCAGACCTATCTCTGCCTGTTGTGTGACCCTGGGGGAGGCATGCCCTCTCTGGGTGGGGGTTGGGTGGTCTGTCCAGGACCCCTCAATAAGCCTGGAGAGAGATGAACAGGCCAGGTGGGACCCAGGCCCCCTCTGCCCCTGGCCCCTGGGGCCTGCTCACCGGGAAGGAGTTCACCAAGTTCCAGCTCAGTTTTTGGGTGAGGAAGTGTCTGATGCCACAGCTGCGCATGATCTGGGGGAGCTGTGCTGAGTAGCCGAATGTGTCTGGCAGCCAGAACTGTAGGGAAAAGGGCCTCTGGGGCACGGGTACCAGGGCTTTTGGCGGAGCAGCCACAGCCTCAGGCCCTCGTCACTCAAGGTCAAGCTCCAGCCCCATCTGCCCGCAGGCCAAGCAGCTCCCAGCCTACCTCGGAGCACATCTTCCCAAACTCCTGCAAGAAGAAGTTCTGTCCTTGCAGGAACTGCCTCACCATGGCTTCTCCACTGGGAAGGTTCCCATCCTGCAGGGAGGGAAGCAGGGGGCAGCCGGGTCAGCATCAGATGGGAACAGGCAGGGGCTCAGGCCAGCCCCACCCCATCAGGAGAAGCCAGGGCTCTGACACCAGGTTACAGCCAGTGCCCGGGAGGTGTCCATCTCCTGGCTGCAGGACCAACTGTCTGTTCCCGGAGCTGGGTCATACAGACAGCCTGTCACGGTGCTTAAGGCCCTCGTCCCCCATGAGTCCCAGGCCTTGGGATTCCGGGGACTAATCAGCGCCATCAGGGATGGGGCGTGAAGGGCCTGCAGAAAGTCATCAGCGAAGCTGAGGAGGGAAGGCATGACGGTACTGAGGGGCTGCAGACTGCACTTACCATCTCCACCCAGGTGCCCCCCACGGGCACAAACTGCCCACGGCAGGCGAACTCCTGGAGCCGGGCGTGCAGGCCAGGATAGTAGCTCTTTACCCACTGGAGCTGCTGGGCCTGTGGGACAGATGGGGCAGGAGCTGCACTAGGAGTGACAAGAACGCCCACCTGGGGCTGAGTACCTGGGACCCAGCGGGTGGCTGAGGGTGAGAAGGAGCCTTGCCCCTTAGGCCCAAGAAGCCCTCAGAATCTCACACTAGGACCTCCTAGGCTCCAGGTGCCCTGACACCGCTGTCCCTCTGACCTGGGAGCAGGCAAAGATGAACTCAGGATTCCGCTCCATGAGCTGAATGGCTGTTACCCAGCTCCGGGCACATTTCCGCACCGTCTCCTTGAAGGGCCAGAGCCAGGCTAGACAAGCAGGGGGACAGAGGGTGGAGAGAGAGTGGCAAGGAGCTGGGGGCTCCTCACAGATCTCCAGCCTCACCCCTGCCCCCCAGCACTCAACCAGGCCCAGCTTGGATCCCCGGAGGGTCATCCTAGCGTTCTCCCATCCCAAGCGCTTTCCCCTCGAAGTCCTGTGGCATTGCTCCTGAGCTGTCACTTTACATCACTCTTGCAAGATGGGAGTAGCGGCTGGGGAAAGGAGGCTGGCTGGGGCTATCAGGTCTATTTTACAGTGCAGGAAATGGAGGCCTCAGTCCCTGGACTAGCCTCACTCTGAGGTCTAGACACTCCCAGGGAGGATCCTGGAAGAGGCAGAGGGGTGAACCCTTCCCCTGCACACACACACTGAAGGATGTCCTGGAATACAGGGCACAGCTTCCCGAGATGGACCTGCCCAGGCCGGCCATCCTACATGAGGCATCACTGCCTCTCCTCTAACCTCTAGGCTCCTTACCAGGCCAGACCCCACATCCACCCTTTCGCACATCAAAGAAAGCCCTTGTTCTGTGGTTCAGAAACTTTAGCTGGATGAGAATCAGTACCTTGGGGAGTTTGTTAAACATGTAGATTCCCCATAAGCCTCAGGTTCAAAACTGAACTCCTGAACCCTTCCCTGGAAACCTCCCCCTATGCTTGAACCCCAATTTTAATTACTTCCACTTCTATATGAGGACTTGGGGACCCCCGTCAAACTCTTACTCATCCTCACTCAGTTCAAAAGTCACCTCTTCCATGAAGCCTTTCTTGAATTCCCCAGACCCAGCTGGGTTAAGTGCCTCTTCTGAGCTCCCCAGCCCTCCATACTTCCCTCCATCATGGCACTAACTGTGTCTGCCTATTTTGTGATCATCAGTCTCTCTAATCCTTACCCCCCAACATCTAGCATGGGGCCACATGGGGCATCAGATTATGTTGAAAGAATAAATGAAGCCACACCTAGCAAAGCTCACAGTCCATTCCCCTTGCCCCACTGTACAGATCGGGCAAACTGAAGTCCAAGAGGGGCAAGAACTTGATATGGATCATGCAGTGCTGCCAGGGCACAACCAGGGCTTCAAGGCCACTCCTGCTTCCCCAGCCAACCCATCAGCTGCTGCCCTACCTGTATCAATGTGGCAGTGCCCCACGGCATGGATGGTATGCTGGCTTTCACCTCCACGTTGGCCAAAGAACTTGGAGGCCAGGGCCTGGGCCACTGGGAAGGTCTCAGGCTGGGCAGGGTCACACACGTTCACGATCTGGTTGGCTGTGTACAGGGCCTGGAAACTGCGCTGGTTGTCCTCCCCAAGGCCCTGCAGCAGGGTTCTGTCCCTTACTCCCCATCTCAAGCAAGCAGAGTCTCCAAAACAAGGACCCAGCTGATCTCACAAGGGTTCTCAGCAGAGTTCCTCCCTACCTCCAACCCTTTGCTCCTGCTAATCCCCTCTTCGGCCGGCCTGCCTCCTCCCCTTTACACGGGGAAATCCTCCCAACACTCAGGTAGGCAGAAACTGCTCCTTATTCTGGATTCTCAGAGTCCCAACCCAAGAAATAGCTTGCCTGGAGCAGGGCTCCAGAGTGACCAGGGTGGGTGGGGGTGTCGAGTACCTTGGCCATGCCCAGCAGCAGCTCCAGATCGACCAGAAGCTTGTGGACATCCCGGTGGAACACGGCCAGCTCAGCCCGGCTCACCTGGAACATCTTCTCTGGGTCAGGGGCTGCGATCATGGATCCCTTTCCGGCCCCCAGGAGCCCATTGCAGGCTACTTCCACATAGAGAGTCAGGCTACAAATGTGGGGAGGCAGCCTCAGGCCAAGAGACTGGCAGAGGACTCTGGGGCTGGGAGAGGGAGGACCAAGGAGGCATCCAACAGACCCCTCCCCATGCATCCCCAAGATCTATCACCTAGAGGGTCCCACAGTATTTCAGCTGCATGTGTGAGAGGGTCACGGTAGAAACAACAGACTAATTCCACATTCTGCTGATAAGTGTTCTGATGAACGCTGGGGAGAATAAGCAGCCAAGTTTGGAACCGTGTGAATTGTGCTGTTGCTCAGCCTTTTATTTCCAAGGCTGTCTTTACAAAGCAGTGCCTTGGCCTTGGCACCCTCTTCATATTAAAAATACATGAGGATCTCCCAGGTCCAATCTTTCAGAGCAAAGACCCATCAGCCAGCATGAGGCAGGCCACTGTTTGCAGCAGCATGGCGGCCTGTGGTGATGTTCTACTGTCTTTAGGGAGCAAACATGACCTCCTTAGAGAAGCCTTCCATGACCCTCCTCCTACCCTTCTCCTTAGTCTGGAACAGGTTTCTCATGTTGAGCTCCCAGTGTTTTCTTTCAGAGCCCTCATTAGCTTTGTAATTATATAACTATATATGAGTCCTCCTTGCTGTCAAGGACCATTGTAGTGTTTGGAAACATCAGATACACAGTGTTCAATAAATATTATAACATATAATAATAATATCTAAGAAGAATTTTTGATGGTGTCATAAAATGCACATTATAATATAGAATGAATATCGAGTGAAGAAAATCAGGATGCAAAATGTCAAAGAAATACAAAGCTACGCCTGAAAGAATTCCTGAGAAGAACGCTGAGACGTTACCAGTGGGCGTCTCTAGGTGGTGAGATAATGGGGGAGCTATTTACTTCTTTTTGCTTTTCTGTCTTTAACACAAGAACGAAACATCTTTGTAGTCAGAGGGGAAAAGCCTGCCTTTTAAAGACAACTCTGAGATTTGAGGATGGTTGTGTGGAAGGCGGGTGTGTTTCTGAGATCACTCGGGGCCTCAGCTTCTCGCCCACTGGTGCCCTCTCCCCTACAGCACTGGTCAACCCAGTGCAGGGACCCACTCACCTTCGGGGGTCTTCTTCCTCCAGCTTGTCAGTCAGGACATAGCTGGTCTTCTCCCCTTCTTTGGTCAAACCCTGGTGGGGAGTAGAGTGAAAGAGACAGGGCCTGAGGCTTCTGGACAGTTCACATGAAGTACAAGCTGAGGGAGGCCAGGCCCCTCCACTGGGTCCCCAGCACTGGCTCCTCTCTCTCATGTAAGACCAAGATATCAGAGACCCCTGGTAGCAGGTGCCCCAACCCCTATGGCAGTCAGCAGCAAGATCACCAAATGGCACCTGTTTACCAGCAGAAAAGGCCACCAGTTTTGTGGGGCCTTAGGTAGGTGTCAGATCCTGGGTGGCTTCTGGTGGCTTCTGTACCCCTGAATAAGCATCAGAAGGGAAAGACAGGTTTGCCTCATTCCCTGCTATATCCCCAGTGCTTAGCACAGGGACCAGCCCAGAAAGGGCACTGAGGAGACATTTGCTGAGCCAGTGAAGGGAGGGAGGGGTCTGCCCTCTTTTTCACAGGAAGAAAAACAATCCTAACCTGAGACTGAGGCTTAGTCCTACTGGAATGGAAGCTGTGTGAACCCGCTTCCCAGTACACTGACCTCTATATATCCTAGTTTCTTAGTCTGTAAATGACCATAAAGACCTACCACACAGGATTATGAAGGTTAAACATGGTATGGTTGGATGCATGAACAAGGTACTTTTAATAGGGGTCTATCTGGGAAATTGGAGATGGGGTGGGAGAGATCCATTATTTCAGATGAAAAGGACTTTTTAAACTTTATGCTATCCAAAACTGTTTGAAAATCCCCACCTCTCTCTCCTGCCACTGACCGTCATAAGCATATACTACATATAATAAAAACCAGTTCATGAAAAACCAAAAATAAAAGATGATATAATCTGCAAAGCTACTACTCTGGTCCCTGGCCCCTAGTGAGGGGTTAATAAATAGATCTGCTGTACCTACTATTGTACTTGATTAGTTACTATTTTCAGCCCAGAATGGGAGGGTGACCAGTCAGTGGCAGGGTTGGTTTAGCACTAATTGTGTTGAGACCCATAAGCCATCCGTTCAAGTATGAGAAGGACCAATTACACAGGAGCCCGAGCAGCAACTTGCCCAGTCCTGAAATCCTGATATCACCCTGCAAGCAGAGCCCCTCAGCTGAGAGTGGCTGATCAGGGAGAGATCAGGTCTGAAATGTGGTCATACCTGACCTAGGGCAGGGGTCCTCACCTGGACAGGTTCCCCGTCACGCCACACCAGGCCTTCTCCATCACTTTCCCAGCGAAGGTGAACTTCCTGACCCACCCATGCCTCGGGGATGGTCAACTCCACCCGGAACCAACAGGTCCACCAACTGCAAGAGAACCACTGAGATGGGCCTAGGGGTTGAAGGCCTGTCTTTTTGACACACCTCCTTGGATCAAGGGTCAGCAGGGGCTTGAGACTTTCTCCAAGCACTTGCAGCATCACAAGGTATTCAGGTTTGATTCACAAGAAAGGAGCAACGGGGGTGTGCAGCAAGGTGAGGGAAAGAGGCAGAGAATGAGGGGGTCTGTGACCTGTCCCAGAGTGCCCTTCCTAAGTGGTGTCCAGGGACTGGGAGAAGGGAGGCAGTAAAAACTCTCCCATAAAGACTGAGGGACCAGGGAGCTGTTCCCAGCAGAGGGTGCTGCTCTGCCCCAGCAGTGGCTGTCTAGGGCAGAGAGCCGACAGTGGAGATGGGCCCTTAGGGGAGGTGAATAAGCCGGGAGCGGGGCCCCATTGGCCCTGTCCCGCTTCTGGGCGTTACCTACGTGGGTCCGAAGCTGTCGCCGACCCGCGCGGGGCGGAAGTCCTGCTGGACTGCCTCCTGGTAGGGAAGCCTCTCGGGCGTCAAGAAGCTGGAGAGCTCGGCCACTGGGCAGCTGTCTCCGAAGAGCCTGGGCGGGAGGAACAGGTGGGCGCGCGCCGGTGGCCCTCCCGGCGGGTGGGGACGCGCGTTCCCTTGCTCCACGGCGGAGAGGGCTGCACCACAGCACAGCCTCCCGCTACCCCTTCCTCTCGGGCCCCAGCCCTGTCCGCGGCGGGCACTTTGTCCCTCGGACCGGGTGGCCGCGGCTTGGGTTTCCCCCCGGAAGGGAGGCTAAGGCGCGTGGATGCGGCCGGCTGGCCGGCGCCTTGGGCGAGGGGCCACACCTGCCGCGGAGATTACAGTCGGTGAAGTAGAGTGGCGACACGAATTTCTCCACCCGCTCCAGCGTAGTGCGCCAGTGCTTCAGGGCCGGCGCCGCCGCCGCCGCCGCCATCGCCATCGCCGCGCGCTCGCTCCTCTCCCCGGAAGGCCCCAGGCGCTGCCCGCGCGGTCCACGGCCTGGAGCCAAAGGTTCCGGCGTCAAAGGGCGCCTCCCAGGCCCGGGCAGCTTTCCTAGGAACACCGGCGGCTCTCCGAAGCCCTGCTGCTCTGAACTTGGAGCAGGGAGCTGAAAGCTAAAAGCCGCGCTTCCGAGGGTCGTCTCTTAACTCGTCCGAGCTGGTGGACACTGGGCAAATCGCTACGTGAACTGCAAGTTTGACGCTTTGATACTGCAAAACGCCTGGGACGGAAACAGACTGCTAGGCACCACGGGCGGGAGCCTGGGCTGCTGCAGACGCAGGTCACCCAGTCTCAGAAGCTGCAAGCGGAAACCCCCTTGCGCTCCGGTCCCAGCCACGACCTCGCTATCTCGCAAACCTGTGTCTTAATGTGGAAAGAGCCGGGGAGCCAGGGGAGCCATGGACGGGTGCTTTCAAGCCAGTCGGCGGACATGTGTTAAATAGGGGAGGGCTTTGCATCCCAGTAACTTCAAGCTTCCTCTACTACAGATTTTACTTATATGGCTAACTGCCACCCATCACCAGAAACTGAAGATTTTGATAGCAGATCACAAACAGCATTCAAGATCCTAATAGAATAATGTATTTCACTACATAGGACTGACATGTTAGAGAAGCCATAATGCCAGAACACCTCCAATTTCATCCTCACGTTACTCTTAGTAACCTATTGGCAGCCTTTTCTGCCTCCTAGGACTGCTGAGTCCTTATCTATAAAATTATTAGGAAAAAAGTATATACACAACATGAGCCCTGATATTTTAATGGAAATACTGGCTAAGTCATTTAATACATTTCAAATGCAAATTGTTAGGAAAGTACATAATACCAATGTATGTTTTAAATATATGATTTAAAACATAGATAACTTGCTGCTATAAGACAGGCTGAGTTGAGCTTGGAGCTCAGATGTCCGAAGGCAGGAGGGATAAAAATGCTGCTTGTGAAACCCTGGCTGTAGGTGAAGCTCCCTTTTCTTCTGGTTGCACTGGTAGGTTGGGGTTTTCTCAACCAGCTCCAACCCTATCCTGACCTGCAAGTAGGTGCTCTGAATGTAACCCTATGCAGAGACAGCAACAACGGGAGCTGCCCGCTGGTCAGATCCCATCAATTGCCCCCATAATTACAAGTCAACATGCTCTTTCTTGAGCAAGCAGAGGAGGGGACAGGTGAGTTATTGCTGGGAAAACTTGAAGCTCTTTCCCCCAATCAGTATCACTCCACCTCCCAAGTCAGACCAGAGAATCCCCTCCCACAAGGCTTGCCACCCAACACTTTGGGGCTCAGAGTCTCCTGTGGTTATCCTGTCCTTCCACTGCCCACCCCCACCCCCGCAACAACAAAACATCTAAAATTAGAAAAGTCTACCATGTGTTTTGAAACTCCAGAAGCAAAAAATTGTGGTTTTGTGGTGGTGATATTGGGGATTTTTAATTAAAAAGCAAACAAAACCACATAAAACACTGTTGGGTTACTTTACAGCTATGACCAGGGTAATGGTTGCTGGAGAAAAATCCACCAGGGTACTGAGATGGCTCTGCTGGTCTTTGTTCAGTAAGTCCATGCTGACCACATATAAAAATTCTAATCACAGATGTTTAAATGTCTGCCAGTTTAAATTTATGTAATTAAAAAAAATATATATTCCATTTGCAGTTGCTAATGAAGTGTATCAAATCTTCTCCCTCCCAATCCCATTTATATCACACACTTTATACACACTTCTTTCAAATACTGGTTTGGTATTCAAGTTGTTCACCCTCATTTCCAGTAAGGATAAGAAAAAATAGAAGTACAAACCACATAGCTGGACAACTTACCCAAATATAAAATATTTCCAAACAGTTGAAATAAGGTGAGGGAAATACGTACTAAAAGAATGAATAATTCTATTTTTAAAATTTGAGATATTTTGATTTGGGACAAGTACAACTAAGGGGCCAACTATTGAAAGCAAAGTCCTGTTTTGTACCATAGATAAGGAACTGAAGCCCAAATCCCTGCTTCACAATAGTTCTCTGGTGAGGACAAGGGACTTGGGTTGAGAGTTTATTCCTTAAGTAAGAATCAAGCTTTATTTATTTACAAAAAAAAAAAAAAAAAAAGTTGGGGAAAGGGGGAAGACAAGTTTTACACAAAAGTACTACAATGGTAACTCCCTTTGGTAAAAAGTGTAATAAATGTCTTGTACATCTGTTCATAGATACTAAATCTGAAGCCACATAGAACTATGGTACACAAGAAGCTAGAGCAGTTAAGCTAGCACATCAAAGCATATTTCTTTTAATAAAAAAATTGACAGTATGTACATTATTTACAAAAAAAAAATCCAGGTTAAAATTGTGTGTGTGTGTGTGTGTGTGTGAGAGTAAAGCTGGTGGATGGCACTAGGGTAGACTAGTAAAGAAGCAGGTACAAAACAGTTCCACGGGAGCTAAAAAGGACGACTGATTTGAACTTGCTGAGGTTGAGAACCAGAGGAGAGAGGAAAAGGTAGGCAGCAAGGGGCTCATCAGGAATCAAATCCACAAGATGATCAATCCCAAAGCCAAACTGCAGGTCCCAGAGAGAATCTAATGGGTGATCTAGATGTGCTCAAGTGACCAGGAAAAAAAAAATCCAATCCAGTTTTTTTTTCCTTTTGGGGGAGAGGAAAGGAGCAGTGACCATCAGAGTTACAATCCATTTGAGCGTGGAGTCCTTCGCCAGCCTGTCTGTCAGTGCTTGCCCATCCAGTCAACGTGTGAACAGCATCTGGTGCCCTCACTGAAGGTCAGGCCCCAGGAGACTCCAGTCTCAGCTCTGCTGGTGTGTGCAAGCAAGCTGCATGTCTCTGTGCTTGCATGGATTTCCTTCCTCTCCAGGGCAGGCTACTACCCAAACCCCCCTGGGAAAAGTTCCAGCTCCAGCTTTATAAGGTATCCACGTTCCTTATATGTAGCCCACTTGGTGCCAGGTTGCACCAGCCACACACAGATCAGGTGACCGTGTCCCAGAGAGGCCCAGTGAGGCTTGAAAGGCATCTTCCTTGTTTCTTCAGTGTGTGTGAGTGCACGTGCCTCCTTACACACACCCCCTCAAGTTACCTGCTCTGGTTTTGCAGTTATGGGGCTTTGAACACTGCGCCGTATTTGACACGGTACTTATTAATGCTCACAAAGTGCAGAGTCTCTGTGTCACAGGTGGTGGTGCAGGGCACCAGGCCCTCCAGCCCCTCACCCATGAGCCACTTGCTGGTCTCCGCTGCCATTTCACGGGGCACATGCTCCTTGGTCCATTTATCTACCCAGGCCTGGAACCTCTGATGTAGCCGCTTGCTTACACGCTCATGGGACTGCAAAATAGAACAAGGGAAAAAAAACCCATGAACTAGGACCAAAAACCCTTCAAATACAAAGCCTAATTTCCTTCTAAAGCAGCAGAGGTAAGAAGTGGGCTCGAGTCGCTGATACCACTGGAAGTTAAAAAAAAAAAAAAAGGCAGTAAGAGTCTCTGCTTAAAAACGAAAATTGAAAGACTTAAGAACCTAGAGCATGCAAGGAGTTAGAACCCGTAAAGCCTCCAAAGCAATGCCAACACGGGGTGTGGGCAGAACCAGCTCAGTGCTGCCCAACTGTGGCATGCACCAGTATCACAGGGAGGGCGTCGGGGGAGACACACAACCCTTGATAAAAACCACAGAGTTCCTTGTTTCCAACAATCTGCATTTTTAAACTAGCAACCCAGCTGATTCTAATGTACCCCGAGTGAGACATGAGTTGAGACTGTCGGTCATTTCTGTCAGCATGGCATCCCCGTCTAAGTAGGACAGCGCAAGGCAAAGCTGAGAACCCACTCTCCCTTCCTGCTCTTACCTCCCCTGCTCAGCAGAGTGCTGAGCGCAGCAGGTCTTCAGTGGAGGTTTCTGTTCCTACCTACGCATCTGGTACATACTTACTGGTGCAAGGTGGAGTAGGGGGACACAAATACAAATCAGGTGTTACCCAGTTCCCCAAATCATTTAAATCAGAGACATGCAGACATACAACACACAGCACCATGAGAGAAGTACATTAGCCACCTACCCTTGGCTCCCACTTGAATGTTTTGTAGTCCTTTCAAACTTTCAATGTACCTCAAAGTCCAAGCCACGCCCTACGAGACTAAGTAATGTGGCCTCTGCCCAGCCGTCCAGCTTCACAGATGCCACTTTCCCATGGCTCGAGCCACACTGATGTTTTCAGTTTCTTGAATATGCCAAGTCCTTTCCCCCTCTCAGCCTGGTACTTGTTTCCTTGGCCTAAAAAGTGCCAACCTCCCAACTCTTCACCAGGCTGGATCCTGGTCAGTGTTCAGGCCTCAAGCATCACCTCCTTGGAGAGGTCTTCTCCAACAAAAGCAGTCACCTTTGATCACTTCACCAGGTTTCCTTCCTTGGTGGTGCGTGTGTTCACACTACATTACATGCCCTACCTCATGGTTGTAGTCCCAGAGCCTGGCACACAACTGTACCAGGATTTTCACAACTGAGGCAGCTTGTGAAAATAGGGTTCATACAAACACTACCACCTGAAATGTAAATGCTGGGAGCAGCTTCACTGGAAGGTGCCACCAGCTGTTATAGATTGAATTACGTCCCCACAAATTCGTTATGTTGAAATCCTAGTCTTCACCCTCAGAATGTGACCCTATTTGGAAACAAGGTTGTAGCAGAAGTAATTAGTTAAGACAAGTTCATACTGTAGTAGGGGGGACCCCCTAGTCCAATATTAATGGCATCTTTTAAAAAGGGAAATTTGGACACAGGCACACACGTAGGGAGAACGCCATGTAAAAATGAAGGCAGAAATCTGCAAGCTAAGGAATGCCAAAGATCGCTAGCAAACCAGCAGAGGCTCCAAGAGGCATGGAATAGCTTTTCCCTCACAGCCCTCAGAAAGTTCAAAGCAACTCTGCCAAAACTTCAACTTTGGACTTCTAGCCTCCAGAACTCTGAGACAATAAATTTCTGTAGTTTAAGTTGCCCAGTCTGTAATACTTTGTTACAGCATCCTTACTCAACAATTCTCAAACCCAAGAGAAACAACCAGAAGCCTCCGGGGCAAGCCTCCCCTGGCTGAGGAGGGAGGAGTGTGGGGAAATTCCAGTTACTGGTTCTCACCTGATGAGCCCGGAGCAAGGCGGTCCTCCGATACATGTAGTCCTCGGACTTGATTACATAAACCATCTTATAGGAATTCAGTTTGAATCTACACTCCAGCTTATCCAGGCTGTCTGCATTCTCCATGGCCTTCTTGCTGTTTCCTTCTTTCCCTTCCTTTTCCTGCTGCTCCCGCCCACGCTGACACTTCCGGATCCGCCGCAGATTCCTACAAAGGAGAAAAAGCCCTGTGGGATGAGAGCTCGTCCAGACACGTTCCCACGACTGCCCCGAAGGAGCGTTCTTTGTTGCATGCTTTCACCGCACGTATCACAGTTTTATTACATACATTTAAAAAATGTTCACTGGTTTCATTGTTTAAAAAAAAAAAATCCAACTGCAGAGATACACAGAATGAAAAGCAGGAATTGTCAACTACCCCCTACCCCAGTTCTCAGAATCTCACTTGCCTTGGCACAGGTAGCCACTGTTAGCAGTTATGATTTAAAATTTTCTAGGTCTCTCTCAATTTTTCACTTAATGTCATGAAGATTTTTTCACTTCACTACACATAGATCTGTGTCATTTTCTTTAACTGCTATAGAGGAATGTACCTTAATTTAACCATTCCTTAATAGGAATCAATCAGGGTTCTTCACCTGAACCACAGAGCACAGAAAATTATTTAAATGTCTATTTTTTCAATTCTCCCAAAGATGGTACATAACTAGTGCTATTCCACATACGTAAGAAAAGAAGATAATTCACATCAAAGGATGCCTTGGAGGGTATTTAGAACTTAATTCCCTCCCACAACAAGCAGAGAAAGGTTGTCAGCTAGACAATTATGTTGTTTCCTACACTTTGCTATTAAAAACACCTGCTGCAGTGAATAGCCTGGTATGCACACATTTCGGTAGGACAGCAGTTCTTTGGGCCAAGGACTCTTGAGGGCCTCCAAGGCCCTTTTCAGGAGATCTGTAAGATCGAAACTATCTTCATAATAATACTAAAATAGTATTTGTCTGTCTTTTTCTTTTAAACTGTGTTAACATTTGAATTGGCAGTGCAAGAATGGTGATATATTTATATTTATATTTGAGGTGGTGACACCAATCTGCCCTTCTCTAGCCATGTACTGGCCATTAAAAAAGGAAAGCTGGTTTGACTTAAGAATGTCCTTGATGAAGCAGTAACATTTATTAAATCCCAGCCCCTTAGTTCACATCTTTTTAATATACTGTGTGCTGAAACGGGAACTACAAACAAAGCACGGTTGTGTGCCAAGCACAATGGGACTCATGAAGAAGAGTCCTTGAGCACTTGAGCACTGTGGAGATACAAACGGAGCACCATTTTCACCTGTACTTAAAGATGTGTCTGATGAGGTCAATGGCAATATTAATAAGTGTGATGGGGGGATATTGTAAAATGAAAATGTGTCAACATTTGGTAGGTCTGCATAATTTAGTGAATCAATATTGCTGAATAACCAACTGCATGAAGTTATAAAATCATGCATGAAAAAATTCAAAGTACAAGATAAACCAATGCATTCTGACATAACTGCATGAAAAGCCATTGACATTTTCAATGATACTGCAACTAACCTTTAAGAAACACCACGTGGAGAGTTTTGTTGTCATATCAAAGAATATCCACAATTATCTGAAAGGATGTGAAAATATTTTTTTTTCTAGCTACATTTTTCAGTAAGGCCAGATTTTCTTCACATATTTCAACCGAACAACATAGTGCAACAGACTGAATGTACAAGCAGATATGGGAATCCAGCTGTTCTTCTATTAAGCCAGACATGACACAGATTTACAAAAGTGTAAAGCAATGCCACTCTTTTCACTAATTTCTTGTTTTGAAGCAGCTTTTCATTAAAATATTATTTATGATAACATAATACATTAGCAGTTATTTTTAAATGAATTCATAAACATTAAACATTTCTCAGTTTAATTTCTAATGTGGAAAATATTACTAGATATAATCCACATAAACAAAAATTTTGGGGGGTGCTCAATCTTTAAGGGTGTAGAGGGTCTCAAGGCCAAAAAGACTGAGAAAAACCTCAGTTTTAACAGGTAGAAGGCAAATTATTAAAAAACCAAAGTTTCAGAGTAAAAGCCCCATACATTTTAACCACCCTGCCTCTAGAATGATTGTATCAATATTTCCCCCCAAGGTATAGGAAAGTACCTTCCCCCTTCCCCACATCTTCTATAACACAGATTGCAAATCTTTTAAAAAACTTTGCAACTTGGTGAGTAATACACGATGTTATGTTTATCTGCACTGTTTCATAAGCATAGAGGCTAAGTCTGCTTTACTGAGACAGGGGCCTGGCACAGAGCAGCTGACTGAAGTCTGCTAAGTGAGTCAATGAATGCAAAAACCTGGCAGGGCCCTTGCGTTCACACCCCTTTCCGGGTTCCGACTAGGATCAAGTCTAATAATGCTAGGATAATACCTTTCTGGAAATGTAATACGAGATTTCAACTCCTGAACTTGAGGGAAGGAAGAAAGCCACTCTATCACAGCAAAACCTATTTTCTACTTCTGAAATTTTCTTCCTTAACCAGCATTACAATTCGCCCATATACAGGGAGGAGGAAATATTTAAAATTCTGTGAAGAGAGCAGGCCTAAGACTGCTATCCTTTGAAAACCCTGCTTACAAGGTTGTCCCTTGGCTGGTTCTGGGCTTTTGGATTTGGGGTTTCCACCATTCTCTGAATGATAAGAATGGCTCACTGTACCTAAACAGTTTGTACAAAATAAGTGGTTTATGATGAAAACCTGCTTTCTTTCTGGGAGTCTGGAATTTTCGTACAAACAAGGCAGAGAGTGCCTACAGGATGAACATCCAATAAAAACTCCCAGCACCAAGTCTCCAACAAGACTCCCTGGTAGACAGCATTCCAAACATATTGTCATAATTTGTTGCTGGGAGAATTAAGACTGTCCTCGTGACTCCACTGGAAGTCACAGACTCTTAGAAGCTTGCGCCTGGCTTCCTCTGATCCTGTCACGAGCACCTTTTCCCCTTTGCTGATTTAGCTTTGTATCCTTTTGCTACAATAAACCGTCACTGTGAATATGACTATGCTGAGTCCTACGAGTCCTCCTAGTGAATCATCAAACCTGGGAGACTCCAACACACATTCCTATCTGACACCAGGCAGTCACTGCTGATTCCTAAAACTCTCATCTCCCTGATGCTTTTGGCACATGCTCCAGGTAAGCTCATAGTGGAACAACCAAACAAATCTTGAATTAGTATCCTCAGCAGAGCAATAAATAGAGTAAGTGAAAACCAAGAATCTGAAAATCATTTAACTCCCCATTCCTCAACCACGCACAAGTGTGACATTGTGGATACGTGACTTGGTTCACTCACCTCGGGAGAAACACTGGTTTCCGAGCCAGATGCTCACGAAGCTCAGGAGAGGTAGTATCAGAATTCACATATCGCTCCACGTAGTCTGACCAGCGCTGGGATTGTGAACACAAAAGCGGAGGTGGGGAGAGAGCACAAAAACTGAACTCCAACCTCATCACGTATTCTAGTAAATTCTATGATTCTATGTCTGAACTACTTAAATTTCAAGAGCAAAAAAAGCCTCTTTCTAGAAACACAGCTTTAAAATTCTGTGAGAACATAAAACTTAAAGTTTCTCTGAGATACTTAGAAGTTACCAGAAGTCATAAATGCTCACTGACAAGTTTTATTTCCCCACAGAGGGTTTCGTTAACGAACAAGATGTGTTGTGGCAAATGTTTGAAAATCAGTATCTTTCACATTAAAATCTGAGTTTCTGGTATCTCTTTAAAAAATGTAAAGATTTGGCATTCCCATAAAACAAGCCTCCCCCCTCGTCCATATGCCCCCAACATCAGATGCGTGGCCTGCTCTCTCACTAATATCACCTGCTAGACCCAGCTGTGACAACCAGCTCACTTCCTGTCTACTCAGTGGGGTTGAGAACTCCTGGCTCCATTGAACCCAATGAAAAGTAAACATCACCCAACGAGTCAAGATGATCCTGGGCAGATGGCACCTCATTTGTTGTTTCTTATGCTTTAGGAGAAAAACGAGAAAGCTGCCAACAATGAGAGAGCTTAACTGAGAGCTAAATGAGACTGCCACCAATCCTAAATACCTGCCACCAGGCAGTCCTTTTCTTCAGCCGAGGACATGGCTGGAAGGACCTGTCCTTTAAACATCAGGTCCTGACCCTTAAACAGGCTGAGGCTGTCTGGGCCTTCTAGAAGACAGTCCCTGGGCAGACTCTCAGAACATGACGCATGCTCAGCACGCAGTTTCTACAGTAACTCATCCATACCTCTGCTTCTACAGGGTCATCCGAGTTCTCCTCTTCCGTGTCCAGAAGCTCAATGGTCAGCTGAACTTGGCCTTGGCTCTGAATGAACATAAGCTGCAAATAAGAAACCTGAGTGTGAACAAAAGACCATCTCCAAAGCTGTAATTAGCTTCTTAAGGGTTGAGCATTGGGGAAGCAATAAAGTTGTACAACTCTGCTCCAACTGAAGACATGAGAAAGCTATTCAAAAACTTAGGAGGTGGTAAAAAAGGCAAAGGCCCAATCTTGCTAGCAGCAAAGTGAAATATTAGAGCAAGAAGCATCATTTCACATTTCATACTTCTTGAATTAGCTAAAATAATAATGTCAGAAAGAGTGGTTAAAAGCCAGAACCATAAAATGTCAATGCTATGTCCCTTGATAACCCATTTATGGGACCTAATATGAAAATGCATACAGGTATACAGTGTTTTTAAAAGAAGAAAGAAGGGAAACCTCTCATACTGCAGTGAAGTGGAAAACATCACACAGCAGAGAGCAGCAGTCAGACTTCCACTGCAACAGAGGTCACACACACCAGGAGGTACGGAACTCAAAACGTCAACATATTAAGGAGTCATTTGTTGCAATGGTACTATCATATTTGAAGTTCCTGAAATTCTGAGTTGTGCTAATATCATTATGATTTTTTAAAAAATTCATATTTAAAAGCAATACACTGATAGAGGCAAAACCAAGTCATGGTTTGTACAAAAGTATTAAACAGTGAGGGCACATGGATCTCCCCTTTCAGAATCCTAGGATTCTCAATGCCTTAAGATCACTATTGGAATCACATGAAGATCAGAGATTAGAAGAAAGCTTTAGAATTGCTTATTTCAACCTTCTTCATTTTACATAAAGAAAAACCTAAAACCCAGAGAGTTATGACTTCTCAAGGCCACACAGCTAGTCAGTAAGCAAAATGGACCAGAAGCTAGTTCTGGCTCACAGTTCTTCTGGAGAAGAATTTAAAAATTCCTATTTGCTAGTAAAACTTAAAATGTGGGGGGAAGGTGTGCTCAGGGGTAGAGTGTGTGCTTAATTAGCATGCATGAGGTCCTGGGTTCAATTCCCAGTACTTCCATTAAAAAATAATTCAAATAAATAAATCTAATTATCTCCCCCCAAAAACAAAAAAATAAGTTTTTTCATGTATGAGTGAAGCATAATGAAGCATTATGCTGTACAGCAGAACCTGACACAACATTGTAAACTGGCTGTATTTCAATAAAAAAAAAAATATAAATGTCGTAAGAACATAACACACACATACAAATGCAAACATAGTTACTTCCCAAACAGATACAAAAAAAACTACCCCCAGGAACTTGCTAACTCCCTGGATCTAGGATGACCCTGCGTGTCAGGTCTGTCCTACTATTATAAGGAAACTACCTCTCAAAGTAATATTGAGAAGACAGTCTCCACTCTACATGCTTAAAACTAAACTCAATTTCACCCCAGCAAGTTCCTCACCTGTCTTATTAGGTCCTTTATCATATGTTCACCCCAACTCTCTGACCTCTGCACCCACTATCCAAGTCTTGCCTAGCTTTATTATTAGACTGCCCACATCCATTATCCAAATATGGTAACTGCCTCCAGTTGTAAACGTGGCTATGAAGATTCTCTCCCATTTGGATCCCTCTCTCTAGACACCTCCTTCGCCAATATCCTATGCTTCATTTAATGAACACAGAGTCACTGAGTGTCCTCTACTTGCCAGCCAGGGGCACACTCAGGAGAGAACCTGGTTTCTTGCTTGGAGGAGCTCAATTCAGCAAAGGAATCAGGAAGATAAACAATTATGTTGCAGGAAAATAACAACAAAGGTACCAGCCTAGAGACACGGCAATATTCTGTGGGAGTAAGTAATCCCGTCAGTGAGCTGAGAAAGGTGTCACTTCACTGAAGTGACACTCAGCTGGGCACTGAAGGACAAGCGGAAGACCAATCGATTTCAGAGAACTCATGACAAGGAAAATCTTATCTTTAAAAGTAACTTTAAAAAGAACAACAGCCCCTCTCCTTTCCTTCAAAAGGTGAAGGATATGAATAAGCAATACACAGAAGAGGAAAAAGAAATGGGTTACGCAGGAAACAGGGAAATGTGAACTAAAGTAATACATTTTTCTAATCATCTAATTCAAAAATAAAGAAGTCTGATAATACTAAGTGTTGACTAAGAATAGGGAAACAAATGCTCTTATCAAAGTGCACACTGGCACAGCCTCACTTTGCAGTGTAGTATGACAATATCCACTAAAATTTAAATTTTAAAATATTCATACCCTTCGACCCAGGAATTCCACTTGTGTCCCTACCCTAAGCAAACACTACCACGCGCACACAAGGATGTGAGTACAACAAATGCTGTTCAATGCAGCACTATTTGAGATTGTGAAAAATGGAAATAGTTTAAAAGTTCACCATAAAGGAATGGTTTATTGAAAACTATGGTACCTTCATACTGTTAAGTATGACACAGTAGTTGAAAAAACGAGCTGGATCTATATAAACCAAAATACAATCAATTTTAAGACATATTAAGATTTAAAAAAAAGCAGAATGTAAAACATGCAGTCTAGTCTAAATTTAGTAATATATTTCTACATACATATGTATATGTAAACACACAGAAAAGGGTCTGAATGAATATACACAGAACTAAACATGTCCGACTTTTAAAAAGCACTGCAGAATATGCACAGGAAAACTGAAGGGAGGAGGCTGGAGGTGGCAGGGGGGCAGGGGATCTGGAGGGCTGCTTAAGCTTAGCTTAATGCTAATACTATTGCACTTTATTCTCTAAACATTCTAAAGAAAAAGATCACTGTGGCGACACAGTTTTCCTGGTTACCAAGCCTTCTGTTCCTGCTGCTCCTTCTGCCACTCTGACAGCCATTCTTATCTACAGGGTGAGTCTCGAGTCTACCCTTTCCCGATAGGTCCCCACCACACAACTGAATACTGTTAACTCACTGTGGGTGGGGCTGGTAATTCTGTTCGCCATGAGAGTAAACACTCACTTAAAACCTTGAAAAGTTTAGGGAATCTCTTCTGCAGTGGGAAAGCCCTCAGGTAGTAGAACATTAGATCTGAGACTGAACTAGAAAACTCATTTCCAGGTCTTCTAAGATTCTAAATTAAGCAACAGTACAGGTGATAGGTTAGAAACTAAAGACAGCTGAAGTAGAAGCAGACAACTACATGAACAATTTGAGGGTCAGATCATAAAAGTTTATGGAACATGCCCACTAAGGTCAAACTCTGATGCAGCTTAGCTCTCTTAGCTTGGCCAACTCTGAACCTCATTCTGGGCCACCTAACCCTGCCCCTCTTCCGTTAACACACACAGGCTTTGTTCAACTATACATATTTATTTCATAGCTGAAACCATCATACACATGGTTTTGTGTCCTTTTATTTGTTTCAGTATTTTTATAACTTATCATTAACATTTAAGAGCTGCAAAATATGCCACCCAGCATTCACACAATAGGCTGCCTTAACCATTCCCATACGGTTGGACACCTAGGTTGTTTCCAGCTATTTGCTTTTCTAATGAGCTATTATAATGATGGAAAACTGGAAACAACCTAAATGTCCAACCAGACAGGTGTACTTTTCTATAAAATGAAATACCGAATAGTCACAGTAAGAGATGCTGAAGACCTGCAGTGTTGCTAATTGAGCAAAATAAGTTACAAACCATTTTGCCCAGTATAATCTCTTTCAAAATATACATAAGCATAGAAAAGTTAAAAAATGCAATGAGTGATTATTTCTGGGAAGAACTGTAGGTGCCTAGTTTTTCTTTTCTCTACATTTCCCATCTTTCCTACAATAATCACGGATTACATGTTTAAACAGTAATACTTACAAAGTATTATAATGTGAAAAAAATGCCCGGAGGAAAAAAGCAGAATACAAAATTGTAAAAACCATATATAAGAACTAATTTTTTTAAAAAGGCAAGAAAGTAACAGATGGCCCATGAGAGACTTTACTTCCACTTTCCCATGTTTTTGTATTTCCTCCAGTGAGTTCATAGGTACTCCAAGGGGTTCCAGGAGTGGAATCACTGACTTTTGGTGGAGAGAGTCTCGACAACTTACACTGTCATCAGTATGGTCCCTGACTGCATCAGTCACTCTCACCTTAAAGCAATTCTCATCTGACATGAGCTGCTCAGCCTTCCTCTGATATGTGGACTCCAGGAGACTCCTCGAAGTCTGTGTGTTCAGCTGGCCTCCAGTGGCCCCATTATTGTTTTCTGCCAGATAAAGGTCAGTCACTTGTACACAGATCTCATCACTCACGATGTGCTGCAGCTGGAATCAAGCAAAGGCAAGTCATCAGGGAACCCAGAAAACAGTTCTCCCTGACATACACGGAAACCTCCTTTGGTGGTTCCAATCACTCAGCTCAAAAAGACAGTTTTGGTTGGTAATTTCAGAAAATTAATCATACAAAACCACTATCTTATTTTCTTAGAGAATAACCAAGCCAAAATCTTCAACCATATCACTGGTTCATGAGTAAAACTATTTAAAAACAAAACCATAGGCAACTCAGGTTAATATGCTGCTTATTTAAAGTTCTAAGGAACTTTAAAACAATTTTTTTTTACATGAAAGAAATTTCCATGGCTTTCTAGTTTTATGTGCTTCTTTACCATTTACAATTTGTTTTCACACATTTTCTCATTTGATCCACACAACTACCCCAGGAAGCAGGCTGGAGAGCGGTGTCCTGTTATGAGACAAACTCACATGTTAGATAAGAAAACTCAGTGTGTGGCCAAGGTGAGGGGAGAGACCTTAGGGAACCATGAAAGCAAGATCCATGTCTATATTCACAGCCTTAGTACCAAGCCTGAAACCAATTAGGCACTGAAGACGTTGTTGCTGAATTCATTGGTCAGGGGCACTTAGCTGCAAGAGCTGAGTTAGAACTTGAAACTACTGGACCCCTAACTTTCTAACACACCTCCTATTTTTCAACATCTGATAATAAAAGTATAGTATTTAAATTATATACCCATTAATTAACTTATTTTCATCACAGGCCAATCAATCATGACTGACTATTGGTAACTCTGGCAACTACCTTATTAAATTATCTGACAGTACAAAGGCGAACCTCTCAGAGACCCGACTCTCACAGGTCATGATGATGTATCTATTGTGAAATAAAAATTCCCTCATGTGAAATATTACCCACTAAAATGCCAGAGAACATGAAAAACAGATACAAGAAGAAAGCAAAATGTTAACTGCAATATCAATGTGTCCATTTTACTTTAAAATTCTCATAACCACTAAGCCATTCTATTTTTAGGGAGATACACTCTTTTTGAAGTGCTAGTAACTATGACAACTACTTATTTTTAACATTTAAAAAAGTCTTAAACGACAAGTATGCGTATGTGTAGATAAATGGACAAAGCACAAGGTCAGAAGGGTGAGTGATTTGATGACGAAAGGAAGGCTAGCAACTGGAGACTGTTAAATTACAGTTAGTCGAGACTATGGATTTTAATGTGACCATTATAATAATGCTTCTGATAACTTGATAATATAAGAGGAAAGCTTAAGATACAGTGTTTTAGTGTTAAAAAAAAAAAAGTATCCAAAGCAAGGTCTCTACCAATAGATACCTCTTCTTTATACCTTCTTGTTAAAGTAGACCATATCGCTGACCCCCCACCACACTCTCCTCTTGGGTATCTTCCCCATCTCTGCCCACCCTGACCCAGTCTTTGGAAAGGGCAGCATTATAAATCCAGGAACAGCTAGGCAACTCCCAACCCCACACCAGGCTGGTCAGATTCTCTCTCCTGCTAATTTGAAATGACACAACATGTATGCATGTTCCACTTGCAGTCAGCAATGAACTCTGGGAGAACACCAAAGAGATAAAGAGAATAAGAGACTTCATGACTCCAGCTGAGGACTTAAGACGAGAAGCGTTAACGTTTGTTTTAAAAACACTGGATTTGGATTTCTGGATGAAACCTGTCTCCGTAGAAAAGACTGGACATTACGTATTATTAACTCAAAATCAATAACCAGGAGCTTCTAGGAAATGGACTGATTATACCTATTGTTTAAAAAGATCAACCTTACAAAAAAGCTGGCCATACTGGACTTTTACACCTGTGCTAGCAGTCTTTCATAAGACTTCACTTCCAACTGTACCAGGAGCAAGCTCTCGTCAGCAGGAACATAAGCACACGGTAACTGGCGTCTATTTCATATAAATCTGGGGGAAATTAACAGGCATTAGTCTCTCAAGTTATGACCACAGCTGACTGTATCCATGTAATGATTTCTGCCAGTTAAGGGAAGGCCTAAAAACTTCAACTTCCACAGAAAAACACTGTCTGCCTGACAATTTTTGTGAAGATGCCAAGATTTAGTTGAGTGAAGCATTATTCCTCGACTTTGAGGAGGCCTATGAGAGGGGTGCAGAGGCAAGCATTCTTCTAAATTCAAGGCAAAAGCATGAGTATTTGCAAAGGGGTCCATGTTTCACCCCAAGAAAGCACTGAGCAACAAACTTCTTTCATAGTAGACTCTAGAATGTTCTTTTTACAAGTTTTCACTTGAAAGAAAGTAGTCCACTAGCAACAGGCTGATCCCTTCGAGTGTTCAGAAGTGGAAGTGACTATTACATGCTATTTGCTATAAAATTATCATTGTTGTAAAGAGCAACATACTGACAAACTGTCAGGGTGCCACAGGAACAAACCACAAAACCAACCACAGATCTAACTCAGGGAACCTCAGATAGCTAGGTGGATAGAGTATTATTAAAGGTGTTATATGAAACCCTTCCTGTAAAAAGAACTTCACATGTTAAATGAGGAAAGTCCACAGAATTACCAACACCTACAGAAGAGGAAAGTGAGCTCATGCCTGGCGGAGGTAAGAGCTGGGAGGGCAGGGCAGGGAGCGGGGGTCAGGACGAACGCTCGGGTCAGAACATCAGGTCTGAGGCAGGCTGACACTGAGCAAAGCACAGGAGCCCGCCACAGGGCTGGAGCACTGCTGCTCTGCCAACAGGAGAGACAGAACATGACACTAACCTCTCCTTCCCCTCCTCAGAACCATGCGTTCAAAAACATCATTACAAGAGAAAACTGCCTTTCCTCTGGCCTGGTCCCCTCTCAGGCGGACTTCCTCCCTCAGCAGCCCTCGCCTCCGCCGCGCTCTCACCTGTCTGACGATGCTCTGGATGAGCTTGTCCATGGTGAAGGCAATGTAGGCATGAATGGTGAACATCTCTCTCAGCGAATCTTCGTACTGTGACGAGTCTATGTTGCCATCCAGCAAGCTCCGCACCATGTCCAGGAAAGCCGGGTAATAATCTTCTACATCAACGTCCACTGTGGGAGAGATGGGACAGGTGAGGCCTTACCCTGCTAAGAAAAGATCAGGAGAGAGGGCAGGGCAAATCCCACAGCCGGCCCAAAGAGCACTTGAAAGAACCAACCCTAGGTATTCAAAACCTACCCACTCGGTCTGCTACAGAGATGAAACCCAACAGGTGGCTACAACCACCAGCACCATCTGTCAAAGGAGAGTGACTCGGCAACTTTAACAGCGGCTTCTACTGCTGCTTGACCACGCCGGAAAGACACTCATCTACAGTACGGCCAGGCTCTGTGTGACAAGAGAGCGAACTATCCCAAGGAAGAAGTTTCTTCAAAAAGTTGCTGGCTCCCTGCTGAGAGAAGACCCTTCTCTCGCAGCCCGTGGAGCACCCCTCACGTGGGTGCTCGTACAGCTATTTCAACGAAGCATAAAGTGCTGAAGAGAGAAGGCAAACAGAGCCCTAGAACAGCACCCTCGGGAGCAGGAAGACAGGAGAGCAAATTAAATCCTCTATGAATAATGAAGTGATCTGCATTTGTCAAAGTCCTTTTGTTTAAAAATGGATTCCCAACATTGTGCTTCACCAACTACATTAAATGATCTGTACTGCTGTGCATGAATCACTTCAACCACCGGCTGGAATCTTATCAGTTGTTACAGAAACATTTGGCAACTAACAGAGTGCACAAGGGAAGGTGAAAGGACTCCGCCTTTAGCTTACTAAAATAAGACCTATTTACATAAAGCTCAAAAACAGGCAAATCCGATCTCCAGTGCTGGCAATCAAGACAGCAGCAGGAGGGGGCTACTGGGAGCCTGGTTATGTTCTGTTTATCGATGCGGGTGCTGGTTACACAGGTGTGTTTGCTTTGTAAAAATTCAGCGAAGCTATACAATTTGGATTTGTACACTTTTCTGTATATGTGCTGCACCTTAATGAAAAAGTTCACTAAAATGAGAACAGAACTTACAAAAAGAACTGTCTTCGACATTTAGTTACCTGTTTGTAAAGTCTGTACAGGGGGAAAAGGGCTAAGAGCAAAAGCTAGTAGTCCGTTTCATATATCTGAAGTGTGATGAACTCATTAAAGACAGGCAAAACAGGACAATAACTGTTTCAAAGAAGCAACTGGCTAGAGTCTCATTACAGAACATCACCTCGTTCAGACCCACAGCCTAGGCACGGGCTGTGCTACTGCTACGGAAAACGCTGTCACGGCAGAACAAAGCTGTGAGTGCAAACCACAGACCTGTGCACACAAGTCATGATGGGTGTGGGGCTCGGCATCACCACTCAAGGACAAACTCTGTAAGCCTCAAAGCAGGTTAAGCCAGTGATCAAGCCAGGATTAGGTCATTTCTGTCTTATTTCTACCCAAGCAGATGGAATCACCACACTGAGGTCTAAAAGTTGTCCCTCTGAAGCCAGGATTAATCAGATAAAGGCTTTCAGAATTAATTCCCAGGTTCATTAGCTCTTCAACAGACAGAAGGCCAGGGTTACACATGGGCTTCTTCCATCAGTAACAGTTAAAAAAAAAAAAAAAAAAGCTAATTTACTCCAAAGATTGGCTACTTCCTAAAGAGCACAGAAGAAAGGCTTCACAAGAAAGGCTTCTGGCTCACAGCTCAAGTACCTAACAACTTATGACCTCAAGAGTCATCCAGAAGTAAGTGGCACAAAATTACCTAGAGCGCTTGGTGACTTCCTTAACCCTCATTCATCTTCCTTTCCCTGCGTTTTCTATCTTCACTTCTGTTCGGTCCATTCTGCTGTCTCAAACCATCTCTTGAATCCCCCTCTCCTTATTCACATCTGTCTCAAGCATTAACAACTATGAACTTACATTCTACCGTGGAGTGGAACCAACTGGGATGCTTTAGTCACTCTGTCCTTTAAAACACTTTGCAATAACCCAGAGACCTGCCGTTTGGGAAACTGATGGTAACTGAAACCCTCTTCCTTGGTGTCCACAGTACCAGCTACTAAGTGTCTATGATCCAAGCAACCACAGGGGATTTCGCATGCTTTTTCCAATTCTCCCAACAACTCCACAAGGCAACAAGTAGCACCTCCATTTTACAAGTAAACAGGTTCAGAGAGTGTAAGTGAGGCCACACAATCAGTAAACTGCAGTGCTAAGATCTGAACCCAGTTAATAAGCTCTAAGGCCTGCCTGTGCTCTATGTATAAAAGAAAGCAATCCCAAGTCTAATTAGGCCTTGAGGTCCCCAACCCCTCGTATCTTCTGTAAACCAACAGTCTAAACTCACTCGGCTCTTTGAGACGCAGCTGGATGGCAGGGCTGTCACTCTTGTCTCGCTTTATGCCAAGCACTTCCCGTTCCCACTCTCTCTCTCGGTTTTCTTCTTCAATTTGCCGTTCAGCTTGGGAACAAATCCGCAACAGCCTCAAGCAGAGAATCTGGTGCAGTCGCATAAAGATATACCAGTTATTATTAACATAGAAGAGGTTGTATACTTCATCCATGCCTCTTAACTTCTGAGCTGCTGTGTTGCTGAACAGTAGCTTGGACTTAGGGGGACTACCCCCGACGCCATTGTGCTTCTTAGCCGCCCCTGTGGCTTCGTCTACATCCATCTCTTCTTCTTCTTCTTCCTCCACATCCGAGAGATCGCCTCTCTGAGCAAAGAGCAGATCTGGAATGAAATGATGCATGATTTGCTTGATTTTATATTTGTCCTCCTTCTGAATGCCTGTCTGCCTCTTCACATGGTGGATAATCAGAGCAGCAGCATCTTCCAGAATCTGTTTGTCTTCATAGGCAAGTGAGAGGTGTGGGCCAACAGGTACACCAGCATTTTCTTCCGTAGCCTGCTCCTGCCTCTAACGGGAGAGAGGGAGACAAAATATTATGTGACATATCTACAGAAACTACAAACAGACCTACGAGACTACATTAGCTGTACATCCTTTATTAACCATAGTGGCCATTATTTTCCAATCCCAAACTTACAGAAACAACAAGGTAATGTGCGAGATGTGGTTTTGTACCAAAATATTGGTACCTTCTAGACAATGAAGAATTACAAGGGACAATGGGACAGAATTGGAACCATCTTTTATAATTTTGGATTAGTATTTATGAAGGATACGATATGAGGTCTAGGATTTACTTTAAAATACTTCTGGGGTGGGAGTCAGGAAGGTGACAGATGTAACAGAACTGGCAAACGAGGGATGATTATTTAAGTTTATGTAGGAGCTCACTTTACCAGCCTCTCCCATTTAGTGTATGTTCAACATTTTCATAATAAACAGTATTTTAAATTTCAAGAGCACATCATTTCTAGAATTCTCAATCACACTGTATTTGTTTCTATCCATCCCCTAAGACTGTGAGCTCAAAGAAAGCAGGATTAGCTTCTTATACATCTCTGTATACTAGCTCCCAGCACTACATACAATCGTGGTAAGGATGGTGAATACACAAGGGTTAGAAAGAGTTGGGGGATCAATAATAAGTATTTTAAGCTGTGGGAAGTTGAGACGGGCTACACAAAGAAGAACATAAGTTAAGAAATATAAGATACCATTTGAGGGAAATAGATGGGGAGAGAAGTAAGAGAGGGAGGCAGTGGGTGTGAACTGAAATCAGGATGACAGACGGGGAAACCAGTAAAACAGCTTAGTGAGGCTTAGATTCAAAAAGGTAGAATCAGGAATAGAAGCCTCTGACAGCTGTGAAGCAAGAACCAGCAAGTCTTGAGGGTCTTACTTTCCTGTAACACAGGTAATTTGCAGGAGTCAAAGCTCTGCACACACAGACCGGACACTTCTCACAGACGCAGAAACCTCCAGCTTACCTCATCATAGATGCTCTCAATCTCGTTGAGTAAACTCTTAGACCTCAGGACCTTGGTGTCATTTTGTTTAAAGTTGATGCCTTGGTGGTCCAGAGATTTCAAGTAGTATTTCTCATTTTGCTCTCTCCACACCTTGTTAAAGCCTCTCTGAGCTTCTCGCCATTCTTCTTCTTTCATCTTCAACCTGGTGGGTGAGGGGTGGAAACAGTAAGACAAGGGAATCCAGATGTGGGAATTTTAAGCTAGGCAGTCACACTGGAATCCTGGACTGGAGTCCTGGCTCTGCCATATAGGACTCTGCTTCCTATCAGTGAAATAGGGCACTGCTCTCGTTCGGGTTTAGAAGTGAGAAACATGGCAGGATTCACTTTATTTCAAAGGTCAAAAGATACAGCAGATTTGTCAAAACTGTTGGCAACTCTGGGATAATTTTATTCAAACCATTCTTGAACTCTGTTATATGAGAAAATTATTCATTCAGGACTTATTTTAGGGAAGTAATTTGTCCCAAAGCCAGAAATCTTGCTGAGAATAGTTATTCTCAAACAGCATTCCACAGAATACCCTAGAAAAAGGGATTTGTTTCCATGGCCAGCTAAATAAAACAAAGTGAAATAAACTTCTTTGCTACAGAACTTCTGAGAACGCTTACTATGCTAATGTAAACACATAAGTCCACGAGCAGAGAACTTGCACAACACTGTTCCCCTGGACACGGTTCAGAAGTTCTGAGAACAACTGATCCCAATACTCCAGAAAAGGAGAGGAGAGGAAAGTCAAAACCAGCACTAGAACTGAAGAATATCCAGAAGAGCCTCCGTCTGAAGGTCAACAGTTAAATGCTACTGGCAAGGAGAGGACTAGCTTGTGCTAGCACTTGAGGGGAAGACCAGGGCAGAACAATCAAATCTGGGCATTTGTGATTGTGCAGCAGATGAGAACCCCTCCCACCAGATACAGAGGGAGGCCCCAGCACTTAGCTGGGGTTCACAGCGTAGTCCAGAGAGCCATGGACTCAGCCTGAGTGCCTGGGGCTCAGCCCTGGCCTCCTCCTGGACGCCTGGCCTTAGTGGGGTACAACAGCCCCTCTACACTTCAGGCTGAAGGTTTGTTAGGAGAAAGAAATAAAACATTCTTAGTAAAAATGGCAAGCAAAGTCTTTTAAAATAACATATATTAATTTTATAAAGACAAAGAGTAATCTTTTTACTTATTAAAAAACAAAGATGTTAGTTAGTAGTGAGTGGCAGGAACGTGGCTGGCTGTTTTCTTCTTTGTTCTTTTCTCTATTTTAAACTATCCCCTCAAACACACAGAGCATTCTGCTGTGGACTTTAAAGGTCTTGTCTATTCCCGGTTACACAGAACCCCATCAGGAAGCTTTACTGTCCTGTGCTCTACCTGATTTTCAGCAACCAGGGTTGGGGGGGAAATGGAAGTCTCATGGGATTACCCAGTCGACAAGGAGAATCTTATCTAATGGGACACTGAATCTGTCAAGTACGAAGGACAAATTCACTCAGGTACCTCTTAAGGACAATTGGGACGGCAATGGAGGGGTTCTTCCTCAGACCATCAATTATGTCAGCTGCTTTATCAGCATATATCCTCTGGAGTGCTTTTCGATGGATGACTTCTGATGTGCCCCCGAGGGTGTTGTCCAAGCGAAATTTGGCTTGTTCTTCAGCAGACAAGCGGGAAAGCTTCTTCTGTATTGCTTCCAGAACCCGGATCGTTGCCAGATTGGTCTCTAAAACTACATCAAGCTAACAAAAAAGACAAAGTGTGCCCAGGACCCAAACCAGAATAGAAAAGCATTCAGGAGTATAAGGTGGAAGTCAAACTCCCTGAATTCGAATCCTGGCTCCGCCATACTACAGCCATATAAAACTCTGTTCCGTATCAGTAAAATAGGAATACCACCACCTACTCTCAAAAGGTGGTTTTCTGGATTTAACAATCCAGTCCACAAAAAGGATTTAGCACAATGCCAGGCCAACAACAAACATCAAGTAAAAGACGGCTAAGTGATAGTTAATACTTCTACATGGCCAGTGTGCTTTACACAGGGCTACTGACCCCCATACCAGAGGGACCTAACAGGACACAACGTTAGACACTTTTTCCTGAACTTCTGTGAATGGCTAAGATTTGTTACAAATGATAACCACCAAAACAATGAAATCCCAAAAAGACCATTTAAGATGATAAATCAGACTCATGAGTAAGGTTTTTCAGGGTTAACTTGAAATGTTTATATATTTAATGGTCTTGTTCCCCATCTAGTAGTAATAAAAGCAGTGACTATCATTCCTTAAGGGCTTCAGTGCTGTATCTGTGGGTAACCATTCAAATTTTTACTAAACTCCAGGCACTTTATTTCTGACAAGGGCCTAGCCTGACCTGGTTAAGGATATGACTAGCAATCTTTGAGTTAACTCTTTTTCTGAGGCTTAACACAAAATTCTCTAAATGAGAAACAGAAAATGAAGTAAATGAGCGGTCTCAAGGGTCTGTGTCCAAATGTCTGAGGAAGTGTTTCCCACATTCTCTAGCTTCAGGACTACGGCAGTCACTGTATCAAGTATTCTAATCCCCCTTTCCCGCAGTTATGGACAAATGATGGGCTGAATTTCCTGGCTCCCTTGTGATTAGACAGGGTCATGTAATGAGTTCTGGCAAATGAGCTGTGAACAGGTGGGCTGAAGTTCTGTTTATTACTTCTAGGCTAGAGCATTTAAAGGTATAAGATCCCTCTGAGCTCTTTTTCCCTCTAATCACTGGCAATGTTTAAGAAGGTGGCATTCTGTCAGCCTGGGTCCCCAAGTAATCCTGATGAGCAGAATTTCCTGCTAAACATCAGTGCACATGCAGTATGATCAAGAAGTGACTCTGTTTTTCAAGCCACTGAGACTTGGGGGCTGTCTGTATTGCAGGAATATTAATCTATCCAATGTATAAAGGAAAGCTCCTTCAAACTAGTCCATCCCACCCAATCCTAAGTGTGCAACACACACACTTCTCATCTTCACTCCTGTAATTGCAAATAAGAAATGAGGCTGGTGCTTCTCATTTGCAGGCATGCCAGTCGAGAATAGGAATATCCTGCCAAAAACAGATGCCAGTCTCTGCTTTCTAACTCATCATCTAACCTTACAAAACACAGGTAAAAAAGAAATGCCTTCTTTAGCTTGATAAAACTTTCCACAGAAGTTAACATCAGTCATGATTGAGTTTTCTGCAAATGGTTGAAGCTCCTCATTAACACTGGGGCAGAGATGGCCAACCACCTGCCAGTGGCCAAGCAACATGTGGCTCTTCATTCAAAACATGCCAGAAACAGCTGAGACAAGCTGGAAGGGGATAAGTGGCAGAGAGCTAAGTCTGTATGAATTTAAAAAGGAGCAAGATATCTCCCCATCCATATGAAAGAGTAGGGCCAGTCAGTTTTATGTAATAAATACATCAAGCAGGATGCACGTAATTTTATTTCTTTAGACACATTTAATATTCCCTTTTTGTTGGTACCAGTGAACTAGACATTTAAAGACACTGGGAGTTCTGAGTCTATTTTCAGTACTCCCACTCCAGGTACAGGGGTTCTCCACCAGCTCATTTCTTCACTCCAGCTCTTCCCTTCCCAACTACTTTACAATAAAGTCCCTAATTCAACCTTCTCTCAAAAGGAGCCAAATCAATATCAGAAATAGGAGAGAATTCCAGTTCTCACAGGAGAGCTGGTTTACTAACCACGTCCAGACACCTGCTAAGAATACACACTTTAAGATAAATGATTTAAAACATCTGTAAGAAAGCCCAATAGGCCTTAAGATACTGATTTTATATGCCATGTAAAACACAATAACCTTTAAAATATTAAAAATTTGAAGGATTATTATTCAGCCATCAATGGATAATTTCAGTTAAAAGGGTTACAGTGGCCTAGATAAGTCATATTTATCATAAAAATATTACTAATATATTTGACAAAGTCATAAAACATGGTAAATACAATAAGCACTTACCACAGAAGAATGTGAGTCTTGGGCTCTTTAGTCTTAAAAGCCAACCCTCCCAGACAGGTATTTAAGGTAACTTCCCATTCTGCATCTCCCGTCTCCCCAAACTTCAAATGATAAAGGAGCTTGTACCTCAAAGCGTTCATCCTCACAACGATAGATGTGTTCCTCATATTGAGTTTTCTTGGAACTAACAAAGGTAGAGTCCTCAGACCAAGAAGGGAACGAAACCCAGGTATCATTTAAAACCTTTTGGTAAAAAAAGAGATATTGAAACAAAAGTGTAACAAAGTTTTCTGGTGATTAAGTGTTTTCAATTGTAAGACAAAACTTTAGAGGAGGGAAGAATCAGTTAACATGACCTTTAGAAAGTTTACAAAAAATATTAAGAAAAAGTTCCTCAATATAGGTGTAAAAATATTTTCTTTTGGTAACAGACAGAAAAGGGCTCTGATTTCCTCATACATAGAAATTCTCGATCCCTGGGTACCACCCCCTTCTGGAGGAGGCTGAGGGTTCAGGGCTGATCCTTTCCCAGGAAGGCCTTACCTCTTTACAGAGAGGAGTCCGTCCTGTACACTTGGGCTGCTGGTAACTCTTTGGTAGGGCTCGATAGCTGGAGCCCAACCGTTTACAGGAGGCGTAATCTATCTCCATGGCAATGCCTTCTGTGGCTCGTTCCTTTGGAAAGGTTTCCAGATGAACAGACTCCTTATAGCCCAGAAAGTTTTTAAACCAATTAAACAATTCAGGGAATTTCCTGAAGAATCAAACCAAAAGCTGGTGAGCAATTAGAAGCCCGATGCAGTTATTCTGAGATATGACTACCTCTATTTGGTGCTGGGTCAGAACTCTGCTAACATTAGACAAACTCCAATGACAATTATGATTTCCTGCCTAAGAAGCTCTACTTTGAATATATGGCTTCTTTTCTTGTAGAGTGCTCTAAAGTCAGTTAAGGTGGTGACAGAAGAATTGCACTGAAACTAGGCAGTAACCAGCCACTCTTCTAATCAAGAACATTGCTTCAAGTTCAGATAATTCTTAGGTTGTCAAAGTCAAGATTCTAGAACCCTAGAAGAGACTGGTCTCTAGAAACATCCAACAGTGGTCAGGAGACCAGGAGATCACTAGTTCTGGCCAGTGCTCTCTCTGCCTATTTTTTCATCTCTAATAGAGTTGAACAAGACTTCCCAGAGGACTCCTCTGACATGGACATTTTATGCGTCAACTGACTTGCCACGATCAAATTCACTTTGCCTATCATATACTCCCACAAACTTTTATTTCACCTCTGTATCATGCATTAGGGTTAAGCCCCTGACTCCACTTACCCCAGGAAAGGAGAGACTAACTGCACAAGCTCAGCCCGAGAGATCACCTCCTGGTTAAAGATAACAAGACAGCGCAGGAAGTTTTCATAGGCCTCTGCACTCCGCAAAGCCTTTCGGACCTTATGGAGACAACCGAGAGAAAAATAGTTCAGTGGGGAATCAAGAGATCCTGGACTACTTTTAAAAGATTGGGGAAATTTGAACTGTTATTTGATGATATTGAATAGTCAATGTTAGTTTTTTAGATGTGATAACGATTATGTCTGAAAAAAAGGTGTCATTTTAAAAGGAAACTTAGTAAAATACTTATATAGATGAAGTAATGTAATACCTGGGATTTGTCTCCAAATAATCTGGGGGGGGGGTGGGGAGAGTACACATGAAACAAGTACACCGGCTAGAATCTGAGAACTGCTGGAGCTGGATGATGGGTGCATGAGGAGTCATTTTACTATTCTCTTTAATTAAACATATGTTTAAATTTTTCCATAATAAACATTTTGAAAATGAGACCCTGGAGTAAATAAGACATTTACCTTCTCACATGCTTGATTCTCTGACCATGACCACACCAGAGTCACCCAAGCTTTTGTTGCCTCTCCTAACAGATGTTTACAGCAAGAATCTTTGTCAACATTGTTCTCAACTCTGGTAATTTTGAATAATGATCTTTTTAAATAAGATACTTTTGCCCTCTGACCTGATTGTTTTCCTTCCTCCATTTATAATATCGAGCATTTTAAATCCAAAAAACCTAAAAATGTTCAACAGCATAGAAAAAGTAAAGATAGCTGGGCTAGATGAGCAATCTGGAGTTTCAACTTCAAAAGTATATATTTAGCATTGTAGGGATTATAGACCTTCACTCACCAAACCAAGTGGTTTATCAAAATCCCTTCTCCAGGTTCCCATATACTTTTTGTAACTATCAGTCAGTAGACACTATATGGAATATATACTTTCAAAGCAAAGGACGAAACAGCATTGCACTTTTTGTGCTAGATACCATATTTACTTTTAATTTTTGTTAGCTTTCAAACATATACAAAAGTATAAAGAATAGTCTAATGAATCCCATGTACTCACCCAGTCTCAATGTAAATTTGTTTCATCTATACCCATTTCCCCCACCACTGAATTTTAAAGCAAATTCCAGACATTTCATCTATACACACTTCAGTATGTATCTCTAAGAAATAAGCACTTCAAGAACAACAACAACAAATACCACCATTCTTTAAAAAATTAATTTATTCAGCCCCCTTTCCCCCATCTTTTCCTTGCCATTTGTTGTGATCTGGACTTCTACATTTGCCTCAAAAGCACCAAGTGCCCAGGCAGCCCTCACACATAGTGCAAGTCAGAGCCAGGGACGCTTTAACTGTTTTGCAGGACAGATTACACAGGCACAGTAGATCAGAGAGAAATCAGGAGGCACCAATCACGGAGATGCTAAATCATTTACCCTTCTGCAAAAACCCAGAGAAGCAAGACAGGTAAGTCACACCAGATCAGTCCAGGCTGGTTCCTGCCAGTGAGCAATCTGACATTTGCCAGGTACTGTGATGAAAGCAGTCTGCTAATCAAGTTGACTCTAAAGAGGAAGTCAGACTCACACAATACTGTTTACACCAGTAATCGCAACTCTGGCTGCTCATTACAATCACCTGGGGAGCTATGAAAACACACTATTAAATCAGAATCCCACGAAATCTATACATGATACCACAAATAACTGTCGCAAGCAATTAGGTTACAAGTCATCTTAAGTCCTCAACTTAAGTCTTAAGTCAGATGCACTGACATACCCCATGACACAGACCTGGATATTTGTAACAGGGGGCTCCAAATATCTTTTGAGAGTAATATGAGTTTTAAAAAGCTTTCTTCCACCATGGCAAATGCTGTGTTTTGTTGTAAACTACTTCACAAAATCAAAGCAGACAATGCTATCATTTCTCTAGCTGTGCTAGTGGTCCTCATAGACTGAAAGGACTTATAATTTGGAAATTATGTCAAAGTAGAAAGTCCAAATCAGCTTGATGCCTCTAAAACAAAATCTTCTTGGGTACAGGGTGATTTTCTTTGGGCATTAATAGCAGATATTAAATCCAATTTACTCAGTACTCACCTTATCAAAAAATAACGATTCTGTTCCTACACCATGCTTGCTGGCATCTGCCATAGAAGAATCCTTTAGGCTGAGTAATTTGGGTTTCTTCTGCAAAAAAGGAAAAATACAAACACATAAGATTCAAAGAGTGGGTTTCTCTGAGTTTCATTTTCATCTCTGTTCAATGGTTCCTTCACTGACCACCACTGATTAATAATTTGTAACAAATGAGAGAATTCAGGTCACTAACTTGCTGTACATCCTGCAAGATTTCCACCTAAGAAAGTCTCTATTTCATACTGCTTGTCAGTTTTTTCCCAAAGGTTTACAGAGAATTCTACTCTCCAAATATGCTCTCTCTGAGTGGTCATGGCGTTACTGTGATGTTAGAATTAATATCCTTACTCTTCCCATGGGCCAAAAGTAACTTTATTTGGAACCTAATGCCACTGACTTGTCCTCCTAGCTGTGGGGGTAGAAGAGGCTGTAAGAAGAGCTGGAGTACATAGAAAGCAATCTTTTACCTTTAACTTTAAAAATTCATGAAAAAAGCAGTTTATCTTCCTAACAGAAGGAGTCACTACCTTGTCAGCAGTATCCACTCAGACCGGCTTAAGATTGCTCTTTCAAAGAGAACGAATGTGCCACGATATAACTATCAGGAAAAAAATTTACTTTAAAAAGGCCACCTCTCAACCATCTGTGAAGAAATGCACAAGCTCTCGGAGAAGCAGCACATTTACCTTTGCCGCCCTGGAGGACACTCTCCTAGGAGCCACAGCCTCTGCTCGCACTGCCTCGGGAGAAGGGAGACAGGGGATTCTAATCTCCCAATCAGTGTCCCCACCTGCAGGTGATCAGTGTGGGAGGAGGCCAAGATGGGGGTGTATCTGCTGACCGGATCCTTGCTGCTCATAGAACTAACACTTCTTACTAAAGTGAAGACATAGAAACTATTACTATGTTCAGCTTGCTTTCAAAAGGAGAAACCATTATAAACACTGAAGAACAGCTCTTCAATAGTTCTTCAGAAGGGTCAGTAACACTAACAGGTCAGATTTTGTGGTTATTTGCTTGCTTACCAGTCACTTCTTACTATTAGAATTCCACAGGCCCTTGTTGTTCATTAATTAAATTCTGCAGACATCTATCTCTTCAATGCTACAGACACAGCTCTAGAATTCACTGAATAATCAGTACATGCACCCAGCCCGCTCCCCAGCACAGCTGCACCACCTCAAAGAGGAGAGGAGCAGGCTCACCTTTCTGCAGGCAGACCAGCAGTAGTTGCTGTAACAAGAAGCATCACGTGATGGGTCACTAACAAGAGTTTAAGACCTCCCCCTGCTACAGCCCAAAGGTCCTTCCTTGGAGATTAAGATGATATAGATAAGATCTGGCAACCCAACAAAGAACTTTGGGCAGAATAGGCCTCTAGACCAAAGAGATCCCACAAAGCACATGCACTTTACTCACAAGAGGACCTCAGAGACCACTGACTTATTTCAGAAACAATTAACAAGCTTAATAATCATCCTTCTTGGCATAAAGCAGGTTTAAGGCATCAAATCAAGAAAGGAAAAATTAAGTCTCAGAAACCCTTGGCAGGAAAGAAACAAACAAAAATAGATGACAGCTAACAGCAAATAAGAGAGAAAGTATAAAGAAAACCAGTAAGAGCTCAAAAGAGCAGAGTAATCCAAGCAATTGGTGGTATTTAACATTCTTTCCCAAAGCCTTTTAAGCTTTGCATTTAGTTTCTGTGACACACACAGTCAGCCCTTGAGTACTTGTCCGCTAGAATTGCTCCTGAAAGTCAAAATGAGCAGCTGCCCATTCTCACCTTCACCGGAGGGGTGGCTCCCGTCCCAGAGTGCCTGCGGACCTGGCAGCCATTCTGGCTGGGCCTCTGCGGCTTGTTGTTCAGTTGAGGCTTCTTCACAGTGCCTCCATGGTCATTTCGCACAGAATCGACCTTCTCAGCAGTTGTTTTGCTTAAAAGCTAATTAAGACACATGAAAGAGATTAATGCTCTTATCAAAACAAATAAGTATCATTTAGAGCAAGTCTTCTTCTGGTTCCAGCTTCCTAACTTATCCAAGTTAACCACTCTCAATAGTGTAGTTCTTCTAGATAAAACTTACCACAGAGCTGTTGGCATCTGGTAGGAACTGTCCAAACTCAGACAACAGATCTTCCTGATTTTTAAAAAGACGAGCCACCTGGGCATACACCTCCTGCTCAGTCAATGCTGGAGTGTAGTTTCCTCCAGCTTCCTTGGCATTTCGCTGCTCTTTCTGACAGGAAATTGCAAATAGGAAGAGACCATATTAGAGAGGGCCACTGTTGTGAATGACTCACTTGTGCACACTTTCTGAGATGTCTGATAGGAGCTTTGTATGTTATCTACTTGGGCTGCACTTAAGAGGAAAATGTACATTCTTAGCACCTGTTTAGACTTCAAGCTTTTAAGTTGAGAAAAGAGTGGAAGATGATGGCTGACAATTCCTTTTAAAACCAGGGTAGTGTATGTGAATGTTCAGGGTACCACTACCAACTGACAAAACACAAAACATTAAAGAAATTTCTCCTTCTTCTGTAGATTACCTCTACTACACAAATCATTCTTTAAACTTTTCAGATAAATAAGCACTCATTCCACAGAGAGTGACTAAAAATTCTGACTAGCTGCTATAAGGCAATTAAACTCAAGCAAATAAAACTGGCTTTTATAAACACACATCACAAATTTCTTCTAACTGCTTAATTTCCCGTAAAAATTAGTGGACACAGAATGGTTATTTGAGTTCTTCTCAGAGTAGATGTGCCCAGGGTGACCTGGTTAAGACAGGCTGAAAGGGCAACTGTCTTACCTGATATGTGTGCAAGATCTCCAGGAACGCTTTGTAGATGTCTGGTTGGCCCTGGAACCTGTTCTTGATCTTATTAACATAGTTGATGGCATGATTAAATTCCACAGGCTGATTGTTCTGCAAGGGCGGGGCTGTTCCCAACGAGATTGTCACTGGTGTATGAGGCTGGACAGGTGGAGAACGTGGGGATGCGTATGGTGGGAGTGGGGGGGTCTGCTGACTGGCTGGAGGATGTGCTTGTAGTTGGGAAGGCTAGAAAGAAAAAAGTCTTTATTCTCCTCAGGAACACAGATGGTTTAACATAGGAAAGAAAAGTTCAAGCTAAAGAGAAACAAGGTGTCTGTTCAACTAATACATCCTTTATTCACTCTGGCCAGGCTATTGCAGCCCAACTCAGATCACACTGGGTAGGGGCGGGAAGTGTAGAGGTTTTCACACATTCTAATACAAAAATTTCAGTCTCAAAATTTCTAAATACAACCTTAGAAGTGGGCTACATTTCCAATTACAGGGAAGAATTTTTCATATGCAATTTTTAAGCTCACTAGCTCAACAGGTGCAAACAGAATAGGAAAAAATTCATTCTACACAGATCTTTAATGTCAAAAAAGACAAATCAATTGTTGCACTAACTCCACATAAAAAAAGCTTTCTAAACCAGCTCTGCCCAACAGAACTCTCTGAGATGATGGAAATGTTCTTTATTTGCACTACCCTGTACGATAGCCACTAGCCACATGAAGCTGTGGAACACTTGAAATGTAGCTAGTGCTACTGAAAAACTGAATTTATTTTAATCAAGTTAAATTTAAATATAACCATACGTGGCTAGTGGCTACCATGTGAGTACAGTTCTCGACCAGGAACACACCATCATCATCATCAATAGGGCCTTCTACTTAGCTCGATGTGAACTAATCTGGTAAACGGAGTGACTTCTGTAAAACGATGACCATGTGGGCAACAATGTAATCTGATCATAAGATGACCATTTCTGCCTGTGCTGTCCAAGTACTACTACATGAAGTCGCCATCTGCTGGGATGATCATGGGTTCAATAAGCAGTAGCTGGGGGCAAAAGAGTTCTTTTGGTTGCTGCTGTGTTGATTTAAACAGATACCTAAATATGTGGTAATGTAAACGTGAGCCACTTTATAGGGATGTGACTACTGCATCTTCTCTGATGAAATTCTAACTTGGGTATCTATCCAAGTCTTATACGAAGGGAAAGTGTCAAAGGATGGTGCTTTCTAGGGATGCATTTCACACGATGCAAAGTTTTTCAAGTGCTCACCTTGCTGACTTTGGCAGGTGGGGGCTGAGGAGCTTGCTGGGCAGGAGCTGGGGCTGACTGGGCTGAAGGCTGGGAAGGATGTTGGGGTGGTGGTTGAGGCTGGGGCTGGATGCCATGGGTGGGGATCTGATGAACCTGGCCAGGAGTTGTCACATTCACCATGTCATTGGTTTGCACCTCAATCTTGTAGCCAGGAGGCAAGAAGGTATTGAAGCCCATGATCAGGTCAGGGTGGCCTTTGAACAGCTGGGACACACGACTAATCACTCCTGGAGTGTCAATGCTGATTAAAAACAAACAAAAAAAAAAAACAAGTATTAAAGTGGTAAGCTTGACAAACCCCTTGGTAAGAAAAAAATTCACATTCCACTCGGCTGTCTATACAATAAAATAAAAGTCAACCTGAATATTACAAAATTAATGACAAAGAACTCTGACATTCCAAAGCCATTTAGTTTGTATTCTAAGAGGCTTGGTTACAATTTTGAACAAAATATACATTCATGGATGGTAACAGTCCTATCAAGCTGATACTCTGATGGTAAGTCTAAAACTGTGATTCCCATGCAAGATTCAACCTCTGATACACGAGTATATATTATTACATATTTACACTATTCAGAGGAGATAGTCTTTTGTAATAGTAAACCACGTGAGAATATTAATGTATCTTAAATCAATCCAAAGAGCAAGTAGCCTAATTATTACCAATTTACTTGACTGACTGAGATGAAGTACTAAGAAAAATTTCAGTTAAGAAAAATTTTAGGTAAGAAAAATTTACCAATATGGAGAAAACAAAGGCCTTCCATTTTCAAAAATAAAGCAATTATAAAAATATGACCCTGAAAACTAAACGCCCCAAAGGGAGCAACCGTTTATCTTTCAGCAGATGAGAATAAGCTATATCCTCCCTCCAAAATCAACATTACAAACACAAAGCTTGAGAACAAGCACACGTATCTTTTACCTCTGAGATTTAAATTCCTTCATGATGTCGAGGAAATCGTTGTAGACCTGAGGCTGGCTACCAAACTGCAGCTTCACCTGGTCAAGATAGGACAGTGCATCCTCCACCTATGGCAGAGATAAATCTCAAGGTTATAAAAACAAAAAAGCCAAAAATTATTTTTAAAAAATGATTTATGCCTCAATACAATTAACATACTTAGTAAAATAGAAATATATAGTAAATATACATAAAAGTATTAAAAATTAGTATGGGTGTCAGTAATAAAACAAGCTTAAGATAAAATCAAATCCTAAACTCTGTAGCCTGGCTTTGGAAAATTTTGGATAGTAGAATCTCATTAATACATCACTTATTTGTTCATGTGTTCATTTCACAAATATCTACTAAGCTACAACGTGCCATGCCAGGCCCAATGTGAGGTACCAAGGAGTCAAAGACAAATAAGCCACAGTCTCTGTTCTACAGAAGTTCACTCGCATCTATTTGGGAATCATAAACCAGTGGGGTAAGTGGGCAATCACTGAACGCCCAGGGAGCACATGGGAAGGGCACCCCCACACACATACTAAAAAAAATGCCAGGGGGACATAAGAGACAGCTTCCTTCAGAAGTGGTGTCTAAACTGAGCCATAAGGATGAGTACAAGTTAGCAAAAGGAAGACCCGTGATGAAAGTCAGAGGAAGCAGCGTGGGCAAAATCCCAGACAGGACACCATCTGGCACATTTGGAAAACTGAAAACAGTTTAGTTTGGCTGGAGGATTTGTGGTGAAAAGGAGGAATGGTGGTATTAGAGACAAGAGATTAGACAGGAGAGGAAGTAGGACCTAGATCCTGAAAGACCTTGTAAATCTTGTTAAAAAAGCAATGAAAATTTTTGTCTTCTGCATTTTAGTGCACTCAATTTGGCTACAGTGTTGAGAACAAATTGGTGCAAGGGCAGAATAGATCAAAAGGAGGTAGAAAAATCTGTTAAGCTATATGGCTAACTTATGTGTGAACAGTAATGGCTTGAATGATAGTACAGACCAAAGGGAAAGAGAAAACTGGAGAGATTCAAGAGCTTTTTAGGAGGTAGAAGTGATAGGGCTTGGGGACTGACTGCACATGGGAATTAAGGGAGAGGGAGCATTCACTAAATTATAAATTATTTGGGCATTCACAACTAGGAGACAGTCTGAAGGGCTAGAAAGTTATGAGTCTGATTTAGGGCAACATCATTTTAACTCAGGAGACATCCAACAGAAGTGCCTACTTGGTGCTTCCTACATACTCTGGGATTATTTTAAATTACACAAAATATCATATTTCGAAGAAAGTTTCATATGTAGACATCTGATTCGATAAGCCCTACTCATAATATACTGTGAAATAGAAAACTTATGTTCAAGTAAACCATTAAATGGTATTTCATGAGTTGCCCAAATTTCCATTATGGTCATGGTTAATCAGAGCATTTCAGTATTGGTGGAGCACAGAGTGTATACTTAGTCAATAACCACTCATTTGATGGTTAGTCTTCCTGTACTTTACAAATAATATGACAATTTCTGTTGAAATTCAATGACCTATTTAACTCATATTCAGAATTTTCCTCATTAATGACCAAGTTGATGGAACTTAAAACTCATTAAGTTTTGCAAAGGGAAGAAAGACTTCAGAAGATAGTTAAGAATAGCATTCACAATCACATGACAAAAGAGGAGTTATCAAAAGTAATAAACATACAAAAAATTAAAAACAAAAACAAGCACTCTATGGTATAATATAATTCATACATTAAACAGAGAGAGAGAGAAAGTGCAGAACCGGAAGGAAGGAAATTATATGCGATGTATGTGTTTGGAAGGAAAAGGTACAGGTTTGAATAAACCACTATTTAAACATTACTTATAAAATAACACTGTGCTTAAAAAACCCAGCGTGACACTCGCACTATAAATGAGATACCTGTGTAAGAATGGTGAGGAAATCCTCTCGTTACCTCAAGTACAGTACAACTCTTCTTAAAAGCATGTATACAGTTCTAGGAACCACAATTTAGAAAACAACAACTTGGAACTAGTCATTTAAAAGCTACAGATTTAAGGAGGCACTTGGGGAGACCCTTAGACTCTGCTGATGCATTTTCTTGCCTTACTTCAATAGGCATTTACTATTAAGGTCCCTAACCTCTTGAAGTTCACAAGTTTGTTGGGGAGACAAACACAAACAACTGTAAAGAGAACTTGCTAAATAAATATGTGCCAAGTATCTGTGCTGCGGCATTCAGCAAGTAATTAAATCACACCAAACATGCCTCAAATTATTCAAATCTTCCTTGTCATCAATCTGCCAAAGACAAAAAAGAAAAGTATAGACAAGGTTGACGCTTGAAATAAACTAAGCATTCTCACTGAACACTTCCTTATTATGGAATATAAATGGTTTATTAAAGTCGATTCAAATGCTTGTAAAGCATTTTAAGACTAATCTAAAAAACGGCAAGCAACGTGGGAATACTGAGTGAAATTACATGGAGGCACAAGAAAGCATTTTACCTGTTCTCATTAGAAAGGAAATTCAGCACGTTATTGTGTCCAGGAATCACATTCAAGAGCTTGTAACTAAAAGGACAGAGCAAGAAATCCTAACTCTACCTGTGACTCACTCTATAACCCCAACTCCAAAGCCCTTTCTTGCTTCCTTGACAGCTTCTGTAAAGCATACAAAGCACAGCCTATATACTCATACCCAAGTGAGGAAAGAGAGTAAAAAATGGTGCTGTGCTTTGATAGGTCTGGCTGGAAAAGAGATATAGAAATAAATATATTTTTGTTAGTTGAATAGCAAGTTTATAAGCTCTTTTGCAACATTAAGGTATTAACTGCTGAATGCAGTATGAATGTGGAATTAAGTCATACCAAACCAACTTCAAAAAAAATTTTTAGGACTTGGTGAAGTGCTAAGTCCATAGCAATCATACATTTTGGTACACAGTCATCATTCTATAAGCAGAGAATAAAAACATTTTAAAGAAAACATCAATATAGCTTACAAATATCTTCCCAAAGATAGGGCCCAGAGTAAAGTTTCAGGCCCAAATAATTTGTGTTCTATTTAAAGACTATGCTTATGTATAGCTAATTCTTAACTACCTAAGCTAATATAAACAGTAAGTTTTACAAAATCTCTCAATGTAGCTTAGTTTTGGTGTGCTTTATACTTATGTAACATTTAATTTCCTTAGGCCAATATCAAAGTTTCTGAGAACCCAAACCAGTGAGGGCAGGAGTCAGGGAGAATCAGATTAAATAGGGAAAGAAAAGGCCGAAATACATGCTATACACGGAAGTGTCCTTTGAGGATACAGGCTTCACTCCTGCTTGCAAGCTACTTGATACAACTAGGCTGGTATGACCAAATAAAGATCCAACAGCTTATCTCTTTACAGTCCTTTAATTTTGCATTTCCTGCACTTGATTTTTAAATTCTATATAATTGTAAAACTAGAAAAAATGAAATCTGGAACACTTGCTATCACAATCACACATTTTGAGAAGTAACACTCAACTAAACAGAGAGAGAAGGTTAGCTGGGAATATAAGCTTCACTTCTCCACAAAAGCCTCATGAATTTCAAAGCACTGAAAACCTACAGCATATTCAGCAGAACAGATGAAAACACCAACACCTCATTCACCATTATAGCCTTCTCCAAACTTCATGAAGGTTCCCCTAAAGGACCACGTTTTACTAAGGATGGACTTGATGCCAGCCAATTCAGCTATTCATAAACAGGAACAGAAGTGGGGAGGCACAGCTCAGTGGCAGAGTCATGCCTAGCATGCATGAGGTCCTGGGCTCAATCCCTAGTACCTCCATTAAAAAATAAATAAATAAACAAACCTATCCCCCACCTCAAAAAATTAAAAAACAAAGTCTACAAACTCACAAACAGGAACAGAAAGATTAAACCGAAAGATAATACTGGGCCCATTTACTGTACAGGACTATAACCAACCATATGTATGCTCAATAAAACCTTACACCATGCTAAGAACTGAGAGTGGAATGTTTAAGTACCATGCATCCATACATCATTCCAAAAATATTTCTTGAATGTATTCTCTGGATCAGGCACTGGTGCTAAAATGGCATTTATGAGTAGGTCTCAAAACAAAAACAAAGTAAAACTTCTTGAGATTCAGCTCTCCTAGTTTACTGCTGAAAGTTGTAACCCCACTACTAATAGGCTGTAGCCAATGTTGCCTACTAAGGGAAATGGAAGAAAAGGAGCTTAATACCACCTTCAGCCTCTGAAACTGCTGCTGCCCCTGCACTGGTGCAACTGGTGGAGCTGGATGAGCATGACTCTGGACCACCTGGCTTCCGTGGGGCTGCACAGCTGTCGGGTGATGATGGCTGCTGTGAACTGCTGCTATGGCAGGCCCATGGCTGCCGGAGCTCTGTGGCACAGCTGAAACCTGGAATGGACAAAATACAGACGAAAAGCTTCAAGGCTTGTATATTCTTCCCCAAATGCATCTAAAGAACATGCACACCTAGCTTTACATACACAAAGACATTAATTAGAAACTCAAATTTCCACAAAAGGGAACTGGTGAAATAAATCACGCCTACCCATATTATAACAGAATTTTCTGTGGCTATTAAGGATTATAGAGCTCAACACTTCTCAAACTATCTGTGTGAAGGACCAGGTTTTCTTTTTTCTTAAATTCCAATCCATCATGGGCCACTACTTTTATAAAATACAATAAAAATAAATTACTAGAAAAAAATAAAAAATACATAAGCCCATAACTTTCATTATTAGATTTTACAGATACAAAATTACAATGTCCAAAAATGCTATATAAATTTCTAAACACTCTCAATTTCTGTACTTAACTCATTACAGGCTAGTAAGGAAATATTCACATCAGTCATCTGAAGACCACAGTTTGAATAGAACTGATAAAGATGCATGTATTTTAACATTAAAAACTGTTCACAATCCATAAATTGAATGTATTCATCAGTTGCTTGTCAATTTAAACTTTTAAATATTTTTTAAAAGCATATTACAAAGCAGTATACATAATATAGTAAGAAGATTTAAAATCCTGGACAACAAATATACAGTAAAATGTTAGCATTTTATCTTGTGGTGGTGGAGTTAGAGAAGATTTTTATTGTGTCTTATTTATTTTTCTCATCCTTATTTGCTACTTGTAAAATTAAAAAAAAAAAATTCTTCCTAATTGGTGGTTGGGCCTCACAGTATTAAGGAATAATAAAGAATATAAAATATAGAGAATATTAGAAATTAGAATATTAGAAATATAAATAATAGTATTTCTTTACTATTCTCTCATCTTCTTATAAGTTTAGGCGTAAAATAAAAGCAAAAGTCCCTTCCCTCTATTTCTATTGCAAGAAATGCTATTAAAAATTTCCCAAGCTTTCTTTATTCTACTATTTCACAACTGATAATTATTACAGAAGACAACTAAGAAACTATACCTTATTTGCCGTATCTACAAAATAAGGAGACCAAAATACATGAAACTTTAGAACAATGTAAACTGTGTACTACAATTTAAGAGAGAATGTTTTTTCCCAAGTCCCCACAAATTTATAAAGATTACCCTGGACGGAGCAGAGTGTGGGAAAGAGAGCAACTATGCACAAATCCAAGAAGCAATATAATATAGACTAGAAGTAAAATGAAACTATTTAGACAATTGTAAAACCTCTAATAGACCTCTCACAAGAAGGGTTATTATTCTGAGCTTCTGCATTCCAACATGCATGTGTTGAACAGGTTTTTACAAGACTTTTAATTAGAGTTTATAAATATTTGAGATGGCTGGTTTTAAAAGAGCACATTATGGTTTCTAGTACAGGAATAAATGTAACTATCCCAAGCATAGGAAACAGTTGTGAACCAGTTCAGATAAAAGTAATCACCCAAGGGAAATAAGCAACTTTTCTTCCCTCCAAGTCCAAACTTGACCCCCTGATCTGTAGCAGCATGAAGGCACTGTGCTGCTTCAAGGGGCACTCCTGAGGAGAAGCGACACCTAGGGAATTACTATTTCCTACTTCATCTGGGTTTCTCTCTTCTTTGATTGTTTTCTTATAATAAAGTCCTAGAAATGGAATTGCTAGATAAAAAAATAAAGAATCTGACACAAACTGTCAAACTGCTCTCGAGGAAGATTGTATCAATTTATGTTCCAAGTAGCAGCCAAACCTTTTTAAAAGTCACTAACAAGTTAGGTAGAAGAAGGCCTCTCCAGACTAGTTAAGTAAATTTTGGTTCAGACTGACCTGGAATGGAGTATTATAAATACAATGATTTTTTAAAAATTACTTGGATCTATACATACATATATTCAAGTAGAAAGGTATCCACTATATATGAAGTAAGAAGAACAAACAACAGAACAATATACACTGTCTGAGCCAAACTGTTTAAAGAGAAGTGTACCTAGACTGCTAGGCAGGTAAACATAGATGAGCTTGCACAAACACAAAATTTGGGGTACCTGAGAAATGTACCAGTGGGGTAAAGTCTGAGAAGTCAGAGGAAGAAGTCATCTTATTATCTTTTTTTAAATGGTGATATTTACCTTCATAATTAAAAAGGACAAAAACCAAATTTCTTCCATGTTTACAAAACAGAGTGAACAGATGAGCGGTGAATGATCAGTGTTGATCAGGATGTGTGATGACAGGATTACACAATGCTGATGTAAATATAAATAAATTGGTACAGCTTGGAAAAACTTGGGATTACCTGCTAAGGGTAAAGATGTGCACACCCTATGACCCAGCAATCCCTCCCAGACACTCAGGAAACTTCCTCCTATACCCTCAGACCTGCTAACTGGTCTGCAAAAATAAGGAGCTTGCACCAGAATATAAATCAACTACTTCACTAATAAACACACTGTTTAATCCCACTGCCTTTTTTTCCCCACAGCAAGACTCTCTTGATAAAAAAGGTTGACTTACATTCTGGTGCAAGCTCATCTTGTCATGGATTGCCACTGTACCACTGTACTAGGAGAAACACCTAAGAACGTTCATCGCACTTCCTTTTTAACAGCAAAAGTCTGGAAACAGCCTGATAGTCCATCAACAGAAGAATGAATAAATTAATTGGATATATTCACATAATTCATAACAGTAAAAATGACTCAATTGTTCACATACAAAAATACGGATAAGTCTTGGGTACTTGGGTACTGAGTGAAAAAAAAAGGGACTCAAAGAAGAAAATACACATGTTTTCATTTATATAATTGAAAAAATACCCAAGCTAAACAACTTTATTGCCTAGAGGTATAAACAAAATGATTTTAAAAAACTAAAGGAAGTCAAGGGACTGATAAACAGAGTTCAGACTGGTGGCTACTTTTGAAGGGAGGAAAAGGAAAAGGGTTACACAGTAAACTTCAACGGTCATGACAACATTCTTTTTTAAAAAATGTGTCACCAACACCATACACAAGTTATCTTGTTTGCATTATTTTTTATACCTTACCTATATCCCATAAATATTTTTATATCTGAATGCTGAATAAAAAATTTTCAAATTGGATGAAATCACCAATGTTTCTCCCTCAACCCGAGTCCCTTGTGGGCTCCAGCTTACCTGATAACTGGGTGTCACAGAGTACTGAATTCCCGTGGCTGACTGCATGGTCTCGGACACCGTTTCATACACAGGAGGGGCAGGAGCAAGCACCCGGTGCTGATGAGGAAAAGCCTCTGTGCTCCCAGGGATCCGACGCTGCTGGGCCGCATACACCGGTGACTCCTGGTCATCCAAACGTCGCTTCATTCTGCGCTCATGCTCAGGGATGCACTATAAAACCTGCGGAAACCAGAAGCAGCAACATGCAAACCAATTCGCACTCCAATGATGTGTACAACCAGTCACCCAAACTTAGCATAAGCTCAACTTCCAGAATTGATATCATCTACTTCATCCCAGAGATGATCACTGGGTAGTTCAAGTGCATGCTGGTGCACACACCCCCAAGAGTGGACAGATTATCATAACTGAAAGACAAAAATTTTAATAACAACAGCTTGAATTACTTTGGTACTGCAGAGTTGAAAAATAACCTCCAATTTAAGAACACAAATATACCTTTCTTTATTCTCTAGTTTTCTCAAGTGCCATCATTCCTAATACTAATTACATTACACACATGCTCTTAAAAACATTCAAGTGTTTCTTCCTAACTCCATTCAGAAGCTAGTACTATAACTGTGGACTGATTTTTAAAATATGAATTGTTTCAACAACTGAATGGTATCATGGAAAGAACATTAGGCCAGGAGTAAGAGAACAGGGGTTCTAGACTTGTCAATTTAAGAAGCTGTGTACACCTCGACAAGTTCCTCCTTCTGTGTGAGTTTGTTTCTCCAACTGTAAAACAAGAAAGTTGGAAGAGACCATTTGTAAGTTTTCTCCTGACTCTTAACATTCTTTAATCCTAAAGAGATTCTAGAATCCCTTAGTTTAATAATCTCTCTGTAGAGGAACACTTCCTTTCCTGCAGGACACAGAAAGACTAATACACTCCAGCCAGGAATCCAGGTGGGTCTTTTCAGAGCTTTTCCAACATCGGTATCATTGACACAAACGAACAATAAGAAAGAATGCTCAAGTCATCCAAAGACAAAATGGAGCCAAGCCCTACCACTTTTCTGGTCACAAAAAATATCTTAAAGATACTACTCCTGTGGTAAGAAGATTAAAAATACAGTAATAGATCATGCAAGCCACTCCCCCTCCATCTGAAGCAACGCTCTTTTTGTAAATGAGGGGAAAAAGCCTTTACCTGATTTCTAAGTCCACCTACCCCTCTTTTCTCCATTCCCTGGAAGCATGCATGCCCTGAGGAGAAGTAGCCCTCCCAAGGACTCCCCAGGGCTGCTTCACTTCTTCTCAATCCTCACCATCATCCTCAACCTGCCTATCACTCGAACATTCAACCCTGAAATAGTGTCTTGGGTTCTTCTCACACCTCACAAACCTCGGCTAGATCGTGACACAGCAGCACTATTGTTTCACTTGTAAGCCGGCCATTTTTAAATAGTGTCTTTTTGTAAATCTCAAGCCATCAGTAACCTTCCTGTTGACTACAACTTTAGATTAAAGGACTAAGTCTCTCAAATTTGTATGTGATAATATGTTGAACACAGTTAACTGAAGTTGAAAACATACTGCTGACAGCTGCTGTGGGGAAATAATTTAAAATGTCTTAACTGGTTATGTTTTCCTAGGCTTTTCTAGTATGAAGTAGCATATTTAGTGCAGTATTTCAAAACTTTTCAGACATTTTAAGCGGCTGGAAATATAGATTTACACTTGCTATTTGATACTTAAGAAACTACCAGTCAATTGACTATGAACACTAAATCTCAGACTATTTGGGGATAAGGAAATAGGTCTAATAAATGGACAGAGTGAAAAGTCTTAAAGACTTTGGCTGCTACTTCTATGTACACTCATGATCTAGATCATGGCTTGGTCTTGGGTTCTACTGGTTTGAAACCTAGATGCTTAAACTCACCTGAGATTAATCTCTGTAACCAGAAGCCAATCAATACCTCACAAATGGAAAACCAAATTCGTATCAGAACAGCAGAGCACAGGACTATGGAGAAAAGACTAGACTACTTGTCAAGTTATGGATTCCAGTTCAAACTCTGACTTCAAGCTATAGAGCTTTGGTCCTGTTTCCTTATTTGCAAAAGGATTAGACTACACTAGTGATTCCCAAATGCTGCTCTACGGACAAGTCTATAGGAAAATGAAAAAGAAGGGAGGAGAGGGGTTTGCAGTGACTTTTCCAACAGTGAAGTATTAAAGAAATATGCTTTATTCTAAGATCAAGTCCTATCTTTTCAGCTACTGAAATATCATTTCCTTTACAAAGTGATTGTGATTTTATAAAGTATTTAACTTTATTCACCTCTTCCCGTTTGCCTTCCAGAACACCTCTGTAACACTGAAGAGGCTGCCCAGGGCCTGCACTTTCTCTGAACTGTACTTTAACTTCTTTAACAATCACCACTCTTAATTCTATACTCTAAATGGTTCTCAAATCAACCGCTTCTTCTCTAGGCGCTCCCTCATTTTGGGACCTCATCACCCCTTACTCAGACCGTTACCAACACCTTCCGACCTCTCTCACCTAGTTTACCTTCTACACTGCTTTCAAAATAGTTGGCCTCAAATGCAAATCCAATCCAGCTGTAAATCCATCACTTGAGAAAACAATCCAAATTCTTTAAGTTAGCCTACAAAATTCTTCCTTACTGATTGGGGGACAATTTAACTTACAAATTATCTCCTTTAAGTCCCCACTCTATGTTCCCAGCCTGTCAAATGTCTTTTCACTCCCCTAAACAAGCCTCAAGTCTACAAGCTTCTTCAAGGTACAGTCCTTTTCAACATTGTCTGCATTTCCCAGTCCAGACACTCATCACAGACATTCAAATACTATATATGCAGAAAGGAAAGAATAACTAATAGTTAACATAATAACAGCATATACTGAGTGCCAAGTAGCATTCTACACAATTAATTAATATTAATTTAATCCCCATAACAGCCCTATAAACAATGTGCTACTATTCTTTTATAAATGAGGAAACTCAAACACAAAGATTAAGTTGCGAGTGGATAAATTAGGAGTTTTATTAACATATACACACTACTATTTATACAACAGATAAGTAACAAGGACCCACTAAATAGCGCAGAGAACTATATTCAATAACTTGTAATAACCTATAATGGAAAAAAATCGGAAAAAAGTTTTATATACATGTATAACTGAATCACTTTGCCATACACCTGAAACTGACACAACATTGTAAATTAACTATAATTCAATTTAAAAAAATAAAGGAAGAGTCCCTTTACTGATTTAAGGCACACATGCATTGAGCAACTTCAGCTTTAACTTCTCACACACTTGGCTCATTCCTCCTTTATTCAGCTTCAACCTAACAGCAGGAATGCTTTGGCAGCACTCATTCATTCAATTAGCAAATATTTAGTGAGCAGATATGAAGGTGGCAGATGATCTCGGCCCTTGCCCTAGAAAAGCTTAAAAACTAGTTGGAAAGACTGTATACAACCTCACCAGTAATCAAAGAAATATAAAGTAAAATGACATCCCAAGGGAACTGGCAAAAATTAAAGAATGATGATATTCAGTGTAGGTGAGGGTATACCTAAATACTACTGGTAAAAGTTTTAATTGGTATAGACTATTTGGTTATCAACTTGGAGGCTTTTATTAAATTTTTAAATTAGATTGAAAATGTATATACCCTTTAATCACCTAGTAATTCCACTTCCAAGTCTCTATCCTATACATCTGCCAAGTATATTTATTGCAGCAAAGTATGAAAAACTTAAATGTCAATAGTTAAATAAACTTCATCTATTCATATTAGGAAAACTATGCAGCAATTATAAAGATGAGGGTTCATCTACAAGGAGAGCCCTCCCAGACACAGCAAGCTACAGAATATATACAGTGTGATCTCAACACACACACAACTACTCTTAAGATTTGTGTATTTCACTGTATGTAAATTTTGCATCAAAAGGAAAACACTATAAACAAACACTTAACTCTAGATAAGGATAGGGATGCTCAAGTACTTAGGTGAAAGTGTATGCAGGTGAAATTTACTTAGAAACAGATCAAGAAATTAGTTTGGATTAATGAAGGAATGGATACATGGATTTTTGATAAAGCAAGTACTATAAAAATGACAATGGTAAAATCCAGGTAATGTGTATATATGAGTGTCCACTATAAAATTATATCAGATTTGCTGTAAATTTGAAAATTTCCTTAATAAGATCTTGGGAAGAAAAACTAACAATACAATCTAGTTCGCAAGTGGTACAAATAAGCACTATAAATTTGTAAGGGAGTAATTGTGTATACTGGGAAAGACTCCATGGAGAAGGTAAATGCTTAGTTGTATCTTGAAAACTAGGGATGAATTGGGGCATAAGAGATATACAGGATAAAATTAAAATATTATAGTAACTTTAGACTTACAGGCAATAAATAGCGATTTATAATCTTTGCTAATTCATTTATCCCACAAACAAATAATTTCCAAGGGCCAGGCCCTATGCTTAGTGTTGGGGCTCCAGCAGTGAACAGGAGATTGCCCACCCCACAACAACCAAGTCTTCCATATATGACTGCAATCCATCAGCTAATGTGCTCTTCACATCAGTCCTGTCAGATCAACACACCCAGAACCCTTCTATTTACAGGGAAACTGATACTCAAAGAAATTAAGTGACTTGTTCGAGTCACAAAGCTGGTTAAAGGAACAAGAGGCTAGACCCTTTCTCCTTAGAATACATGATCAAACTGGAGTAGAAACATTAAGACAGACTACAGTATCCTGCTTGCAGAGAGGTACAGTGTAATTCCAAACTATAAAGCATCTGAGTGCCAAATCATGGCACTTCAAGGGTCAGACACAAAGCTACTTTCAAGCCCTGCTTCAGCTGACATGATTTTCATCTGTGACTATGGTCTCCAACCATTTCAGATTTAGAACTTAACCTATTACCAAAACTCTAGTCTATGAAAAAGAATTTAAAAAGAGAGGAAAAAAGACACTTTGAGGGATAGAAACTAATGAAAAAAGACTAATCTGAACAAATGGCAACAGAACACTAAAAATTCATCTGGTCAATGTGTTATAATAAAAAGTGGAAATAGCTCCAAATCATCATGCAAAGGAATCATAATTCCCAAATAAAGTAAGCAGAGCAGGACAATTCTGATATTGCACGGGAGTCTTCTGGAGCAGGGTAGAACAACTGGGAAGCAAACATGACACATTTCAACCATTAGAAGGGCAGTGGTAAAAGCTAACCCTTTCAGGACAAAAAAATAAGTTTTCTAGTTTTACAACCTAAATGTCTTTAATTGCAATGAAGAGTTGGTCTCCTAGAAATCCATTTCTCTATACTTATTAAAATCCAAATAGAAAAACCAACTATAAAGACTCTTATCTTTTCATTTAGATTAAATTTCACAAATTGGCTTAAATGGAAATAATAGAATTATCTTAGTCAAGATAAGCTCAAAGTAATGGTGTGTATGGAACAAGCCACTCTACCTTTTTGAAATGCATATAATTTATGGTTGACCCTTTAGTGGCTCTTAATTTTGTGTTGATAGTATCTTAAATCAGGCACACTTTAAAGCTCTTTTATTTATCTAATAAAAGAAAAAAAATCTTCTGAAATTATTCTCTCTTATTGGTGGTCAGCATCACATAAAATCACATAAACTGTGTCCTGGTCAGTTTATTTCATTAAATACTCTTGAAAAAATGGAAAGTTTCTCTTTAAAAGCAAAGAAATTTTAATCAGAGCTTTAAGTGAATGTAATTACTTCAACCCAGTGAAATTGCCTGTCACAGTCTACTTCAAAATGGTCCAAAAATCCACTTCTGGATTTAAATCTGCCAGAAAATGAAGTGTTTCAGGATAAGCGAAAAAGCTAATCTGTTTAGATTTTCCATATTACTAAGAATAACGGCTCAACAAAATTAACAACCCATTCTTCTCAAAATACCACAAGGTCTAATACCCAAGCCTCCCCTGAACCCAGTTTCACATTCTTCTGGTGAGGTGGTCCCCAACCTGGGAGATTTTGCCCACCAGGGCACATCTGGCAATGTTGTGAGATATTTTCTGTTGTTACAATTACAGGAGAGGGGTGCTACTGGCATCTTGCGTACAGAGTCCAGGGATGTTGCCATTCTACAATGCACAGAACAGCTCCCCACAACAAAGAATTATTCAGCCCCAAATATTAATAGTGCCAAGGCTGAGAAACCTCGATGCAATATAATGACAATCCCATTTGACATACACCTTTTCTGAGCTTTGGTGGAGTCATGTCATACTACGGTGTGATAACAATTCTTACCAAGGTGGCTCAGGACAATCATCTTCTATGTGCCAAAGATATAACTGCTTTCTTTACAACATACGACTCACCTTTATTCCTCAGTAAAGCAGAAAAATGTATCATTATCATTTACCATTTGGGTTAAAAACACCTTTATTAGAAATTTTAGTAAGAATTTAAATAGCAAATCCAAAACCAGGAAAATAGGGAATACAAATTTGAAGACATATATATCCAAAATAGGCAATATCCTTTAAAATGCAACCATCATGCAAGAATTTGGAGCATAACCATTCCATAAATTTTGATTCTAGATTTTAGGTAAATCTCAAGTAAAGTTCTAACTTGTTGTCACTTTGGGGTTCTTTCCCCTCCTCCACACATCATCAAACACAGCCATTTTGAAAACTTAGTTCTTAATGTTGCTGAAGAGAGGACAATCATCTCTGCTCCGAAACTGCAGGCATTCTCAGTTTTAGACTAATAACAACTAGAACTATCAATCACACAATTTTTTTCATTTTTACATGTTTTCTTCCAATCACCTGCACACACACATGTCTTTGGCATCTGTCCACTTACAAAGCATATCAAGTAATTTTTGGTATAAAAACATCCTAAAAGATGAAAGTACATACTTGTACATCCTTTTAGGAAATTGAAATGGTTTTGATTTTTGTTGGAAATGTTGCATTCTGAAGTCCTTCCTGTTGAATGACTCCTGGATAAGGACACCACATTTCTTTCCCTCCTCCTCATAAATATACTGTCCTCTTATAAATTATCTAGTTTGAGAAAATTCATCTAGGACATTGTCATCTGAAGACTGAAAAGTCTGCAATTTGTCTTATACAATCAATTCCAGCATCATCATTTCAGCCTAGTGTGCAGCTGTCTGTTACACTGCATTCGTCTACTGGTTCCTCTAGTGACTGTGAAATGTTCCTCTGTTAGTTTTCTTCTCTTTGTCATTATAGGAGGAAAATGAAAGATTACAGGTTATCAAATACATTGAATGAAAGCTCTAAAAGGTTGTAAAAATAGCAGCATAAAGAATCATGATATATTCTTCACCCAGATACCCCAAATGTTAACATCTTACATAATGTTTAAGATAGTTATCCCCAACTTCTTTTATACTTTCCTGATGCTGTAATGCTTTGGGCAAAGCAGTAAGAAAACCGAAGTGTTGACGACTTATTTTACTACTGCAACTACTTCTAGGCAATTTCATCCTTCTTCCATTTTATTATTTTAGTCTTTTTTTTTTAGCATATAGTTGGGAATAATTGATGAGTAATGATAAAGTAATTCCTAAGATGATGAAAGACCAAAATGTTACAAGACATAGGATAACCAAGATCAAGGTCCCACAACACAGGTGGGATGTATAAATGGTAACAGCTAAAATGAATTTATTTCATTAAAAAGAAAATAAGTAAATTTTCTCTTCATTCTTTAAGACCTCCAATAAAGAATAAAAGTCGTGAAATATAAATCTTCACAAGTAGTTAATACTGCTCAAAAAGAAACTCAAAACTAAAATTGGGTCCAACTGACACTTGATGCTATAGAAAATGAGCAAGAAACTATTTTGTTCAAGTCAAAAGATTAGTAATTTTATCAATGTTCACTTTCTGATTCGATCACTGTAGTATAGTTTTTTTGTAAGATGCATTTGGGAAATCTGGGTGAAAGCTACATGGCAATTACTTTCACAACTTTTTTTAAAGCTTAAAATTATTTCAAAATGAAAAGTTTTCAGAAATTATTAATAGTAGAAGAATATAAAAGCAGGAAATCATTGTGTATCCCTATTCTCAAAGACATTACATTGTTTGTGTGACAAGGTTTCAATAAATTAACTGGGAATGGTATAAAACAACAGCCTATAACATAAGACATGCCAGCTAAAGCTATAAAGTAAGCATTACAAAGAATAGAACTCAAGATGGTTCTTAAGAGGACAGACAGATAGATGTGTCACTCACCTCATACTGCGGCTATTCCATCAGCTATATTTCTTTCCCCACAGAGACATGGGCTCACAAACCTTTAACTATCTTTGTATCCCCCTCTGTGCTTAGCATACTGCTTCGCTGTAGTGGAAACCAAATCATTCAATCATGCATGCATGCATCCTCTAATATTTACTGAGCACACACTATGTGCCAGGCATTGTTCTGGGAGCTGGAGATACAGCAGTAAACAAAAACAAAACTCTCCTCCCTCAGGAAGTTTAGATTTTAGTGGGAGAAACAGACAATAAATAAGATAATAAACAAAGTGTTTAGAATATTAGACAATGACTATGAAGAAAAGCAGAGAAGAGTTTTTGACATTTTGGGTAAGAATGACCAAAGAATACCTCTACAAGTAAGGTAACTTGTGAATGAAGTAAAGAGCTAGTCATGTGGAAGTCAGTAAGGGAAGTATTACAGCAGAGAGGAGACACCAAATGTGAAGTTCCCTGATGTACACATGTACTTGGTATTTTCCAAGAACAGCAAAAACGCCATGTAGCTGGAGCAGAATGGAGGAGAGAAAGACTAGCAGGAATTGAAGTCACAGAGGTCAGGGAGTTGGGGCTAGCAGGGAGGGAGCATATCATGTTCATTCTCATAGGACATAAGGACTCAGACTTAATACTCAGACTGAAATGGGAAGCCATTGGAGGGTTTTAATCAGAGAGGTGACATGGCCTGACTTAGGTTTTAAAACAATCACTTGGGTTGCTATGTTAAGAACAGGCTGAAGAGGGGCAATAACAAAGCAGAGAGAACAGTTAAGGCGCTACTGAAATCATACAAGCTAGAGATGTCAGTGGCACTCACCGCTGTAGTTGGGGGTTGGGGGATGGTATTAAGTGGTCAAATTCTGGATAGTATCTTGACTATAGAGCAAATAGTATTAGCTGAGAGATCACATGATAAAGACAGAAAGAAATCAAAGATGCCCATTAGATATCCAAGAGGAAATATGCAGTGAGCCATGGGATTTGCTTGTCTACACAGGGGAGAGGTGCCCAGCGAGACACAGAAAGGTGAGAGTTATCATCATGGTTTGGATTTTGGAAAGGCAATGTGGTACATAGTGCAGATCTCTGTAATCAAGCACATTCACATTTCTGCACCAAGTCAAACAGCCTAGATCAGGCTGTGTCCTTAAATTAGTTGTGGAACCAAACTTACCAAAAAACAAACGAAAATTCTTCCATTTCAAAGCTGCAGATAAGGGACTGTGGCTCTGTATATCCTTCAAGAGCCTGCAAGTCAGCAAGCCTAGCCCCAGAGGAAACCAGTAGGACTAAGGAAGCATCCACTGTCACCATGCTGGTGAATACAAGTAACATGCAGGCGCACAGAAAGCAGGTGAGGAGTACAAAAGCAAGACAGGAGGGGCACAAGAGAGATTAGCAGTTAGAAACTGCTACCGGTAAATGCCTAAGTAATATTGAAGCCAACTGTCAACTGAACAGAGGTATCCTCTAGTTAGCAAACTTTAAAATGCCATTCAAGTTCAGTTTGTAAACTACCTATCACCTGTGTGCCAGCACTGTCCTAGACACCGAGGCTATCAAAAAAGTCCCAAAATAGATGAACTGTGAGCCACCAGTGCAGCTCTCCCCAGGGAAAACCAGGATCAGGTTGTTGCCCTGCAAATGTACAAGGACAAAAAAAAATCTGCATTTGGTTATAACTGACAACAAATCCTGCTGGGCATGTCTTAAAAAGGGTGACGAGGATATAACTCAAGTGGGAGAGTGCATGCTTGGTGTGCACAGGGTCCTGGGTTCATTCCCCAGTACCGCCTCTAAAATAAATAAATAAACTAACCTAATTAACACCCCCCACCAAAGGAAAAAAAAAAGGAAAGAAAGAGACCCAAAAAGAGATACGCATAATTAAAGGAAGCCAAAGTTTTGTTTTGTTTTGTTTTGATGTGTAGAGGGGAGGGTATAGCTCAAGCAGTAAAGCACATGCTCAGCATGCACAGGGTCCTGGGTTCAATCCCCGGTACTGCCTCTAACAATAAATCAATCTAATTACCTCACCCCCTCAAAATAAAAAAAAAAAAACAGAACAAAATACAATAGACAGATGATTGTCTAAAGATAATCAGAATTCATATTGAGACAGAAAAATACCTGCCAAAAAAAAATTCCTTGAAATATTTGAAAAGAATAGAATGTAATAATGGCAGTACCCTGATTCAGACTACCTAAGTATGCTGCTAGATGACTGTCTTTACTTGACCTTATTCTCAACAACAACAAAAATTCAGAATTAATTACTTAAACTATAAAGAAAAAGATAAAAATCCCAAGATATTACTTCTACTACTACTCAAGAAGCAGAAACAGGAAGGTGTGTGAAAGAAAGAAGTATTGGGAAACAATAGCTGAACATGTTAATAATATATCCTGAGGTTGACTGAGTAACAGCAACAAGAATATGCCAAGTCCATGATTTCTTCACTGTGATTCTTAAATACCTTTCAAAGCAGTAGAAGCAATCAGACCTGCAAACTGAAGAGAACAGGATTCACAAACTCTGGATGACAGACTACAATCACTGTGCTACCTCTTCTAACATTCCGAAGCATTATCTGGGGGTACTTTGAGTAAGATGTCTAACAACTCCCTTCAACAGGTTCTATGATTTCAGACTTTGTCCTTTCTCATTCTGTATCACACCCAAAAGGTAGGCTCTCCTCTGAATTCCTTACAGCTCTTTTGTACTTGACTCTTAACACACTTGATCTATACTGATATGTAGTAAAATCATATTATGTGTATATTTACCTTTTCTTCTAAGAATGTAAATGTCTCAACTCTTCCTGTGTCAGTCTAGAGCTATTTAAGAAGGTGTTCAATAGCTTTTAAAAATTGTGAATCACTATGCTGTACACCTGAAACTTACATAATATTATACATCAATATCTCAATTTAAAAAAAAGGTGGTCAATAATGCATGTTGATTCAATTCACCTTTAGAATCTGAACCCCAGTCTTTTACCTCAATACTGCTTTCAAAAGCACATTGCTGATTCCTCCAAAAATTAAACATAGAATTACCATATGACCTAGCAACTCCACTTCTGGGTATATACTCGGAAGAACTCAAAGCAGGTACTTGAAGAGACATTTACACACCCATGTTCATAGTAGCATTACTCACAATAGCCAAGAGATGGGACCAACCCAATGTCCTTCGACATATGAATAAACAAAATGTGGTATATACACATATAATGGAATAGTATTCACTGTTAAAAAGGAAGATAATTCTGATACATGCTACAACATGGATGAATCTTGAAGACATTATTCTATGGGACAATGAAAAATTCTGGAAATGGATGGTAGCGATGGTTGTGCAACAATATGTTATGTATTCAATGTTATTGAATTGTACATTTAAAATGGATAAAATCATAAATTGACATATTTTTTACTGTAACTGAAAAAAAAAAAAACCCACCACAACCCTACACTGTTCCTTCTTTGTTTAGTATCCTTAGACCAGAGGCAAGTAAAGTGTAGCTAAGAGCCTGGACTTGGAACCAGAAATGAATGGGTTGAGTCTTGCTTGGCCACTCACTGCATGTCTCACTTCTCCACACTGTTTCCTCATCTTTAAAACACAGATTTCATAGCACCCGCTACACAGAGTTGTAGTGAAGATTAAATGGGTTAGTAAATGTATAGTACCTAACTCAGTGTCTGGGACATCATAAAGGGCTCAGTAAATGTAAGTTCTTCTTATCATTCAAGGAGACAGAAAGTATAGTTTAAAAAAACACTTAACTATCATCTTTATAAGAATTTACAGGAAATTAAGCTTATACAAATTCTTCATTGGTGGCGTTACCCAGAAGAGTAAGAAAGTCTTTTAAAGCACTGCACTAGATTCTGCATGCCATGGGCATAATCTTTTAATTCCAACTAAAATTCACAGCCATCTACCTTGCATAGCATCTACCTTGCATAGCTCTCCAGTATCTTGTCTGTTTGCACTGAAGATGTAAGCAGAACTATGCTTTGTCAGGAATCTTACCATATTACTACATATCCTCTTAATTAGAAAAAGAAAAATATATTACTCTTTAGGTAAAACCTTTTAAAATGCCAATTTATCTAGGGTCTTTAACTGACAAAACTATAGTATATGATACTGATATTTGGAAAAGTAAGAAGCATTTATGAAAACTTTCCTAATACAGCATTTTCAGGTTCTTACTTGAATTCTTAAAGCCTCTGAGGGACTTCTGACCCTGACGCACCAACAAACAACATATTCTTTAAGGGCATGAATTAGGTCTTCTGTGTCTCCCAGCATACAGTATTGCAAATGGTGGAAACAACTATATGTTGACCAAACTTTCCCCAATGGTAAATTCTCCACTATCTTTGTCAGTTTACAGCACTGGGAAAAACACCCAGGTTTTCTATCTCCACACCAATTCTATTACAGTCACCAATAACCAAAATAAAAAGCTACTGCTGCCATTGCTACTTGCTTAGTTGAGAAAGTGGGACTTAATCTTTTCACAAAGTACAGAGCACCAAGCTCTCAGTCTCAACAAATCTAGAATTTAACTTCAGTTCAGCTAATCAGCCAGAGGGCTTGCTCAGATATTAGCGCATAATATATTCGTTCGATTTTATTTTCTCATGAAAAATATCAAAACCACCTTGAATAATTTTTCTTAAGAGAATGGCTCAACTCAGAGCAAAATCCTCAATTAAAATGGCTCATTAAACTTGAACTGTCTTAAGGCAACTCCCCAATACAAGCTGGAGGGCAACACTACCTAAGTCACATACACAAGGCTACTTCACCCTACTCTCTGTAATAAAATATGGCAGGAACACTATGTTTTATAGACTATAAATAGAAAGTGGTCTAGAACACCTAAAGTTACCTAAATTGCAACTTATCTCTTTGTGAAATTAAGCTTATATAGCAGAACCATCTGTACGATCAAAGCATTCAAAAAATGCAGGAGTTGGAGAAATTGGAGTAATTCAAAGGCTGAGTTTAAAAAAAAATCACCATCTTTCGTAAAAGATCATTTTTAATAGTAAAATGTAAACCCAACCCTTTTCTAAATCTCAGCCTTGTGAAGAGGAGAGTTTCCACAGCCTTTTCGTGGTTAACTGCTTTTAAAGTTGTAAGGCACTGAAACAGTGGCCAAGTCTAACTAACTACCCACCACCCCATTGGCTAAAAGGAAGCCCCGCCCCATACAGCCACGGTAACTGAACATCAAGGAACTCCAGGAAAGGTTGTCCCCGGCCACATTTCTAGGCTCTGATGATTCCCCACCCCTCCCCCCACCATCACCGCTGCAGAAGCACGGTCACAGCACTACCAGCACTCGACAGAACTCCAAGGAAAGGACCTTGAGCACCTCGCCCCAATAATTACAAACGAGAGGGGACTGGCGGTGACCACGCTCCCATCCTCCAAGCTGCACGGTGCCATCTACGCTGCATGGAGCAAAGACACAACAGCTCTGGCACCTGACCCTCGTGCCCCAGGCAAAAGGCATGGCCGAGCCACAAGAGAAAGTCCTGACACCTCCACTGCGCGAAGGCGGGGGCCCCTCCCACCCTACGGAGACGTAGGGCGGGGCAGATCTAGGCGCCCCGACTCCCAGCCAGACCCGACAGCGGGCTTTCGCGAGCCCCGCCTCACTTGCCAAGGAGGCGGAAACCGGGGGGAGGGGGAAGACAGCCAGGGGGAGTGGCATCGCTGATCCGTACGGCCCCTCCGGCCAACCGGATTCCGGGAAGGCGGAGGCAGGCAGACTTCACGCCCCCTCCCTGCCGCACTCCGAAGCCACACGCGGGAGACCCCCTGCCCGTCCCCCAGCCCCAGCAGGCAGGCGCGAGGCCGCCCAGCCGAGGCCCCGCCCACCCGGAGAGACCGGGAGGGGAGGTCCGCCTCAAACTGTACTTAGCTCAGGGCCAGGGCCCGGCCCCGCCCCTTTCTCCACAATCGCACGCGCGCGCCGGCCCCGCCCCTGAGCGGCGGCGCGAGAGCCCGCCCCCTCCGCGCGCACCGGGACTACGCTCTCCTCCCCCTCCCGCTCCGAGAGCTACCCCGCTCCGCCCCCCACCCCCCTCACACATCCACACACCTCCCGCCCGCCTGCTCTACGGGAAGCCGAGGAGGTCAGCCCCCCCTAAAAATACACACCCTCGAGTCCCGCGTTACCCGCCACCAGGCTCCCCACCCCGACCCCGGCCCGGCATGCTCTCACCGCAAAGCTGCTTCGGCCGCTCTTCACTGCGTGTCCCTCTCGGCGTGAGCCTCAGGCTCAGCAGGGAGGCCCCGAGAACGGCGCGGGGCACAGGCCCGCCAAAGCGGACTGGCAGCCTCCTCTCCGCTAACGAAGCGGTCCCAAGCCCCGGTGCCCAGACTGGGAAGGAGGGAGGGAGGGAGGGAGGGAAACTCCGAGGGGGGAAGGGGAGGGGGGGAAGATGGAGAAACCGTCTCCGCCGCCTCTACCGCCGCGGCCGCTTCTCTGTTACCCGGGAAATCCCGCCCACTCCCCTGGCCCGCCCCGCCGAGGGAAGACTCAAGTTCGCTCCGTCACAGGCCACCACATCCGCCCGTCAAAGGCTTAGCCAATCGCTGTGCTCTGCCTGCCGACTGCCCGCCCCTTCCCTCTCCGCTGGGAGGGGAGGGGGAGCCGCTCACCTTCTCCACGCCCCTATTGGCGGGGAGCTTCCCTAACTCAACCCCGCCTATTGGAGATGAATTGCTGAATCCCACCCCCAAGCCGCAACACTATTGGAGGAAGCAGGGAAGCTCTCCACGTCTCATTGGAGAACTCCATATATCCCGCCCCGTGCTGCCTCAGCCACAGGTCCAACAACTCGGCTCCCGCCCTCGCCGGTCATCGCATTGGAAGGCTACTCCTCGCTCTCCGGCTGCCCCAGGAAGGTAAGTAACCGATGTGGGGTAAAATGTCCGTGAGACGGGCTCCTCCTACCGCACTGCCGGGCCAGGCCCCGCCCCAACCATCGGATTGGGTATCTCGGCGCCGGTAGGAGTCTCCATTGGTCAGGAAGCCCGTCTAAGAAAAAGCTGACTCCGCCCTGCGCGAGGAGGCTGAACCTTAGCAGTCCTTTTGTGGAATGTTTACACTAGAGACTGAAGCGCAGAGTTCCAGGGCCCGAAACAGGAGGTGGTGCGGAGCTAAGCAGCGGGAATCCGATGCCTTGGGATTTGAAAGGGAGAGGCAGCAGCAGTGCCACCGTGGAGGATCCCCTTACAAAAATAAAGAGAAAGAGAACCTCATCCATCCTCTCCAGTCCTCTCTTTACAATTTACATTTCTGCACGCGCCTCCTTGTAAACACAAATATCCGGAGCAGCCGACAGCTCCTTTCAGTAAGTAGAATACAGAATTAAGGGCTGGAGACCAAAGTCGAGGAACAGCTCCAGGGATTGCTCATCCCCGCAGCTAGGGATGGCTGCGTACTTCTAACGCCGACACTCCCTAAACCTGAATATGCAGTCCTAAGAGGGCGGAGATGACCAAAATGAGGGCAGAGCCCTAAGAGCCAACGCCCTGGCAAGCCTCCGGAAGGCGGAGCGTGAAGCCTAAGGCACTCGAGATCTTCACGGTAGATCTGGAGGCATCCTTAGACTCGAAGAACTGAAGGAGACTTAACAGGCCACGGCATAAATGAATCTTAGCGCCTTATCTCAGAGAAAAGATAAAAATTCCAGAGCTGGGGACAAAGGTGGTAAGAACCAATGTTCACCTCCTCCTTTGGCCAACGTGTGTTAGTGACAGTCCCTAGGCCCTGTCTGTAGGTAATATAGCCTTGAACACAGACAAAGTGCTTACGATACCTCGGTTGCTTTTATTTACAAATTGGGCGAAATGACGCTGGCCTTACTTTGGGGGGCGCTCACGGAGCGCCAGGAGAGGAGGGGGCGGGACTAGAGTTTTCCCGCTCTCTTCCGCAAAAAAGGCTACTCCCCCAAGAGAGCTGGGTCAGTCCCCAAGTGGCAGGCCCCAGGTAACTCTTAGGTACTATCTCGTCCTCCCTCCGCAGTCCAGCGGAGACGACGACAGAAAATGAGCGCTGGCAACAGGTGGGCCTGACTCCAAGCTGCAAGGACAAGGCAGCGAACTGTGAACTCCATGAATAGCCGACAGATGGGAGCAGCCTCTCCGGGAGCCAAGCCCTGCCCCAGGACGGAGCTCAAAAAATAAGCCTCACCGACTAAACAGATGAGACCTCTGGGCCAAACCTCTAGTAGGTTACGAAGATGTGGCATTTATGTAGAACTGACCGAGGGCTACTTTAACTCTGGGCCGTCACCCGCTGCCTGGACTGGGTGCCACACGGCGCTCCAATTAAGAATCACTTGGAACCCAAGCAGAATTGGGCCGCCCTCGACTTCTCTATCAGCAGGGGATGAGCTGCCCTGGATCTTGCCTAAGGCCAACCCTAGGTTGCTCAGAGTTTTTGATAAAGCCAAGTAAGGACAGCGCTGCCTTTCGCTGGGAAGAAAATACATTGCCAGCGTCCGCAGCGTTCTCAAGCTTAAGCTTAGGGCTATATCCGGGAAGTCGAGGGGTGCGGGAATAGCCAGGCCGCAGAGTCAGAACTTTAGTACTTGGCCGGAAAGGGCACGTTCCACCCCTTCCTCCCAACTCCTGCAGAACCCCCAGAACTAAGCCCCCAAATCCACTCCACACCGTCAACACCTGTCTTCATCGCAAAGGCTACCAGATCTCGAGCCTTGGAGAAATCATTATGTGCCTTCTTGGCTCTCCCCGCCCCGCGTGCCAAGGGCTCCAAGTGCGGGACTTCCGGGCGGGAGGACAGTTCGAAGGAGCTGGGCGGCCCTCACACATGTGCGGAGCGCGCACACACGCTAGGGGAGGGGGCGGGGAAAAGGGGTGGACTTCCCCTTCAAGCTTGTTCCCCCGGAGGAGGCGGGGCTACCCATGCCACCAATCAGAAGTAGGGGCGGTACCTTGCGCCTCACGTAAGCCGCAGGAATCCTCCCTCCGCCCTTCGCGGAAAAAAAAAATCCTAGCAACTTAAACTCCAGCCCGGCCTCCGATAGGCGGAGCTCGGGAGAATGTCATCCAATCAATAACCTAGAAGGAAAAAAGGGAATCTCGCCCAGCCAGTGGAAGACAAGAGAAGGCGGGCCCTCTGGAGGAGCCTGAGGTGGGTGGAAGAGAGAGGGAAAGGCCCCGCCCCTCAGCTCCCCTCTAGGCCGGTTGCACAAGCCGTCGCCGGAGTAGATAGTAAACAGGCTAGGCCAAGGAGTGAAGGCAGGGGCCGCCCGGTGCTCCGTGGGCCCGAGCCCCTGCGCCTCCTCTCCTGGCCTCGCCCCGCCCGACCTCAGCGGTTCGCGCCAGTGCCCCGCCTCCCAGCCCGCGGCCGCCATCCCGGCTGACAGGCGCGCCCCCCGCGCCCCTCCCCGCCCGCTGATGCATTTCCTTTTCCCGATTCCGAGCGTGGAGACTGTTTTCCCAGTTTCCGACCTTCACTGCCCCTTTCAGGCCACCCCCTTCGTGGGCGCGCTCACACGCCCGCGCCCCTGCCCCCGCCCCGTTCGCAGGCGAGCAGCACGGCCGGGGGAGGGGAAGGGAGCCGCCGCCGCCGTCGCCTTGGGGTGGGCGGGGAAGGAGGCAGCTCCATGTTTGCAAGGGGATCAGCTGGGGCCGCGGGTCTAAACCGCCGAGTTCCTGGAGGTTTTCCACACCTCCGGGCCGGGTTCCGCGCGGGCTCGCGGCCTGGCGAGTTCGGGCGCCGAGTGCTGGCTCTACTGCTACGACCCAGGAGTTTGGAGAACCCAGACCGGCGCGTGGGGCCAGTGCCGAGGTGCGGGGGCTCTTTCCGGCGGCCTCCTCCGCCCTCGGCCGCCCCTCCCGCAAGTCCGGCGTTGCCCCCGCCCCCAGAGTCCATAACAACCGAGGGCCGAAGGCGCCCGCGCCTCTCCGGATCGCGCCCACCGCCCCCTCCGACAAGTTTGCGGACAGAAACAAAACCCTCGGGCGGCTGCAGCCCTCGCCCAGCGTGGCTAGCGGGGAAAGCCGCGGGCCCCGGCTCGCTCGCTAACTCCAGCTATCGACCAACTCTGGGCGCCGCCGGCTCAGTGGGCCCAGCCCGCCGGGCTCAGGCCCCCGCCCCCTGCGGAGCCCGCGCGCCGCAGCCCGGGCCCAGTTCCAGTCGGTGCACGGAATCTCCCCTTTTTTCTTCTTTACAATAATTTTTTAAGGCATTCCAGGAGCGAGGGGGATCGTCTCCTGCCGGCCCCTTACCCCAGTCCGCGCCGAAACCTACCGAAACCGACCGCTCGGTGAAATAAACTAGGTAGCACGGCCGGCGCACTGGCGACCCTGGGCCGGGCAGACCCCCTCCCCACGGATCCGGCCCGGCTTGGAAACACACACTAGCGAGCAGGCGGCGCCAAGAGCTCTCCTTCCTGGCCTGCCCCTCGCCTCCCTCGGCCGCCAGACTCCGAGTCTCCCCTAGCTCCGTCCCAGGGCCCGCGACGCCTGCACCATGGCGGACCGGTCAAAGCGACCGGCCGGCGAGCTAGCCCCCCAAACGCCAGAGATTGGGGAGACCAAATTAAAAGCAGCTGTTTAACATACCTTCCGAGCCAGGCGAGGAGTCCTGAATGGGGGGGAACGCCCCCCACGGGCTATTGGCTCCCCGGTGCTCGCGTCAGTCATCCTAGGCCCGCCTCCTCCTCTCGCTCCACCTCTTCCCCTTCATTGAAAGCCCCCCTCCCTCCAAAAAAATATAAATAAATAAATTAAACTAGCCGTGAGTGGGAGGTGCATCCGTGGCAGAGGCCCCTATCTCTACCGCACCGCCGCTTGGAGTTTCTTGAGGCCCTTGGACTGAAAGGAGACCTACTAGACTCAGAGATCCGCTGGGTGGACCCGGAGGAGGAGCTAGCGGGACTACCCGGCCCCCACTTCCTTTACACACACACCCCATTTGGAGCTGGGCAGGAGGAGGCGGGTAGGGACACCCTAGCGACTGACTGGAATGTCCCGACTCCCCTGGCTGTGCAACCTAACCGGGTCCGACCCATTCTGTTAGGTGCCTGCCCAAAAATGAGCGGTACAAGCGGGAAGTCCTGCGTTCGGGGCTACAGGCACTTGCCTGAGCACCTACTGAGGTGAGGCAGACACATTCATACTGCACCTGCTACTTGGGTGTGATTACAGAGATTGAATGAAATGCTTACTCTGTACCTTCCAAGAGCGCCAGACTTCGCTGAGGAGATGCTACAGAAAGAGCTAAGACAAGGTGGTAATGTATGTATACATAGACATCCATAGGGGCTCAGAGCAGGGAGATTCTTTCCAGCTGAGGAAAACTGGGAAAGTCTTCATGGAGGACGTGGCACTCAAGTTGTGTCTTAAAGATTTCATCAGGCAGAAATCGACAGGCAAGTCATTTTCAGCAAAGGACACAAAGAGGTAAAAGCAAAACATTGCTAAGAACCTCTTCAAGTGTGGCTGTACTAATGAAAATCAGGGCTGGAAAGATGGAGCCAAAGAGCAGAAGATTTTACTACCTTGTTAAAACCCTTAGATCTGCACAGCAGGATATGCTAGCAGCATGGTCAGTCAAAAGACCCAGGCCCAGAACTATGGTTTAAGATGCTCAACTTCCTAGCAGCTGGATGGATTCTGTGGGTGGGCTGAATGAGGGATGCCTACAGGCAGCAAGGTGACACAGAAAGGCTGTTGTAATAATGAGTTTGGAGATTACAGAGGTACATCTTCTGGTGGGAGGGGTAGGTGGAGGGAGCCCAGAGGTTTCTTCTTTCTTTTCCAACCACCCAATCCAGAAACACTTCCCTATCTTCAGCAGCCCTCAAGTCAAAACTCTCAGATGCTTCCCTGAATCATTTGCAGAGTTTTTGTCATAACTGTCCACCAAAGGGAATTTGGGAGTGAGGGGTGGGCAGAGGGTACCCCACATGTCTGTGCTCAACAGAGCTGAGCTTGGGGCCAGGGCACACTATGAGTGAGCAAGAAAGACCTGTTGATTGAGACGTTCAGGAAAGGAAGCTAGTGTGGATGAGGTGGGGTGTGCAGAATGTGAAGGGCCTTCAAGTCCGGTGGGGGGAATGACGGTCTGCTGCCAGTTAGCCTGTCTTAACAATTCAGGTGAGATGTAATGAGGACTTGACCAGGGCAATGGCAATGGGTAAACAAGAGTAAAAAAGCAGAGATGTGTTTGAGAAAGCCTCAAGAGGACTGGGTGACTGATTCAGTGTGGGTAGTGGAGGGAAAGGAAGAGTCAGAGGCCTGGTATGTGAAGAGGGAGAAGAGCTTGAGGCTGGTGGTTCGGCAGTCTGGGCTCTAGATTTTGCACAGCCAGTGACTTGGTAGTATATCCTTAGGCAAGTCCCTTCCTCCTTCCGGGCCTGTTTCTCTCCTGTGAAACAGGGGTGGAAATTGGAGTGCACAGACAGGCTCTAAGGACCCTTCCCTCATTCAGAGTCCTTGGGGGCTTGGGGGGTCTGATGGGGAGGGAAGCTTGCCACTAAGGAGAGAGGCAGGAAGGAAGAAACACTGATCTGGGAAGGAAAGTGGGTCATCTCAGGTGGAATGGGGACTAGAATTTGGGTGATGGCTTGGTTGGTGGAATGATTGAGGGAAAGGGTGGGGAGAGAGAAAGACCAGAAGGTAAAGAATGTGTATTCAGTGGGAAGCCCAGCACCTGGCACAACCATGGAGTTTGAGGTCATTCTCAGACTGGGGGCTCCCTAGAGTAAAGACCAAGTTTTTCTATATTAGAACAGAGATCTTCTGGTGTCTGGAGCCCCAGCTCAAATTTGTGTTCTATTTCCCAAGACTCAGCCCTAGATGAAGGCATAACAGATACTGTGTGAATGTGAGATGAGCTAGAGTGGTAAAGCAGAAAGAACATTAGTCTGGAAGTTGAGTCCCATGGTTTCCACTTTATCTTCTTATCTGTGGCTCAGCCTCCTGTCCTGTACAAGAATATAATGTAGCAATCCTTACCCTGTTATGAAGATCACATGTGATGATAAAAATGCACTTTAATACACCTAGCGAGGTTCTGAGCTTCTGTGGAGGCCAAAGGCCCAAGCATTTGACTATAAATATAGACTGCAGGGGGTATACTGTGGACAAAGTTACCTATGGAACATGGGCAACTAGAATAGTTACTCCCACTCAGAGAACCAGGCTTAGCTGACACTCCTTGCCCTCCGAAATGCACCACCCTGATGGAAATCCCCTCCCGAACACCTTCTAGACCAAGCTCCTCAAGGGCAGCAACTCTTAATTCACCTCTGAAACCCCAGTGTGCACAGCAGTCAGGCAAAGAGACCCCTTGGAAGGGGTCCAGTGCTTGTTTCTGACTCAGTACATTGATGCCTGCATGGCACAGCCACTCCCAGACTCCGGGATACTAAGTATTTGATTTGGAGACACTGGTCATCCAGCTTCACTGCCAGCATCCACCTGTCCCCTATCCTATCAGTGAGGACAAAAAGAGTGACTGGATGTAGGTAAGGGCCTTCCTTGGAGATGTCACATGGGAGGCCAGGCTATGATTCCCAGGAGTCTTCTTTTGTGTGAGTTAGGGATTATTGTGTTTGTAGTTGACCAAACTGAGGCTCAGAGTAGTAGAGTGATTTGCCCAAGACAAGTAGCCGAGGCAAATCTTTGTTCCACCATGTGTTGTCTCTATATATATTAGGACCCATGATCCAAGTTGGGTTCTGGGGTAACACTGTGCCCTTTGATCCACCCTCTTTACCTCCCTAACTCCTAGAGCAGTTTGTTCCCAGATAATTTTCAATGATTTCTGGCCCTTTCTGAAAAAAGTTATCCTCAAAGAGGCAAGATTTGCCTCCCAATCATATACATGCATCCTCAGTTCACAACACAAACACTCAAAACTGTCACCCCTCTGACACCCTGTCCTACAGGAATCACACACACATGCTCTCAGTCACAGTTCTATAGGGTGCTTATGGAAGGTGGTGACTGAGAGGCATTTAGGACCTGCACTCTAATGGCTCTGCTGAAAAGATGTCAGCGCCAGTGCCCTGCCGACAGAATCTCTGCTAACTGAAGAAGACCATTGCCATTTTAGGAATATCCAGGTGAGGAGCATCTGAGGCTTGCTTTCCACTTCCAGCCCAAAGCACCTTATTGGTCAGAATCCCAGTTTAGCTACTTCCTAGCTGGCAAGTCATTTATCTTCTCAATTTTCTTATAACTAAACTAAGAAAAAGAATACCTACTGCAGTGGGTTGTTGTGAGATTAAAAATAAAGTTGCCCAGCACTCAGTCAAGATTGGTCAGACCCTTTTTTGCCTTTATCTCATTAACACCACGTCTTCTCCTGGCCATCAACTGCGAAGTCTCTGGTGCTCCAGTTTGAGGGAAGAGCGCACTACAGGCTTAAAGGACCCCCAAATCCCACTGTGTGAAGGAAAAAGTCCGTTTTTCTGGCAACCAGCTGGCTTATAAGTTGTACAATTCCATATTTCCGACTTCTGGGTGACTTTGGAGGCTTGGTATTTTTTTTTTTTTGGTGGGTTTTAAGACTGCTATTCACAACCTTGAAATGTCTTGCCCTCACTTAGCATTGATTTACTCCTCTAGGTCACTCTAGCCCAAATCTAGAAAATAGATGCCAACAACATGTTCCCAGTTTACCCTGCTTTGTGTTTTCAAAGTGTTTCCTTTTGCGTATCAGTTGTTTGATGATTTTTTTTAAAGCAGCAGTTTCCTCTGTTCAAATGAAATCTTATTCAGAGGCCTAATATTTAAGAGATAAAGGTGGGCCTTGCTTTGGCCGAAGTGAAGCCCAAGCTCTGCAGCCTCCATTCCGCCATCCCAGTCGCGCCTCCTCCCCGTCAGCCTGTCCCACAATTCCTAGTGAACCTACATTTCTGAATCCTTTCCTTCATCCCAGCCACTCCCCACCTCTCCCCAGTCTGTGAGAACACAGCCTGGTCTTGTCCTTGGTTACCTCTGGCTGTTCATCAGAATCTCTCACCAATGTTTCTTCCTCTGGCTTCCCCTAAATATTGGTGGCTCCCAAAGGTCTCTCCTCTCTTGCTCTTCTTTGTTCTCACCCACTTCCAAGGCTCCTAGCTTCTATCTAAACTAAGTTCCCAGTTGACATCTCCAGCCTAGCATCTGCCCTGAACATCATACTCCAAAGGTCCACTGGCTACAGGCCACAGAATAGGCATTCACTAAAGATCAAGCAAGTAAAACAGAGACCCCACAGGATGAAATAGCTGATCTAGGCCCAGCTGTGCATCTGGCCAGTCTTAAGGCTAAGACAACAACATCAGCTTGGACAAGTGGCCAGGTTCTGCTGTGGGGGGAGGGGCAGAAGGAAGGGAGCCTGGAGTGGGGAACAGGGCACTCCGCACACTTTTTTGGACTACCTTCTCTATACAGTTCACTGCCTGGCTTTCCTACTTTCACCTTCATCTTAGTCCTGAAAACCTTATCAGAAACATTACCATGTTAGGAACATATTTCTATGTTATTGTTGAAAAGGGATCACTCCTCCCAATCTCTAGCCAACATTCTAGGATTCTGATGTAGTTGGCTATGTCCATGTTGGCCTTAGCAAGAAAAAAAATGAGGGTATTTAAGACTGCAGAACACCAGATTTAGCTTAAACAGAAGGAAGGATTTTATGAAAGTTACTGTGAGGGATGAAGGGAGATTAAAACAGGTTTCTGAGAGTGCTAAATTTCTATTTCTGGAGAAGACGCAGCCTTCTCTGTGGTCAGTTAAGAGCAGTGCGGTCCAGGATACTTGATATTCACAACTGTTTGTGTGATGGAAACTATGGGGTGGATATCCCCAACAGAAAATCTCGTTCCCACACTGTTGGGGTTTTTTAGCTCCTGTCCTTGGTAAGCTAATGGGTGGTCTGTGGCTAGTAGTCTTAGTAGTAATCAAGGGCCAAGACAAATCTAAGGCCTTGATTGGGAGCTCTGGGAGCTTGATTAGTTATTCCTTGGCTCCGAGCTATCCTGTCACATGTAACAGCACAGAAGCCTTAAAGGCCAATGGGTTGACCTGGGGATTATAGGGGAGACTTGGCCTGCTTTCCAAGTTGGGGGCCAAGTGGGAAGAGAACTGATGGACTATAGGGAGGAGGAAGCACCTTGAAAGAGGAGACTGAAAACAAGGTAAAACTGGGGACTCCAAGTAGGAGCTGGCCCAACCAGAGAAGGGCCTGATGGTTCCTCAGGCATCTGCACTGCCCAGCAGGGTCTAGACCCTTAGGAGCTGGAGTGCCTGTAGTAGAATCATCTAATACAGCCCCTTCTTTTACAAAAGCTAGGACCTTTCTTGGGTTGAGTGGTTAGACCTCCAAACTAGCACAGAACTCGTCACTCTGGGAGGGCCTTTCTTTGTGGCCAAACCTCCTGGCCCACTTCCCTGTAGGTGTCTGATTTGTGAGTTTCCACACATGTATCTGGTTGTCTCTAGAGCTGGGATGACCTTAAGGACAGGAGTCCCATCTTCCTCAAAGTATGATGCTATATAGCCCAGTCTCCCAAGAACTAGTCCCATTCTGTCATTTACCTGGACGTGGTGACATGGACATTAACAATGGTGAGCCTCCTAGGTTGAGGGTGCTGGGCACCCTTCAGCTCAGGAGTCCTAGCCTAGCTCACAGGGATGAGCAGGATGAAAGGACTAATGCTAAAGGGAGTAAAATTACTAAAAAAGTAGCCATCAAACCAGAAGCAGATGTCTGAGTTACCCACAATGTTTTCTCTCCTCTAACCCTTTCATCTTATGTTCTCACCTGTACAATCCAGCATTTGACTGTGGGTTCTTTTGCTTTGTTCACCACATCTCCTTTGTGAGTCTTTACTTTCTGAACGGATTCCTCTTGTCTTCCCTTTTCTTTACCTTAATACCTGACACAGGCAGGCTCACACTGAGTATTGGTTATCTTCCCAAGGGTAAGCCACAGTAAACTACAGTAGTAGGGGGAAAGCTATTGATCCCTTTCAGATTTAGGAGACATCAATTTGCTAACCTTCCTCAGAGTCAGGGACACGGACTAAAATAGTGGTTCCAAGACCTGGCTCATCCTGCCATCACTCAACCACCTATTGGGCAGGACCCAGGAAACTATTTTTAAGGAGCTCTCGCAAGTGACTACCTCACCAATCCTTAGACATGCAATGAGGAACTCATGTATAACTTCTGAATTTACACAGCAGTTGGGTTATAGTCTCTTCAAATAAATGACAGTTCAAGGCTACCTCCTCCAAATCTTTTATCATTAATCCTGTTTCCTACGTATTTCACCAAACTCCTAACCTTTCTGATTTCCCAGATTTCGAGTATCTCTGTTCACCTACTATGCTTGCTTGCCTCCAAAAAAATAGAGGCTCATCCAAGGAAAGGACTGGCTTAATCTCTGGTCTATACTTCAGCTCTTGATTAAGAAAAGAAACTCAAGAAAATTTTGTTGGAAGATCAGGAGATGGATCCTTAGATGTTTGAGTCAGATGGTCTGAGTTCTTGGCTGTGGCGAATTAATTTTCCTGTGCCTCCAGTTTTTCTCTTCTGTCAATATGTACCTCAAAAGATTGTTTTGAGGGGGAATGAGATAATACCTAGAAAGCGCTTTGAATAGTACCTGGAATAGAGTTAAGCAACCAGTAAATGTCAACTGTTACCACTTTTATTAAGAACATCCCAATATTTGCACACTCCCCAGGCACGAGCTGCTCCAACTGGGCAGGTGTCACTGACTGAAAGGGAGTAGCTACATGGTAGGGAGAGTGGTCCTATGTGGACACAGCTTCTGGTTCCACTCTAAGAGATAGATGCAAATGACTCAAGATCTTTCAACAAAGGTACCGATGTACCTGTATATATGGAGTTTCCCTGGGAGAATGACTCCTCTGGTATCCTGAAGACCTGAGGACCTACACCAGGAGGTCCTATCTGGGAGAATCAGTCAGCAATGTTACCCTTCTAGTCTGTTCCATGTAGCACAAGGCTCAAAAGCAGCTACCTAGAATTTAAGAACTGTCTATATTCTGAAAGGAGAGTTAAAAAAAACTCTCGTTTCCAAAGACAAAACACTATCTTAATCTTTGAGGCAGCAATGCAGGGAAGAGGCCAAAGGCTTTGTAAGCAGACACTTGAGCTCCAGTTCTAGAGCTGGACCTGCTGGACCTTGCCTTCTCTGAAACTCTCACTGTAACTCTCTGGACCTTACCTTCCTTGTCTATGCAGAAATAGAAGGAAGGGAGACTATCTCACTGGACTGTTGAGGTTTAAATGAGGTAATGGGGGGAAAGTACTAAGCACAGAGTCTGGCCCTTGGCAAGCACTCAGCTGGTGCTGGTTCCCTTTGTCTGCCCAGAGCTGGGCCATGGCCTCGGACAAGGTGGGCGGCTCTCAGAACCGAAAGGCTCTGAGGCTTTGGGATCCTCCCTGCCTCCCATCCCTCCCAGACCGGCTCCTGGACCCCCTCTTCACCTTCCCAGCCCAAGACTGCTACTAAATTGATGAAGCTAAAAGGGTTTGATCATGTTGGTATATTTATATGTAAATACAAAACTGTATCGCTGTAAGATATTGAATATGAACATTACAATTATTTTCTGATTCTGACTCAGTCCATTGAAGTTAAATACAAAATGAAAAGATTGTAAAAGTAAGAATATATACGTTCAAAGAGCTTATTACAGTATAAAATTATTGAGGTCTGATCAGCTGCCAACCTCATCTGTGATGGGGAGAGAAGTTTTAAGGGTCCCCGGGATTTTCTTGGGAATGTGGAATGCTGGGAACTCTCAATTCCATCCCTGGCACATCAGGCTGGGTAGGCCAGGAGCAGACAGGGACAGGCTGGATGAATAGGGAGGGACTGCAGGGGACTGCCTCACCCAGACAGGGCTTAATTTTTTTATTGACACAGAACCCACCCAGCTTGAGCTCCAGGGTCTGGCATGCTAGTAGGCAAGGAAGAGACAGGCATCTGAGTGGACAGGGCCAAGCTGCATATGAAAAGGAACCTTCTAACAAAAGAAAAAGGGGCCCACTTCATTCTCCCAGGGAGGGATTCTCCTAGTATGTAGTTTCTGCTCTGTCACATCTGGGCTCCCCCTCTTTCCTTCTAAGATTTCGTACCAATTGCTTTTGGCTCTGGATGCTCAGTGAATTCATCTCTGCCCAGATCCCAATCCCCAAGAAATAGGGAGAGGAGAGGGAGGGTCTAGAATCACAGTGAAGGTCTATTCCCAAAATTGGCAAAGTAAACAGAAAAATCAATAGAAAAGGGCAATCCATGCTGAATTAAACCAGTGTCACCACAAACCAGTATTCTTGGCTCCAACAGGCAGCATCCTGGAGAGGAGTCATTACACAAGGATGAGGGCCTGTGGCAGGAGCACGGAGAGTGGAGGTGTGTGTCTTCCTCCACCACTCTGCAGTCTGACAACAGGAGACATGATCCCCAGCCCTGGCTAGTCCAGGAATAACAGCAGGGTCCAAGAAGCAAGGAGTCTTGAACTGCAACACGGAGCCCCAGGAACTTCTACAAAGGAGTGTTTCTGTGTATATGTATTTATAGAATATGACCATATTATCACATACAGTATATATTATATACACACGTACATATGGACTCATACACATAAGTGCACATACACACACGCACACACACAGAATGACAAAAAAGACTGGAATACACGCCCTAGGTATAAACGTGCTTGGCACTCGGGACGTTCTCTAGAATATGTAACTTGGTCAAGCTCTCTGGGAAGGAGGTGGATGCTCACCAAACCTCCCCATCAAATCCTAGCAAAGGGAAGGAATGGAAAGAGACCTCGGGGAAGGAGAATGGCATTGGGAAAGGGGGGCAGGGAGGTTCCTTCCCCACTTACCTCAGGGCCCCTGGCAAAAATCGACAGCCACAATTTGGTTTTAATAAGGCACAGTTCGATAGCAGGTGCTAGGAATTAACAACGCATTGCTGCCGGCCCTTTCTAGTGGCAGTTTTACCACATCTGTCTAGCCAAAGGGAAAGGCTGCCTTGCGTGCACGTGTGCGCCGGGAGACACAGAAAGAGGTTGGTCCATGGCTTCAGCGTAACTGATGGCAACCTACAGGCTCAGCAGTGTCCAGGGTAGTTTAAGGAAGGCTGACCAGCAGATAGGAGGCTCGTGGGACAGTTACTGACCCTCCATGGCCAGGAGATTGTGGCTGGAAGGCACCATGCCCTCCCTCTCTGCGAACTCCAGGATTGCCTTGTAGCAAAAATAGTACTGCTCAGGGGTCTGGATGCTGAAGGCCCTCTGGGTCCTCATGCGGGACACCGTCTGGAACACATTAAGGGTGCCAAGCTCCTCCAGCTGCGCCAGGCAGATGTCCAGTGAGCAGAAGGTACCTGAAAGAAGGAAGGAAGAGGTCACACTTGGTTTCCCTCTCCACTTTCCCTCCTTCTACCAAACAACCCAGGCGGAATTGGATGAATGAATTCAGTAACAGGGTGCCTCATGGCAGGAGGCCAGCTGGCCTTAGTCCTGAAAGTACTCAAGGAGGGGGTCAAGGGAGTGCTGAAGGCCAGAGAAATGGGAAGGCCTCTTGTCTCTCAGGATATATATGGGGGTAACAGGGTAAATAGGTGGGAGGGTGACAGAGGAAATTCCTGCTTCATCCCAGACAGCCAGCACGACAGCACTCCCATACCTGGGCCCTAATTTTCAGAGGTTCTACAACTTCTCCACAGAGACCTAACACAAACCTATTCTTGACTTTCTCCCAAAGGGACTTCTGAACTAGAAAGGCTAACAGCCTGTGCAATGTACATCCCCTTAAGGCAAAAGCTGCTAACTGGTCCCAGAATGGAGAGCGTGGCATTGGGTAGGAATCTTCCCGGGGGGGATGGGAAGAAAGCGGCAGCCCGGCTGAGCGCTCTGGAACATGCAGGTGGCTGTTTGGGATCAGAAGATAATCATGCTGATATCGGATGTATAAAGCATCAACACCTAGAGGACCTGGCTTGTGAAGTGTATATTCTGGCCAGCATAGCTAGTACTAAGTATACCAAGAGGACATTGAAGAGGAATTTTTCATGGCAATTCACCGACAATGGATCAAATATTCACATTCTGGCAACTGAGAGCTTTGTTATTTCTCCCCCACCCTTGCTGCCTCTGGATGCTCTGAGAGCTCCATCAGGTGCATTACCTGTCCTGCCAATGCCTGCACTGCAATGGACCACGATGGGTGGCTCAGGGCACTGCCCTTTGGAGCGTGTGCCCATGCTGCTGACGGCCAGCCTCTGCTGGTTCCTGACTGCTCTCAAGAAATCAATGAGGGAAGCTGCCGAGGAAGGGACACCATAGTCTGGCCAGCTCAGGAACTGAAAGTGGGTCACCTGGCGTTTCTGCCGTTCCTTGGATGAAAAAAGAAGCAAACGTTAATGAGGTATTTTCTGCTTGCCCCTGACTACCTCTGGCTTTTTCAGATTCTCAGCCCCCTCGTATCCTTACCATCAAGGTTCCTGCCTATCACGCTCAACTTTCTCCACAATTGCTTCTATACAAACTCAAAAGAAAGGTTAAATGTCTGGAGAGGGCCGAATTCCAATACTGTACGATCCAGATTTCTTATGTTGTAAAAAGTTTTATTCCTAAGTAACGCCACTGTTGTGTCAAGACAATATGGCTGTTTTGGCTCTGAGCTCAATATCCTGATCCTGTTTCCAGAAGAACGGAAGTAACTTATAAGCTCCCTGGAATCCTGCCTAGTCTCTTTGGGGATTTTCTTTACAGTAAAGGTTCAAAAAAGTGAGAGAAAAAAATTTACCTCCGTGTTGTGAATTTCTAGCGTTGTTTTCTTATAATGGTTCATATTCTCCACGCCTAGATTGGTCACCGTGAGGAAGCCAAATCGGATCCGAGAGTCTTTTTCTAAAGGCCAGTACTGGCCACACTTCCTCCTGCCGCCTTCCTCAAAGCTGAAGACACACAGAGAAAGATAAGCCTTCCACCCTTCCTCTCCACAGCACTAGCCCTGCTCTCCCCGGGACCTGCTGCACCCCTGGGCAGAAATGCCATCTCGCATTGCTTCTAATTTACACCCTTACTTCTTGGCAGAAAAAGGAAACCTTCATTCTAAACAGATGTAATAAGAGCTAAAGTTTCTGCGCATACTCATTTAGCAGACATTTACTGAGCACCAGCTATGTCCGTTTGGTCCCTTTCCTGATACCTCTTGGTAATCCTCACATACCTGGGATAAATACTGGGTGGACAAGGAAAGACAGTAGAGAAAATATGATGGGCCGGATCAAACTCTCCGTCCCATGTTTCAGTTACTGTTCATTCTCTTCCCTAGCGAGAGGTCCTGGCTGACCGAGGAGTGGGAAAGGCACAGCTCCCAGGATGCCAGCAGGAGGGCTGTGTACAGGCCTGAAGGCTACCTCACTGCTCTTCAGTGGCTGCAAAGTTCTCCCAGGTGGGACCTCTTCCACCACCTCCCCTCCAAGTCGAAGGTGGCTTATAACAGTGCCATGAGGAAAGGATCTGAGCAAACATTCTCATTAATTTTTTTCTCCTCATCTGAAATATGTTATTAATCATAGTGATAATGATACTAGTGAAATAATAATTCCTGAAGTTTTGGCAGATATGTAAACCAAAATTTCAAAAGTATTCCTTTCATCAAGAGCTTCCTTCCTGCTTGACCTATTGTGTTTCTCTTCTCTTTCTGGCAAGTTCTCCTATAGGTGGGAATATGAACAAGAAGAAAAATAGTCAAAAGTAGCAGGGAAAGGGAGAACAAAGGTGAACTAATAATTCAGGAGCCAGGGAGACGGCTGATCTTTGGAAGTAGGGAGCAGACTAAAAGTGAATTGCCTGATGTTTCCCAGTGCTTCATTTAGCAGTTAAAGCCAGGAAGGACCTCAGAATAGCCTGTAACTGGCACAAGGTCACCAGAGCCATGGATTAAAGCTCTGACAAGTCAGAGTTCTCACTCTCCACCATACCTGGCTTGTTAACTCTGGGTCAGCTAAGACAGCTCAAACTCTTTGCCATGGCTTTCCTAATCCTCACTGTTTCTAAGAGCTAAATTACACTCCAGTATCACCCATGCTTGGGGACAGGGTGGACGCAGAGGGCAGTGGGTAGAAAAGAGACAAACTTACCGGGTGGTCATGACAATCACCAAGACTTTTTGCTCCCAAACCATGAGCCAGAAATCACGGTAAGTATTCTCCAAAGGGCCTAGAATGAAAGAAGACAAAGAACTTGACCTTGGGAAGCTCTTCTTTCCTTCCTAGGCTCTTCTGCTTTTTTGCCCAGCTAACCCTAACCTAACCCTAACCCTAACTCCAAAGCACATATGCTGGCTCCCTGCTCTTCTGACTACATCCCTGCTACTCAGGGTGGTCCTTGGACCACCAGCAATAGCACTGTATGGGAGAGTATTAGAAATGCACAATCTGCATTTTAGCAAGATCCCAGGTAAAGTTGTAGGTACAATACAGTTTGAGAAGCAGTGTTACACATCTTCTCAGAGCCGTGTCATCAGGGTTCAATTACCACATCCAGACTGACAGTGTGACCTGTGCACATGTCCCTAGCTGTTTTCCTCTCACCTAAGCCTTACAATCACCAGTTCCCTTCTAAACCATTCCCCTTCCACATCCCAGTATCTCCTCAGACACCACATGTTTGCAAGTCAGTCTCTTCCTTCAAAATCACCTTTATCTCTCCACTTTCCCAACTCTGTTAACAGCTCTGGCATTCTTAAATCACTCAATCTTGAAAAGTTGGCATCAACTCTGACATCCATTTCTTTCATCTCCCAGAAGCAGTCACCAAGTCCTAGATTTTTTTTTTTTTTTTGCCTTTGAAATGTTTTTGATTTTTATCCATTTGCCCCATCCTGGTCTCCCTGCCTAATTTCACTACCACAGGGACCACATCACCTTTTGTCTGAGTTACTGTAAAACCATCTTGGTTTACTTTTCTGAATAGGAATTTCTCTTCCAGTCTATTCTGGATACTCCTGCCAGTTTAATCTTTCTAAAAAATTGCTTTGCCACAGTACAGACACACAGGGTCACTTCTGCCTCTAATCCTTTGTTCATGCTATGTCTCTCACCTCTACTACCATTGACTTTCTGCCCATTTTCTTGTTTCTTCCCTTCCAGCTTTATTGAGACATAACTGGCATACAGCACTATATAAGTTTAAGGTGTACAGCATAATGATTTAACTTATGTACATCATGAAATGATTTCCACAATAAGTTTAGTTAACATATATCATCTCATACACAGACAAAAGAAAAAAAGAAAAAACATTTTTCCTTGTGTTGAGAACTCTTAGGACTCTCATGTATAACATACAGCAGTGTTAACTACATTTATCAAGTTGCACATAACATCTCTAGTACTTACTCATCTTATAACTGGAAATTTGTAACTTTTGACCACCTTCATCCAATCCCCCCTCTCCCCAGCCCCTACCTCTGGAAAACACAAATCTGATCTCTTTCTCTGTACGTTTGTTTTTGAAGTATAACTGACTCACAAGACTATGTTAGTTCCTGGTGCACAAGTGATTCATGTCTATACATTTCAAAATGACCACCACTATACCCATTTTCAAGTGCGGCCTCTTCCTTAAAGCTTTCTCTGAACACCACACTCCTTGCAGGGCTCTCCTGTCAGCTCTTGCTGGCACAGCTGGATCAAAATAGCTTAACCATCTAATGTCTATGGTCTTACACCAGTCATTTTACTTTATTAGATTAGACTCTGTAACAGTGGACTTCTCTGAAGAAATAAAGTCAATGGTTTATGCTGACATGGGTGAAACAATCCACTAACCTGGCTTGTAAGGGCTTCTGAACCAAACAGACATGCATTCAAATCCTGGCTCTGCCACTTAGTAACTGCGTGATCCAAGGTTACCTAACCGCTTTGGGCTTCAGTTTGTTTATAGATTAATAAACCTTCCTTGCAGAATCTCTATACTAATTAGATGGTGATTATGTACTTGATATATAATAGATACTTTCAATAAATGACAGATACTATTATTAGAAATATGAATAAAAATCAGAATACTGAATCTAGCCAAGAAGGTTAACCAGGTAAATTAAACCAGCCTTCTCAACATCTCAGGATCCCATTTTCCAGTCTTAACAGAGTGCTGATACCTTCAAAAGGTAGAACAGTGCTTAACTCAAGAAATCCTATCTCAGGGGTTGGGCAGGGGAGAAGAAGAAGAAAAAAAAAATCCTATCCCTTATAATCCTGGACGAGTGTCTTTTCCTGGACAGGGCTTTCTGAGCCAGCCTATCCCTGCATAATCAGCAACTATGAGCAGTGTGCCCTCACCTTCTGAACCTGGAGAAAGGAGCATTCTGAGACTCTCCAGAGCCAGTCCTCACCCTCCATAAGCCCATTCGTGTGGAGGCCATCCTCCTCAACAAAAACTACTCCCAGGCAAACGACATATTCTACAGCTTTCCTGATAGTTCTCTTATTTCTTCTTAGGGTAGTAAAAGGACTGTTTCTGGAGGGAGTGGTCCCTGCTATAGGAGAAAAATAGTGGGGGAGGACATAGCTCAACTCAATGGTAGAGTGAATGCTTATTAGCATGCACAAGGTCCTGGGTTCAATACCCAGTACCTCCATTAAAACAAACAAACAAACAAACAAACAAACCTAAATATCCACCCCCCAAACTTTTTTAAATAAAAAACAAACCTGTGACCATCAGACCAATTAACAATGTACCAAAAATCTGAAGGCCCCTTTCCCTTTTCTTCTCCCTTAACTTCCATTTTGAAAAATTTGAAACCAACAGAAAGTTGGAAAAAACAGCACAATGTACTCATACGTTCTTTAGCTCAAAAGCTATCATTTTTAGCTATCATTTTGCAACGTTTGTGTCTCTCTCTCTCTCTAACATATATTTTCTTTTTTACTGAACTATTTAAAAGTTTCGTACATTTTGATATTTTACTCCTAAATACTTGAATAGTATTTAGAAGAAAAAGAACATCTCTCCCAACATTATCACAATGAAGCAGTTAAACCAATAGCATTATCTCATACCCTGTCTCCAATTGTCCCAATAGGTTGTCCTTAACAGTTTTCTTCTCCAAATTGAGTTTCCAATTATGGATGATACATTGCCTTTGGTTATCAATGTCTCTTTAGTCTCCTTTAATCTAGAACAGTTCCCTGCCCTGTTTTTTGGTTTTTGTTTTCAAAGGCATTCACTTTGAAGAGTCTAAGCCAGTTCACTAGTATGTCCCACAATCTGAATTTGTCTGGTTTGTTTCTCATTAGACTCAGACTTAAAAACTGGCAACATACAACATACGTAATGTTTGCAGTTCTCACTGTATGTGTCACAAGAAGCACATAGTATCTCTTTGTCCATTACTGGTGATACTAAGTTTGATCACTTGGTTGAGGAGGTATCTGCCAGATCTCTTGTTGGCAATTCTCCACAACGGTCAAAGAGCCTTAAGCTTGTATGATGGGCTGTTGTATCATCCTATGTTGGAATTTCTTCCCACGCTTTTTGAAAGCAACCTGGTATTCTTGAGATGGCAGAGGACAGGTTAGGAGTAGTACTGGGGCCCACAAATTCCATCTGAAATCCTAGAGCCCAGTACTTCACTGTCTTAGCAAAGACTATTCATGTCAGAGACTGCTGGCCTGCTCTGTGATGGTGTAAGGACCAGCAAAAGCCTCTTAAGACTGGTGGGTATAGCTCAATAGTAGAGCGCATGCCTACCATGCACAAGGTCCTGGGTTTAATCCCTAGTACCTACATTAAAAACAAACACACAAACCTCTTAAGACAGCAATACCCATTCATAGATTGGACTCAATCTCTGGGAAGTCCCACTGCCATTCCTGGACTCCTACTGGACATGAAGAGCATCTCACTGGCCAGTGAATTCTGATGTCCTATTCCCGTGGATTGGCAACATTAAGACATAGTCCAAAAATCTGTAGTTGTGTGTTCAAATCTCTAGTTTATCTCTATGCAGTGAGCTTCTAGGCACATCTGGTACAGAAACTGCACCTCTCTCTGCCTTCCTCAATAACCCTCAATCTTTATGAAAGGCCAGAATCTAGTGGCCACAACATCACTTCAAGTTACCATTTCCTTTAAAAATTATGCTGTCATCTGATGCAAACAGTCACAGGTAGATGATATAAAACCAATTTGTGACAGGCAGACTAACTTACCTTGTGTACCAATGTAAGCATTCTTTTGCTTGTAGCCATCCATGAAACTGGCATTGATGTAATCTGTCTAATGATAAAAAGAAAATATTACTGCAGCTGTGTGAATACAGCATTTGGGTAGGAAAATGATGTACTAGGTAAATAAAACCCAAGGTGTGGATATTATCTTGTCAAGAAGAAAACGAGACCTGAAAGGGCCAATTCAAAATCTCACTTCTGCAATGTTGCTGGGACGACTGTATATCCACATGCAGAAAAGTCAAGCTGGCCCCTTCCTCACACCATACGTAAAAACCAACTCAAAATGCATCACAGATCTAATGTAAGAGCTACACTATAAAACTCTTAGAAGAAAATATAGGATTAAATCTTTGGATTAGGCAAAGTCTCCATAGATATGACCAAAGCACAAACAACAAAATAAAAAACAGATAAATTCAACTAGATTAAAATTGAAAACTTTTGTACTTCAAAGGACACCATCAAGAAAGTGAAAAAAAACCCACAGGATGCACGCACTTGATAAGGGACTTGTATCTAGACTATATAAAGAACCCTGACTAATAAACAGTAGAAAGACAACCCAGTTTTAAAATGGGCAAAGAATCAGAATAACCATTTCTCCAAAAAAGATATACAAATGGAAAAAACAAATAACACACACACACACAAAGATACACAAATGGCCAATAAGCACTTGAAAAGCTGCCCAACATCATTAATCAGGGAAATGCAAATCAAAACCACAACACGATACCACTTCACACCCGCTAGGATGGCTACAGGTAAAAGATAGATAGTAACAAATACTGGAAAAGATGTGGAGAAATTGGAACCCTCATACACTGCTAGTGGTAATGTAATATGGTGCAGTCACTTTGGAAAACAGCCTGACATTTCCTCAAAAGGTTTAACACAGAGCTACCATATGATCCAGAAATTCCACTTCTGAGGGAAATGAAAACATAGATTTATAGAAAAACTTATTCACAAATATTCATAGCAGCATTATTCATTATAGCCAAAAATTGGAAACCACTCAAATGTTTATCAACTAATGAATGGGTAAATAAAATGTGCTGTATATTCGTACGATTGAATATTATTTAGCAATAAAAAGGAGTGAAATGCTGATACATGCTAAAATGTGGATGAACCTTAAAACACGCTAAGTGAAAGAAACCAGACACAAAGGCTATATACTGTATGATTATATCTATGTGAAATGTACACAACAGGTGAAAAAAAAAAATCAGGCAAAACGTAGGTGGGTTTGGGGGAAATGGAGAGTGACCACCAAGGGGAGTTTCTTTTTCAGGTGACTGCAGTGACAGCTGCACAACTCTACAGATCTGTTAAAAAACCACTGACTTGTACACTTAAAAGGAGTCTATTAGGACTTGCAGCTCAGAACCAAAACCTAATGGGAGACAAGCCAGGCAACCTGAGCAGGAACATCCTGTCCCTGCTGCCACAAACACACAAGGCGAAGTGTGACTGGAGAAGGAAGAAAGCTCTACCTCCTATCTAGGACCATCAACAGAGGGGCCAAACACCCAGGCTCTATTACTAACTGAGTTAACACCAAGCAAAAGCCACACAAATTCAGAGTCTCAATGAATAGCTTCCGACTCACTCTCTTCTGCCAATGTCTCAGTCTTATCTACTTCAACATCATTAGCCATCAGAGAAATTAAGTAGGATTTAATTTTTTATTATTTTTATTATTATTTTGTTATTTTTATTATACCTTCTCACAAGATCTCTGCCAACATCCTCTAATCCAAGCTGATAAAAAAAGAAAGATGGGCACAGCTCCAGTCTTAAGTCATGGTATAACTAGTTGAGAGTCCCTAGCAGCTAGGATGGATACGAGAGGGTGCGGAGAGGTATAGGAGGACAAAAGAAAGAAGTCTAATGGCAAACTAGGGAAAATTCATACCCCACTCTACTCTAGAGAGGTCAGAATGACTCCCCAACCGGCCAACCCTTTCTCCACTGGGTTCCATCACTTGGAGGACAGTCTGAACTGTCACTACCCCACAGCCACCCTCAAAAGACATCTCCATCTCATGGTCAAATCCATGTTACTTGGATATATGTCCATTAGTTAGTCAGTCTACCAACTTATCTTCCCGCTAATGATTTAGTCAAGAGTTTCCTGCTGTTCTCTCCTCCCACAGCAGCTGGTATTGACCTCATACTACTAGTGTTCTACACTGACTTGGACACCTTCACTGAGCTAATGGACCATCTGGAGCAGATCCAGCAAGGTAAAAGCCTCATTCACTCCCAAACAGATTTCTCAATCCAGGGCCCACCCATAGTAAGCCAAAGTCCATTCTCTGTTCAGCCTGGTACATTCCAGTAGCATATCCTGCAGACCGAGGCAAGACGGCATAGAAAAGTACAAAGGCTTTACCTGGTACATGCCAATCAACACTATTGTATACGTAATGTATAAGCTGTTACTCTTGGAGCTACCTTCATGCTTTGAAAAGAAATGTTACCTCTTTAAAGGAGTCTTATTTCTTTATAACTAAGGATTCCAGCTTTCAGCATTCTTATCTGTGAGAACACTGGGCATTAAAATCACCAATTTCAGAAAACTCATTAGATATTAAAACTGAAAATGATCTCAGAAATAAAGTATAGACTTGGGGCAAACTGAAATAGCAAGGAGAACCAAAGCAAGCACACTAGGGCCAGGTTCAACAGAAACTGGACTAACAGCTTTATAATTCCAGGAGAACTCTGTTGAACAATTCACTAGTAAACCTGAATCCTCCACTTACTGTAAAAATAAAGCCTCTGCCAATGTTTGCAGCAATGAAAAGAATTATAACTTAAGCAATGATCTTCAGATTAATTACAGGATGACGAGAATAGTCTCCTGGTACACTAGGTTTCACTCGTTCACTCACAAATAATTTACTGAATGTCTGACACATGTCAGGCACTGTTCTAGGTCCTGGAGACAGAGCAGTCAGCAAGACAGATCCAAACAGGTATCTCTGACTCCAGAGCCCCAGCCTATCATTCTCCACTCCTTCAGAGCATATGCTAAGATGATCTCAATAATACTGATGAATTTGCCCTCAGTTGGCCAGACTCTTAGCTAATGCTCCTATAGGAAAACCCTCTTTAAGGATCCTAGACAGGGCTATGAATTCAGTTTATGTGCTTGAAATGGCAGGGTCAAAAGAGATTAAAACTATGATCCTAGGGTCCTAACTCATGTACCACATATGCCAAAAATATGACAATGATTTTCCCAAGAATGATCTTCCAGAAAAAAAGAGGGGGGCTGTAACAAGTCCCTGTACTGTGTGTCATGTTAAAGGGAACTATTTAAATTCCTCTACTGTGAACATCAACCTCAATGCTGTTTTTCTGATGTGTACAGAGGATACCAGACAGAACTGCTGTATCAGAAAGAAAAAGAAGAAATGTAACAACTATTTAGTTGTTGACCTCAAAATTCTAAATGTTGGTTGTTGCTGTAAACAAGTTATATTAAAGAAGACTTTAAAAAGGAGTATGTCAACTATTATGCTATAGAGGATGCACGAGACTATAGAGGATGCATGAGATACAGGATGAATGAAAAGAAAAAACTGTGCTAATGTTATACTAATAGATTTTTCTGATTTAGGATAAACTTTTCAGTGACAATATCATGCACTTCAAAAAGAAAAAACGATGTGTTCTGGAAAACTGTTAGATTTACTCAAAAAGTAGCTCAAATAAGGACAAAGACACGAACATAAAAGGGGCATGTGAAGAGTCTAAAGAACATTTTCACTTAATATCTCTACTAATTATTATATAATGTGATTTGACATGTAGAGATATGATCAAATTAATATATTAAATAACATAGGCATTTGACCAATTCGTTTCTATCCTGGATATTTAGGTACATACTAGTTGTCTAAAACTTTTGTCAGATCCTCTAAATAGAAAAACCAGAGGATACTTATAATCAGAGTTGCCCTGTAATGATGTATATATACTCACCAATATGGTGGATGATATGACTAATTTTATAACTAAGAATTAAAAGGAGAAATAACTGAACAGTTATCAAGCACCTACAATACACCAACCTTGTGCTATCAGCATGTACATAAATTTCATTTACTCTCCATTTAGCACTACTGTAAGATGGGACTATAGGGACCTGCCTATGGTAACAGACTAGTATGTAGCAAAATTAGAACTCAAACCTTCTCGCTCTGGCTTAGAGTCCATGTTCTTTGTACTACAGTATAATTAAGCTTCACTTTGGAAGAGGCTTAAATTTCCCTCAGTGCTTCTGAGAAGGTGGCACTGATCTTCCTACCTGAGTGTGGCCACTTCGTTTAGTCAGCTTCACTCTAGTTTGGTCCAGGCAGGGTACGTCCCCATAGCGGTTCTTCTCCAGGTTTCCTGGAGACCTGAAGGAAATGAAATGAGCAAAAATAAAGAAAAAAACAAAAAACAGCTACAAGAGTTGAAAATGTATGACTACGGGAGTAGAAAGGAGGGTAAGGCAGGAGATTGCTGTTTGTCACTGCCTTTTCCTTGTACTATCTGGTTTTGAAAAAATAATTTGCGTATGTGTTGATTAAAAGCAAAAAGATACTACAAAGACTACCCATATAAAATAATATTCTATATATTGTTCATAGCCATGAATGTGTATGTAATAGTACAAACAAAATGGCCTGGATGGGAACATATCACATTCATACTAGTGGCTGCTTCTGGGTAGTGAGAAGAACTGATGGCGAGGATTAGAAGGGATTTCAACTTTACAGTGAATTCTTTCTTTTATATAATAAAAGAGAAGAAGCAAATACAACAAAATATTAAAAACTGTCAATATCAATTCTGGTGATAGGAAATAGTTGTCTGTCATGTTATATACTCTGTACTTTTTCATATTTTAAAAAATTCTCTCTTCCCACACAATCTAGCCCAGCTCATACTTTAGAAAGTTCCAAGAACAATTAAATAGAGGAAGGAATACTCAAGACCCAGAGTGCTGGAGCAATTGGATATCAACAGGCCAAAAAAACGAACATCAACCTAAGTGTCTTATATAAAAATTAATTCAAAATGGATCACAGTTTTAAATTAAATGTAAAACATAAAACTATAATACTTACAGTAAAAAAAGAAAGGAAATCTATGGATTCTAGGGCTAGGCAATGTGTTTTTAGACTTGACAACAAAAGCATGACTCATAAAAGGAAAAATTGACTAAAGAAACTTCATCAAAATAAAGTGGTTCACAAGAGACCCAGAAGAGGAGGAAAGGAAAAGCTACAGATTGGAAGAAAATATTTGCAAACCATGCATCTAAGAAAGAACCAGTATCTAGAATATAAAGAACTCTCAAATCTCAACAGTCAAAAAAAAAAAATCCAAATAGAAAATGGGCAAAACACATTTTACAAAGAGGATACACAGATGGTAGACAAGCACATGAAAAGATGCCCAATATCATTAGCCATTAGGGAAATGTAAATTAAAACCACAATTTTAATTTTAACTTAGGGATCTCATTACACACCTATCAGAACAGCTAAAATAAAAAATAGTGGCAACATTGAATGCTGGTGAGGGTGCAAAGAAAATGGATCACTCATACATTGCTGGGGGAATGTAGAATGGTACAGCCACTCTGGAAAACAGCTGGGCAGTTTTTCATAAAACTAAATATATAGTTGCCATATGACTTAGCAATCCCACTCTTAGATATTTATCCCAGAGAAATAGAAACTTACGTTTACACAAAACCTAGACATAAATGTTCGTAACAGCTTTACTTGTTACAGCCAGAAGCTGGAAACAACCCAGATGTCCTTCAACAGGTATACAGTTAAGCAAACTGTGGTACATCCACAGAATGGAATATTACTCAGCAACAAAAAGGAATGAACTTGACACACATAACAACTTGGGTGAATTGCAAAGAGAATTACACTGAGTGAAAAAAAGTTACATATAGTATGATTCCATTTATATAATAACATTCCTGAATTGGCAAAATTATAGTAATGGAGAATTGATTAGTGGTTTTAGGGGTTAGGGACGGGGAGCAGTGGGATGGAGGTATGTGGTTATGGAATTCTGTATCTTAACTGTGGTGATATACACAAAAAACTACGTGAGTGATAAAAATCGCAAAGAACTAAATACATACACAAACTAAAACTGGGGAAATCTAAATTAAGATTGGTGAATTGTATCAATATCAATATCCTGGTTGTGATATTATATATACTTTTAAAGATGTTACCATGCGAAAACTGTAGAAAGAGTACACATGGTCTCTCTCTGTACTACTTCTTATGAATACATATGAATCTATAACTATCTTATAATACGAAGTTAAATTTTTAAAAAGTCTTTAGAAAAAATGGCATAGGGGACAAAAAAAGGAAAAGAAAGTCTCTTGGTCCATGGGCATTGTGCACAACAGTGAATACTCTGATATCTACTTCATAATCTAGAATTCCAAGGGAAACCTAAGTTTGTTCTGTGTAGGTAGTTCTAATGCAACCTGCTGTAAGAGAGCAAGGTCAGGAATCCCCCTCTTCTCTGGCTGAGAAAAAGATTGGATACATAGAGGGGTCCTGAGCTCTTGCCACAGGAAAGAAACAGAGCTGTGTGGGAGAAAAAAATACCCTCCCCTCATGAAATGCTCTGCTTTCTCTTTCTCTTCTCTTATTTCCCTTTACATTCTTCTTCAGCTTACTGACTTTTTTCTCAATTGCTTCTTCTCTCTTACTTTGCTTATTTGTTTCCTAACTCATTATTTCCCCTCTTTCTTTTTCCTGAAGGGCTCGCTCCCTGCATATCTTCTTTATAGCACACTGACTAAGCTGGACAGGAATTACAAGGGGAAAGAGGTACTCACATAATCACGGATTCCTGAGATAGCTAAGCTACCAAAGTAAGTGGATATCAGTAAGTCTAACATCATTTATCACACCATGAGGTGTAAAGAAAGGAAATAACGTGGGTAAGTTATAGAAGGGATTTTTGGCTAAGCTGGAACTTGAGCCTGGGTACCCACTGGGGAGGGCTTCCTTAATTTTCAACAGAGCTTAAAATTTGGAGAGAAAGAAATTTCTGCTGCAGCCAATGAAAACATGGTAAGATAAATGAGAGCAGCAGTAAGAAAAATGATTCATACTCTATTGCCAACAATAGTTATCAAGTAGTTATAAACCAGTTATAGACTAACCAGGGGGTTTTGTGGTAGAATTTAGGTAGAAGGAAAGTTCCACAAGGTTAAATTCCGAAGGGGCAACTCTTCTCTCTGACTGACTGTGGATTATTTTAAATGCACCAGCACCCCTCCTCAGGAAGTAATGTAATACTATAAATGCCCTAGGGAGAAACTGCCCAAATGAAAGGATCAGAGATCACACTGAGGACGAGAAAAGACAGCTTACATTTTTGTTTTTTCCTAAAAACATTTATATTTCAGGAAAATATTCTTAAAAAATGTATCCATTATTACAGGGTTCCTCTACTAGTACCAAAAAATTCAGAAATTTCAGAGCATAGCCTCTTAGCAACAAGCACCAAGAGGTGCCTCTTTCTGGATGAGAGAAACCATCACTTAAGTGAGAATGATGTTCCTTAATACTAGGAAGAAAGGTGTGGAAGGAGCCACATCAATGTGTGCCAGAAGCATCTTGGTAAGTGATCACTGGCCCAAATCTTTCCCACTTACATGGAACAATGGAAGGTGCCAACAGGGTTCTCACGACGAATGTCCTCATACTCCTCATATATCCCTCGCTTCTGCCTGGTGCTGACATAGTCCATCAATTCTTGGATGGTCATGGCGTGGGGACCCGGAACATGCACTGAGTCCCAGTCTAAGGCAGGAGGGAGGGAGAACAGGATGATCTCATCGAAGGGATCTGGATGGCCGTTCATCTGGGGTAGGAACTGGAAATTCCAAGTGGCGAGGTCAATTCTGACGTACCCACCCAGGTTTTCTGGAAGGCACTCCCTGGGCAGGTGCTGGGTGACCTCAGATGTCTTTAGTATCTGAATCTGGAAGGCCAGAAGGAATCATGTGAGTGGCAGTGCGGGGAGGGGGAGAACAACACACACATACAGATAGTGAAGAGTAAGAATAAATGTGCTTTGCAGAATGAGATGAGATTTGCATGAACACCTGGTATACTTATAAAAGAAGTACACTGCATTTCACGTGCTTGGGATTGAAGTCCTATGAATCTCCCAGAAAAAGGTGTCACTTCCCAGAATGTATATCAAATTCATCCCTGGAATTAGGGGCCCTTAGATAAAGGTACAGTGAAGGAAGGCTTTACACTATCAACAAGGCTTTCCAGTACCATCTTACGTGGGTATTTGCCTTTTTGACTACTAAGAATGCACAGGAAGTGGTTATTTTTGTCAGCCTTATACTAAGGCAACCAATTCTAAGCCTGCTGGCTTGTGCTTTACTCACAGTTCAGTATGGATGTTCTCAAAGATAAGTTTCTATAAAAGCAAGACAAGATCAGACACCCAGAGGCAGGATAATCCATACTGGAGAAGTAATCTTAATACCTAGTTCTGCTGTCTGCTGGGACACAGCCATTCTGCACCAAATTAGCCTAGCTGGTTCTCTTTGGAATCTGTGTGGAATGGGAATGCTTGCCTCAGTTGCTGTTGCCTCTTCCTGGAATGCCCTCTTTTCCCCCGTGGCCTTTTCAAGGACCAGCTTGCAGCTCACCTCCACTGTGAAGCCGTGGCTAACTGCAGGGGTAGTATTCTCCTCTGTGCTCCTGCAGAGCCACAGGCTTCTGCACATGTCTGTGTTTCCTTTCAGGGTCATGAGCTCCTCGAGGGTAAGGGCTATCTCACACAACGTTTAATTCCCAGGGCCCACAGCCTGGCCTGCAAAGGTGCTCAATTTATTTTGAGTTTACACATGCAATTATACTTGTATATAATTCAAGTGTAAGAACTTGCCTAAGGTGTCCTCGCAAAGAGTTATCTTAAGAAAGACTCTCCTACCCTGGGTCACCAGGTCCCTAAGTAGCTTCCACAGAACCAAACGTCTGTAGTTTCCCCTTCCATTCCAAGTCACCTCAGCTACAAAGATCTGTATTGTCATTATTCATATAACTTCATAATCTCATACTTAAAAAAAAAACTCTGACAACATTTTGCAACAACTTTATTATCTTACTCTATTATGTCAATGTTTTCATATGGCCTTTTGTTCAAAAGTGAGAAATGAATGAGTGAATGACTCCAACCATGATCTTTTCAGTCTTGGAATACTCAGGGGATGAAAAGAGAATTAAGATAATTTTAGACAACATAGATAAAAGTAGAAAGAGATAGAGATTCTCCTCAACCAACCTGGTGATCAAAGGGACTGAATGGTACTTCTAGTTGAAGAAATTCAAACACCAGTTCAACAGATGGAATTATATTGGAAGTGGCTAAATATTAAAGGCCTGTAGAGCATACGACTAAACTTTAGAAGTAGTAGCTATCCCTCAGTTATCCAGGGGACACCTTCCTTCAGTACCATCTGCATGTAAAGTGCCACAGAAAACTATGTCCAGGTCCTGGCTTCAAGGAACTTGTAGTACTGTAGGAAAGACAGCCAGTACTGAGCCGGTCAAGAATAAAACAGAGGATGTAAGTGAACATACTAACAGAAGCAGAAAGTACTCTAAAGCCAGGAAGGTTTTTTGAAGGTAGAAAATTCATTGGCAGGTTTCAACAGTAGAGATGGGAATGTATCTTAGACAGATCCTCCCAACAGAATACAGTTAGCCAGCCTTACCCTCTCGCGGACTTTGTCCTTCAGGAGGAGGCTGATGATGGAATAGGGCACTCGGAACCATATGGGTGCTCCCACAATCAGCACTTTCTTCAAGCGAGCTGGGAAAGCTCCCTGTGGAGAACACATACAAGGATTTAAAGATACTAATTTGGGCACTGCAACCTGTGACTTGCTCAAGTCCAAAGTTTAGGTTTTCTGTTCTCCTGCTTTTTACCCAGCAGGAGGAGTCTACAGCCTAATTCAAGTTCCACTTCAGTAGCCAGAAAAAAAAGTGGTTAAAAACAAAGCAATTAAAAGCTGATTTACCTTTAAAAGTAATGATGCTATGGAAGAGCAGATAGGAGCAGAGGTGTGGCCTGGGACACTTCAGAATTATAGTAAGTGTGCTGGAATCCTCAAATTTAAATGCATGGGCTTTGAGCTATTTGATCTGGATGCATTTAATGACTAAGACTTAAGGACTTTCGGTTACATTAGTAAAAGATATCCTAAAGATTCTCAAATCTTCCTGCAGATCTGAAAGAAGAATCTCAAAGGAAACTTTGATAATAGATGGCTATCTCCTTACCATTTTTTCTCCTGATTGTTTCCCTGATATGTTAGTTCTCTGTGATTCTTATTGTCAGCACAGTGCTGCATTTTCAAATAAACGCCTCCTTTTGAAATAAATAAAATAAAAAATAAAAGTAATGATGTTATGTTCTTGTCAACATAAGCTTTACGGATCGAAACTATTCTGACTTCTCTAGTCTGCATATATGTGTGCATCTTTAAGTTCTACTTATTAAAACTCCAAAGAACAATTAGATTGTGAATAAAATGAATATGAAAGAAACATTTCTCATAATCATTCCTTTATTCTGATATCTGTGTTTATAATAATTTATTTTTCACTCATCTCTTCATCTCCGAATTCATTCAGTCAATAAATATGATCTGTGGGCACAAGGGCAAATGAGGTCTAAAAGAAAGGAGATCCCTTAATAAGAATGAAAATGTGTTCCTTCTTAATCCATAGCTTTGGTTTCATTTAGTTTCTCAATATCTTAGCCCTCCTCATAGGCAGGGATACTGACTAATACTGGCATTCTAACTGGGAGGAAATTATTCCCAGTGATTATAATAGTATTTTAAAGTATTATAATAGCACTTTACAGTATAAAAGATACATTTGAAAAAAATTAGCTACTCTATAAATAATCAGCATAAAAGTCTAATGGTAAAACCTCTGGTTTATAACAGGACTTGTGCACACATATACCATCTCTCTCCCTCCCTGTCTCTCTCTCTCTCCCCAAGCCACTGGTCTTACAAAAAAGATGATTTAGCCTTGGTATATGCCCTTTTTTTTTTAGCTTAGCAATAAACTTCATGAGAAACATGCAAGACAAATAGAATAATGTGAAAATCTTATTGAAAGACAGAACAAAAGACTTAAAAAAACACACACACACAAAACAAAAAAAAAGAATTCCTGGATGGGAGAAGATAACACTGTAAAGATGTCAATCCTCCTTAAATTAATTTATTAATTCATTATATCCAAATAAAATCCTGAAGTATTTTACTTCTCAGAACTTGACTGAATGACTCTAAAGTGCATCTAATCAAAAGATGGTAATTTTTTACATTTTTCTCATCAGATTTAAAATTCTGAAAAAGTGGTTACCCCTGAGGAATGGCACTGGGATGTCTGAGGAAGGGGCCAGAAACTTTTCCTTGAATTACTTTTTAGTTGCTTTTATAATTAAAAAAAAAAAAACTAGTTGTAAAATAAAGTTCATTTTCAGTATGCATGTTAAATATTAGTAAAAATTTAAATAAAAGCACACAAAAGTGCATGTAAAAGAATAAAAGTACAAAAACAGTCAAAATAACCTTAGAAATAAAAGAATATGGGGAAGCTTTTCTTAAAAGATCTTAAACTTCATTATAAGGCTCCAATAAATTAAAAAGTGTATATGTTGGTCTAGATGGCTAGATCAACAGAAGAGGGAGTCCAGAAATAGACACACTTACCATATGGAAATTTAGTGTAAGATACAGGTGTTATCCCAAATAAGTAGGGAAAAAAAGGTATTAGTTAATAAATGCTGCCAGGACAGCTATTTGAAAACAAATTATTTAATCTATAATATTAATCTATATATATTATATATAATCTGATATATTATTAAATATAATACAGTATATAAAATTATAATGAAAAATTAAGAAAATATAGTAGTATGACAAAAGATACCATAAAGTTGAATAAATTATCACCTACAAAAATACTGGTAATACACACTTATAATAATCTTAAATTTTCTTAATAACAAGTCTCATAAATCAGTAAGAGAAAAATAGTTGAATAGAAAAATGGGTAGGATATATGAGAAAAATTTTTAAAGAACCACTTATTAACAATAAATGTGAAAATATGCTAAAGTTCACCAGTAGTAAGAAAACATCAAATAAAGACATGAATATAATTACAATCAAAATAATCAAAGTTGATGAGACCCTGGTGTAAGAGGGTGCTGGTGAGAATGTAAATTTGAACTAAGTTTTTAGAGGATTATTTGGCAATACTTATCAACATTTTAAATGTATGTACACTTTGACCCTACAAATCTGCTTACAGCAATTTATCCTAAAGAAATAATTGGCCAAATATACAAAAATATATGTAAAATAATGTTCACTGAAGCATTTACAACAACACAAAAATGGCATGAAAATTTTTTCTGCTTGGTATACCAATAAAAGGAATACTCTGCAGCCATTAAAATGTGAGGGGAAAAATGAGTTTGCATTGACAAAGAAAGATGATGAAGATACACTACTAAGTTAGTGGCGAGTTACAATTACTGACTATAGTAGAACTCCATATTTGTAAAGAAAAAAATAATAAATTATCCTCACCCTGTGTGTGTGTGTACATATACACATACACACACACACATTTTAAAAGCCTGGACATATATACCCCAGGCTCTTTATACTGATAATCTCCTAGACGTGGGATTATAAGTAATATTTTGGCTGTCACTTATTAGTTGTATTACCTTCAGCAAGTTCTTAAATTCTCTAGGCCTAAGTTTCTGGATCTATAAAATGGAGTCACTAATAATAATAGCAGACACATGTCATAGGAGTTACATCAGAGTGAATTTTAAAGCATGAAAAGAGGTTGGAACAGAAACCAAACCATTCAGTAAGTGTCAGTAAATACTATTTTATAAGTGTCTGCATTAATGAATTTTCTTAAGCTGATGTATTTTAGCCATGTATTTCATAATCAGAAAAATAAGGTTTATCCTTTGGGGGAGTAAATCTACATTGTCTAGTAAAGGTAAATTCCACGTTGTCTGGTTTCAATGGTTCACCTAAAACAATAATTTAACAGCTAAGAATCCATATGATAGCCACTAAAATAGGTTATGACATTTTAAAATTTAAAACCAGAATTAATCCTAAGAAACTTACCAAGATGGGGGGAAAATCTACTCAGAACAACTTGAGAAGTCAAAGATTAATATTTTTATTCCAGTGTCGTTTTGATCCAAATCCTCACCCAGTAACTATTGGAAATTAATTCATACTACATAGAAATCTGAAGTGTGAGACAGTGCATTAAAGATAAAATTCTATTTACAACTTTCATGAAAATAAGCATGGTAGGGGATTATATTTAAAATTTTATCTGTTTCCAATGACAGAGCAGCAAGTCACCAAGAAGAACATGATATGGACTTTAAGGCAACCAAAATTTGATTTCATTCTCTTCTAATGTATACAGCAAAACCAACAAAACATTTAGAGACACATAAATAGCATGAGAATGGGAAAAAAAAGATACAATGATGTTATTACTTAATTAAAAAAAAGAATTCAAACAAATAAAAAAAGGAGGTTATTATTTTAGAACTAAATTCAAAAAAAGAGAAAAATTATAGAGTGCAGTACTGGGATGGTTGATAGAAACAGACACTCATACATGTTCATGACAATGTAAATTTTTTTTCTGCTTTTATGGAGGGTAACCTAGTGATGTATAAGAGAGATGACTATTCATAACCTTTCATCAAATAATCCAAGTCTTAGAAACTATATCTTCTTGAAAGAATGTAAAAGAAAAAGCTAAAATGATCATAATAGTATTATTTAAACCTAAAAACAATCTGAATAATACAGAAAAGGTTAGATGGTTAATTAATTGTATATAATATATTAACTTAACAGGCTACTGTGACTGTTAAAAACTGGTAAGTAGAAAGCCTAAACTGTGGAAAGGAGGGACTATTTAGTATTTAAAACTGGGGAAAAAATAGCCACCCATATGGGGGAAAAAAAGTCAGATTCCTACATCTCATACCATACTCAAAAATCAACTCCAGATGGATTAAAGTCTTAAATGACAAAAACAAAATTTAACACTTTTAAAAGAAAATAACTCCTCAAAAAGTTAAATGTAGAATTACCATATGATCTAAAAATTCCACTTCTAGGAATATACACAAAAGAACTGAGAGCAAGGACTCAAATAGATGCTGTAACACCAATGTTCATACCAGGATTATTCACAGTAGCCAAAAAGTGGAAACAACCATCAATTGGTGAATGGATTAACATGTGGTATAAACATGCAAAAGAATATTATTCAACCTTAAAAGGAATGAAATTCTGATACATGCTACAATGTGGATCAACCTTGGAAACATGCTAAGTGAAATAAAATAGACACAAAGGACAAATATTGCATGACTCCACTTATATGAGGATGTAGAACACGCAAATTCATAGAGCAGTAAGTAGAACAGAGGCTACCAGGGACTGTGGGATAGAGGAAATGGGGATATACTGTTTAACAGGTACAGAGTTTCTGTCTGGGATGATGAAATCGTTTTGAAAATGGGTAGTGACGGGTTGCACTGTGAATGTACTCAATACTACTGAACTGTACACTTAAAAATGGTTAAAATGGTAAATTTTGTTATGTACATTTTGCCACAATAAAACAAATCCACTGAAAAAATGAATACACATGGTGGAATCAGTGGCAGCGCAGTTTAAAAAAAGGAAAACAGTTAACATGTTTTTTCTGACTTTGAAATCGGGAGGCCTTACAATGAAAAACACAGTAAACAGGAATTAAAACACAGCTACATTTAACCATATTAAAACTAAGAACTTCTGTTAGTCAAAAGGACTTTATAAAAGCGAAAAAACAAGCTATAAACTGAGACCATATATGTATATGTGTGTGTTTATATATACACACACATGTACACATACACATACAGACACAGATGGATCAGCACTAATATATCAAAACTACATAAACGGACGATAGGAAAATAGGTGAAAGCCATAAACAGGCATTTTAAAGAACACATATGTGGCCAATACACATGGGAAGAGATACTTAATAAGAGACATGCAAGTTATACCACAAGATACCATTTCATACCCACTTGATTGGGAAAAATTAAGAAGTAAGATATCAACATGTATGAGAGAGAATGTGGAAATTTTATACATGGCAGGTGGGTACAGCCACTTTGGAAAACAATTCAACAATATCTTATAAAGTTAAATCTTGACAGATCTTACAACTCAGTAATTCTGCTCCAAGATGCACACACTCGAGAGCATGCATTTTCAATGGGGGTAATATTAGTTTTGAGGAGAGTGAGTTGTGCATAAAGCATAGATATATACTCAGTACATAAAGATATATACATTCTATCTGTGGTATTAAAATTTCATTAGAACAACAACTGGGCAGGGGGTTGGGGGTGAGGGGTCTAAAAAGACTACTTAGTGAGGCAATAATGGAAAAAGTGGTTAAGAAACACTGCCCTAAAGATACTCTTACACACACGCACCAGAAGACATGTGTAAGCATGTTCATAGCAGCACTGTTCATAAAAGCAAAAATCACAAACAACCCAAGGAGCCACCAATAGAAGTGGATAAATCAACTGGTATATTCATCAATGGGTGAGGAATTAAGAGAGGTAAGGATCCTTCAACCAGCAGTAAAAAGGAATGAATCACAGCTACATGCCACAGTAGGAATTTTAGAAATACAATGATGAGTGAAACATGCAAATCCCAGAAAAACAACATGCAAGCTAATCCTCTCATTATACACTTGCTGTCGTAAAGCTGTAATAGTAAATAAACACTCTTAAAATCTAGTTCCACAGTGCTCTCAAGTGAGGCCCTGGAACAAAGACTGAACAGAGTCCTAGATCAATGCTTTTTTGACTGCAGACTGTCACTCGGTGGGTCCTGAAATCAACATGACTAACATTTCAAAAATATGATATAGAATAGAATGAAGTGATTGCACATAGTAAAGGCAAAGCTTGTTTTGTGAAACTTCTAAATTTTGTTTTATAAATATGTACACACAGATCTATATGCCTTTATCCTTGGATTCTGAAATCTAAACAGCTCTAACCACTAGTTTCTTTTGTAAGTTTGGTGCAGAAAGTCATAGGACAGCAAAATCTGCCCTGAAATGCCGTAGGCTATTTATAACCTTTGCTCCTCTCCACTCATTATGAATAATATATTTCATTGCAGAAATATTTGATCATAGAATGACATACACACCATGTTATCTTCTAAAGTTCAAAATATTAGGTAACACCTCTGGACCTAAGAGTTTGAGATAAGAGATGAAGAACCTGTCTATCTCTATAACTCTACATGTGTATAGTTAGCATACATATACTTTTGTGTACTAAAGATTGCAGTGCAAAACATATTTCTGACCAGACTGAGAGAAAAAGCCTGAAAGTCACTAGCTAGGTGACATTTTTTCACAGACAGTGGCCATATCTAGCCTTCATTAATTCTTATTCCACAAAACTCCAAGAAAGAGACATTCCATCTTTATGACTCACTGTTTCTGTGCATTTTATTTTAATTCCTCCCACTTTACTTAAGACCATTTCTTGTTCTGAGGAAGCAAATATTGGTCATCATTTACAGATGACCTTTAAACTGAACATAATGTCTGAAGTTTATATCATTCCTGAATCTCCCAAAGAATAGAAAAAACTACCCTACCCATTTGCCTTACCTTCAGCAAATTTAGGACTTTTTTGCCAAGATCCAGCTCAAAGTTGGTATAATTAGAACCGCACATGTCATAGATAAAGACCAGTCCGTTCCTCTGAGTTTCAAAGCTGTAAACCAACCATTAAACAAAAACATTTTATTAATAAAATGGATGAGGCAGATTGAAAACCTGGGGCAAAAAAAAAACAAAGACACAGAGAGTGTGGGACACATCTGGGATCAAAACAACTGCTTCCCTGAGCACAGTTCACAGAAAGAATTTATGTTAAGAAATAGATACTTGGACTCTATTTTCTGGCAGTTCCTAAAACTTAGAATTTCCTAGGAGAGCACTGAGAGCATCCATTGTTATGTTAATGAGGTGACTTAGAATGCTCTTAGGTCATCTAAGGAGGGGGCTGGTTGCCAGGGGAACTAACCTCGTGATTACCCAGGAAGGGGAGCGGGGCTGAGGATTGAGCTCAGTCGCCAATGGCCAATCATTTAATCCACCATGCCTCATAATGAAGCCTTCGTAAAATGCCAAAAGGATGAGATATGGAGTTTCCAGGTTGACGAACACATGCAGGTGCAGTGAAAGAGGCCCTCTCAGAGAGGTCATGAAAGCTCCAAGCCCTGTTACCCTTACTTTGCTCTCTATGCTTCTCTTCCATTTGACTGTTCCTGAGTTACACCTTTTTATAATAAACTGGTAATCTAGTAATGTTTGAGTTCTGTGAACTGCTCTAGCAAATTAATCAAATCCAAGAGGGGGGCAGTGCTGGAACCTTTGCTCTATGATCAGAAGCACAGGTGACAATCTGGACTTGCCACTGGCATCTGAAGAAGGCTGGGGACAGTCTTAAGGGTCTAGCCCTTAAACTGTGGGGATCTCATGCTACGTCCAGGTATATAGCGTTAGAATTGAGCTGAATTATAGAACACCCAGCTCATGTTGGAGAACTGCTGGGTGGTATGGGGAAAATCCCACATGTTGAAATTAGAATTATACTTATTGATGCACATTTATCCAGATTCATCAAGTACCAAGCTCACAGGCTAAGATGCTCCAGAGCATCTAGGTTATCAAAATCTGATTGTTTTCTCCTGTGTCTCTGAATCTGCCTATCCAAATTCTACAACATTCTGTGTTCAACTCAAAAGATTCCTCTCGAACAGAATAGAGAGCCCAGAAATGAACCCACAAACTTTTGGTCAACTAATCTTCGACAAAGGAGGCAAGAATATACAATGGAATAAAGACAGTCTCTTCAGCAAATGGTGCTGGGAAAACTGGACAGCAGCATGTAAAACAATGAAGCTAGAACACACCCTTACACCATATACAAAAATCATCTCAAAATGGATTAAAGACTTAAACATAAGACAAGATACAATAAACCTCCTAGAGGAAAACACAGGCAAAACATTATCTGACATACATTTCAAAAATTTTCTCCTAGAAGAAATAAAAGCAAGAATAAACAAATGGGACCTAATGAAACTTACAAGCTTCTGCAGGGCAAAGGAAACCAGAAATAAAACAAGAAGAAAACCTACGGAATGGGAGAAAATTTTTGCAAGTGAAACCGACAAAGGCTTGATCTCCAAAATATATAAGCAGCTCATACGACTCAATAAGGAAAAAAATAAACAACCCAATCCAAAAATGGGCAGAAGACCTAAACAAGCAACTCTCCAAGGAAGACATACAAATGATCAAAAAGCACATGAAAAAATGTTCAATATCACTAATTATCAGAGAAATGCAAATCAAAACTACAATGAGGTATCACCTCACACCAGTCAGAATGGCCGTCATTCAAAAATCCACAAATGACAAATGCTGGAGAGGCTGTGGAGAAAGGGGAACCCTCCTACACTGCTGGTGGGAATGCAGTTTGGTGCAGCCACTACGGAAAACAGTGTGGAGATTCCTCAAAAGACTAGGAATAGACTTACCATATGACCCAGGAATCCCACTCCTGGGCTTGTACCCAGAAGGAAATCTACTTCAGGATGACACCTGCACCCCAATGTTCATAGCAGCACTATTTACAATAGCCAAAACATGGAAACAACCTAAATGTCCATCAACAGGTGACTGGATAAAGAAGATGTGGTATATTTATACAATGGAATACTACTCAGCCATAAAAACCGACAACATAATGCCATTTGCAGCAACATGGATGATCCTAGAGAATGCCATTCTAAGTGAAGTAAGCCAGAAAGAGAAAGAAAAATACCATATGAGATCGCTCATATGTGGAATCTAAAAAACAAAAACCAACAAAAACAAAGCATAAATACAGGACAGAAATAGACTCATGGACAGAGAATACAGACTTGTGGTTACCGGGGGGGGGGGGGGTAGAGGGTGGGAAGGGATAGACTGGGATTTCAAAATTGTAGAATAGATAAACAAGATTACACTGTATAGCACAGGGAAATATACACAAAATGTTATGATAAATCACAGAGAAAAAAATGTGACAATGAGTGTGTATATGTCCATGAATGACTGAAAAATTGTGCTGAACACTGGAATTTGACACAACACTGTAAAATGATTATGAATCAATAAAAAATGTAAAAAAAAAAAAAAAAAGATTCCTCTTCCAGGAAGGCATTCCTGATAACTGTTACCAAATGTACCAAATGTACTACCATCCTTCACCCCCTTGAAAGCCCAGAAATCTTTCTGTGAATTTTTCTTGTGGCTCTTAACATACTCCAACTTTGTATAGTGTGTACTCCAACATCTGATTCTCTCCTAGAGGGCAAAAACATATTTTGTTCACCTTATTATCTTCAACTGTCCTCAGCACAGCCCTTGCAAATAGGTACATACTAAATTGCCACTGAATTGTACTTCACTGGGCTAGAAGCCCATCACTGAGAAAATACTTTAGACCCATAGAAAACTGTACAGTAAAACTCTAAGCTCGATGGTGGAGTACCTGTCTCTTATGACTTTAATGCAGGAAAAGAAGAAACCTACACATGGTCTTTGGAAGGCAGCTTAAAAAGTAGATTAAGAGGTGGTGAGCCTATACCCAGATTGAGGTTGGGAACACACGAACATGCACAAAGTATTCCTCAGTCCAATCTCCTTAATTCCTAAAGACTTCTCAAAGTTGCAGTCTTCCACTAAATCCCACCCTTACCTGCTTCTGATCTGCACACTCAAACGGTTATGAGTAATAAATTACTTCACTGGACTATTCACAGATGATAGCAACAGTTTTCGCATCTATTTACAACTGAGAAAACTTTTTGACACAAAACACATTCCTGAAATCAGGGGTCTGAATGTTATTTTGTATCCTTATTTATTTATTTATTTTTTTGCATCACCTCCTGAAAGCCTACATACCTTCGTTCTTTCAACAGAATACAAGGCAGAAGCACTCACCCATGAAACAGCATTTCAAAAATCTCTGAAGTAGACCCAAGTTTCTCCAGCAGGCTTAATTTCCAATGACCCTAACATGTTACAGTGAGTGCTAAATCTTGACTCCTTTCTTCACAACGCCAGAGAGGCTGATTTACCAAGATCAAAGATGCTGATCAGGCATCCAGCAGACCACCAGATCTAGACACTCCCTGTCTCTCCACAAGTTCAACAAGGGCCACATTCAAATAATTACAGTGTTTCCCACAGCTCCAGCCCATGGGAGGGGACAGAAACAAAGAGAAATCGGTGCCAGGAGAAACAGAATTTAATAAAAAGCTATGGTGCAGAATGATGCAGGTTCTCTATCCTAGACCCCAAGTTGCTCATCCTTTGAAGCACATGAAATAAATACAAATGCAATAGGATTTTCACTTTTCTGGGTACAGAATATGAGGTTTCTAATAATAGCTAATTCCCTACTAAGAGTAATTGCTTCTCTACCCTACTGAGTTTGATTCCTAAGCTAGGATGTCACTGCTAACACCAAGAAGTTTATTACACAGTGAGAGGAAGAAGATGAAGGTGAGGTATGTGGAAGTTCATGATACCATTTCCTCTCCACTATGGAGACTTGGGAGTTTTCCATTACATAAAGTTTAAAAGAAGGTTCCCTGTCCTCATGGAACATATAATCTAATGGGAGATTAAAAAAACCCAACAGTATAAGATAAATGACATCATCAGGCCATGTACAATTAAATACAAAATGACTGGTATTAGTAATAATTGCTATTAAAGTCAGAGTAAAAAGAACTTTATGACTGGCTGGAGCGGCGAGGGAGCCAGTCACAGAAGCTGGGCCTCAAAGAAGGGCAAGAGTTAGTGAAGACGAAGGGTTTCTTTCTCTTCCATCCTGGTTCAAGGTAACAAAAGAAACAAATATTTCTACTCACTAGTGAGAATACTTTGCTTGGAAAAAAATGGCTCACATTTATTTATCTTAAATGCACCCTCTGAATAATGAGGAGTCACTGAGATTTCTTTAAGAAAGGGCTGTACATCATGAAAACAAAGTTTTAATTATGGCTTCCTGTGTGGTCCTCCTATGGGATCCAATACTCACAGTGGAAAGAGCAAGCTTTGACCACTGCCATGCCTGTATGAGAGCTCCAACTCTCCAAGCTGCCCAAAGAGGGAGGCCAATACTAAATTTTCTGGTAAAGGAGCTTTCCATTCATTCCCCTGAGCAAAAGAAACATTTCAAAAGAAACTATATTCTGGAAATCATGCCTGAAGACTAATCACAGGAAAGAAGAACTGAGAAATTCCACACTTCTGATTGGGCAGTCTGAGGCCACTGAGACCACTGGTCCTTTCTCCTTAGTAACTTCTCTTTTACAGAACAGTGCTGTGTATGTGTGTGTGGTTGGGATATAGCTCCCACTGAACATCAACAGCAGACGGTAAGTATCTGAAAGTAACATTAACAAGGCAGTAACAAGTGAACTTGGCAGAGAATCCCACTTCAATGCTTTGACTCTTCTCATTCTCAAAGTCCAGAAGTATGACTAAAGTTGTGCACAGCTAGTTCTCTCTATCTCTGGTCTCAGTCCTCAATATACTCATTAGCCCAGAAGACCAGCCAATGACACTGACAGCAATAACAAACTGCAAATGGTAAGCACCAGGGAAAAAAGAAAGTATAACAGAAAGACAACATATTAGGACATAAATAGCTCTGACCAAGAGCAACAAAACCAGGATCTTAGACCTAGCTGGATCAATACGTGGTAACTGTAAAAGAGCCACATAACTTCCCGGGACTTCAGTTTCTTTGTCTGTATCTTAGAAAGAGAGGGAGAAATGACCTGAGCTGTTTTTTTGTTTTGTTTTGTTTTGTTTTTCTTATGTACCTGTTTGTAAAAATGATTTTGCGTATCTTTATATTTTTGGACTCCATCCTCCTGAATGTTGATTCTCAAAATCCTCAGCATTCTCCTACTTTACAGACAAAAAAAGTGAGGCCTCAGAAGGTTTTGAAAATCAACATCAGGGGAGAATGATCAGGAAGAACTAGCACAGGTCATCTCCCCTTCACTCTTTCTCAATAAATAATTCTCAACACACTAAGAATTGCTAGTTAATTGGCTTTCTCAGCTTCTGTTACCCTGAAATAGAACCAAGCAGGTGAAGACACAGAATACCCATCATCCTAGAAACATGCCAAGTCCCTAAGGACATGGAATGTTTTCTATTCATAGCACTGCACACCCAAGGAGCATGGTGAATGCACTGCTGAGTTTAATCAAATCAGATACTATCACTGTCCCATCTGGATGTAGAACACCCAAAGGATAATTTCCATACTCACCTATCCACAGCTCTGTCTAGTAAGTAAAACAGAGCCTGCAGGACCACATGTTGGACTGACTTGTGGGGATGATGTAATCTGGCAGTGAAGAGGGCGATGGAGGCGCCTGTTGGGTCCCGAACATTCTAGAGTACATAAAACAAGAAACACTTAGGAGGGTAGGGAGAGCTCTGTGGTGGAGCACATGCTTAGAATGCAGTACCTCCATTTAAAAAAAAAAAAAGACAAAAGCAAGAAACATTTAGAAAATAAACAGAAAATCACACACACACACAAAAATCACTAAGACGTCTTATATCCTGGACAAAGGTTTGCTATGAAGAGAATAAATGCTGACAATACTTCTCTGACTTGCATCAATTCCTCCAGAAAAGGAAGAAAGTTTATATCACCCCATGCCTTATTCTTAGTGTCCCCTGGATTATATCCCTGTGGTAGGAAAACACTACATTCTCTTAACTCTTCAATTACAGAGAAATTAAACAATGGCCTACACTGGCTGCCTAACTAATTCCCCAGGCAGGATAGCAAAGAAATAAGCAACAGGAGAAAGCCATAGTATAAGACCATGGTTTCCACCCTCTGCCTTAGAAGTACCATTGGATACTTACCTGAAAAGCTGTGGTCTCTAAATAGAGAGTGCTTGCATTAAATAAAGAAGGATGGGCCTCTGACACTGTATACTCATCCTGAAGGCCTTGACTAACCTTAATGGACCAATGAAGAAACTTTCCTAATCTACTGTGTAACTGATTTTTCAATTATTTCAATTATTACCAGAATAATTTCATGCAAAACTACACAGCTGTTTCACATCTGCTCTTCACTGTTGAGACTCTCTAGATTCAAGAAGAGATATCCAGGAACAGAGTCCAAAGAGTAAAACAGCTACAAAAGGAAATACTGAGACACCACAAGAAGGGTTCATAAAGACTCACTAAGATGGTGAATTTTCCACTAAGGATCTCAGAACGGAGAGGTTCCTCATGAGGCTTCAGCTTCACAATGCCTTCCTTCCTTCGTGTTTCCTAAATATAAAGCAAACAAGATGAATTAATATGAAAATACTGTATACCCATGACAGCTTCATGTAACCACCAAATCTGAGAGATAAGAGACTTTAGAAGTTAGCTTACTAAATCATCAACTCCTTTGTAATCTCCCTCTAGACCAAATGAGTATTACCAGGATTCTTATCTAATGCAACCTTATCTGGCCTAAGGTAGGATACTTTCCTTTGAATCAGTGAGAATCCTAACCCTGAAGACCAACCAATATACATCAATCATTTGAGGGCAAGGTCCAAGTTCTCATACATGCAGCAGCACTGATATAAATACATGCATCCAGGGTGGGTGAGTACAGCTCAGTGGTAAAGCACATGCCTAGTACCCACAAGGTCCTGGGTTCAATTCCCAGCACTCCCACTTAAAAAAAAAAAAAAGTTAAAATAGAATTTTTTTTTAAATGCACCCAAAACTGTTTGGAAGCAGACATCCTCACACAGTCTACAGGCTTAGGCCTCTCCTACCTTAAATAGGAGCCATACCTCCCTCAAATCCTCTCCAACAACAGCTACTAGGTCCTCATTTTACTCATCTCCATGGCCAGATTCTTTAAGCTTAGCCTCAGTTCCCTTACACTCCTACTGCATTCTCATTTCCTCCCAGTCTAACTATACCACCAAGAATTCCTGCTCCAATGACCAAGACCAAGTGGGCATTTTCAGTCCTCTTACATGACAAGATCAACCATTCATATGCTCTTTTTCCTTTGATAAAAAACATTCTAGATTTTCCTATTTCTTCAACTACTGCTTTCAGGTCTCTTTTGTGGGCTTTTTTCCATTCATTTGCTTACTCATTTCACTCACAGACTCATTAATTCTGTAAATATTTGTAGAGCAACTATTATGTGCCAGGCATTGAGCTAAGTGCTAAGAACACTCCTGGTGAGTAAAAAAAAAACCCAGGTCTATGTTTATATTCTTCCTCAATTCATCCCTGAAGTCAAATTCAAATGCCTTCACAGGCAAGGCAGCAAGTGAGTATGAGTGCCGAGATCACAGGAGAGTGCACGCACTACCTGAAGGTTTCAAATTCAACTTTAAAAAACAATACAGGACCAAAGAAAGCAGAGAGTCTGAGGTGAAGTTCTGCCCTAACATCTTTTTATTCCTCACTCTCCTAGGACGATCTCACCCACTTTCATGGCCCCAATATTCAGTTCTACTTTGCTCACTGTGAAATCTCTACTTCCAGTCCAGACATTTTTTTTCATATTTTTTAAATTGAAGTATAGATGATTTACAATGTTGTGCTAGTTTCTGGTACACAGCATAGTGATTCAGTTATATATATATATATACACACACACACACACTTTTCATATTCTTTTTCATCATAGGTTATTACAAGCTATTGAATATAGTTCCCTGTGCTATATAGTAGGACATTGTTGTTTGCCTATTCTGTATATAGTAGTTTATATCTGCTAATCCCAGACTCCTAATTCATCCCTTCCTCCTTTCCCCTTTGGTAACCATAAGTTTGTTTTCTATGCCTGTGAGTCTGTTTCTGTTTTGCAAATAAGTTCATTTGTGTCATTTTTTTTAGATTCCACATATAAGTGATAGCATATGATATTTATCTTTCTCTGTCTGACTTACTTCACTTAGTATGATAATCTCTAGGTCCATCCATGTTGCTGCAAATGGCATTATTTCATTTGTTTTTATGGCTGAGTACTATTCCAATACACACACACACACACACACACACACACACACACACTCTACAACTTCTTTATCCAATCATCTGTGGATGGACACTTAGGTTGCCATGTCTTGGCTGTTATAAATAGTGCTGCTGTGAACACTGGGATGCATGTATCTTTCTGAATTAGAGTTTCCTCTGGATGTATACCCAGGAATGGGATTGCTGGATCATATGGTAACTCTATTAGTTTTTTAAGGAATCTGCACACTGTTTTCCATAGTGGCTGCATCAAATTACATTCCCACCAACAGTGTAGGAGGGTTCCCTTTTCTCCATACCCTCTTCAGTATTTATTGTTTGTCTAGTCCAGGCTTCTTTTCTGAATCCTAGACTCATATCCCAGCTGCTTAGAGGACATGCCCATTTGGATATCTCAGTGGCACTTCAACCTTAACATGGCTAAAACTGAACTCATGACCTACTCTCTCCACATACCTGCACCCATTCATGTCTCCTAAATTAGTGAATACCACCACCATTTACCACTCTGCCACCCAAGTCAGACACCTGAAACCCTCCACTCCCTTTTCCTCACACACCAGTTTAAGTACCCCTGTCCAAACAATTTTACTTCTAGAATCTGCCCACTTTTTCTCTATTTCCCTTGACACCATGCTTAATGGCACCACAATCATCTCTCCTAGTAAGTATAACCGCCTTCTAATTGGTCTGTCTCCGATATAGTCCTTTCGATCCATCCTCTAAAGCAACGAGAAAAATCTTTCCAGAATGAAAATATGATCAAGGCATTCAGCTGTTTATACCTTCAATGAATTTCTCTGCCCTTAAGAAAAAGCAGATCCTCTCTGATCTGGCCTTGTTTACCTCTGCTGCTCAGTCTCTTGCCACGCCCCCACTCCCACTCAACACTTCAACTCAGCTCAATTCTTCTCTCAAAAAAAAATTTATTTTTTTTCATTTTTAGTGATTAAACCTTCATTTATTTAATTTAGTTATTTTATTCTGGGGGACGTAATTAGGTTTATTTATTTATTTATTAAAATGTAGGTACTGAGCATTAACCCAGGACCTCGTGCATTTTAAGCACACACTCTACTACTAAGCTATACCCTCCCCTCCTCAGTTTCTCTCTTGACCCTGGGCATCTAAACTTCCTGTCCTCTCTGTGATACTCCCATGCCTGTCTGATTTCTATTCATTCTTCAGATCTTAATTTAGAAGTCATTTCCTTCAGGAAAGCTTCCTTGACCCTCCGAACTAAATGTGCTTCCACAGAACCCAGTACTGCCCTATCATAACATTTTTATTATTGTTGTTTACTCTCTTTCTAAATAGTAATCTCTGCACCTAGAACATAGTAGATACACAATAAATATCTAATGAATAAAGGAATGAATATTGAATAAGGTGACCCACAAAATGGGTGCAAATGAGTTTTCATCTTAAACTAATCCTAGTGCTTCTTATCCCTTCTTCCTCTCTTTTTACAAAAATTTATTTAGGGAGATTCTGTCTCTTCAGAAGGATTTTGACTCCAAGGCTCTTGGGTATTGATCCACTTTTTTTTTTTTTAATTGAATGAAGATTCTTTTAAGTTCTATAGTTCTTTACAATTTTCAAAAGTTTCCCACACATGACTTCGTATAATCCCTCCTTCCCCTATATTGCCCCTCCTTCCTTTCCTCCCCCCACTGGTCATCACTAGTTCATTCTCTGTATCTGCGAGTCTGTTTCTTTTTTGTTATACTCACTCGTTTGCTGTATTTTTTAGATTCCACACATAAGTGGTATC